>NW_028295751.1:0-1200000 GCF_964341445.2 Mesoplodon mirus
AGCAGGAAACGGATTTCAAGAGGTACTTTGGAATCACCTTTAAAGCACACGAAGAGGGACAAACTTCGACTATGATGCACTTAGCCAAAAAGGGCTTATGTGTTTTCTCCTGAATATACTCAGGATAAAACGCATACGCCCTTTTTGGCCAAGCAAGCAAGCGGGCAATGCAAACCTGCAGTACAAAGAAGTATCACTTCCCACCAGTCCTAAGGGACATCCACATAAAGGGTAAAAACAAGAAATTCAAGACAGGCCCTGGAGAACAGGGAGCCTTGTTATGCTGATGGGCGGGCTGTAAATTGCCAACTGCCTCTCTGGAGGAGTGCATTGTGTGCCCTAAAACACGTAAAAAACAGAGCTACAGAGCCAAGGACACTTCCAGTCTAGGGAATATACCTTGGGAAAACTGAAAATCAATAAGACAGAGCCACCCCAAAATTTAGTGCTGCACTGCTTACAAGAACCTCAATTTGTGTACAACTTAAATATCCCAGGAAATATAAAAATGGTTCAAAAAATTGTGGTACTTACGTACGATGGAATATCCCTCAGCCATGAAATCAATGTCATACGACCAGTAGCAGCAAAATGAGTGGATTCAGGTATGATGATTCTAAGTGAAATAAGTCACACAGAAAAAGAAACATATCATAAGATATCACTTATGAACATCCTGTAAACATGGCTACACATGAACAGAGTTAGGAAAGAGAACAGAGTCTCACATTTAGAAAACACTCTTATGCCTGCTTAAGGAGGAAGGAGAGGTGGGGTGATGCATAAAACCAGAGTTTGATATACGCACAGGTACCCTTCCATAAACCAACTATGGAATAGACAAGACCTACACCTTCCTCAGTGAAAGTGACTCAAAACCCCATATTTCGCGCAGAGGAATATATCTGACTAGTAAGAACCTTAAAGTCTATGTATTGATATGACTTCTTAAGGGAATCAAGTGTTTCTAGATTGGCATAAACATGGCAGAGAGAATCAGCTCAAACCCACTATAAAAAGGAATTTCAAAAACAAAACAAAAAAACAGGGAAATTCTTTACAATTCCTTCAGGGTCTCTGATGAAACCTGGAACGACCCTATCTACAACGACAGCTGGATGTGGCATAAGGCTGGACACATGGGACTGAAAGGATTGGCGAGATTGGGTGAGCAAATGCAGACCCTTTAAAGCAATAATGCATGGCACCCATTCCATGGGTACCAACTCTCCAGGTTGAAGGGAATATTACTATAGCTATAACATGTATGGGAAACCTACAGAATGGACACACTGTGAATACGAAAGGTTTCTAAAAGTCAACAAATAGTCCCTCTTCGTGTGCTCCAGCTTGACTTTCCAACTGCTTTACTATCAATCTCCCAACTTGGAGAGACAGCACCTTTAACCTCCTGGTTCTCCCAGGTTGCCAATTTGGCAAAGGATGAAAGGGAAGAGGGAGAACCAATGAGACAGTAGCTGTTAGGCATTTGGACGGGCACATGTCACTCTTATTTCCCGGGAGGAAGAAGAATTGACCAAAGCCTCAGCCACCCACCGAAAACCAGTATAGGTTCCGAACCAAAATACTGGACTTGCGTTCAGCTCACAAAAACGAGTTAAAAAATGGAGCTCAGGGGCACAGCAATTCACAACCTGGCAGAATAATAAAGGGCAACTATCGTCCAAAAATCTGTTGAGGGAAGGCAACGAGGCGGACTTGAAAGCGAGGCAGAATAGCCGGAAACAGATTTCATGAGGTACGTTGGAATAACATGTAAAGAACAGGAAGAGGGGCACAATTTCGACAATGATGCACTTGGCCAAAAAGGGCGTATGCATTTTCTCTTGAATATATACAGGAGAAATCGCATACACCCTTTTTTGCCAAGCAAGCAAGCGGGAAATGCAAATCTGCACTACAAAGAAGTATGACTTCCCACGGGTCAAAAGGGACATCCACAAAATGGGTAAAAACCAGAAAGGCAAGACAGGCCCTGAAGAACAGGGAGCCTTGTTATGCTGATGGGCGGGATGTAAATTACCAACTGCCTCTCTGGAGGAGTGCATTGTGTTCCCTAAAACAAGTAAACAACAGAGCTACAGAGCCAAGGGCACTTCCAGTCTAGGGAATATACCTTGGGAAAACTGAAAATCAATAAGACAGAGCCACCCCTAAATTTAGGGCTGCACTGCTTACAAGAACCTCAACTTGGGTACACCATAAATATCCCAGGAAATATAAAAATGGTTCAAAAAATAGTGGTACTTACGTACGATGGAATATCCCTCAGCCATGAAATCAATGTCATAAGACCAGTAGCAGCAAAAGGAGTGGATTCAGGTACGATGATTCTAAGTGAAATAAGTCACACAGAAATAGAAACTTATCATAAGATATCACTTATGAAGATCCTGTAAACATGGCTACACATTAACTGAGTTAGGAAAGAGATCAGAGTCTCACATTTAGAAAACACTCTTATGCCAGCTTAAGAGAAGGAGAGGTGGGGGTATTCATAAAACCGGAGTTTGATATAAGCACAGGTAGCGTTCCAAAAACCCACTATGGAATAGACAAGACCTACACCTTCCTCAGTGAAAGGGACTCAAAACCCCATATTTCCCGCAGAGGAATATATCTGACTAGTAAGATTCTTAAAACCTATGTATTGATATGTCTCTGTAAGGGAATCAAGTGTGTCTAGACTGGCATAAACATGGCAGTGAGAATCAGCTCAAACCCAGTATAAAGAGGAATTTCTAAAACAAAACAAAAAAACAGGGAAATTCTTTATAATTCCTTCAGGTTCTCTGATGAAACCTGGAATGACCCGATCTACAATGACAGCTGTGTGTGGCATAAGGCTGGACACATGGGACTGAGAGTATTGGTGAGATTGGGTGAGCAGATGCAGACCCTTTAAAGAAATAATGCATGGCACCCATTCCATGGGTCCCAACTCTCCAGGTTGAAGGGAATATTACTATAGCTATAACATGTATGAGAAACCTAGAGAATGGACACACTGTAAATACGAAAGGTTTCTAAAACTCAACGAATATTCCCTTTCCTTCTGCGCCAGTTTGTCTTTCCAACTGCTTTACTATCAATCTCCCAACTTGGAAAGACAGCACCTTTAACCTCCTGGATCTCCCAGGTTGCCAATTTGGCAAAGGATGAAAGGGAAGAGGGAGAACCAATGAGAGAGTAGCTGTTAAGCATATGGACGGGCACATGTCACTCTTATTTCCCGGGAGGAAGAAGAATTAACCAAAGTCTCAGCGACCCACCAAAAACCTCTATAGGTCCAGAACCAAAATATAGGTCTTGCGTTCAGCTCACAAAAAACGAGTTAAAAAATGGAGCTCAGGGGCACAGCAATTCACAAACTGGCAGAGTAATAAAGGGCAACTATCGTCCAATAATCTGTTGAGGGAAGGCAACTAGGCGGACTTGAAAGCGAGGCAGAATAGCAGGAAACGGATTTCAAGAGGTACTTTGGAATCACCTTTAAAGCACACGAAGAGGGACAAACTTCGACTATGATGCACTTAGCCAAAAAGGGCTTATGTGTTTTCTCCTGAATATACTCAGGATAAAACGCATACGCCCTTTTTGGCCAAGCAAGCAAGCGGGCAATGCAAACCTGCAGTACAAAGAAGTATCACTTCCCACCAGTCCTAAGGGACATCCACATAAAGGGTAAAAACAAGAAATTCAAGACAGGCCCTGGAGAACAGGGAGCCTTGTTATGCTGATGGGCGGGCTGTAAATTGCCAACTGCCTCTCTGGAGGAGTGCATTGTGTGCCCTAAAACACGTAAAAAACAGAGCTACAGAGCCAAGGACACTTCCAGTCTAGGGAATATACCTTGGGAAAACTGAAAATCAATAAGACAGAGCCACCCCAAAATTTAGTGCTGCACTGCTTACAAGAACCTCAATTTGTGTACAACTTAAATATCCCAGGAAATATAAAAATGGTTCAAAAAATTGTGGTACTTACGTACGATGGAATATCCCTCAGCCATGAAATCAATGTCATACGACCAGTAGCAGCAAAATGAGTGGATTCAGGTATGATGATTCTAAGTGAAATAAGTCACACAGAAAAAGAAACATATCATAAGATATCACTTATGAACATCCTGTAAACATGGCTACACATGAACAGAGTTAGGAAAGAGAACAGAGTCTCACATTTAGAAAACACTCTTATGCCTGCTTAAGGAGGAAGGAGAGGTGGGGTGATGCATAAAACCAGAGTTTGATATACGCACAGGTACCCTTCCATAAACCAACTATGGAATAGACAAGACCTACACCTTCCTCAGTGAAAGTGACTCAAAACCCCATATTTCGCGCAGAGGAATATATCTGACTAGTAAGAACCTTAAAGTCTATGTATTGATATGACTTCTTAAGGGAATCAAGTGTTTCTAGATTGGCATAAACATGGCAGAGAGAATCAGCTCAAACCCACTATAAAAAGGAATTTCAAAAACAAAACAAAAAAACAGGGAAATTCTTTACAATTCCTTCAGGGTCTCTGATGAAACCTGGAACGACCCTATCTACAACGACAGCTGGATGTGGCATAAGGCTGGACACATGGGACTGAAAGGATTGGCGAGATTGGGTGAGCAAATGCAGACCCTTTAAAGCAATAATGCATGGCACCCATTCCATGGGTACCAACTCTCCAGGTTGAAGGGAATATTACTATAGCTATAACATGTATGGGAAACCTACAGAATGGACACACTGTGAATACGAAAGGTTTCTAAAAGTCAACAAATAGTCCCTCTTCGTGTGCTCCAGCTTGACTTTCCAACTGCTTTACTATCAATCTCCCAACTTGGAGAGACAGCACCTTTAACCTCCTGGTTCTCCCAGGTTGCCAATTTGGCAAAGGATGAAAGGGAAGAGGGAGAACCAATGAGACAGTAGCTGTTAGGCATTTGGACGGGCACATGTCACTCTTATTTCCCGGGAGGAAGAAGAATTGACCAAAGCCTCAGCCACCCACCGAAAACCAGTATAGGTTCCGAACCAAAATACTGGACTTGCGTTCAGCTCACAAAAACGAGTTAAAAAATGGAGCTCAGGGGCACAGCAATTCACAACCTGGCAGAATAATAAAGGGCAACTATCGTCCAAAAATCTGTTGAGGGAAGGCAACGAGGCGGACTTGAAAGCGAGGCAGAATAGCCGGAAACAGATTTCATGAGGTACGTTGGAATAACATGTAAAGAACAGGAAGAGGGGCACAATTTCGACAATGATGCACTTGGCCAAAAAGGGCGTATGCATTTTCTCTTGAATATATACAGGAGAAATCGCATACACCCTTTTTTGCCAAGCAAGCAAGCGGGAAATGCAAATCTGCACTACAAAGAAGTATGACTTCCCACGGGTCAAAAGGGACATCCACAAAATGGGTAAAAACCAGAAAGGCAAGACAGGCCCTGAAGAACAGGGAGCCTTGTTATGCTGATGGGCGGGATGTAAATTACCAACTGCCTCTCTGGAGGAGTGCACTGTGTTCCCTAAAACAAGTAAACAACAGAGCTACAGAGCCAAGGGCACTTCCAGTCTAGGGAATATACCTTGGGAAAACTGAAAATCAATAAGACAGAGCCACCCCTAAATTTAGGGCTGCACTGCTTACAAGAACCTCAACTTGGGTACACCATAAATATCCCAGGAAATATAAAAATGGTTCAAAAAATAGTGGTACTTACGTACGATGGAATATCCCTCAGCCATGAAATCAATGTCATAAGACCAGTAGCAGCAAAAGGAGTGGATTCAGGTACGATGATTCTAAGTGAAATAAGTCACACAGAAATAGAAACTTATCATAAGATATCACTTATGAAGATCCTGTAAACATGGCTACACATTAACTGAGTTAGGAAAGAGATCAGAGTCTCACATTTAGAAAACACTCTTATGCCAGCTTAAGAGAAGGAGAGGTGGGGGTATTCATAAAACCGGAGTTTGATATAAGCACAGGTAGCGTTCCAAAAACCCACTATGGAATAGACAAGACCTACACCTTCCTCAGTGAAAGGGACTCAAAACCCCATATTTCCCGCAGAGGAATATATCTGACTAGTAAGATTCTTAAAACCTATGTATTGATATGTCTCTGTAAGGGAATCAAGTGTGTCTAGACTGGCATAAACATGGCAGTGAGAATCAGCTCAAACCCAGTATAAAGAGGAATTTCTAAAACAAAACAAAAAAACAGGGAAATTCTTTATAATTCCTTCAGGTTCTCTGATGAAACCTGGAATGACCCGATCTACAATGACAGCTGTGTGTGGCATAAGGCTGGACACATGGGACTGAGAGTATTGGTGAGATTGGGTGAGCAGATGCAGACCCTTTAAAGAAATAATGCATGGCACCCATTCCATGGGTCCCAACTCTCCAGGTTGAAGGGAATATTACTATAGCTATAACATGTATGAGAAACCTAGAGAATGGACACACTGTAAATACGAAAGGTTTCTAAAACTCAACGAATATTCCCTTTCCTTCTGCGCCAGTTTGTCTTTCCAACTGCTTTACTATCAATCTCCCAACTTGGAAAGACAGCACCTTTAACCTCCTGGATCTCCCAGGTTGCCAATTTGGCAAAGGATGAAAGGGAAGAGGGAGAACCAATGAGAGAGTAGCTGTTAAGCATATGGACGGGCACATGTCACTCTTATTTCCCGGGAGGAAGAAGAATTAACCAAAGTCTCAGCGACCCACCAAAAACCTCTATAGGTCCAGAACCAAAATATAGGTCTTGCGTTCAGCTCACAAAAAACGAGTTAAAAAATGGAGCTCAGGGGCACAGCAATTCACAAACTGGCAGAGTAATCAAGGGCAACTATCGTCCAATAATCTGTTGAGGGAAGGCAACTAGGCGGACTTGAAAGCCAGGCAGAATAGCAGGAAACGGATTTCAAGAGGTACTTTGGAATCACCTTTAAAGCACACGAAGAGGGACAAACTTCGACTATGATGCGCTTGGCCAAAAAGGGCTTATGTGTTTTCTCCTGAATATACTCAGGATAAAACGCATATGCCCTTTTTGGCCTAGCAAGCAAGCGGGCAATGCAAACCTGCAGTACAAAGAAGTATCACTTCCCACCAGTCCTAAGGGACATCCACATAAAGGGTAAAAACAAGAAATTCAAGACAGGCCCTGGAGAACAGGGAGCCTTGTTATGCTGATGGGCGGGCTGTAAATTGCCAACTGCCTCTCTGGAGGAGTGCATTGTGTGCCCTAAAACACGTAAAAAACAGAGCTACAGAGCCAAGGACACTTCCAGTCTAGGGAATATACCTTGGGAAAACTGAAAATCAATAAGACAGAGCCACCCCAAAATTTAGTGCTGCACTGCTTACAAGAACCTCAATTTGTGTACAACTTAAATATCCCAGGAAATATAAAAATGGTTCAAAAAATTGTGGTACTTACGTACGATGGAATATCCCTCAGCCATGAAATCAATGTCATACGACCAGTAGCAGCAAAATGAGTGGATTCAGGTATGATGATTCTAAGTGAAATAAGTCACACAGAAAAAGAAACATATCATAAGATATCACTTATGAACATCCTGTAAACATGGCTACACATGAACAGAGTTAGGAAAGAGAACAGAGTCTCACATTTAGAAAACACTCTTATGCCTGCTTAAGGAGGAAGGAGAGGTGGGGTGATGCATAAAACCAGAGTTTGATATACGCACAGGTACCCTTCCATAAACCAACTATGGAATAGACAAGACCTACACCTTCCTCAGTGAAAGTGACTCAAAACCCCATATTTCGCGCAGAGGAATATATCTGACTAGTAAGAACCTTAAAGTCTATGTATTGATATGACTTCTTAAGGGAATCAAGTGTTTCTAGATTGGCATAAACATGGCAGAGAGAATCAGCTCAAACCCACTATAAAAAGGAATTTCAAAAACAAAACAAAAAAACAGGGAAATTCTTTACAATTCCTTCAGGGTCTCTGATGAAACCTGGAACGACCCTATCTACAACGACAGCTGGATGTGGCATAAGGCTGGACACATGGGACTGAAAGGATTGGCGAGATTGGGTGAGCAAATGCAGACCCTTTAAAGCAATAATGCATGGCACCCATTCCATGGGTACCAACTCTCCAGGTTGAAGGGAATATTACTATAGCTATAACATGTATGGGAAACCTAGAGAATGGACACACTGTGAATACGAAAGGTTTCTAAAAGTCAACAAATAGTCCCTCTTCGTGTGCTCCAGCTTGACTTTCCAACTGCTTTACTATCAATCTCCCAACTTGGAGAGACAGCACCTTTAACCTCCTGGTTCTCCCAGGTTGCCAATTTGGCAAAGGATGAAAGGGAAGAGGGAGAACCAATGAGACAGTAGCTGTTAGGCATTTGGACGGGCACATGTCACTCTTATTTCCCGGGAGGAAGAAGAATTGACCAAAGCCTCAGCCACCCACCGAAAACCAGTATAGGTTCCGAACCAAAATACTGGACTTGCGTTCAGCTCACAAAAACGAGTTAAAAAATGGAGCTCAGGGGCACAGCAATTCACAACCTGGCAGAATAATAAAGGGCAACTATCGTCCAAAAATCTGTTGAGGGAAGGCAACGAGGCGGACTTGAAAGCGAGGCAGAATAGCCGGAAACAGATTTCATGAGGTACGTTGGAATAACATGTAAAGAACAGGAAGAGGGGCACAATTTCGACAATGATGCACTTGGCCAAAAAGGGCGTATGCATTTTCTCTTGAATATATACAGGAGAAATCGCATACACCCTTTTTTGCCAAGCAAGCAAGCGGGAAATGCAAATCTGCACTACAAAGAAGTATGACTTCCCACGGGTCAAAAGGGACATCCACAAAATGGGTAAAAACCAGAAAGGCAAGACAGGCCCTGAAGAACAGGGAGCCTTGTTATGCTGATGGGCGGGATGTAAATTACCAACTGCCTCTCTGGAGGAGTGCACTGTGTTCCCTAAAACAAGTAAACAACAGAGCTACAGAGCCAAGGGCACTTCCAGTCTAGGGAATATACCTTGGGAAAACTGAAAATCAATAAGACAGAGCCACCCCTAAATTTAGGGCTGCACTGCTTACAAGAACCTCAACTTGGGTACACCATAAATATCCCAGGAAATATAAAAATGGTTCAAAAAATAGTGGTACTTACGTACGATGGAATATCCCTCAGCCATGAAATCAATGTCATAAGACCAGTAGCAGCAAAAGGAGTGGATTCAGGTACGATGATTCTAAGTGAAATAAGTCACACAGAAATAGAAACTTATCATAAGATATCACTTATGAAGATCCTGTAAACATGGCTACACATTAACTGAGTTAGGAAAGAGATCAGAGTCTCACATTTAGAAAACACTCTTATGCCAGCTTAAGAGAAGGAGAGGTGGGGGTATTCATAAAACCGGAGTTTGATATAAGCACAGGTAGCGTTCCAAAAACCCACTATGGAATAGACAAGACCTACACCTTCCTCAGTGAAAGGGACTCAAAACCCCATATTTCCCGCAGAGGAATATATCTGACTAGTAAGATTCTTAAAACCTATGTATTGATATGTCTCTGTAAGGGAATCAAGTGTGTCTAGACTGGCATAAACATGGCAGTGAGAATCAGCTCAAACCCAGTATAAAGAGGAATTTCTAAAACAAAACAAAAAAACAGGGAAATTCTTTATAATTCCTTCAGGTTCTCTGATGAAACCTGGAATGACCCGATCTACAATGACAGCTGTGTGTGGCATAAGGCTGGACACATGGGACTGAGAGTATTGGTGAGATTGGGTGAGCAGATGCAGACCCTTTAAAGAAATAATGCATGGCACCCATTCCATGGGTCCCAACTCTCCAGGTTGAAGGGAATATTACTATAGCTATAACATGTATGAGAAACCTAGAGAATGGACACACTGTAAATACGAAAGGTTTCTAAAACTCAACGAATATTCCCTTTCCTTCTGCGCCAGTTTGTCTTTCCAACTGCTTTACTATCAATCTCCCAACTTGGAAAGACAGCACCTTTAACCTCCTGGATCTCCCAGGTTGCCAATTTGGCAAAGGATGAAAGGGAAGAGGGAGAACCAATGAGAGAGTAGCTGTTAAGCATATGGACGGGCACATGTCACTCTTATTTCCCGGGAGGAAGAAGAATTAACCAAAGTCTCAGCGACCCACCAAAAACCTCTATAGGTCCAGAACCAAAATATAGGTCTTGCGTTCAGCTCACAAAAAACGAGTTAAAAAATGGAGCTCAGGGGCACAGCAATTCACAAACTGGCAGAGTAATCAAGGGCAACTATCGTCCAATAATCTGTTGAGGGAAGGCAACTAGGCGGACTTGAAAGCCAGGCAGAATAGCAGGAAACGGATTTCAAGAGGTACTTTGGAATCACCTTTAAAGCACACGAAGAGGGACAAACTTCGACTATGATGCGCTTGGCCAAAAAGGGCTTATGTGTTTTCTCCTGAATATACTCAGGATAAAACGCATATGCCCTTTTTGGCCTAGCAAGCAAGCGGGCAATGCAAACCTGCAGTACAAAGAAGTATCACTTCCCACCAGTCCTAAGGGACATCCACATAAAGGGTAAAAACAAGAAATTCAAGACAGGCCCTGGAGAACAGGGAGCCTTGTTATGCTGATGGGCGGGCTGTAAATTGCCAACTGCCTCTCTGGAGGAGTGCATTGTGTGCCCTAAAACACGTAAAAAACAGAGCTACAGAGCCAAGGACACTTCCAGTCTAGGGAATATACCTTGGGAAAACTGAAAATCAATAAGACAGAGCCACCCCAAAATTTAGTGCTGCACTGCTTACAAGAACCTCAATTTGTGTACAACTTAAATATCCCAGGAAATATAAAAATGGTTCAAAAAATTGTGGTACTTACGTACGATGGAATATCCCTCAGCCATGAAATCAATGTCATACGACCAGTAGCAGCAAAATGAGTGGATTCAGGTATGATGATTCTAAGTGAAATAAGTCACACAGAAAAAGAAACATATCATAAGATATCACTTATGAACATCCTGTAAACATGGCTACACATGAACAGAGTTAGGAAAGAGAACAGAGTCTCACATTTAGAAAACACTCTTATGCCTGCTTAAGGAGGAAGGAGAGGTGGGGTGATGCATAAAACCAGAGTTTGATATACGCACAGGTACCGTTCCATAAACCAACTATGGAATAGACAAGACCTACACCTTCCTCAGTGAAAGTGACTCAAAACCCCATATTTCGCGCAGAGGAATATATCTGACTAGTAAGAACCTTAAAGTCTATGTATTGATATGACTTCTTAAGGGAATCAAGTGTTTCTAGATTGGCATAAACATGGCAGAGAGAATCAGCTCAAACCCACTATAAAAAGGAATTTCAAAAACAAAACAAAAAAACAGGGAAATTCTTTACAATTCCTTCAGGGTCTCTGATGAAACCTGGAACGACCCTATCTACAACGACAGCTGGATGTGGCATAAGGCTGGACACATGGGACTGAAAGGATTGGCGAGATTGGGTGAGCAAATGCAGACCCTTTAAAGCAATAATGCATGGCACCCATTCCATGGGTACCAACTCTCCAGGTTGAAGGGAATATTACTATAGCTATAACATGTATGGGAAACCTAGAGAATGGACACACTGTGAATACGAAAGGTTTCTAAAAGTCAACAAATAGTCCCTCTTCGTGTGCTCCAGCTTGACTTTCCAACTGCTTTACTATCAATCTCCCAACTTGGAGAGACAGCACCTTTAACCTCCTGGTTCTCCCAGGTTGCCAATTTGGCAAAGGATGAAAGGGAAGAGGGAGAACCAATGAGACAGTAGCTGTTAGGCATTTGGACGGGCACATGTCACTCTTATTTCCCGGGAGGAAGAAGAATTGACCAAAGCCTCAGCCACCCACCGAAAACCAGTATAGGTTCCGAACCAAAATACTGGACTTGCGTTCAGCTCACAAAAACGAGTTAAAAAATGGAGCTCAGGGGCACAGCAATTCACAACCTGGCAGAATAATAAAGGACAACTATCGTCCAAAAATCTGTTGAGGGAAGGCAACGAGGCGGACTTGAAAGCGAGGCAGAATAGCCAGAAACAGATTTCATGAGGTACGTTGGAATAACATGTAAAGAACAGGAAGAGGGGCACAATTTCGACAATGATGCACTTGGCCAAAAAGGGCGTATGCATTTTCTCTTGAATATATACAGGAGAAATCGCATACACCCTTTTTTGCCAAGCAAGCAAGCGGGAAATGCAAATCTGCACTACAAAGAAGTATGACTTCCCACGGGTCAAAAGGGACATCCACAAAATGGGTAAAAACCAGAAAGGCAAGACAGGCCCTGAAGAACAGGGAGCCTTGTTATGCTGATGGGCGGGATGTAAATTACCAACTGCCTCTCTGGAGGAGTGCATTGTGTTCCCTAAAACAAGTAAACAACAGAGCTACAGAGCCAAGGGCACTTCCAGTCTAGGGAATATACCTTGGGAAAACTGAAAATCAATAAGACAGAGCCACCCCTAAATTTAGGGCTGCACTGCTTACAAGAACCTCAACTTGGGTACACCATAAATATCCCAGGAAATATAAAAATGGTTCAAAAAATAGTGGTACTTACGTACGATGGAATATCCCTCAGCCATGAAATCAATGTCATAAGACCAGTAGCAGCAAAAGGAGTGGATTCAGGTACGATGATTCTAAGTGAAATAAGTCACACAGAAATAGAAACTTATCATAAGATATCACTTATGAAGATCCTGTAAACATGGCTACACATTAACTGAGTTAGGAAAGAGATCAGAGTCTCACATTTAGAAAACACTCTTATGCCAGCTTAAGAGAAGGAGAGGTGGGGGTATTCATAAAACCGGAGTTTGATATAAGCACAGGTAGCGTTCCAAAAACCCACTATGGAATAGACAAGACCTACACCTTCCTCAGTGAAAGGGACTCAAAACCCCATATTTCCCGCAGAGGAATATATCTGACTAGTAAGATTCTTAAAACCTATGTATTGATATGTCTCTGTAAGGGAATCAAGTGTGTCTAGACTGGCATAAACATGGCAGTGAGAATCAGCTCAAACCCAGTATAAAGAGGAATTTCTAAAACAAAACAAAAAAACAGGGAAATTCTTTATAATTCCTTCAGGTTCTCTGATGAAACCTGGAATGACCCGATCTACAATGACAGCTGTGTGTGGCATAAGGCTGGACACATGGGACTGAGAGTATTGGTGAGATTGGGTGAGCAGATGCAGACCCTTTAAAGAAATAATGCATGGCACCCATTCCATGGGTCCCAACTCTCCAGGTTGAAGGGAATATTACTATAGCTATAACATGTATGAGAAACCTAGAGAATGGACACACTGTAAATACGAAAGGTTTCTAAAACTCAACGAATATTCCCTTTCCTTCTGCGCCAGTTTGTCTTTCCAACTGCTTTACTATCAATCTCCCAACTTGGAAAGACAGCACCTTTAACCTCCTGGATCTCCCAGGTTGCCAATTTGGCAAAGGATGAAAGGGAAGAGGGAGAACCAATGAGAGAGTAGCTGTTAAGCATATGGACGGGCACATGTCACTCTTATTTCCCGGGAGGAAGAAGAATTAACCAAAGTCTCAGCGACCCACCAAAAACCTCTATAGGTCCAGAACCAAAATATAGGTCTTGCGTTCAGCTCACAAAAAACGAGTTAAAAAATGGAGCTCAGGGGCACAGCAATTCACAAACTGGCAGAGTAATAAAGGGCAACTATCGTCCAATAATCTGTTGAGGGAAGGCAACTAGGCGGACTTGAAAGCGAGGCAGAATAGCAGGAAACGGATTTCAAGAGGTACTTTGGAATCACCTTTAAAGCACACGAAGAGGGACAAACTTCGACTATGATGCGCTTGGCCAAAAAGGGCTTATGTGTTTTCTCCTGAATATACTCAGGATAAAACGCATACGCCCTTTTTGGCCTAGCAAGCAAGCGGGCAATGCAAACCTGCAGTACAAAGAAGTATCACTTCCCACCAGTCCTAAGGGACATCCACATAAAGGGTAAAAACAAGAAATTCAAGACAGGCCCTGGAGAACAGGGAGCCTTGTTATGCTGATGGGCGGGCTGTAAATTGCCAACTGCCTCTCTGGAGGAGTGCATTGTGTGCCCTAAAACACGTAAAAAACAGAGCTACAGAGCCAAGGACACTTCCAGTCTAGGGAATATACCTTGGGAAAACTGAAAATCAATAAGACAGAGCCACCCCAAAATTTAGTGCTGCACTGCTTACAAGAACCTCAATTTGTGTACAACTTAAATATCCCAGGAAATATAAAAATGGTTCAAAAAATTGTGGTACTTACGTACGATGGAATATCCCTCAGCCATGAAATCAATGTCATACGACCAGTAGCAGCAAAATGAGTGGATTCAGGTATGATGATTCTAAGTGAAATAAGTCACACAGAAAAAGAAACATATCATAAGATATCACTTATGAACATCCTGTAAACATGGCTACACATGAACAGAGTTAGGAAAGAGAACAGAGTCTCACATTTAGAAAACACTCTTATGCCTGCTTAAGGAGGAAGGAGAGGTGGGGTGATGCATAAAACCAGAGTTTGATATACGCACAGGTACCGTTCCATAAACCAACTATGGAATAGACAAGACCTACACCTTCCTCAGTGAAAGTGACTCAAAACCCCATATTTCGCGCAGAGGAATATATCTGACTAGTAAGAACCTTAAAGTCTATGTATTGATATGACTTCTTAAGGGAATCAAGTGTTTCTAGATTGGCATAAACATGGCAGAGAGAATCAGCTCAAACCCACTATAAAAAGGAATTTCAAAAACAAAACAAAAAAACAGGGAAATTCTTTACAATTCCTTCAGGGTCTCTGATGAAACCTGGAACGACCCTATCTACAACGACAGCTGGATGTGGCATAAGGCTGGACACATGGGACTGAAAGGATTGGCGAGATTGGGTGAGCAAATGCAGACCCTTTAAAGCAATAATGCATGGCACCCATTCCATGGGTACCAACTCTCCAGGTTGAAGGGAATATTACTATAGCTATAACATGTATGGGAAACCTAGAGAATGGACACACTGTGAATACGAAAGGTTTCTAAAAGTCAACAAATAGTCCCTCTTCGTGTGCTCCAGCTTGACTTTCCAACTGCTTTACTATCAATCTCCCAACTTGGAGAGACAGCACCTTTAACCTCCTGGTTCTCCCAGGTTGCCAATTTGGCAAAGGATGAAAGGGAAGAGGGAGAACCAATGAGACAGTAGCTGTTAGGCATTTGGACGGGCACATGTCACTCTTATTTCCCGGGAGGAAGAAGAATTGACCAAAGCCTCAGCCACCCACCGAAAACCAGTATAGGTTCCGAACCAAAATACTGGACTTGCGTTCAGCTCACAAAAACGAGTTAAAAAATGGAGCTCAGGGGCACAGCAATTCACAACCTGGCAGAATAATAAAGGACAACTATCGTCCAAAAATCTGTTGAGGGAAGGCAACGAGGCGGACTTGAAAGCGAGGCAGAATAGCCAGAAACAGATTTCATGAGGTACGTTGGAATAACATGTAAAGAACAGGAAGAGGGGCACAATTTCGACAATGATGCACTTGGCCAAAAAGGGCGTATGCATTTTCTCTTGAATATATACAGGAGAAATCGCATACACCCTTTTTTGCCAAGCAAGCAAGCGGGAAATGCAAATCTGCACTACAAAGAAGTATGACTTCCCACGGGTCAAAAGGGACATCCACAAAATGGGTAAAAACCAGAAAGGCAAGACAGGCCCTGAAGAACAGGGAGCCTTGTTATGCTGATGGGCGGGATGTAAATTACCAACTGCCTCTCTGGAGGAGTGCATTGTGTTCCCTAAAACAAGTAAACAACAGAGCTACAGAGCCAAGGGCACTTCCAGTCTAGGGAATATACCTTGGGAAAACTGAAAATCAATAAGACAGAGCCACCCCTAAATTTAGGGCTGCACTGCTTACAAGAACCTCAACTTGGGTACACCATAAATATCCCAGGAAATATAAAAATGGTTCAAAAAATAGTGGTACTTACGTACGATGGAATATCCCTCAGCCATGAAATCAATGTCATAAGACCAGTAGCAGCAAAAGGAGTGGATTCAGGTACGATGATTCTAAGTGAAATAAGTCACACAGAAATAGAAACTTATCATAAGATATCACTTATGAAGATCCTGTAAACATGGCTACACATTAACTGAGTTAGGAAAGAGATCAGAGTCTCACATTTAGAAAACACTCTTATGCCAGCTTAAGAGAAGGAGAGGTGGGGGTATTCATAAAACCGGAGTTTGATATAAGCACAGGTAGCGTTCCAAAAACCCACTATGGAATAGACAAGACCTACACCTTCCTCAGTGAAAGGGACTCAAAACCCCATATTTCCCGCAGAGGAATATATCTGACTAGTAAGATTCTTAAAACCTATGTATTGATATGTCTCTGTAAGGGAATCAAGTGTGTCTAGACTGGCATAAACATGGCAGTGAGAATCAGCTCAAACCCAGTATAAAGAGGAATTTCTAAAACAAAACAAAAAAACAGGGAAATTCTTTATAATTCCTTCAGGTTCTCTGATGAAACCTGGAATGACCCGATCTACAATGACAGCTGTGTGTGGCATAAGGCTGGACACATGGGACTGAGAGTATTGGTGAGATTGGGTGAGCAGATGCAGACCCTTTAAAGAAATAATGCATGGCACCCATTCCATGGGTCCCAACTCTCCAGGTTGAAGGGAATATTACTATAGCTATAACATGTATGAGAAACCTAGAGAATGGACACACTGTAAATACGAAAGGTTTCTAAAACTCAACGAATATTCCCTTTCCTTCTGCGCCAGTTTGTCTTTCCAACTGCTTTACTATCAATCTCCCAACTTGGAAAGACAGCACCTTTAACCTCCTGGATCTCCCAGGTTGCCAATTTGGCAAAGGATGAAAGGGAAGAGGGAGAACCAATGAGAGAGTAGCTGTTAAGCATATGGACGGGCACATGTCACTCTTATTTCCCGGGAGGAAGAAGAATTAACCAAAGTCTCAGCGACCCACCAAAAACCTCTATAGGTCCAGAACCAAAATATAGGTCTTGCGTTCAGCTCACAAAAAACGAGTTAAAAAATGGAGCTCAGGGGCACAGCAATTCACAAACTGGCAGAGTAATAAAGGGCAACTATCGTCCAATAATCTGTTGAGGGAAGGCAACTAGGCGGACTTGAAAGCGAGGCAGAATAGCAGGAAACGGATTTCAAGAGGTACTTTGGAATCACCTTTAAAGCACACGAAGAGGGACAAACTTCGACTATGATGCACTTAGCCAAAAAGGGCTTATGTGTTTTCTCCTGAATATACTCAGGATAAAACGCATACGCCCTTTTTGGCCAAGCAAGCAAGCGGGCAATGCAAACCTGCAGTACAAAGAAGTATCACTTCCCACCAGTCCTAAGGGACATCCACATAAAGGGTAAAAACAAGAAATTCAAGACAGGCCCTGGAGAACAGGGAGCCTTGTTATGCTGATGGGCGGGCTGTAAATTGCCAACTGCCTCTCTGGAGGAGTGCATTGTGTGCCCTAAAACACGTAAAAAACAGAGCTACAGAGCCAAGGACACTTCCAGTCTAGGGAATATACCTTGGGAAAACTGAAAATCAATAAGACAGAGCCACCCCAAAATTTAGTGCTGCACTGCTTACAAGAACCTCAATTTGTGTACAACTTAAATATCCCAGGAAATATAAAAATGGTTCAAAAAATTGTGGTACTTACGTACGATGGAATATCCCTCAGCCATGAAATCAATGTCATACGACCAGTAGCAGCAAAATGAGTGGATTCAGGTATGATGATTCTAAGTGAAATAAGTCACACAGAAAAAGAAACATATCATAAGATATCACTTATGAACATCCTGTAAACATGGCTACACATGAACAGAGTTAGGAAAGAGAACAGAGTCTCACATTTAGAAAACACTCTTATGCCTGCTTAAGGAGGAAGGAGAGGTGGGGTGATGCATAAAACCAGAGTTTGATATACGCACAGGTACCCTTCCATAAACCAACTATGGAATAGACAAGACCTACACCTTCCTCAGTGAAAGTGACTCAAAACCCCATATTTCGCGCAGAGGAATATATCTGACTAGTAAGAACCTTAAAGTCTATGTATTGATATGACTTCTTAAGGGAATCAAGTGTTTCTAGATTGGCATAAACATGGCAGAGAGAATCAGCTCAAACCCACTATAAAAAGGAATTTCAAAAACAAAACAAAAAAACAGGGAAATTCTTTACAATTCCTTCAGGGTCTCTGATGAAACCTGGAACGACCCTATCTACAACGACAGCTGGATGTGGCATAAGGCTGGACACATGGGACTGAAAGGATTGGCGAGATTGGGTGAGCAAATGCAGACCCTTTAAAGCAATAATGCATGGCACCCATTCCATGGGTACCAACTCTCCAGGTTGAAGGGAATATTACTATAGCTATAACATGTATGGGAAACCTAGAGAATGGACACACTGTGAATACGAAAGGTTTCTAAAAGTCAACAAATAGTCCCTCTTCGTGTGCTCCAGCTTGACTTTCCAACTGCTTTACTATCAATCTCCCAACTTGGAGAGACAGCACCTTTAACCTCCTGGTTCTCCCAGGTTGCCAATTTGGCAAAGGATGAAAGGGAAGAGGGAGAACCAATGAGACAGTAGCTGTTAGGCATTTGGACGGGCACATGTCACTCTTATTTCCCGGGAGGAAGAAGAATTGACCAAAGCCTCAGCCACCCACCGAAAACCAGTATAGGTTCCGAACCAAAATACTGGACTTGCGTTCAGCTCACAAAAACGAGTTAAAAAATGGAGCTCAGGGGCACAGCAATTCACAACCTGGCAGAATAATAAAGGGCAACTATCGTCCAAAAATCTGTTGAGGGAAGGCAACGAGGCGGACTTGAAAGCGAGGCAGAATAGCCGGAAACAGATTTCATGAGGTACGTTGGAATAACATGTAAAGAACAGGAAGAGGGGCACAATTTCGACAATGATGCACTTGGCCAAAAAGGGCGTATGCATTTTCTCTTGAATATATACAGGAGAAATCGCATACACCCTTTTTTGCCAAGCAAGCAAGTGGGAAATGCAAATCTGCACTACAAAGAAGTATGACTTCCCACGGGTCAAAAGGGACATCCACAAAATGGGTAAAAACCAGAAAGGCAAGACAGGCCCTGAAGAACAGGGAGCCTTGTTATGCTGATGGGCGGGATGTAAATTACCAACTGCCTCTCTGGAGGAGTGCATTGTGTTCCCTAAAACAAGTAAACAACAGAGCTACAGAGCCAAGGGCACTTCCAGTCTAGGGAATATACCTTGGGAAAACTGAAAATCAATAAGACAGAGCCACCCCTAAATTTAGGGCTGCACTGCTTACAAGAACCTCAACTTGGGTACACCATAAATATCCCAGGAAATATAAAAATGGTTCAAAAAATAGTGGTACTTACGTACGATGGAATATCCCTCAGCCATGAAATCAATGTCATAATACCAGTAGCAGCAAAAGGAGTGGATTCAGGTACGATGATTCTAAGTGAAATAAGTCACACAGAAATAGAAACTTATCATAAGATATCACTTATGAAGATCCTGTAAACATGGCTACACATTAACTGAGTTAGGAAAGAGATCAGAGTCTCACATTTAGAAAACACTCTTATGCCAGCTTAAGAGAAGGAGAGGTGGGGGTATTCATAAAACCGGAGTTTGATATAAGCACAGGTAGCGTTCCAAAAACCCACTATGGAATAGACAAGACCTACACCTTCCTCAGTGAAAGGGACTCAAAACCCCATATTTCCCGCAGAGGAATATATCTGACTAGTAAGATTCTTAAAACCTATGTATTGATATGTCTCTGTAAGGGAATCAAGTGTGTCTAGACTGGCATAAACATGGCAGTGAGAATCAGCTCAAACCCAGTATAAAGAGGAATTTCTAAAACAAAACAAAAAAACAGGGAAATTCTTTATAATTCCTTCAGGTTCTCTGATGAAACCTGGAATGACCCGATCTACAATGACAGCTGTGTGTGGCATAAGGCTGGACACATGGGACTGAGAGTATTGGTGAGATTGGGTGAGCAGATGCAGACCCTTTAAAGAAATAATGCATGGCACCCATTCCATGGGTCCCAACTCTCCAGGTTGAAGGGAATATTACTATAGCTATAACATGTATGAGAAACCTAGAGAATGGACACACTGTAAATACGAAAGGTTTCTAAAACTCAACGAATATTCCCTTTCCTTCTGCGCCAGTTTGTCTTTCCAACTGCTTTACTATCAATCTCCCAACTTGGAAAGACAGCACCTTTAACCTCCTGGATCTCCCAGGTTGCCAATTTGGCAAAGGATGAAAGGGAAGAGGGAGAACCAATGAGAGAGTAGCTGTTAAGCATATGGACGGGCACATGTCACTCTTATTTCCCGGGAGGAAGAAGAATTAACCAAAGTCTCAGCGACCCACCAAAAACCTCTATAGGTCCAGAACCAAAATATAGGTCTTGCGTTCAGCTCACAAAAAACGAGTTAAAAAATGGAGCTCAGGGGCACAGCAATTCACAAACTGGCAGAGTAATAAAGGGCAACTATCGTCCAATAATCTGTTGAGGGAAGGCAACTAGGCGGACTTGAAAGCGAGGCAGAATAGCAGGAAACGGATTTCAAGAGGTACTTTGGAATCACCTTTAAAGCACACGAAGAGGGACAAACTTCGACTATGATGCACTTAGCCAAAAAGGGCTTATGTGTTTTCTCCTGAATATACTCAGGATAAAACGCATACGCCCTTTTTGGCCAAGCAAGCAAGCGGGCAATGCAAACCTGCAGTACAAAGAAGTATCACTTCCCACCAGTCCTAAGGGACATCCACATAAAGGGTAAAAACAAGAAATTCAAGACAGGCCCTGGAGAACAGGGAGCCTTGTTATGCTGATGGGCGGGCTGTAAATTGCCAACTGCCTCTCTGGAGGAGTGCATTGTGTGCCCTAAAACACGTAAAAAACAGAGCTACAGAGCCAAGGACACTTCCAGTCTAGGGAATATACCTTGGGAAAACTGAAAATCAATAAGACAGAGCCACCCCAAAATTTAGTGCTGCACTGCTTACAAGAACCTCAATTTGTGTACAACTTAAATATCCCAGGAAATATAAAAATGGTTCAAAAAATTGTGGTACTTACGTACGATGGAATATCCCTCAGCCATGAAATCAATGTCATATGACCAGTAGCAGCAAAATGAGTGGATTCAGGTATGATGATTCTAAGTGAAATAAGTCACACAGAAAAAGAAACATATCATAAGATATCACTTATGAACATCCTGTAAACATGGCTACACATGAACAGAGTTAGGAAAGAGAACAGAGTCTCACATTTAGAAAACACTCTTATGCCTGCTTAAGGAGGAAGGAGAGGTGGGGTGATGCATAAAACCAGAGTTTGATATACGCACAGGTACCCTTCCATAAACCAACTATGGAATAGACAAGACCTACACCTTCCTCAGTGAAAGTGACTCAAAACCCCATATTTCGCGCAGAGGAATATATCTGACTAGTAAGAACCTTAAAGTCTATGTATTGATATGACTTCTTAAGGGAATCAAGTGTTTCTAGATTGGCATAAACATGGCAGAGAGAATCAGCTCAAACCCACTATAAAAAGGAATTTCAAAAACAAAACAAAAAAACAGGGAAATTCTTTACAATTCCTTCAGGGTCTCTGATGAAACCTGGAACGACCCTATCTACAACGACAGCTGGATGTGGCATAAGGCTGGACACATGGGACTGAAAGGATTGGCGAGATTGGGTGAGCAAATGCAGACCCTTTAAAGCAATAATGCATGGCACCCATTCCATGGGTACCAACTCTCCAGGTTGAAGGGAATATTACTATAGCTATAACATGTATGGGAAACCTACAGAATGGACACACTGTGAATACGAAAGGTTTCTAAAAGTCAACAAATAGTCCCTCTTCGTGTGCTCCAGCTTGACTTTCCAACTGCTTTACTATCAATCTCCCAACTTGGAGAGACAGCACCTTTAACCTCCTGGTTCTCCCAGGTTGCCAATTTGGCAAAGGATGAAAGGGAAGAGGGAGAACCAATGAGACAGTAGCTGTTAGGCATTTGGACGGGCACATGTCACTCTTATTTCCCGGGAGGAAGAAGAATTGACCAAAGCCTCAGCCACCCACCGAAAACCAGTATAGGTTCCGAACCAAAATACTGGACTTGCGTTCAGCTCACAAAAACGAGTTAAAAAATGGAGCTCAGGGGCACAGCAATTCACAACCTGGCAGAATAATAAAGGGCAACTATCGTCCAAAAATCTGTTGAGGGAAGGCAACGAGGCGGACTTGAAAGCGAGGCAGAATAGCCGGAAACAGATTTCATGAGGTACGTTGGAATAACATGTAAAGAACAGGAAGAGGGGCACAATTTTGACAATGATGCACTTGGCCAAAAAGGGCGTATGCATTTTCTCTTGAATATATACAGGAGAAATCGCATACACCCTTTTTTGCCAAGCAAGCAAGTGGGAAATGCAAATCTGCACTACACAGAAGTATGACTTCCCACGGGTCAAAAGGGACATCCACAAAATGGGTAAAAACCAGAAAGGCAAGACAGGCCCTGAAGAACAGGGAGCCTTGTTATGCTGATGGGCGGGATGTAAATTACCAACTGCCTCTCTGGAGGAGTGCATTGTGTTCCCTAAAACAAGTAAACAACAGAGCTACAGAGCCAAGGGCACTTCCAGTCTAGGGAATATACCTTGGGAAAACTGAAAATCAATAAGACAGAGCCACCCCTAAATTTAGGGCTGCACTGCTTACAAGAACCTCAACTTGGGTACACCATAAATATCCCAGGAAATATAAAAATGGTTCAAAAAATAGTGGTACTTACGTACGATGGAATATCCCTCAGCCATGAAATCAATGTCATAATACCAGTAGCAGCAAAAGGAGTGGATTCAGGTACGATGATTCTAAGTGAAATAAGTCACACAGAAATAGAAACTTATCATAAGATATCACTTATGAAGATCCTGTAAACATGGCTACACATTAACTGAGTTAGGAAAGAGATCAGAGTCTCACATTTAGAAAACACTCTTATGCCAGCTTAAGAGAAGGAGAGGTGGGGGTATTCATAAAACCGGAGTTTGATATAAGCACAGGTAGCGTTCCAAAAACCCACTATGGAATAGACAAGACCTACACCTTCCTCAGTGAAAGGGACTCAAAACCCCATATTTCCCGCAGAGGAATATATCTGACTAGTAAGATTCTTAAAACCTATGTATTGATATGTCTCTGTAAGGGAATCAAGTGTGTCTAGACTGGCATAAACATGGCAGTGAGAATCAGCTCAAACCCAGTATAAAGAGGAATTTCTAAAACAAAACAAAAAAACAGGGAAATTCTTTATAATTCCTTCAGGTTCTCTGATGAAACCTGGAATGACCCGATCTACAATGACAGCTGTGTGTGGCATAAGGCTGGACACATGGGACTGAGAGTATTGGTGAGATTGGGTGAGCAGATGCAGACCCTTTAAAGAAATAATGCATGGCACCCATTCCATGGGTCCCAACTCTCCAGGTTGAAGGGAATATTACTATAGCTATAACATGTATGAGAAACCTAGAGAATGGACACACTGTAAATACGAAAGGTTTCTAAAACTCAACGAATATTCCCTTTCCTTCTGCGCCAGTTTGTCTTTCCAACTGCTTTACTATCAATCTTCCAACTTGGAAAGACAGCACCTTTAACCTCCTGGATCTCCCAGGTTGCCAATTTGGCAAAGGATGAAAGGGAAGAGGGAGAACCAATGAGAGAGTAGCTGTTAAGCATATGGACGGGCACATGTCACTCTTATTTCCCGGGAGGAAGAAGAATTAACCAAAGTCTCAGCGACCCACCAAAAACCTCTATAGGTCCAGAACCAAAATATAGGTCTTGCGTTCAGCTCACAAAAAACGAGTTAAAAAATGGAGCTCAGGGGCACAGCAATTCACAAACTGGCAGAGTAATAAAGGGCAACTATCGTCCAATAATCTGTTGAGGGAAGGCAACTAGGCGGACTTGAAAGCAAGGCAGAATAGCAGGAAACGGATTTCAAGAGGTACTTTGGAATCACCTTTAAAGCACACGAAGAGGGACAAACTTCGACTATGATGCACTTGGCCAAAAAGGGCTTATGTGTTTTCTCCTGAATATACTCAGGATAAAACGTATACGCCCTTTTTGGCCTAGCAAGCAAGCGGGCAATGCAAACCTGCAGTACAAAGAAGTATCACTTCCCACCAGTCCTAAGGGACATCCACATAAAGGGTAAAAACAAGAAATTCAAGACAGGCCCTGGAGAACAGGGAGCCTTGTTATGCTGATGGCCGGGCTGTAAATTGCCAACTGCCTCTCTGGAGAAGTGCATTGTGTTCCCTAAAACAAGTAAACAACAGAGCTACAGAGCCAAGTACACTCCCAGTCTAGGGAATATACCTTGGGAAAACTGAAAATCAATAAGACAGAGCCACCCCAAAATTTAGGGCTGCACTGCTTACAGGAACCTCAACTTGGGTTCCCCTTAAGTATCCCAGGAAAGGTAAAAATTGTTCAAAAAATTGTGGTACTTACGTATGATGGAATATCCCTCAGCCATGAAATCAATGTCATAAGATCAGTAGCAGCAAAATTAGTGGATTCAGGTACGATGATTATAAGTGAATTAAGTCACACAGAAAAAGAAACTTATCATAAGATATCACTTATGAAGATCCTGTAAAGATGGCTACACATGAACAGAGTTAGGAAAGAGAACAGAGTCTCACATTTAGAAAACACTCTTATGCCTGCTTAAGGGGGAAGGAGTGGTGGGGTGATGCATAAAACCAGAGTTTGATATAAGCACAGGTACCCGTCCAAAAACCAACTGTGGAATAAACAACACCTACACCTTCCTCAGTGAAAGGGACTCAAAATCCCACATTTCCCGCAGTGGAATATATCTGACTCGTAAGAATGTTAAAACCTATTTATTGATATGTCACCGTAAGGGAATCAAGTGTGTCTAGACTGGCATAAAGATGGCAGAGAGAATCAGATCAAACCCACTATAAAACGGAATTTCAAAAACAAAACAAAAAAAAACAGCGAAATTCTTTACAATTCCTTCAGGCTCTCTGATGAACCTTGGAATGTCCCTATCTGCAATGACAGCTGTAGGTGGCATAAGGCTGGACACATTGGACTGAGAGGATTGGTGAGATTGTGTGAGCAAATGCAGACCCTTTAAAGCTATAATGCATGGCACCCATTCCATGGGTCCCAAATCTCCAGGTTGAAGGGAATATTACTACAGCTATAACATGTACGGGAAACCCAGAGAAAGGACACATTGTGAATACGAAAGGTCTCTAAAACTCAACGAATACTCCCTTTCCTTGTGCTCCAGTTTGACTTTCCAACTGCTTTACTGTCAATCTCCGAACTTGGAGAGACAGCAACTTTAACCTCCTGGTTCGCACAGGTTGCCAATTTGGCAAAGGAATAAAGGGAAGAGGGAGAACCAATGAGAGAGTAGCTGTTAGGCATTTGGACAGGCACATGTCACTCTTATTTCCCGGGAGGAAGAAGAATTAACCAAAGTCTCAGCCACCCACCGGGTACCAGGATAGGTTCAGAACCAAAATATTGGACTTGCGTTCAGCTCACAACAAACGAGTTAAATAATGGAGCTCAGGGGCACAGCAATTCACAAAGTAGCAGAGTAATAAAGGGCAACTATCATCCAAAAGTCTGTTGAGGGAAGGCAACGAGGGGACTTGAATGCGAGGCAGAATAGCAGGAAACAGATTTCAAGAGGTACGTTGGAATCACCTGTAAAGCACAGGAAGAGGGGCACAACTTCGACAATGATGCCCTTGGCCAAAATGGGCATATGCATTTTCTCCTGACTATATGCAGGAGAAAACGCATATGCCCTTTTTGGCCAAGCAAGCAAGCAGGCAATGCAAATCTGCAGTACAAAGAAGTATCACTCCCCACCGGTCAAAAGGGACATCCACAAAATGTGTAAATACGAGAAAGGCAAGACAGGCCCTGGAGAACAGGGAGCCTTGTTATACTGATGGGAGGGATGTAAATTGTGATCTGCCTCACTGGAGGAGTTTATTGTGTTCCCCAAAACATGTAAAGAACAGAGCTACTGAGCCAAGGGCACTTCCAGTCTAGGGAATATACCTTGGGAAAATTGAAAATCAATAAGACAGAGCCACCCCGAAATTTAGGGCTGCACTGCTTACAAGAACCTCAACTTGGGTACACCTTAAATATCCAAGGAAAGATAAAAATGGTACAAAAAATTGTGGTACTTACGTACGATGGAAAATCCCTCAGCCAAGAAATCAATGTCATAAGACCAGTAGCAGCAAAATGAGTGGATTCAGGTACGATGATTCTAAGTGGAATAAGTAACACAGAAAAAGAAGCTTATCATAAGATATCACTTATGAAGATCCTGTAAACATGGCTACACATGAACTGAGTTAGGAAAGAGAACAGAGTCTCACATTTAGAAAACACCCTTATGCCTGCTTAAGGGGGAAGGAGAGGTTGGGTGATGCATAAAACCAGAGTTCGATATAAGCACAGGTACCGTTCCAAAAACCTACTATGGAATAGACAAGACCAACCTATACCTTCCTCAGTGAAAGGGACTCAAATCCCCATATTTCCCGCAGAGGAATATATCTGACTAGTAAGAATCTTAAAACCTATGTATTGATATGTCTCCATAAGGGCATCAAGTGTGTCTAGACTGGCATAAACATGGCAGCGAGAATCAGCTCAAACCCACAATAAAAAGGAATTTCAAAAACAAAACAAATACAGGGAAATTCTTTACAATTCCTTCAGGGTTTCTGATGAAACCTGGAATGTCCCTGTCTACAATGACAGCTTGATGTGGCATAAGGTTGGACACTTGGGATTGAGAGGATTGGTGAGATTGGGTGAGCAAATGCAGACACTTTAAAGCAATAATGCATGGCACCCATTCCATGGGTCCCAACTCTCCAGGTTGAAGGGAATATTACTACAGCTATAACATGTACAGAAAACCTAGAGAATGGACACACTGTGAATACGAATTGTCTCTAAAACACAACGAATAGTCCCTCTCCGGGTTCTCCGGTATGACTTTCCAACTGCTTTACTATCAATCTCCCAACTAGATGAGACAGCCCCTTTAACCTCCTTGTTCTCACAGTTTGCCAATTTGGCAGAGGATGAAAGGGAAGAGGGAGAACCAATGATAGAGTAGCTGTTAGGAATTTGGACGGGCATATGTCACTCTAATTTCCCGGCAGGAAGAAGAATTAACCAAAGTCTAAACCACCCACTGGGAACCAGTATAGCTCCTGAAACAAAATTTTGTACTTGCCTTCAGCTCACAAAAAAACGAGTTGAATAATCGAGCTCAGTGGCAGAGCAATTCACAATCTGGCATAGTAATAAAAGCCAACTATCGTCCAGAAATCTGTTGCGGGAAGGCAACGAAGCGGACTTGAAAGTGAGGCCGAATAGCAGGAAACAGATTTCAAGAGGTACGTTGGAATCGTCTGTAAAGCACAGGAAGAGGGGCACAATTTCGACAATGATGCACTTGGCAAAAAACGGCGTATGCGTTTCCTCCTGAATATATGCAGGAGAAAACGCATACGCCCTTTTTGGCCAAGCAAGCAAGCAGGCAATGCAAATCTGCACTACAAATATGTATCACTTCCCACTTGTCACAAGGGACATACACATAAAAGTTAAAAACCATAAATTCAAGACAGGCCCTGGCGAACAGGGAGCCTTGTTATGCTGATGGGCGGGATGTAAATTGCCAAATGCCTCTCTGGAGGAGTGCATTGTGTTCCCTAAAACAAGTAAAAAACAGAGCTACAGAGCCAAGGACACTTCCAGTCTAGGGAATATACCTTGGGAAATCTGAAAATCAATAAGAGAGAGCCACCCTAAAATTTAGGGCTGCACTGCTTACAAGAACCTCAACTTGGGTACACCTTAAATATCCCAGGAAATATAAAAATGGTTCAAAAAATTGTGGTACTTACGTACGATGGAATATCCCTCAGCCATGAAATCAATGTCATAAGACCAGTAGCAGCAAAATGAGTGGATTCAGGTAAGATGATTCTAAGTGAAATAAGTCACACAGAAAAAGAAACTTATCATAAGATATCACTTATGAAGATCCTGTAAACATGGCTACACATGAACTGAGTTAGGAAAGAGAAGAGAGTCTCACATTTAGAAAACACTCTTATGCCTGCTTAAGGGGGAAGGAGAGGTGGGGTGATGCATAAAACCAGAGTTTGATATAAGCACATGTACCGTTTCATAAACCAACTATGGAATAGACAAGACCTACACCTTCCTCAGTGAAAGGGACTCAAAACCCCATATTTCCCGCAGAGGAATATATCTGACTAGTAAGAATCTTAAAACCTATGTATTGATATGTCTCCATAAGGGAATCAAGTGTTTTAGACTGGCATAAACATGGCAGAGAGAATCAACTCAAACCCAATATAAAAAGGAATTTCAAAAACAAAACAAAAAAACAGGGAAATTCTTTATAATTCCTTCAGGGTCTCTGATGAAACCTGGAATGACCCTACGTACAACGACAGCTGGATGTGGCATAAGGCTGGACACATGGGACTGAGAGGACTGGTGAGATTGGGTGAGCAAAGGCAGACCCTTTAAACAATAATGCATGGCAACCATTCCATGGGTCCCCACTCTCCATGTTGAAGGGAATATTACTACAGCTATAACATATATGGGAAACCTAGAGAATGTACACACTCTGAATATGAAAGGTCTCTAAAACTCAACGAATATTCCCTCTCCTGGTGCTCCGGTTTGACTTTCCAACTGCTTTACTATCAATCTCTGAACCTGGAGAGACAGCACCTTTAACCTCCTGTTTCGCACAGGTTGCCAATTTTGCAGAGGATGAATTGGAAGAGGGAGAAACAATGATAGAGTAGCTGTTAGGAATTTGGACGGGCACATGTCACTCTTATTTCCCGGGAGGAAGAAGAATTGACCAAAGTCTCAGCCACCCACCAGGAACCAGTATAGTTCCTGAACCAAAATATTGGACTTGCGTTCAGCTCAGAAAAAAAGAGTTAAAATATGGAGCTCAGGGGCACAGCAATTCACAAACTGGCAGAGTAACAAAGGGCAACTATCGTCCAAAAATTTGTTGAGGAAAGGCAACGAGGTGGCCTTGAAAGCGAGGCAGAATAGCAGGAAACAGATTTCAAGAGGTACGTTCGAATCGCCTTTAAAGCACAGGAAGAGTGTCACAACTTCGACAATGATGCACTTGGCCAAAAAGTGCGTATGTGATTTCTCCTGAATATATACTGCTGACAAGAACCTCAACTTGGGTACACCTTAAATATTCCATGAAAGATAAAAATGGTTCAAAAAATTGTGGTACTTATGTTATGATGGAATATCCCTCAGCCATGAAATCAATGTCAAAAAACCAGTAGCAGCAAAATGAAAGGATTCAGGTATGATGATTCTAAGTGAAATAAGTCACACAGAAAAAGAATCTTATCATAAGATATCACTTATGAAAATCCTGTAAACATGTCTACACATGAACTGAGTTAGGAAAGAGAACAGAGTCTCACATTTAGAAAACACTCTTACGCCTGCTTAAGGGGGAAGGAGAGGTGGGGTGTTGCATAAAACAGAGTTTGATATAAGTACAGGCACCATTCCAGAAACCAAATACAGAATAGACAAGATCTACACCTTCCTCACTGAAAGGTTATCAAGACCCCATACTTCACACAGAGGAATATATCTGACTAGTAAGGATCTTAAAACATATGTATTGATATATCTCCGTAAGGGAAACAAGTGTGTCTAGACTGGCGTAAACACGGCAGTGAGAATCAGTTCAAACCCACTATAAAAAGGAATTTCAAAAACAAAACAACAAAACAGGGAAATTCTTTACAATTCCTTCAGGGTCTCTGATGAAACCTTGAATGACCCTGTGTACAACGACAGCTGGATGAGGCATAAGGCTGGACACTTGGGACTGAGAGGATTGGTGAATTTGGGTTAGCAAATGCAGACCCTTCAAAGCAATAATGTGTGGCACCCATTCCATGGTTCCCAACTCTCCATGTTGAAGGGAATATTACTACTGCTATAACATGTACAGGAAACCAAGAGAATGGACACACAGTGAATACGAAAGGTTTCTAAAACCCAACTAACTGTCCCTCTCCTGGTGCTCCGGTTTGACTTTCCAACTGCTTAACTATCAATCTCCCAACTTGGAGAGACAGCCCCTTAAACCTCCTGGTTTGCTCAGTTTGCCAATTTGGAAGAGGATGAAAGGGAAAAGGGGGAACCAATGAAAGAGTAGTTGTTAGGCATTTGGACGGGCACATGTCACTCTAAATGCCCGGCAGGAAGAAGAATTAACCAAAGTCTCAGCCACCCGCCGTGAACAAGTATAGGTCCTGAACCAAAATTTTGGAGTTGCGGTCAGCTCACAAAAAACGAGTTAGAAAATGGAGCTCAAGGGCACAGCAATTCACAAACTGGCACAGTAATAAAGGAAAACTATCGTCCAAAAAATCTGTTAAGGGAAGGCAACGAGGCGACCTTCAAAGCGAGGGAGAATAGCAGGAAACAGATTTCAAGTGGTTCGTTGGAATCACCTGTAAAGCACAGGAAGAGGGGCACAACTTCGAAAATGATGCACTTGACCAAAAAGGGCGTATGCATTTTCCCCTGAATATATTCAGGAGAAAATGCATACGCCCTTTTTGGCCAAGCAAGCAAGGGGGCAATGCAAATCTGCACCACAAAATAGTATCACTTCCCACCTGTCAAAAGGGACATCCACAAAATGTGTAAATACCAGAAATCCTAGAGAGGCCCTGGAGAACATGGAGCCTTGTTATGCTGATGGGCGGGATGTAAATTGCCAACTGCCTCTCTGCAGGAGTGCATTGTCTTCCCTAAAACAAGTAAACAACAGAGCTACAGAGCCAAGGGCACTTCCATTCTAGGGAATATACCTTGGGAAAACTGAAAATCAATAAGATAGAGCCACCCCAAAATTTAGGCCTGCACTACTTACAAGAATCTCAAATTGAGTACTCTCTAAATATCCCAGGATAGATAAAAATGATTCAAAAAATTGTGGTACTTATGTACGATGGATTATCCCTCAGCCATGAAATCAATGTCATAATGCCAGTAACAGGAAAACGAATGGATTCAGGTACAATGATTCTAAGTGAAATAAGTCACACAGAAAAAGAAACTTATCATAAGATAGCACTTATGAATTTTCTGTAACATGGCTACACATGAACTGATTTAGGAAAGGGAACAGCGTCTCACATTTAGAAAACACACTTATGCCTGCTTAAGGAGTAAGGAGAGGTGGGGTGATGCATAGAACCAGAGTTTGATATTAGTACAAGTACCATTCCAAAATCAAAATACGGAATAGACAAGACCTACACCTTCTTCAGTGAAAGGGACGCAAAACCCAATATTCTGCGCAGAGGTATATATCTGAGTAGTAAGAATCTTAAAACCTATGTATTGATATGTCACCGTAAGGGAATCAAGTGTGTCTAAACTGGCATAAACATGACAGTGAGAATCAGCTCAAACCCAGTTAAAAAAGAAATTTCAAATACAATAAAAAAAAACAGGGAAAATCTTTACAATTCCTTCAGGTGCTCTAATGAAACCTGGAATGACCCTACCTACAACGAGAGCTGGATGTGGCATAAAGCTGGACACTTGAGACTGAGAGGTTTGGTGAGACTGGGTGAGCAAATGCAGACCCTTTAAAGCAATAATATGTGGCACCCATTCCATGTGTCCCAACTCTCCATGTGTAAGGGAATATTACTACAGCCATAACATTTACGGGAAACCTAGAGAATGGACACACTGTGAATACGAAAGGTTTCTAAAACTCAACATATAGTCCCTCTCCTTGTGCTCCAGTTTGACCTTCCAATGGCTTTACTATCAATCTCCCAACTTGGAGCGATAGCCCGTAAAACCTCCTGGTTCCCACAGGTTGCCAATTTGGCAGAGGATGAAAGGGAAGAGGGAGAACCAATGAGAGAGTAGCTGTTAGGCATTTGGACAGGTACATGTCACTTTAATTGCCCGGCAGGAAGTAGAATTAACCAATGTTTCAGCCACCCGCCGGGAACCAGTATAGGTTTTGAACCATAATTTTGTATTTGCTGTCAGCTCACAAAAACGAGTTGAAAAATGAAGCTCAGGGGCACAGCAATTTACAAACTGGCAGAGTAATAGAGGAAAACTATCGTCCAAAAATCTTCTGAGTGAAGGCAGAGAGGCGGACTTTAAAACGAGGCAGAATAGCAGGAAACAGATTTCAGGAGGTACGTTGGAATCACCTTTCAAGCACAGGAAGAGGGGCAAAACTTCGACAATGATGCACTTGGCCTAAAAGTGTGTATGCGTTTTCTCCTGAGTATATTCAGGAGAAAATGCATACGACATTTTTGGCCAAGCAAGCAAGCAGCAATGCAAATCTGCACTACAAAGAAGTTTCCCTTCCCACCGGTCAAAAGGGACATCCACAAAATGTGTAAAAACCAGAAAGGCAAGACAGGCCCTGGAGATCAGGGAGCCTATTTATGCTGATGGGCGGGATGTAAGTTGCCAACTGCCTCTCTAGAGGAGTGCATTGTGTTCCCTAACACAAGTAAACAACAGAGCTACACAGCCAAGGGCAGTTCCAGTCTAGGGAATATACCTTGGGAAAACTGAAAATCAATAAGACAGAGCCACCCTAAAATTTAGCGCTGCACTGCTTACAAGAACCTCAACTTGGGTACACCTTATGTATCCCAGGAAAGACAAAAATGGTTCAAGATATTGTGGTACTTACGTACGATGGAATATCGCTCAGCCATGAAATCAATGTCATAAGGCCAGTAGCAGTAAAAAGAGTGGATTCAGGTACGATGATTCTAAGTGAAATAAGTCACACAGAAAAAGAAACTTATCATAAGATATCACTTATGAAGGTCCTGTAAACATGGCTACACATGAACTGAGTTAGGAAAGATTACAGAGTAACTAACCTTATCATAAGTTATCACTCATAGCGGGAATGTACACATGACTACACATGAACTGAATGACAAACACAACAGAGTCACACATTTAGAAAACATCTTCTGCCTGCTTAATGGGAAAGCCGAGGTGGGGTGTTGCATAAAGCCACAGTTTTAAATTAGCACAGATACCGTTATATAAACCATGTATGTAATAGACAACACCTCCTCCCGGCACAATGAACTGGACTCAACACCCCCTATTCATTGCAGAGGAATATGTCTGACTCTAAGTATTTTAAAACATATGCATTCTCATGTCTCCATAAAGGAATCATGTGTGTGTATAACGGCATGAACACAGCACTGAAATTCAGTTAAACCCACTTATAAAAATAAATTTCAAAAGCAAAATGCAAAAACAGAGAGAAAGTCTTAAAAATTACGTTCAGGGCCTGTGATGCAAGCAAGATTGACCACCTTTACACCCACAGCTGGATGAGACATAAGACTGGACACTTGGGGCTGACAAGATTTCTGAGTTTGTGTGAACAAAAGAACACCACTTAGAGCAATACTGTGTGCTACCCATTCTAGTGGTCCCAACTCTCCAGGTTTAAGGGAATCTTCCTCCAGTTAAAACATGCATGGGAAACCCAGTGGATGGTACACTGTGTAATTGGGAAAGTTTTCTAAAAGGTACCTCATTTTTCCTTTTGTCGTGCTCGGCTTCGCCATTCCATCTGCATTACTCAAAATCTCCCCACTTGGAGTGTCAGCGCCTTTACCCTCCTGTTATGCACAGTTTGCAAATTGTGCAGAGGATGAACAGGAAGAGGGGAAATAAATGAGAGATTAGCTGTAGGTGTTTGGATGGGCACATGTCACTCTACTTTCCCATCAGGAAGAATAATTAACCAAAGGCTCAGCCTGAAGCCCCAGAACAGGACTAGGGCCTAAAGCCATCCTGCGGTATTGCAGCCAGCTCACAAAGAGGCGAGTTGAAAAATGGAAATCAGGGGCACAGCAATTCACAAACTTACAGAATTATAAAGGACAACTATCATCCAGAAATATATTGAGGAAAGGCAGTGAAGAGGATTTGAATGCAAGGCAGAATTGAAGGAAACAGATTTCAAGAGGTAGATTGGAGTCATCTTTAAAGCACATGAAAAGCGACAGAATTTCGACAATGTTGCCCTTGGCTGAAAAGGGATTATGTGTATTTTCTTGAATATATTCGGGAAAAAATGCATATGAACTTTTTGGCTTAGCAAGCCATCAGGCATTGCAAATCCACACTACAGAGAAGTGTCCCTTACCTCCAGTCAAAAGGGCCATCCACAAATAGTGTAAAAACCACAAATGCAGGACAGGCCATGGAGAAAAGGGAGCCTGGTTACGCCGATGGACAGGATGTAAATTTCCAACAGCCTCTCTGGAGAACTGTATGTTGTTTTCTAAAACAGAGCTACAGAGTATAGCACACTTCCACTCATGGGCGTGTATTTTGGGAAAACTAAAAACCCACAACACACAGCCAGCCCAAAATTTAGGGCTGCTCTGTTTACAAGAACCTCGATTTCAGTACACTTTATATATCCCAGGAAAGGAAAAAAAATGGATATAGATGTTGTGGTACTTATATACAAAGGAAAGTCACTCAGACATAAAATCAATGTCATAAGGCCAATAGCAGCATAATGAGTGGCTTTAGGTACGATGATGCTAAGTGAAATGAGCCACAAAGAAAAAGAAACTTATTGTAATATATCACTTATAGAGGAAATGTAAACATGGCTACACATGAACTAAATTTCAAAACAGAACAGAGTTACACATTTAGAAAACACACTTATGCCTCCTTAAGGGGAAAGGTGACGTGGGGTGATGTGTAAAAGCAGAGTTTGAAATTAGCACAGATCCCATTCCATATACCAAATATGTAATAGACAAGACCTACTCCTTTCTCAATGAACTGGACACAAAACACCCTATTCACTGAAGAGGAATATATCTGACTGGTAATAACCTTGAAACCTATGTATTTATATGTCTCCATAATGGAATCAAGTGTATGTAGATTGGCATAAACACAGATCAATGGAACAGGACAGAAAGCCCAGAGATAAACCTACATACCTATGGCTATCTTATCTATGACAAAGGAGCTAAGGATATACAATGGAGAAAAGACAGTCTCTTCAGTAATTGGTGCTGGAAAAACTGGACCCCTACACATAAAAGAATGAAATTAGAACACTCCATAACACCATACACAAAAATAGACTCTATATTGATTAGAGATCTAAATATAAGACCAGACACTATAAAACACTTAGAGGAAACCATAGGCAGAACACTCTATGACATAAATCACAGCAAGATCCTTTTGGACCCACCTCCTAGAGAAATGGAAATAAAAACAGAAATCAACAAATGGGACCTAATGAAACTTAAAAGCTTTTACACAGTACAGGAAAACATAAACAAGATGCAAAAACAACCCTCAGAATGGGAGAAAATATTTTCAAATGAAGCAATTGACAAAGGATTAATCTCCAAACTTTACAAGCACCTCATGTAGCTCAATATCACAAAAACAAACAACCCAATCCAAAAATGGGCAGAAGACCTAAATAGCCATTTCTCCAAAGAAGATATACAGATTACCAAGAAACACATAAAAGGATATTGAACATTACTAATCATTAGAGAAATGCAAATCAAAACTACCCTGAGGTATCACCTCACAGCAGTCAGAGTGGCAATCATCAAAAAAATCTACAAAACAATAAACGCTGGAGAGGCCTTTATTGGAGAAAAGGGAACACACTTGCACTGTGGGTGGGAATGTAAATTGATATGGGCTCTAGGGAGAAGAGTACGGAGGTTCCTTTAAATAACTAACAATAGAAGTACCATATGACAGAGCAATCCAACTACTGGGCATTTGCCTTGTGAAAATCAAAATTCAAAAATAGTTATGTACAAAAATGTTCATTGCAGCTCTATTTGCATTAGCCAGGACATGGAAGCAACCTAAGTGTCCATCGACAGATGAATGGGTAAAGAACATCTGGCACATATATACAATCAAATATTACTCAACCATAAAAAGAAGCAAAACTGAGTTATTTGTACTGAGGTGGATGGACTTAGAATCTGTCCTACACAGTGAAGTAAGTCAGAAGGGAAAAACAAATACTGTATGTTAACAGAGATATATGGAATCTAATGAAGAAAAAAAAAGATTTTGAAGAACCTAGTGGCAGGACAGGATTAAGGACACAGACATAGAGAAAGGACTTGAGGACACCGGAAGGGGGATGGGTAAGCTGGGACGAAGTGAGAGAGTGGCATGGACATAAATACATTACCAAATGTAACACCGATAGCTACTGAGAATCAGCCACATAGAACAGGGAGATCTGCTTGGTGCTTTGTGACCACATAAAGGGGTGGGATATGGAGTGTGGGAGGGAGATGCAAGAGGGAGGGGATCTGGTGATATTTGTATATGTATAGTTGATTCACTTTGTTATATGGCAGAAACGAACACTCCATTGTAAAGCAATTATACTTCAATAAACGTGTAAAAGGAAAAAAAAAAGCCCAAGGATAAACATACACACTTATGGTCAACTAATCTATGACAAAGGAGGCAAGACTATACAATGGAGATAAGACAGTCTCTTCAATCATTGGTGCTGGGAAATATGGAGAGCTACATGTAAAAGAATGAAATTAGAACACTCCCCAACACCATACATAAAAATATATTCAAAATGGATTAGAGACCTTAATGTAAGACCAGACAGTATAAAACTCTGAGAGGAAAACTTACGAAGGATACTCTGACGTAAATCACAGCAAGATCTTTTTTGATCCACCTCCTATAGTAATGAAATAAAAAAGAAAACTAAACAGATGGGACCTAATGAAACGTAAAAGCTTTTGCAAAGCAAAGGAAACTACAAACAAGACGAAAAGACAACCCTCAGAATGGCAGAAAATATTTGCAAACAAATCAATGGAAAAATGATTAATCTCCAATATATATAAACAGCTCATGCAGCTCAATATTAATAAAACAAACAATCCAATACAAAAATGGAAGATCTAAATAGACATTTCTTCCAAGAAGACATAGAGATGGCCAATACACACATGAAAATCTGCTGAACATCACTAATTATTAGAGAAATGGAAATCGAAACTACAATGAGGTATCACGGCACACCTGTTAGAATGGGCATCACCAGAAAATCTACAAACAACAAATGCTGGAGAGGGTGTGGAGAAAAGGAACCTTCTTCCACTATTGTTGGGAATGTAAATCGATACAGTCTCTATGGAGAACAGTATGGAGGTTCCTTAAAAAACTAAAAATAGAATTACCATATAATCCAGCAATCCCACTACTGGGCATATACCCAGAGAAAACCATAAATCAAAAAGACACATTCACCACAATGTTCACTGCAGCACTATTTACAATAGACAGGTAATGAAAGCAACCTAAGTGCCCACAGACAGATGAATGGATAAAGACGTGGTACATATATACAACGGAATATTACTCAGCCATACATAGGAATGAAATTGGGTCATTTGTAGAGACCTCGATGGATCTAGAGACTGTCATACAGAGTGAAGTAATTCAGAAAGAGAAAAACAAATATTGTATATTAATGCATATATGTGGAACCTAGAAAAATGGTACAGATGAACCAGTTTGCAGGGCAGAGATAGAGACAGATGTAGAGAACAAACATATGGACACCAAGGAGGGAACGCCATGTGAGGGTGGTGGTGGGATGGATTGGGAGACTGGGATTCAGATGTGCACACTTATATGTATAAAATACATATCCAATAAGAACCTGCTGTATAAAAGAAATAAATTTAAAAAAAATAAAAATAAATAAATAACATTTAATAAAATAAAAAAGAAAAAAAGTTTTTCCCTTCACATAGACGTCTTTATATTAATGCATTATTTCCATGTTTATATCTCCAAATTAAAAAAAAGAGGAATAAATAAAATCTAACTTGAACCAAAAAGAAAAAAAAAGAAAGAAAAAAAACAGAACTCACCAGTTATACAGAGGAAAATCGTATCAGGGCACTTGCTCCAGTGGTAAAAAATTCTTAAGTTGGTCAGAGGTGGGAAATCGTCTCCGATGACGTAAGCAGCGCTCTCCCCCACAAGGAGCATCCTCATTGCAAAGCTGGGGGACTGTGTCGAGGCGTCTGTGAGTAAATGTGAGCTGAGCCCCAGTCCTGCTGCAGCTGAACTCTTCCCACCCTTTCCAGGTAAAACACCTGAATATGTACAAGCACTTGCAAGGCTAGAGGAAGAGCTGTGGAGCGACACTAGCGAGAGCACGCAGGCCAACTTGGTGCCTGCAGGCCAGTCAGGATGGTCCTGGCCCCAGATGATCTTCTGGAAGCTTTTCATTTCCCTGCCTGAGATACCCCTCCTGCCACAGCCCCCACTGCTTTTTTACTTCCTCACCTCTGCCTGGGGAGAAATTCCAGTGGCAGTTATGGGTGACACATCATCTTCTTTAGCAGGTGGCAGCCTGGCAACTCCTGAAGAAAGTCCAGCAGAGCCCCACTCACACTGGGCCACCCACAAAGCCACGGCCCCTCACTCCCTCCCACCACCCCAGCCCCGAAACTGCTGACGGGGCAGAGAATATGGCGTCAGGCACAGCTACAGGGGCTCTTGCTGACTGGAGAGGTGTTTATATTGACCTCAACCCAGGCACACCTGTGGGGGAGGGCTGGCAGGCAGTGTCAGGCTGCCCAAATCAGCCAATCCTCACCCCTCAGGGGCTCACAGTTGCAGAAAATGAACCTTGCTAAACGGGTCAGTCCCAAGGAACAGGTGTGGGCCTTGAGAGTCAGGATAGACAAGGGGCTGCAGCTGCCGCTTGTTTTCTTATCATTTTATCTGGTCCATGAGTGGAAAACAACTTCAAGAAGACCCTATCCTAATGAGAGGAACCCAGGAGTCAGGGAGAGGAGTGATGGTGGGTGGAGACAGAGGCCTGGAGCCCTGGCTGCAGTGGAAGTGTCTGGAAGACCAGGCAGAGAGAGGATGCACAGAGTGATAGCCAGGGTCACAGACCTGTCAAAGCTGCTGTTTGTTAGTTCAAGTCCTGCTCTGAGGTGTTCTGTGTCAGCTGTGAGTGACAGGTGAGCTGGGGGTTCTCTGCAAGGTGGGCTATGTGCACAGTTCCTGTGTGTCCAGCCCTGCTGGGGTACCTGCCCAAGGGAGCTCCGTATCCTGGGAGGGGCCTGACTATGAGAGCCCCATGGGCTGCTGGGTAGCTGCACAGGTGATCTCCATACCCTGGGAGGGACTTGAACACGAGAGCCCCGTGGGCTGTGGGGTGCGGGATGCAGCCCAGGTGAGCTCAATATCCTGGGATTGGCCTGACCACGAGAAACCCATGGGCTGCTGGAGACCTGGTAAAGGACATCAGCACAGTCAGTGAAGCCACTGAGGATATACATCCAGTAGCTCCTATTTCCTACACCCTGCTGCTCATTCTACCATCCACCAGGCCATGGCATTTTGTATTACACTTCAATGATGCCTTCTTCTGTATTCCATTCATCTCAGAGTCACAAGAATTTTTGGCTTGTGTGTGGCAGGACACAACATGCAACACGAGCAATAATGCTTGGCCGTCCTACCACAATGGTTCAAAAATCCCCACACCATCATTGGGGAAATGTCCTATAAAAACCTAAACGTTCTACCTCTGTAAAAGGGAACCCTCCTTCAATATGCAGATGACATTCTGATTGCCAGGCCTACTAAAGATGCCTCGGAACTACCTAGCCAAGAAAGGATAGAAGGTGTCCAAGAAAAAGGCTCAAATATCACAGGCTCAGGTGACTTGCCTGGGCTTCATTCTCACAGATATTTGGAGAAACGCATCCCAGGATAGGGAAGAAGCCATTTGCAGCCTTACCTCTTCTAAAACTAGAAGACAGCTTAAGGGTTCCTGGGGAGGCCAAGGTTTTCTGCATCTGGATCCCTAACTACAGTCTAATAGCTGGGCCTCTAAATGAAACACTGACACGAAAAGATGATGACCCTTTTGAATAGAATCCAGAAGCAGCCTTTCAAGAATGGAAAGAGCAGTCAGTTCAGATCCTTGTCCAGGAGCTCGCTAATTTAGCTAAACCCTTTGACCTTTACATACCCGGTCAAAGGTTAATCGCCCTTGGAGCCTTAGTGCAAAAACTGGGACCACTTGAAATGGAGCAACACAAGAATGCCCTTCAGGTATGATAAACTATGGTCCCCAAGGGCTTTGCCCACCGACTCATCAGGCCAGTATACTGGGGTATTTAAAAAGATGGAAATCAGCAGCCCACAAGGCCAGCTCCCTCCTAAGGGAATAGGAACAGACGTTGTGATCCTAACCACCAATCATGTCCTGAAGTTGCAGGGGTCGCTCTGTGGACACAGTGACCTCGAGTGAGGAGGCCCTCCAACTCCAACCTCCAGAGAGACAAATGGGGGCAACAGGACCCCAAGATGACTCGTGTGACCATCACTTGACCTGGAGTTTCTCTCAGAAAACAACAAGACTGTGCCCCGAAAGAGCAGACTACTGCTTGCAGGACTTACTGCACCCAGAGGGGAGCTAATAAGCTTGGCGGGGGAAACATATATCACGCTTTCACCATAGAAAACCCTACAGACACCGCGGTGATGGTGGCCAATATGACCGGCTGGACTGCTGGCTACTTCTAAAGGCCATTGACTCAGTGGACGTCATGGTCCTGGATAACCACTGACCCTGGACTGTCTGGGAGTTGCACAGGCAGGGCTCTGACACATGGTGCTGTTTGTACATTAATTCAGGGACCTAATTAAAGGAAGCACAGACTACTGGTCAGAGCATCTAGGCTGGCAAAAAACGTCAGCCTAATGTCACAGAACAAATGTGGGGTGGGGTGAAACCTGCCACCACAGCATCTCTGCGCATCTCTTTCCTGGACCCTTAAAGGTCATTAGAATCTATAACACTTCCAATGCTGGTGCTCAGGCGGACGAGAAGTGAGGCAGGAGGCTTTGGGACAATCAACCTCACCTGGAGGCTGGTGGGGAGACCTTTTGCCCCTCCCCCCAGGTATCAGGGCTGCCACCACAGCATGAAGCAGTTACAAAATAGGGGTCTGCACCCTCAACACCCGAAGAATGAGGAACGAAACAAAAAGCAGAGGAGGTGTTCGTCTCTGGCAACGTTCATTAAAAATTCCTGGGAGATAAAAAGAGAATCTGGGCAATAAAATAAAGTCTAACCTGTTTTTCCTTTGTGCTTTGTCTAATTTCACATGCTCCTAGGGTTCCGCAAGCAGAGGTCCCACACCCGGCACTTCAGACCCGACTTTCTAGTGCAGAATGGCTGGGTCGACACCTCAGCTAGCGGAGTCCCATGCAGACTGCACGGCTTAGAGCCTGAGCTGCAGCCAACCCAGCCCTCGAGAGCTCTATCCCCTAACTCCCACTGACGCTGCCGGGATCCCTACTCAGCATCCCAGCCCACAGCCCATGGAGGAGTGCACACTCTCACCTCTCCATTCGGTTTTCAAAATAATGTTTCCTTTTCTTCTGAACCAAACTCAGTCTTGATCTGTTGGCTCCAATGACACTGGGCACGGGGACTCCTGTTGGGTCCCCTCTGGATGATCAGTAACAGAAATTGAGAACTTTGTAACTTCATTGAACAGATGTGTGAGCCAAACTGTAGTTAACATAGAGCAGTGTATAATGCTCGGGTAAAATAAGATTTTTCTAAGACTTACATTTGATATTTCCATCACTTTACTATAAGCAAGTTCAGTGAAGACGTCTGTCTTATTTGTCAGGTCAACATTAGAGAAATGAAGTGATTTATTTCCATGGATGTACATCGAATACTCTTGGCTGAAGCTTCAATCTTGTTTAGAATGCTTTTCCATTGAAAAGGATACCTCTCTTTCAGCTCCCCCATTTCTGAGAAGTATAAAATCTTATAATTTATTATTACCAAAGGGGAAAGGTAGGAGAAGGGATAAATTAACAGTTTGGGATTAACACATACACACTGCTATGTATAAAATAGATCATCAACAAGGAACTACTGTATAGCACAGGGAACTACACTGAATATTTTGCAATAACCTATAAGGGGAAATAATCTGAAAAATAATCGATATTTTTATTGACATCATCTATCAATGACAGATAAAATGTAACCTAAGCAAGGCCGATGGTGAGCGCTTCTGAACCTGAAGATTTCAATCATCTAAAGTTTGGGCTCTGCCTATTTCCCAAGGCCCTTAATGGACATACGTGTAGCCGTAGCTTAAAAATTCCACAGTTTGGGGTTCGGGGAGGCACTGATTTGGAAAAATCCCTGGTGTTCTCCTTCCATGCACGGGAACCTTCCTACAGCTAAAACATGCCTGTCACACCTAGAGGATGGTACACCGTTTGATCGGAAAGAGTTTGGAAAAGGCACCTCATCTCCTCATCACCTGGTGCTCGGGATCACCCCTCCAGCATCTTTCCTAACAATCTCCTTACTTGGGGATATCAGCACCGTCAACATCCTGTTGCACACAGTTTGGAATTTGTCCAGAGGATGAAGTGGAAGGATGAGAAAAATTTAGAGACAAGTCTTAGGTCTTCGGATAGGCACATGCCACTCTAATTTCCAATCCGGAAGACAAATTCATCAAAGGCTAGAATTGCCCACGGAAACAGAATAGGGCTAGAGGAAATCCTGCTGTTTTGTGTCCAGTTTCCAAAAACACAAGTTGAAAAATGGAAATCAGGGGCACTAAAATTCATGAAACTGCAGAGTTGAAAATATCTATTGTTGAAAAAATGTCTTGAGGTAAGTCACAGAAAAGGACTTGTAAGCAAGGTGGTGTGGCAGGAAACAGATTTGAAGAGGTAGAAAGGACTCCCCATTAAAGCACAAGAAAAGGGGCTGAACATCGCCAATGATGCAGTTGGCCCAAAATGACGTATGCATTTTTTTCTGAATATATTCAAGTAAAGGCCATTCACACTTTTTATCCAACCAAACAGGTGGGCACTGGAAATCAATACTACAAAATGTATCACTTCACATCAGTCAGAAGGGCCATCCACATAAAGTGTAAACACCAGAAATGCAGGACAGGGTGAGGAGAAAAGGGAGCCGTGTGAGGCTGATAGTGGAAATGTAATTTGCCAACGGCCACTCTGGAGAAGTGTATTGTGTTTGCTAAAACATCTGAAAACTGAGCTACAGAGCATAGGGCACTTGCACTCATGGGCGTATACCTTGGGAAAAAAAATGACAGAAAACAGGCACTCCAACGTTTACCACCTCTCTGTTAAAAAGGCCTCCACTTGGATATAACCTAAATGTCCCTGGAAGGATAAAATGGATAAAAGAGATGGGGTACTTATGTAGAGTGGAATATTACTCATCCCGAAATCAATGAAATAAGGCCAGTTGGAACAACTCTGGAGGAGTTACATACGATCATTCTAAGTGACACATGTCAGAAAGGAAAAGACACATATCATAAGATGTCACTTAAAGGTGGAATCAAAAATGGCTACACATGAAATAAACTACAAAACAGAAACATAGTCAAATATGTAGAAAATAGACATAAGGCTGCTAAATGGGAAAGGTGGGGAATGGTGAGGTATTATCCAGGAGGTTGAAATTAGCAAAGATACCATTCCAAGTACCGAATTGAATAACTGGCAAGGCCTACACGGTACCTCAAAGAACTGCACTCAGTCCACTCAAGTCACTGGAAGATAATACATATGACTCATAAGCATCTGAGAAAGAATTTATTGTTGTCACACAGTACATGAATCAAGTGGATGTACAGCAGCAAAAAACAGAGCTTTGAAAATCAGCTGTAACCAATATAAAAATAAATTTAAATATATTTATAAAACAGTGAGACAGACAAAAATTCTTACAACTTTTGTTGAAGGGTTACGATGTAACATGGATTGAACACATGTAGACCCACAGCAGGATGATATATAAGGCTGGAAGCCATGCACGCTAAGAGATGTTAGAGAGGCTGGGTGAGGAAATGCAGACCTTTTAAAGTAATACTGCCTGGTACCCATTCCATGGATCCCAAATCTGCACTTTCAAGGGAATCTTCTGACAGTGAACACATGCCTGGGTAACCGAGATGAATGTACACCGTGTGCTCAGGAGAGGTGTCTAAAATGCACCTCATTTTTGATCTCCTGGTGCTGGGGTTCGCCATTCCAGCCACATTACTAACAATCTCCCCACTTGGAGAATCAGCACCTTTAACCTCCTGTTTCACACAGTTTGCAATTTTTGCAGAGGATAAATGGGAAGAGGAGGAACCAATGAGAGATTAGCTGTAGTAGTTTTGACAGGCACATGTCACTCTAATTTCCCGTTAGGAAGAAGAATTAACCAAAGGCTCAGCCTGCCTCCCCAGAACCAGAATAGGGCCGGAATCAATCCAATGGTTTGGCGGTCAGCTCACAAAAAAAGCGAGTTGCAAAATGGAGCTCAGGAGCAGACAATTCAAAGACCTGCAAAGATATAAATGATAACCAACGTCCAAAAATATATTCAGGTAAGGCAACGAAGAGGTTCTGAATGAGAGGCAGAATTGCAGGAAACATTTTTCAAAAGGTAGATTGTACTCACATTTAAAGCATATGAAAAGCAGCAGAATTTCTACAATGATGCAGTTGGGCAAAAGGGTGTATGCGTTTCTTTCGTGAATATCTTCAGGAAAAAAACACATACAGAGTTTTTGGCCAACCAAGCAAGAGGGAAATGCAAATCCGCACAATAAAGAAGTCTCAATTTCCACTGCTCAGAAAGGCCATCCAAAAAATGTGTACAAATCAAAAATGCAGGAGAGGCCATGGAAAACAGGGAGACTAGTCACGCTGATGGGTGGGGTATAAATATCCAAGAGCTACTCTGAAGAAGTGTATGCTGTTTCCTAAAACATCTAAAATACAAAGCCCCCGAGCAAAGGGGACTTCAACTCATGGACATATAACTTGGGAAGACTAAATATCAACAAGACACAGGCACCCCAAAGTTTAGGGCTGCTCTGCATACAAGAACCTCAACTTCGGTACACCTAAAGTATCCCAGGAAAAAGAGAAATGCATAAAGAACTTGTGGTAATTTTGTACAACGGAATATCACTCAGACGTGAAATCAATGTCATAAGGCCAGTAGCAGCATAATGAGAGGATTTAGGTATGATGATTCTAAGGGAAATTAGTCACACAGAAAAAGAATCTTATCATAAGATATCACTTACAGAGAGAATGTCAACATCACAACACATGAACTGAATTAGGAAAGAGAGCAGCGTCTCACATTTAGAAAACACTCTTATGCCTCCTTAAGGGGAAAGGAGAGGTGGGGTGATGCATAAAACCAGAGTTTGATATTAGCACAGGTACCATTCCATAAACCAAATACAGAATAGACAAGACCTACACCTTCCTCAGTGAACGGGACTCAAAACCCCTATTCCCCACAGAGGAATATATCTGATTAGTAAGAATCTTAAAACCTATGTACTGATATGCCTCTGTAAGGGAATCAAGTGTGTCTAGACCGGCATAAACACGTCAGGGAAAATCAGCTCAACCCCATTATAAAAATGAATTTCAAAAACAAAACAAAAAACAGCGAAATTCTTACACAATTCCTTCAGGGGTTCTGATGAAACCTAGAATGACCCTATCTGCAAAGACAGCTGGATGAGACATAAGGCTGGACACTTGGGACTGAGAGGACTGGTGAGATTGGGAGAGAAAATGCAGACCCTTTAAAGTAGTAATGCATGCCACCATTCCATGGGTCCCAAATTTCCAGGTAGAAGGGAATATCACTACAGTTATAACATGTATGGGAAACCTAGAGAATGGACACCCTGTGATGGCAAAAGGTTTCTGAAAGTCTCCTACTTTTTCCTCTCCTTGTGCTACAGTTTGGCATTCCAACAACTTTACTATCAATCTCCCAACTTAGGAGAGTCATCCCCTATAACCTCCTGGTTCGCACAGTTTGCTAATTGTGCAGAGGATGAAAGGGAAGAGGGAGAACCAATCAGAGAGTAGATGTAGGCATTTGGACGGACACATGTCACTCTAAATTCCCATTAGGAAGAAGAATTAACCAAAGCCTCAGCCACCCAGAGGGAACCAGTATAGCCACCCCTGGAACCAGTATAGTTCCTGAAGCAAAATTGTGGATTTGCGGTCAGCTCCCAATAATGGGATTTGAAAATTGGAGCTCAGGGGCAAAGCAAATCAAAAACCTGCAGAGTTATCAAGGACTACTCCCTTCCAAAAATCTGTTGAGGGAAGGCAACAAAGGGAACTTGAAAAAGAGGCAGAATTGCACAAAACATATTTCAAGAGGTAAATTGGAATCACCTTTAAAGCACAGGAAAGGCATCACAACTTCGAGAATGATGCACTTGGCCAAAAACAGCGTATGACTTTTCTCCTGAATATATTCAGGAGAAAAGGCATAGGCCCTTTTTGGCCAATCAAGCAAGCGCACAATGCAAATCCACACTACAAAGAATTGTCGCTTCCCACCGGTCAAAAAGGGCATCCGAAAATCTGTAAAAACCAGAAAGGCAAGATAGAGATGACAAGGGCATAAAGCAATATCATCCCAAGGGTCATGGAGGATTGTGATGACAAGCACATGGAGCATTGTGATGACAAGGTTATGTGTCATTTTGCTGACAAAGGCTTTGTGATGACAAGGTTCATGGAGCACTGTGATGACAAGCGTCATGGAGCACTGTGATTAAAGGGTTCATGGAGCATTGGGATGACAAAGGCATGGAGCATTTTGATGACAAGCGTCCCGGATCATTGTGTTGTCAGGGTTCATGGAGCATTGTCATGACAGTGGTCATGGAGCATTGTTATGACAGAGGTCATGGAGCATTGTGATGAGAACGTCATGCAGCATTGGGCTGAAAATGTTCATGGAGTATTGTGATGACAGGGGTCAAGGAGCATTGTGATGACAAGGTACTGGAGCACTGTGATGAGAAGACCATGGAGCCATGTGATGACAAGTCTCATGGAGCATTCTGATGAAAAGGGTCATGGAGCATTGTGATTACAGGGGTCTTGGAGCATTGTGATGACAAGGGCATTGAACATTGGGATGAGAATGTCATGGAGCGTTCTGATGACATGCATCATGGAGCTTTGTGATGACAAGGGCATGGAGCATTGTGATTACAGTGGTCTTGGAGCACTGTGAGGAAAAGGGCATGTAACATTGTGATGAAAAAGGCATGGAGCCTTGTCATGACAGGGTTCAAGGAGCATACTGATGACAAGTGTCAGGGACCATTGTGATGACAAGGTTATTGAGCATTGTGATGACAAATGTCATGGAGCATTGTGATTAGGAGACCATGGATAATTGTGATGACTTGCGTTATGGGGAGCTGTGATGATAAGTGTTATAGAATATTGTGATCACAAGGATTTGGAGCATTGTGATGACAGAGGTCATAGAGCATTTTGATTTCATTGTGATGACAATAGCATGAAGCATTATGATGATGCACATTGGTGCACTGTGATGACAGCGTTCATGGAGCATTGAGATGAAAAGGGGCATGGAGCATTATGATTAGAGGAGTCTTGGATCATTGTGATGAAAAGGGCATGGAACATTGGTCTGAGATGTTTCATGGATTATTGTGATGAGAGGGGGCAAGGAGCATTGTGATAACAAGGGCACGGAACACTGTGATACATGGTTCATGGAGGATTGTAATGACAAGCACATGGAGCATTGTGAGAAGAATTGCATCGAGCATTGTGATGAAAAGCATCATGGATACTGTGATGACAAGGGCTTGGAACGATGTGATGAGAGGTTTTTGGAGCATTGTGATGACAATGGCATGGAGCATTGTGATGCCAAGGGTCATGGAGTTTTGTGATGACAAAGGTCATGGAGCATTTTGATGACAAGGGTGCGGTGAATTCTCTTGTGAAGGGCACGGAGCATTGTGATGACAGGGTCATGGAGCAATGTGATGAAAAGTGTCATGGAACATTTTGATGACAGGGGTTATGGAACATTGTGATGTCAGGAGTCATGGAACATTTTCATGATGGAGTTGTGGACCATTGTGATGACAGGGGAGTGGGTGTATTTTGATGACTAGTGAGGGAACATTTTGATATCATTCGTGAGAGAGCATTTTGATAAGAAGTGCATGGAGCATTGTGATGACAAGTTTTATGGAGCATTGTGATGACAAGGTTGTGGAGCATTGTTATGACAAGCACATGGCGCATTGTGATGACATGGGTCATGGAGCCCTGTGCTGACAAGGGCATGGAGCATAGTGATGAGAAGCGTCAACGAGCATTGCGATGAAAAGTGCATAGAGAATTGTGATGTCAAATCATGTAACACGGTGATGAGAACTGTCATGGAGCATAGTGATGCCAAGAACGAAGAGAATTGTGATGACAGGGGACATGGAGCAGTGTGATGACCAGGGCATGGAGCATTGTGATGGCAAGAGCGTGGAGCTTTGTGATGAGAAGACCATGGATAATTGTGATGACGAGTGTCATGGAGCACTGTAATGACAAGGGGAATGGAGCATTGTGATGAGAGTGGCCATGGAGCATTGTGATGACAAGGGTCATGGAGCATTTTGATGACACAGGCGTAGAGCATTGTGATCAGAAGACCATTGATAATTGTGATGACGAGCGTCATGGAGCACAGTAATGACAAGGGGTATGGAGCATTGTGATGACAGTGGCCATGGAGCATTGTGATGAGAAGTGTCATGGAGCATTCTGATGACAAGCTTGTGGAGTATTGTGACGACAATGGCATGGAGCATTGTGATGAAAAGGACAGGGATCATTGTGATGAAAAAGGCATGAAGCCATTTCATGACAGGTTTCAAGGAGCATTCTGACGACAAGTGTCAGGGAACATTGTGATGACAAGTGTTTTGAGAATTGTGATGAAAAAGATCATGGAGCATTTTGACGAAAAGGACATGGAGTATTGTGATGACAGGCATCATGGAGCGTTGTGATGACAAGTGTTATGGAACATTGTGATCACAAGGGTTTGGAGCATTGTGATGATAGAAGTCATGGATCATTTTGTTTTCAAGGAGCATGGAGCATTGGGATGACAAGGGCATGAAGCAATGTGATCCCAAGATTCATGGAGGATTGTGATGACAATGGTAAGGGAGTATTGTGATGACAAGCAAATGGAACATTTTGATGACAAGGTCATGTAGCATATTGCTGACACAGGCATGGAGCTTTGTGATGATAAGGGTCACAGAGCACTGTGATGAGAAGCATCACGGATCATTGTGATTACAGGGGTCATGGAGCAATGGGATGGCAAGGGCATGGATCATTTTGATGACAAGTGTCATGGAGCATTGGGCTGAAAATGTTCATGGAGCATTGTGATGACTAGGGAATTTAGCACTGTGATGACAAGAGTCCCGGATCACTGTGTTGTCAGGGGTCATGGAGCGTTGTGATGAGAGTGGTCATGGAGCATTGTGATGATAGGGATCATGAAGCATTGTGATGAGAAGTTCCTGGAGAATTGGACTGAAAATATTCAGGAACTATTGTGAGGACATGCGTCATGGAGCATTGTGATGACAAGGGAATGGAGCACTGTGATGAAAAGTTCCTGGAGAATTGTGAAGAAAAGACCATGGAGCCTTGTAATAACATGTCTCATGGAGCATTCAGATGAAAAGGGGCATGGAGTATTGTGATTACAGGGGTCTTGGGGCATTGTGATGACAAGAGCATGGAGCACTGTGATTACTGGTGTCTTGGAGCATTGTGATGAAATTGGCATGGATCATTGTTATGAAAATGATATGGAGCCTTGTCATGACAGTGTTCCAGGAGCATACTGATGACAAGTGTCAGGGAGCATTGTGATGACAAGTGTATAGAGCACTGTGATGACAAAGGTCATGGAGCACTGTGATGAGAAGACCATGGATAATTGTGATGATGAGCGTCATGGAACATTGTGAAGATAAGTGTTATGGAACATTGTGATCACAAGGATTTGGAGCATTGTGATGAGATAGATCATCAAATATTTTGATTTCATTGTGATGACAATAGCCTGAAGCATTATGATGATGGGCATGGTGCATTTTGATGACAGGGTTCATGGAGCATTGAGATGCAAATGTGCATGTAGCATTGTGATTAGAGGGTTCATGGAGCATTGTGTTGACAATGGCATGGAGCATTGAGATGCCAAGTGTCATGGATCCTTGTGATGACAAAGGTCATGGAGCATTTTGATGACAAGGGCGTGGTTCATTGTGATGAGAAGGGCAGAGAGTATTGTGATGACAGTGTTATAGAGCAATTTGATGAAAAGGGTCATGGAATATTTTGATGACAGGTGTTATGGAACATTGTGATGTCAGGGGTCATTGAGCATTTTGAGGAAAATGGTCATGGAGCATTTTGATGACAGGGGTTATGGAACATTGTGATGTCAGGGGTCATCGAACTTTGTGATGATATGTGCATGTAGCATTGCAAAGACAGAAGTCATGGAATATTGTGGTGACAGGTGTGAGGGAGTATTTTGATGAATAGTGATGTAATATTGTGATATCAGTGTTGAGAGAGCATTTTGATGAGAAGTGCATGGGGAATTGTGATGACAAGTTTTATGGAGCATTGTGGTGACAAGATTGTGGAGCACTGTGATGAAAAGTGCAGGGTGCATTGTGATGACATGGGTCATGGAGCATTGTGCTGACAAGCGCATGGAGCATTGTGATGACAAGGGTCATGGAGCATTGTGCTGAGAAAGGCATAGAGCACTGTGATGACAAGGGTCAAAGAGCATTGTGATGAAAATTTCATGGAGCATTGTGGTTAAATATGTCACAGAGACTGCTGATGATGAGGGCATGGACCATTGTGATGACAAAGGTCATGAAGCATTGTGATGAATGGAGGCATGGAGCATTGTGATGACAGGGGTCATGGACATTTGTGATAACAAGGGCATGGAGCATTGTGATGACAAGGGAATGGAGCATTGGTCTAATAAGTTTCATGGATTATTGTGATGAGAGTGGGCATAGAGCATTGTGATGATAAGGGCATGGAACACTGTGATACTTGGGTCATGAAGGATTATAATGACAAGGTCATGGGACATTGTAATGAGAAGGGCATAGAGCATTTTGATGACAAGTGTCATGGAGCTTTGTGATGACAAGGACATGGAGCAATGTGATGAGAGTGTTCATGGAGCACTGTGATGACAATGACATGGAGCATTGTGATGCCAAGGGTCATGGCGCTTTGTGATGACAAATGTCATGGAACATTTTGATGACAAGTGCATGGTGCATTGTGATGATAAGGGCAGGGAGTATTTTGATGACAGAGTCATGCAGCAATATGATGGAAAGTGTATTGGAACATTTTGATGACAGGGGTTATAGAATATTGTGATGTCAGGGGTCATGGAACATTGTGATGATAAAGGGATGTAGCATTGTGATGACAGGGTTCATGGGACATTTTGATTACAGTAGTGAGGGAGTATTGTGACAACTAGTGATGGAACACTGTGATATCTCTGGTGAGAGAGCATTTTGAAGAGAAGTGTATGGCACATTGTGATTACAAGGTTTATGGAGCATTGCAATGACAAATTTCTGGAACGTTGTGATGAAAAGCGAATGGCACATTGTGATGACAAGGGTCATGGAACATTTTTCAGACAAAGTCATGGAGCATTTTGATGAAAATGGTCACGGAACATTGTGATGAAAACGGAATGGGGAATTGTCATGAAAAAGGCATGGAGCCTTTTCGTGACAGGGTTCAAAGAGCATTCTGATGACAAGTGTCAGGGAGCATTGTGATGACAAGTGTACTGAGCATTGTGATGACAAGTGTTATGGAACACTGGGATCACAAGTGTTTGGAGCATTGTGATGACAGAGGACATGGATCATTTTGATTTCAAGGAGCATGGAGCATTGTGATGACAAGGGCATGAAGCAATGTGCTCTCAAGGTTCATGGAGGATTGTGATGACAACGGAAATGGAGTATTGTGATGACAAGTGCATAGAGCATTGTAATGACAAGGTCATGCAGCATTTTGCTGACAAAGTCATGGAGCATGGTGATGACAGGTGTCATGGAGCACTGTGATGACAAGGCCACGGAACATCGTGATGGCAGGGATCATGGAGCATTTTTATGACAGGGGCAATGGAGCATTGTGACTGCAAGGGCATGGAGCATTGTGATGAGAGTGCCATGGAGCATTCTGATGACATGTGTCATGGAGCTATGTGATGACAAGGACATGGAGCAATGTGATGAGAGTGTTCATGGAGGATTGTGATGACAATGACATGGAGCATTGTGATGCAAAGGGTCATGGATCTTTGTGATGACAAAGTCATGGAGCATTTTGATGACAAGGGCGTTGTGCATTGTGATGAGAAGGGCAGGGAGCATTGTGATGACAGGGTCATGGAGCAATTTGATGAAAAGGGTCATGGAACATTTTGATGACAGGGGTTATGGAACATTGTGATGTCAGAGGTCATGGAGCATTATGATGAAAAGGGTCATGGAACATTTTGATGACAGGGGTTATGGAGCATTGTGATGTCAGGGGTCATCGAACATTGTGATGATAAGTGCATGTAGCATTGTGATGACAGCGGTCATGGAACATTGTGATAACAGGGGTGAGTGAGTTTTGTGACGAATAGTGATGTAACATTGTGATATCTGTGGTGAGAGAGAATTTTGATGAGAAGTGCATGGAGCATTGTGATGACAAGGTTTATGGAGCATTGTGATGACAAGCTTGTGGAGCACTGTGATGACAAGCGCATGGTGCATTATGATGATATGTGTCATGGAGCATCATGCTGACAAGCGCATGGAGCATTGTGATGACAAGGGTCACGTAGCATTGCGCTGAGAAAGGAATAGAGCATTGTGATGACAAGGATCAAAGAGCACTGTGATGAAAAGTTCATGGAGCATTGTGATTACAAGGGTCATGGTGCATTGTGATGACAAGGGCATGGAGCATTGGTCTAATAAGTTTCATGGATTATTGCGATGACTGTTGGAATGGTGCATTGTGGTGACAAGGGCATGGAGCATTGTGATGACCAGGTCATGCAGTATTGTGAAGAGAGGTATCAGGGAGCATTGTGATAACATATGTAATGGCCCATTGTGATGACAATCGCATGGAGCATTGAGATGCCAGGTGTCATGGAGGATTCTGATGACAAAGGTAATGGTGCATTGTGCTGACAGTGGCTTGGAGCATTGAGATGACAAGGTCTGGGAGCATTGTGCTGAAAAGTGCATGGAGAATTGTGATGACAAGGGTCATGGAACATTCTCATGATAAGCTTGTGGAGTTTTTTGCTGACAGTGGCGTGGAGCATTGTGATGAAAACGGCATGGGACATTGTGTTGAAAAAGTCATGGAGCATTTTCGTGACAGGGTTCAAGGAGCATTCTGGCGACAACTGTCAGGGAGCATTGTGATGACATGTGTATTGAGAATTGTGATGACAAAGGTCATGGAGCATTGTGATGAAAAGTGCATGCAGTATTGTGATGACAGGCATCATGGAGCGTTGTGATGACAAGTTTTATGGAACATTGTGATCACAAGTGTTTGGAGCATTGTGATGACAGAGGTCATGGATCATTTTGATTTCAAGGAGCATGGAGCATTGTGATGACAAGGGCATGTATCAATGTGATCCCAAGATTCATGGAGGATTGTGATGACAATGGTAATGGAGTATTGTGATGACAAGCGCATAGAGCATGGTAATGACAAAGTCATGTAGCATTTTGCTGAAAAAGGCATGGAACATTGTGATGACAGGTGTCATGGAGTACTGTGATGACAAGCGTCACGGAGCATTGTGAATACAGGGGTCATGGAGCATTGGGATGACAAGGGCATGGAGCATTATGATGACTGCTGTCATGGAGCACTGTGATGAAAAGCGTCACGGAGCATTGTGAATACAGGGGTCATGGAGCATTGGGATGACAAGGGCATGGATCATTGTGATGACAAGGGTCATGGAGCATTGGGCTGAAAATGTTCATGGAGTATTGTGATGACAGGGTTCATGGAGCATTGTGATGACAGAGGTAATGGAGAATATTGATTTCATTGTGCTGACAATAGCTGGAAGCATTATGATGATGGGCATGGTGCATTGTGATGACAGGTTTCATGGAGCATTGAGATGAAAAGGGGCATGGAGCATTGTGATTACTGGGATCTTGGAGCACTGTGATGACAAGGGCATGGAGCATTTTGATGAGAAGGACATGAAACATTCTGATGGCATGTGTCATGGAGCTTTGTGATGACAAGGGCATGGAGCATTGTGATTACAGGTGTCTTGGAGCATTGTGATGACAAGTGTCATGGAGCCTTGTGATGACAAGGCCGTGGAATATTGTGATGGCAGGGGTCATGGAGCATTGTTATGACAGGCGTAATGGAGCATTGTGATGAGAAGGGCATGGAGCATTGTGATTACAAGGTTTATGGAGCATTACAATGACAAATTTGTGGACCGTTGTGATGAAAATTGCGTAGCACATTGTGATGACAAGGGTCATGGAGCATTTTTCTGACAAACGCATGGAGCATTTTGATGACAAGGGTCACGGAGCATTGTGATGAAAAGTTCATGGAGCATTGTGGTTATAAAGGTCACAGAGCCTTGTGATGACGCGGGCATGGACCATTGTGATGAAAAATGTTATGAAGCATTGTGATGACTGGAGTCACGGAGCATTGTGATGACAGGGGTCATGGAGCATTGTGATGACAAGGGCATGGAGCATTGTGTTGACAGGGGCATGGAACATTGGTCTGACAAGTTTCATAGAGTATTGTGATGACATTGGACATGGTGCATTGTGATGACAATGGCATGGATCATTGTGATGAGAAGGTCATGGAGTATTGTGAAGACAGGTGTCAGTGAGCATTGTGATGACATATGTCATGGTCCATTGCAATGACAATGGCAGGGAGCATTGTGATGCCAAATGTAATGGAGGATTTTGATGACAATATAATGGAGCATTGTGATGACTAGGGCTTGGAGCATTATGATGACAAGGGCCATTGAGAATGTTCAGAACAAGGTCGTGAAGCATTGTGATGACAAGTTCCTGGAGCATTGTGATGAGAAATCCATAGAGACTTGTGATGATAAATCTCTTGGAGCATACTGATGAAAAGGGGCATGGACCATTGTGATTACAGGGGTCTTGGAACATTGTGATGACATGGGCATGGAGCATTGTGAGGAGAAGTCAAAGGAGCATTCTGAAGGCATGTTTCATTGAGCTTTGTGATGACAAGGGCATGGAGCATTGTGTTTAAAGGGGTCTTGGAGCATTGTGAGGAAAAGGGCATGGAACATTCTGATGAAAAAGGCATGGAGCCTTGTCATGACAGGGTTCAAGGAGCATACAGACAACAAGTGTCAGGGAGCATTTTGATGACAAGTGTATTGAGCATTGTGATGACAAAGGTCATGGAGCATTGTGATGAGAAGACCATGGATAATTGTGATGACGAGTGTCATGGGGCAATGTGATGACAAGTGTTATGGAATATTGTGATCACAAGGGTTTGGAGCATTGTTATGACAGAGGTCATGGAGCGTATTGATTTCATTGTGATGACAGTAGCATGAAGCATTATGATGATGGGCATGGTGCATTGTGATGACAGGGTTCATGGATAATTGAGATAAAAAATGGGCATGGAGCATTGTGATTACGGGGTCTTGGAGCATTGTGATGAGAAAGGTCATGGAGGCTTGTGATGACAAGGCCATGGAACATCGTGATGGCAGGGGTCATGGAGCATTATTATGACAGGGGTAATGGAGCATTGTGATGGCAAGCGCATGGAGCATTGTGATGAGAAGGCCATGGAGCATTCTGATGACATGTGTCATGGAGCTTTGTGATGACAAAGGCATGGAGCAATGTGATGAGAGCGTTCATGGAGCATTGTGATGACAATGACATGGAGCATTGTGATGCCAAGGGTCATGGATCTTTGTGATGACAAAGGTCATGTAGCATTTTGATGACAAGTGCGTTGTGCAATGTGATGAGGAGGGCAGGGAGCATTGTGATGACAGTGTCATGCCGCAATCTGAAGAAAAGGCTTATGGAACATTTTGATGACAGTGGTTATGGAACATTGTGATGTCAGGGGTCATGGAGCATTTTGATTAAAAGGAAATGGAGCATTTTGATGACAGGGGTTATGGAGCATTGTGATGTCAGGGGTCATCGAACATTGAGATGATAAGTGCATGTAGCATTGTGATGACAGGAGTCATGGAAAACTGTGATAACAGGGGTGAGGGAGTATTGTGACGAATAGGGATGTAACATTGTGATATCTGTGGTGAGAGAGCATTTTGATGACAAGTTTTATGGAGCATTGTGGTGACAAGATTGTGGAGCACAGTGATGACAAGCGCATGGTTCATTGTGATGGCATGTGTCATGGAGCATCTTGCTGACAAGCACATGGAGCATTGTGATGACAATGGTCATGTAGCATTGTGCAGAGAAAGGCATAGGGAATTGTGATGACAAGGATCAAAGAGCATTGTGATGAAAAGTTCATGGAGCATTGTGATGACAAGGGTCATGGAGCATTGTGATGACAAGGGCATGGAGCATTGGTCAAATAAGTTTCATGGATTATTGCGATGACTGTTGGAATGGTGCACTGTGGTGACTAGGGCATGGAGCATGGTGATGACCAGGTCATGGAGTATTGTGAAGACTGGTGTCAGGGAGCATTGTGTTGACATATGTAATGACCCATTGTGATGACAATGGCATGGAGCATTGTGATGCCAAGTGTCATGGAGGATTCTGATGACAAAGGTAATGGTGCATTGTAATGACAATGGCTTGGAGCATTGTGATGACAAGGGTCAGGGAGCATTGTGCTGACAAGTGCATGGAGAATTGTGATCACAATGGTCATGGAGCATTCTCATGAAAAGCTTGTGGAGTATTTTGATTACAGTGGCGTGGAGCATTGTGATGAAAACGGCATAGGGCATTGTGATGAAAAAGGCATGGAGAATTTTCGTGACAGGGTTCAAGGGGCATTTTGATGACAAGTGTCAGGGAGCATTGTGATGACAAGTGTATTGAGAATTGTGATGACAAAGGTCATGGAGCATTGTGATGAAAAGTGCATGCAGTATTGTGATGACAGGCATCATGGAGCGTTGTGATGACAAGTTTTATGGAACATTGTGATCACAAGTGTTTGGAGCATTGTGATGACAGAGGTCATGGATCATTTTGATTTCAAGGAGCATGGAGCATTGTGATGACAAGGGCATGTATCAATGTGATCCCAAGATTCATGGAGGATTGTGATGACAATGGTAATGGAGTATTGTGATGACAAGCGCATAGAGCATGGTGATGACAAAGTCATGTAGCATTTTGCTGAAAAAGGCATGGAACATTGTGATGACAGGTGTCATGGAGTACTGTGATGACAAGCGTCACGGAGCATTGTGAATACAGGGGTCATGGAGCATTGGGATGACAAGGGCATGGAGCATTATGATGACTGCTGTCATGGAGCACTGTGATGAAAAGCGTCACGGAGCATTGTGAATACAGGGGTCATGGAGCATTGGGATGACAAGGGCATGGATCATTGTGATGACAAGGGTCATGGAGCATTGGGCTGAAAATGTTCATGGAGTATTGTGATGACAGGGTTCATGGAGCATTGTGATGACAGAGGTAATGGAGAATATTGATTTCATTGTGCTGACAATAGCTGGAAGCATTATGATGATGGGCATGGTGCATTGTGATGACAGGTTTCATGGAGCATTGAGATGAAAAGGGGCATGGAGCATTGTGATTACTGGGATCTTGGAGCACTGTGATGACAAGGGCATGGAGCATTTTGATGAGAAGGACATGAAACATTCTGATGGCATGTGTCATGGAGCTTTGTGATGACAAGGGCATGGAGCATTGTGATTACAGGTGTCTTGGAGCATTGTGATGACAAGTGTCATGGAGCCTTGTGATGACAAGGCCGTGGAATATTGTGATGGCAGGGGTCATGGAGCATTGTTATGACAGGCGTAATGGAGCATTGTGATGAGAAGGGCATGGAGCATTGTGATTACAAGGTTTATGGAGCATTACAATGACAAATTTGTGGACCGTTGTGATGAAAATTGCGTAGCACATTGTGATGACAAGGGTCATGGAGCATTTTTCTGACAAACGCATGGAGCATTTTGATGACAAGGGTCACAGAGCATTGTGATGAAAAGTTCATGGAGCATTGTGGTTATAAAGGTCACAGAGCCTTGTGATGACGCGGGCATGGACCATTGTGATGAAAAATGTTATGAAGCATTGTGATGACTGGAGTCACGGAGCATTGTGATGACAGGGGTCATGGAGCATTGTGATGACAAGGGCATGGAGCATTGTGTTGACAGGGGCATGGAACATTGGTCTGACAAGTTTCATAGAGTATTGTGATGACATTGGACATGGTGCATTGTGATGACAATGGCATGGATCATTGTGATGAGAAGGTCATGGAGTATTGTGAAGACAGGTGTCAGTGAGCATTGTGATGACATATGTCATGGTCCATTGCAATGACAATGGCAGGGAGCATTGTGATGCCAAATGTAATGGAGGATTTTGATGACAATATAATGGAGCATTGTGATGACTAGGGCTTGGAGCATTATGATGACAAGGGCCATTGAGAATGTTCAGAACAAGGTCGTGAAGCATTGTGATGACAAGGTCCTGGAGCATTGTGATGAGAAATCCATAGAGACTTGTGATGATAAATCTCTTGGAGCATACTGATGAAAAGGGGCATGGACCATTGTGATTACAGGGGTCTTGGAACATTGTGATGACATGGGCATGGAGCATTGTGAGGAGAAGTCAAAGGAGCATTCTGAAGGCATGTTTCATTGAGCTTTGTGATGACAAGGGCATGGAGCATTGTGTTTAAAGGGGTCTTGGAGCATTGTGAGGAAAAGGGCATGGAACATTCTGATGAAAAAGGCATGGAGCCTTGTCATGACAGGGTTCAAGGAGCATACAGACAACAAGTGTCAGGGAGCATTTTGATGACAAGTGTATTGAGCATTGTGATGACAAAGGTCATGGAGCATTGTGATGAGAAGACCATGGATAATTGTGATGACGAGTGTCATGGGGCAATGTGATGACAAGTGTTATGGAATATTGTGATCACAAGGGTTTGGAGCATTGTTATGACAGAGGTCATGGAGCATATTGATTTCATTGTGATGACAGTAGCATGAAGCATTATGATGATGGGCATGGTGCATTGTGATGACAGGGTTCATGGATCATTGAGATAAAAAATGGGCAAGGAGCATTGTGATTACGGGGTCTTGGAGCATTGTGATGAGAAAGGTCATGGAGGCTTGTGATGACAAGGCCATGGAACATCGTGATGGCAGGGGTCATGGAGCATTATTATGACAGGGGTAATGGAGCATTGTGATGGCAAGCGCATGGAGCATTGTGATGAGAAGGCCATGGAGCATTCTGATGACATGTGTCATGGAGCTTTGTGATGACAAAGGCATGGAGCAATGTGATGAGAGCGTTCATGGAGCATTGTGATGACAATGACATGGAGCATTGTGATGCCAAGGGTCATGGATCTTTGTGATGACAAAGGTCATGTAGCATTTTGATGACAAGTGCGTTGTGCAATGTGATGAGGAGGGCAGGGAGCATTGTGATGACAGTGTCATGCCGCAATCTGAAGAAAAGGCTTATGGAACATTTTGATGACAGTGGTTATGGAACATTGTGATGTCAGGGGTCATGGAGCATTTTGATTAAAAGGAAATGGAGCATTTTGATGACAGGGGTTATGGAGCATTGTGATGTCAGGGGTCATCGAACATTGAGATGATAAGTGCATGTAGCATTGTGATGACAGGAGTCATGGAAAACTGTGATAACAGGGGTGAGGGAGTATTGTGACGAATAGGGATGTAACATTGTGATATCTGTGGTGAGAGAGCATTTTGATGACAAGTTTTATGGAGCATTGTGGTGACAAGATTGTGGAGCACAGTGATGACAAGCGCATGGTTCATTGTGATGGCATGTGTCATGGAGCATCTTGCTGACAAGCACATGGAACATTGTGATGACAATGGTCATGTAGCATTGTGCAGAGAAAGGCATAGGGAATTGTGATGACAAGGATCAAAGAGCATTGTGATGAAAAGTTCATGGAGCATTGTGATGACAAGGGTCATGGAGCATTGTGATGACAAGGGCATGGAGCATTGGTCAAATAAGTTTCATGGATTATTGCGATGACTGTTGGAATGGTGCACTGTGGTGACTAGGGCATGGAGCATGGTGATGACCAGGTCATGGAGTATTGTGAAGACTGGTGTCAGGGAGCATTGTGTTGACATATGTAATGACCCATTGTGATGACAATGGCATGGAGCATTGTGATGCCAAGTGTCATGGAGGATTCTGATGACAAAGGTAATGGTGCATTGTAATGACAATGGCTTGGAGCATTGTGATGACAAGGGTCAGGGAGCATTGTGCTGACAAGTGCATGGAGAATTGTGATCACAATGGTCATGGAGCATTCTCATGAAAAGCTTGTGGAGTATTTTGATTACAGTGGCGTGGAGCATTGTGATGAAAACGGCATAGGGCATTGTGATGAAAAAGGCATGGAGAATTTTCGTGACAGGGTTCAAGGGGCATTTTGATGACAAGTGTCAGGGAGCATTGTGATGACAAGTGTATTGAGAATTGTGATGACAAAGGTCATGGAGCATTCTGATAAAAGTGCATGGAGTATTGTGATGACAGGCATCATGGAGCGTTGTGATGACAAGTGTTATGGAACATTTTGATCACAAGGGTTTGGAGCATTGTGAGGACAGAGGTCATGGATCATTTTGATTTCAAGGAGCATGGAGCACTGTGATGACAAGGGCATGAAGCAATGTGAACCCAAGGTTCATGGAGGATTGTGATGACAATGGTATTGGAGTATTGTGATGACAAGCGCATAGAGCATTGTAATGACAAGTTCATGTAGCATTTTGCTGACAAAGGCATGGAGCATTGTGATGACAGGTGTCCTGGAGCACTGAGATGACAAGCGTCACGGAGCATTGTGAATAAAGGGGTCATGGAGCATTGGGATGACAAGGTCATGGATCACTGTGATGACAAGGGTCATGGAGCATTGGGCTGAAAATGTTCATGGAGTATTGTGATGACAGGGGTCATGGAGCATTGTGATGACAGAGGTCATGGAGAATTTTGATTTCATTGTGCTGACAATAGCCGGAAGCATTATGATGATGGGCATGGTGCATTGTGATGACAGGGTTCATGGAGCACTGAGATGAAAATGGGCATGGAGAATTGTGATTACAGGGGTCTGGGAGCTCTGTGATGACAAGGACATGGAGCATTTTGATGAGAAGGACATGGAATATTCTGATGGCATGTGTCATGGATCTTTGTGATGACAAGGGCATGGAGCATTGTGATTACAGGGGTCTTGGAGCATTGTGATGACAAGTGTCATGGAGCCTTGTGATGACAAGGCCGTGGAATATTGTGATGGCAGGGGTCATGGAGCATTGTTATGACAGGCGTAATGGAGCATTGTGATGAGAAGGGCATGGAGCATTGTGATTACAAGATTTATGGAGCATTACAATGACAAATTTGTGGACCGTTGTGATGAAAATTGCGTAGCACATTGTGATGACAAGGGTCATGGAGCATTTTTCTGACAAACGCATGGAGCATTTTGATGACAAGGGTCACGGAGCATTGTGATGAAAATTTCATGGAGCATTGTGGTTATAAAGGTCACAGAGCCTTGTGATGACTCGGGCATGGACCATTGTGATGACAAATGTTATGAAGCATTGTGATGACTGGAGTCACCGAGCATTGTGATGACAGTGGTCATTGAGAATTGTGATGAAAAGGGCATGGAGCATTGTGGTGACAGGGGCATGGAGCATTTGTCTGACAAGTTTCATAGATTATTGTGATGACATTGGACATGGTGCATTGTGATTACAAGGGCATGGATCATTGTGATGAGAAGGTCATGGAGTATTGTGAAGACAGGTGTCAGGGAGCATTGTGATGATATATGTCATGGTCCATTGCAATGACAATGGCAGGGAGCATTGTGATGCCAAATGTAATGGAGGATTTTGATGACAAATATAATGGAGCATTGTGATGACTAGGTCTTGGAGCATTATGTTGACAAGGGCCATTGAGAATTTTCAGAACAAGGTCGTGAAGCATTGTGATGACAAGGTCCTGGAGCATTGTGATGAGAAATCCATAGAGACTTGTGATGACAAATCTCATGGAGCATACTGATGAAAAGTGGCATGGACCATTGTGATTACAGGGGTCTTGGAACATTGTGACGACATGGGCATGGAGCATTGTGAGGAGAAGGCCAAGGAGCATTCTGAAGACATGTTTCATTGAGCTTTGTGATGACAAGGGCATGGAGCATTGTGATTACAGGGGTCTTGGAACACTGTGATGACAAGGGCATGGAACATTGTGAAGAGAAGGCCATGGAACCTACTGATGACATGCGTCATGGAGCTTTGTTATGACAAGTTCATGGAGCATTTTGATTACAAGTGTCTTGGAGCATTGCGAAGACATGAGTAATGGAGCCTTGTGAAGACAAGGCCGTGGAACATTGTGACGGCAATGGTCATGGAGCATTGTTATGACAGAGGTAATGGAGCATTGTTATGAGAAGGGAATTGAGCATTGGTCTGAAATATTTCATGGATTATTGTGATGAGATTGGGCATGGAGCATTGTGATGAAAAGGGCACGGAACACTGTGATACATGGGTCATGGAGGATTGTAATGTCAGGGGCAAGAAGCAATGTGATGAGAGGTTTCATGGAGCACTGTGATGACAATGACATCTAGCGTGGTGAGGAGAAGGCCATGGAGCATTCTGATGTCTTGCGTCATGGAGTTTTGTGATGACAAGGCCATAGAGCTTTGTGATTACAGGGGTCTTGGAGCATTGTGATGAAAAGGGAATGGATCACTGTGATGAAAAAGGCATGGAGCCTTGTCATGACAGGGTTCAAGGAGCATACTGACGACAAGTGTCAGGGAGCATTGTGATGACAAAGATCATGGAGCATTGTGATGAGAAGACCATGGATAATTGTGATGAAGATCGTCATGTGCTGTTGTGATGATAAGTGTTATGAAACATTGTGATCACAAGGGTTTGGAGCATTATGATGACACAGTTCATGGAGAATTCTGATTTCATTGTGAAGACAATAGCCTGAAGCATTATGATGATGGGCATGGTGCATTGTGATGACACGGTTCATGGAGCATTGACATGAAAAGTGGCATGGAGCATTGTGATTACAGAGTTCTTGGAGCATTGTAATGACAAGCACATAGAGCTTTCTAATGACAAGGTCATGTAGAATTTTGCTGACAAATGCATGGAGCATTGTGATGACAGGTGTCATGGAGATTTGTGATGACAAGTCATGGGGCATTTTGATGACAAGGGCATGGTGCATTGTGATGACAAGGGCAGGAAGCATTTTGATGACCGGGTCATGCAGCAATTTGATGAAAAGTGTAATGGAACATTGTGATGGCAGTGGTCATGGAGCATTGTTATGACAGAGGTAATGGAGCTTTTTGATGAGAAGGGCATTGAACATTGGTCTGAAATGTTTCAAGGATTATTGTGATGAGAGTGGGCATGGAGCATTGTGATGACAAGGGCACGGAACAGTGTGATACATGGGTCATGGAGGATTGCAATGACAAGGGCATGGAGCATTGTGATGAGAAGGGCATCGAGCATTGTGATGACTAGTGTCAAGGAGCTTTGTAATGACAAGGGCATGGAGCAATGTGATGAGAGCGTTTATGGAGCACTGTGATGACAATGACATGGAGCAATGTGATGCCAATGGTCATGGAGCTTTGTGATGACAATGGTCATAGAACATTTTGATGACAGTGGTGTGGTGCACTGTGATGAGAAGGGCAGGGAGCATTTTGATGACAGGGTCATGCAGCAATTTGATGAAAAGTGTAATGGAACATTTTGATGACAGGGGTTATAGAACATTTTGATGCCAGGGGTCATGGAGCTTGGGATGAAAATGGTCATGGAGCATTTTGATGACAGGGGTTATGGAAGATTGTGATGTCAGGGGTTATGGAACATTGTGCTGATAAGGGGATGTAGCATTGTGATGACTGGGGTCATGGAACATTTTGATTACCGGGGTGAGGGAGGATTGTGATAACTGGTGACGGAACATTGTGATATCTCAGGTGAGAGATCATTTGGATGAGAAGTGCATGGAGCATTGTGATTACAAGGTTTATGGTGGATAGCGATGACAAGGTTGTGGATCATTGTGATGAAAAGCGCGTGGCACATTGTGATGACAAGGGTCATGGAGGATTGTTCGGACAAAGGCATGGAGCATTGTGATGACAAGGGTCACGGAGCATTGTGATGAAAATTTCATGGAGCATTGAGGTTACAAAGGACACAGAGCCTTTTGAGGACGCGAGCATGGACCGTTGTGTTGACAAACGTTATGAAGAATTGGGATGACTGGATTCAGGTGGCATTGTGATGACAGGGGTAATGGAGCAGTGTGATGACAAGGGCATGGAGCATTGTGATGAGAAGGTCATGGAGTATTGTGAAGACAGTTGTCATGGAGCACTGTGAGGACAAGAGTCATGAAGCATTGTGAATACAGGGGTCATGGAGCATTGGGATGACAATGGCATGGATCATTGTGATGAGAAGGTCATGGAGTATTGTAAAGACAGGTGTCAGGGAGCATTCTGATGACATATGTCATGGTCCACTGCGATGACAATGTCAGGGAGCATTGAGATGCCAAATGTAATGGAGGATTGTGATGACAAATATAATGGAGCATTGTGATGACTAGGGCTTGGAGCATTATGATGACAAGGGCCATTGAGAATTTTCATGACATGGTCGAGTAGCATTGTGATGACAATGTCCTGGAGCTTTGTGATTAGAAAACCATGGAGCCTTGTGAAGACAAGTCTCATGGGGCATACTGATGAAAAGGGGCATGGAACATTCTGATTACAGGGGTCTTGCAACATTGTGTTAACAAGTGCATGGAGCATTGTGATGACAAGGGCATGGAGCATTGGTCTAATACGTTTCATGGATTTTTGTGATGACAGATGGAAAGGCGCATTGTGATGACAAGGGCATGGAGCATTGTGATGACCAGATCATGCAGTATTGTGAAGACAGGTGTCAGGGAGCATTGTGATGACATATGTAATGGCCCATTGTGATGACAATGGCATGGAGCATTGTGATGCCAAGTATCATGGAGGATTCTGATGACAAATGTAATGGAGCATTGTGATGACAATGGCTTGGAGCATTGTGATGACAAGGGTCAGGGAGCATTGAGCTGACAAGTGCATGGAGAATTGTGATGACAAGGGTCATGGAGCATTCTGATGACAAGCTTGTGAAGTATTTTGATGACAATGGCATGGAGCATTGTGATGAAAACGGTATGGGGCTTTGTGATGAAAAAGGCATGGAGACTTTTCGTGACAGGGTTCAAGGAACATACTGATGACAAGTGTCAGGGAGCATTGTGATGACAAGTGTATTGAGCATTGTGATGACAAAGGTCATGGAGCATTGTGATGACAAGTCATGGAGCATTTTGATGACAAGGGCATGGTGCATTGTGATGAGAAGTTCAGGGAGAATTTTGATGACCGGGTCATGCAGCAATTTGATGAAAATTGTAATGGAACATTTTGATGCCAGGGGTTATAGAACATTGTGATGTCAGGGGTCTTGCAGCTTTGGGATGAAACGGATCATGGAGGATTTTGATGGCAGTTGTCATGGAACATTGTGATGATAAGGGGACGTAGAAGTGTGATGACAGTGTCATGGATCATTGTGATTACAGGGGTGAGGGAGTATTTTGATGACTAGTGATGGAACACTGTGATATCTCTTCTGAGAGAGCATTTTTATGAGAAGGGCATGGAGCATTGTGATTACAAGGTTTATGGAGCATTGCAATGACAAGGTTGTGGACCGTTGTGATGAAATGTGCGTGGCATATTGTGAAGACAATGGTCATGGAGCATTGTTCTGACAAAGACATGGAGGACTGTGATGGCAAGTATCACAGAGAATTGTGATGAAAAGTTCATGAAGCATTGCGGTTACAAAGGTCACAGAGCTTTGTGATGACGCGGGCATGGACCACTGTGATGACAAACGTTATGAAGCATTGAGATGCCTGGAGTCACGGAGCATTGTGATGACAGGGGTCATGGAGCATTGTAATGACATGTGTCATGGAGCATTGTGCTGACAAGCGAATGGAGCATTGTGATGACAAGGGTCATGGAGCATTGTGCTGAGAAAGGCATAGAGCATTGTGATGACAAGGGTCAAAGAGCATTGTGATGAAAAGTTCATGGAACATTGTGCTTAAAAAGGTCACAGAGACTGTTGATGACGAGGGCATGGAAAACTGTGATGACAAAGGTCATGAAGCATTGGGATGACTGGAGTTATGGAGCAGTGTGATGACAGGGGTCATGGACATTTGTGATAAAAAGGGCATGGAGCATTGTGATGACAAGGGACTGGAGCATTGGTCTAATAAGTTTCATGGATTATTGCGATGACATTTGGAATGGTGCATTGTGATGACAAGGGCATGGAGCATTGTGATGACCTGGTCATGCAATATTGTTAAGAAAAGTGTCAGGGAGCATTGTGATGACATATGTAATGGCCCATTGGGAAGACAATGGCATGGAGCATTGTGATGCCAAGTGTCATGGAGGATTCTGATGACAAAGGTAATGGAGTATTGTGATGACAATGGCTTGGAGCATTGTGATGACAAGTGTCAGGGAGCATTGTGCTGACAAGTGCATGGAGAATTGTGATGACAAGGGTCATGGAGCATTCTGATGACAAGCTTGTGGAGTATTTTGATGACAATGACATGGAGCATTGTGATGAAAACGGCATGGGGCATTGTGATGAAAAAGGCATGGAGCCTTTTCGTGGCAGGGTTTAAGGAGCATTCTGATGACAAGTGTCAGGGAGAATTGTGATGACAAGTGTATTGAGAATTGTGATGACAAAAGTCATGGAGCATTGTGATGAAAAGGGCATGGAGTATTGTGATGACAGGCATCATGGAGCGTTGTGATGACAAGTGTTATGGAACATTGTGATCACAAGGGTTTGGAGCATTGTGATGACAGAGGTCATGGATCATTTTGATTTCAAGGAGCATGGAGCATTGTGATGACAAGGGCATGAAGCAATGTGATCCCAAGGTTCATGGAGGATTGTGATGACAATGAAAATGGAGTATTGTGATGACAAGCGCATAGAGCATTGTAATGACAAGGTCATGTAGCATTTTGCTGACAAAGGCATGGAGCATTGTGATGACATGTGTCATGGCTCACTGTGATGACAAGCGTCACGGATAATTGTGAATAGAGGGGTCATGGAGCACTGGGATGACAAGGGAATGGATCATTGTGAGGACAAGGGTCATGGAGCACTGGGCTGAAAATGTTAATGGAGTGTTGTGATGACTGGGGTCATGGAGCATTGTGATGACTAGGGAATGGAGCATTGTGATGACAAGTGTCCCGGATCATTGTGTTGTCAGGTGTCATGGAGTGTTGTGATGACAGTGGTCATGGAGCATTGTGATGATATTGGCCATGGAACATTGTGATGAGTAGGTCGTGGAGCACTGGCCTGAAAATGTTCATGGATTATTGTGATGACAGGTGTCATGGAGCATTGTGATGACAAGGGATTGGAGCATGGTGATGACAAGGTCCTGGAGCACTGTGATGAGAAGACCATGGAGACTTGTGATGACAAGTCTCATGGAGCATTCTGATGAAAAGGGGCATGGAGCATTGTGATTACAGGTGTCTTGGTGCATTGTGATGACAAGCGCATAGAGCATGGTGATGAGAAAGCCAAGGAGCATTCTGATGACATGCGTCATGGAGTTTTGTGATGACAAGGGCATGGAGCATTGTGATTACAGGGATCTTGGAGCATTGTGATGAAGACGGCATGGATCATTGTGATGAAAAAGGCATGGAGCCTTGTCATGACAGGGTTCAAGGAGCATACTGACGACAAGTGTCAGGGAGCATTGTGATGACAAGTGTATTGAGCATTGTGATGACAAAGATCATGGAGCATTGTGATGAGAAGACCATGGATATTTGTGATGATGAGCATCATGGGGTGTTGTGATGATTCGTGTTATGCAAAATTGTGATCACAAGGGTTTGGAGCATTATGATGACAGAGTTCATGGAGAATATTGATTTCATTGTGATGACAATAGCCTGAAGCATTATGATAATGGGCATGGTGCATTGTGATGACAGGGTTCATGGGGCATTGAGATAGAAAGTGGCATGGAGCATTGTGATTACAAGGATCTTGGAGCATTGTGCTGACAAGGGCATGGAACATTGTGATGAGAAGGCCATGGAACATTCTGATGACATGCGTCATGGAGCTTTGTGATGACAAGGGCATGGAGCATTGTGATTTCAGGGGTCTTGAGCATTGTGATGAGAAGTGTCATGGAACCTTGTGATGACTAGGCCATGGAAGATTGTGATGGCAGTTGTCATGGTGCATTGTTATGACAGGAGTAATGGAGCATTGTGATGAGAAGGGTATGGAACTTTGGTCTGAAATGTTTCATGGATTATTGTGATGAGAGTGGGCATGGAGCATTGTGATGACAAGGGCAAGGAACACTGTGATACATGGGTCATGCAGGATTGTAATGACAAGGGCATGGAGCATTGTGATGAGAATGGCATCGAGCATTGTGATGACAAGTGTCATGGAGCTTTGTGATGACAAGGGCATGGAGCAATGTGATGAGAGTGTTCATGGAGCATTGTGATGACAATGACATGGAGCATTGTGATGCCAAGGGTCATGGAGCTTTGTGATGACAAGTCATGGAGCATTTTGATGACAAGGGTATGGTGCATTGTAATGAGAAGGGCAGGGAGCATTTTGATGACCGGGTCATGCAGCAATTTGATAAAAAGTGTAATTGAATATTTTGATGGCAGGGTTTATAGACCATTGTGATGTCTGGGGACTTGGAGCTTTAGGATGGAAATGGTCAGGGAGCATTTTGATGACAGGGGTTATGGAACATTGTGATGGCAGGGGTCATGGAACTTTGTGATGATAAGGGGATGTAGCATTGTGATGACAGTGTCATGGAACCTTGTGATTACAGGGGTGAGGGAGTATTGTGATGACTAGTGATGGAACATTGTGATATCTCTGGTGAGAGAGCATTTTGATGAGAAGTGCATGGACCATTGTGATTACAACGTTTATGGAGCATTGCAATGACAAGTTTGTGGACCGTTGTGATGAAATGCACGTGGCACATTGTGATGCAAATGGTCATGGAGCATTGTTCTGACAAAGACATGGAGCACTGTGATGACAAGTGTCACAGAGAATTGTGATGAAAATTTCATGGAGCATTGTGGTTACAAAGGTCACAGAGCCTTGTGATGACACGGGCATGGACCATTGTGATGACAAACGTTATGAAGCATTGTGATGACTGGAGTCACGGAGCATTGTGATGACAGGGGTCATGGGCGATTGTGATGACACGGGCATGGAGCATTGGTCTGAGAAGTTTCATAGATTATTGTGATGAGAGTGGACATGGTGCATTGTGATGACAAGGGCATGGAGCATTGTGATGAGAAAGTCATTGAGTAGTGTGAAGACAGGTGTCAGGGAGCATTGTGATGACATATGTCATGGGCCATTGCGATGAAAATGGCATGGAGCATTGTGATGCCAAATGTAATTGAGAATTGTGATGACAAATATAATAGAGCATTGTGATGATTAGGGCTTGGAGCATTATGATGACAAGGGCCATTGGAAATTTTCATGACAAGGTCGTGAAGCATTTTGATGACAATGTCCTGGAGCATTGTGATGACAAAACCATGGATCCTTGTGATGACAAGTCTCATGGAGCATACTGAAGAAAAGGGGCATGGAGCATTGTGATTACAGGGGTCTTGGGACATTGTGATGACAAGGGCATGGAGCATAGTGAGTAGAAGACAAAGGAGAATCCTGATGGCAAGCGTCATTGTGTTTTGTGATGACAAGGGCATGGAGCATTGTGATTACATGGGTCTTGGAGCATTGTGATGAAAAGGGCATGGATCATTGTGATGAAAAAGGCATGGAACATTGTCATGACAGGGTTCAAGGAGCATACAGACAACAAGTGTCAGGGAGCATTGTGATGACAAGTGTATTGAGCATTGTGATGACGAAGGTCATGGACCATTGTGATGAGAAGACCATGGATAATTGTGATAACGAGCGTCATGGGGCATTGTGATGACAAGTGTTATGGAATATTGTGATCACAAGGGTTTGGAGCATTGCTATGACAGAGGTCATGGAGCATTTTGATTTCATTGTGATGACAATAGCATGAAGCATTATGATGATGGGCATGGTGCATTTTGATAACAGGGTTCATGGATCATTGAGATGAAAAGGGGCATAGAGCACTGTGATTACAGTGTTCATGGAGCATTGTGATGAGAAGGGTCATGGAGCTTTTTGATGACAAGGCCATGGAACATCGTGGGGGCAGGTGTCATGCAGCATTATTATGACAGGGGTAATGGAGCATTGTGATGGCAAGGGCATGGAGCATTTTGATGAGAAGGCCATGGAGCATTCTGATGACTTGTGTCATGGAGCTATGTGAAGACAGGGCATGGAGCAATGTGATGACAAGGACATGGAGCATTGTGATGCCAAGGGTCATGGATCTTTATGATGACAAAGGTCATGGAGCATTTTGATGGCAAGGGCGTTGTGCATTGTGATGAGAAGGGCAGGGAGCATTGTGATGACAGGGTCATGGAGCAATTGGATGAAAAGTGTCATGGAACATTTTGATGAGAGAAGTCATGGAACATTGTGATGACAGGGGTGAGGGAGTATTGAGACAAATACTGATGTAGCATTGTGATATCATGGTGAGAGAGCATTTTGATGAGAAGTGCATGGAGCATTGTGATGACAAATATTTGGAGCATTGTGATGACAAGATTGTGGAGCACTGTGATGACAGGATCATGGTGCATTGTGATGACATGTGTCATGGAGCATTGTGCTGACAAGCACATGTAGCATAGTAATGACAAGGTTCATGGAGTATTGTGCTGAGAAAGGCATAGAGCATTGTGATGACAAGGGACTAAGAGCATTGTGATGAAAATTTCATGGAGCATTGTGGTTAAAAAGGTCACAGAGACTGTTGATGACAAGGGCATGGACCATTGTGATGACAAAGGTCATGAAGCATTGTGATGACTGGAGTCACGGAGCATTGTGATGACAGGGGTCATGGAACACTGTGATAACAAGGGCATGGAGCATTGTGATGACAAAGGCATGGAACATTGGTCAAATATGTTTCATGGATTATTGCGATGACAGTTGGAATGGCGCATTGTGATGACAAGGGCATGGAGCATTGTGATGACCAGGTCATGCAGTATTTTGAAGAGAGGTGTCAGGGAGCATTGTGATGACATATGTAATGGCCCATTGTGATGACAATGGCATGGAGCATTGTGATGAAAACAGCATGGGACATTGTGATGAAAAAGGCAGGGAGCCTTTTCGTGACAGGGTTCAAGGAGCATTGTGATGACAAGTGTCAGGGAGCACTGTGATGACAAGTGCATTGAGAATTGTGATGACAAAGGTCATGGAGCATTGTGATGAAAAGGGCATGGAGTATTGTGATGACAGGCATCATGGAGCGTTGTGATGACAAGTGTTATGGAACATTGTGATCACAAGTATTTGGAGAATTGTGATGACAGAGGTCATGGATCATTTTGATTTCAAGGAGCAGGGAGCATTTTGAGGACAAGGGCATGAAGCAATGTGATCCCAAGGTTCATGGAGTATTGTGATGACAATGAAAATGGAGTATTGTGATGACAAGCGCATAGAGCATTGCAATGACAAGGTCATGTAGCATTTTGCTGACAAAGGCATGGAGCATTGTGATGACATGTGTCATGGAGCACTGTTATGACAAGCGTCACGGAGCATTGTGAATACAGGGGTCATGGAGCATTGGGATGACAAGGGCATGGATCATTGTGATGACAAGGGTCATGGAGCACTGAGCTGATAATGTTCAGGGAGTGTTGTGATGACAGGGGTCATGGAGCATTGTCATGACCATGGAATGGAGCAATGTGATGACAAGAGTCCCGGATCATTGTGTTGTCAGGTTTCATGGAGTGTTGTGATGACAGAGGTCATGGAGCATTGTGATGATATTGGCCATGGAGCATTGTGATGAGTAGGTCGTGGAGCATTGGGCTGAAAATGCTCATGGATTATTGTGATGACAGGGGTCATGGAGCATTGTGATGACAAGGGAATGGAGCATGGTGATGACAAGGTCTTGGAGCATTGTGATGAGAAGACCATGGAGACTTGTGACGACAACTCACATGGAGCATTCTGATGAAAATGGGCATGGAGTATTGTGATTACAGGGGTCTTGGAGCATTGTGATGACAAGGGCATGGAGCATTGTGATGAGAAGGCCATGAAGCATTCTGATGACATGTGTCATGGAGCTTTTTGATGAGAAGGGCATGGAGCATTGTGATTACAGGGATCTTGGAGCATTGTGATGAAAAGGGCATGGATTATTGTGATGAAAAAGGCATGGAGCCTTGTCATGACAGGGTTCAAGGAGCATACTGACGACAAGCGTCAGTTAGCATTGTGATGACAAGTGTATTGAGCATTGTGATGACGAAGATCATGGAGCATTGAGATGAGAAGACCATGGATAATTGTGATGATGAGTGTCATGGGGTGTTGTGATGATAAGTGTTAAGGAACATTGTGATGAGAAGACCATGGATAATTGTGATGATGAGTGTCATGGGGTGTTGTGATGATAAGTGTTATGGAACATTGTGATCACGAGGGTTTGGAGCATTATGATGACACAGTTCATGGAGAATATTGATTTCATTGTGATGACAATAGCCTGAAGCATTGTGATGATGGGCATGGTGCATTGTGATGACAGGGTTCATGGAGCACTGAGATGAAAAGGGGCATGGAACATTGTGTTTATAGGGGTTTTGTAGCATTTTGAGGACAAGGGCTTGGAGCATTGTGATGAGAAGGCCATGGAACATTCTGAGGACATGCGTCATGGAGCTTTGTGATGACAAGGGCATGGAGCATTTTGATTTCAGGGGTCTTTAGCATTGTGATGACAAGTGTCATGGAACCTTGTGATGACTAGGCCGTGGAACATTGTGATGGCATGGGTCATGGTGGATTGTTATGACAGGGGTAATGGAGCATTGTGATGAGAAGAGTATGGAACATTGGTCTGAAATATTTCATGGATGATTGTGATGAGAGTGGGCATGGAGCCTTCTGATGACAAGGGTACGGAACACTATGATACATGGGTCATGCTGGATTGTAATGACAAGGGCATGGAGCATTGTGATGAGAAGGGCATCGAGCATTGTGATGACAAGTGTCATGGAGCTTTGTGATGACAAGGACATCGAGCAATGTGATGAGAGGGTTCAGGGAGCATTGTGATGACAGTGACATGGAGCATTGTGATGCCAAGGGTCATGGAGCATTGTCATGAAAAGTAATCGAGCATTTTGATGACAAGCGCATGTTGCATTGTGATGAGAAGGGCAGGGAGCATTTTGATGACCGTGTCATTCAGCAATTTGATGAAAAGTGTAATGGAATATTTTGATGGCAGGGGTTATAGAACATTGTGATGTCAGGGGATTTGGAGCGTTGGGATGAAAAGGGTCATGGAGCAATTTGATGACAGGGGTCATGGAACATTGTGATGATAAGGGGATGTAGCAGTGTGATGACAGGGTCATGGAACATTGTGATTACAGGGGTGAGGGAGTATTGTGATGACTAGTGATGGAACACTGTGATATCTCTCATGAGAGAGCATTTTGATGAGAAGTGCATGGCGCATTGTGATTAAAAGATTTATGGAGCATTGCAATGACAAGGTTGTGGACCGTTGTGATGAAATGTGTGTGGCACATTGTGAAGACAATGGTCATGGAGCATTGCTCTGACAAAGATATGGAGCATTGTGAAGACAAGGGTCACAGAGAATTGTGATGAAAAGTTCAAGGAGCATTGTGGTTACAAAGGTCACAGAGCCTTGTAATTACGCGGGCATGGAACATTGTAATGACAAATGTTATGAAGCATTGTGATGACTGGAGTCACGGACCATTGTGATGACAGGGGTCATGGAGCATTGTGATGACATGTGTCATGGAGCATTGTGCTGACAAGCGCATGGAGCATTGTGATGACAAGCGTCATGGAGCATTGTGCTGAGAAAGGCATAGAGCATTGTGATGACAAGGGTCAAAGAGCATTGTGATGAAAAGTTCATGGAGCATTGTGGTTAAAAAGGTAACAGAGACTGTTGATGACGAGGGCATGGACCATTGTGATGACAAAGGTCATGAAGCATTGTGATAACTGGAGTCACGAAGCACTGTGATGACAGGGGTCATGGAGGATTGTGATAACAAGGGCATGGAGCACTGTGATGACAAGGACATGGTACATTGGTCTAATAAGTTTCATGGATTATTGTGATGACAGTTGGAATGGCACATTGTGATGACAAGGGCATGGAGCCTACTGATGACCAGATCATGCAGTATTGTGAAGACAGGTGTCAGGGAGCATTGTGATGACATATGTAATGGCCCATTGTGATGACAATGGCATGGAGCATTGTGATGCCAAGTGTCATGGAGGATTCTGATGACAAAGGTAATGGAGCATTCTGATGACAAGGGTCAGGGAGCATTGTGCTGACAAGTGCATGGAGAATTGTGATGACAAGGGTCATGGAGCATTCTGATGACAAGCTTGTGGAGTATTTTGATGACAATGGCATGGAGCATTGTGAAGAAAACGGCATGGGGCATTGTGTTGAAAGAGGCATGGAGCCTTTTCGTGACAGGGTTCAAGGAGCATTCTGATGACAAGTGTCAGGGAGCATTGTGATGACAAGTGTATTGAGCATTGTGATGACAAAGGTCATGGAGCATTGTGATGACAAGTCATGGAGCATTTTGATGACAAGGGCATGGTGCATTGTGATGAGAAGTTCAGGGAGAATTTTGATGACCGGGTCATGCAGCAATTTGATGAAAATTGTAATGGAACATTTTGATGCCAGGGGTTATAGAACATTGTGATGTCAGGGGTCTTGCAGCTTTGGGATGAAACGGATCATGGAGGATTTTGATGGCAGTTGTCATGGAACATTGTGATGATAAGGGGACGTAGAAGTGTGATGACAGTGTCATGGATCATTGTGATTACAGGGGTGAGGGAGTATTTTGATGACTAGTGATGGAACACTGTGATATCTCTTCTGAGAGAGCATTTTTATGAGAAGGGCATGGAGCATTGTGATTACAAGGTTTATGGAGCATTGCAATGACAAGGTTGTGGACCGTTGTGATGAAATGTGCGTGGCATATTGTGAAGACAATGGTCATGGAGCATTGTTCTGACAAAGACATGGAGGACTGTGATGGCAAGTATCACAGAGAATTGTGATGAAAAGTTCATGAAGCATTGCGGTTACAAAGGTCACAGAGCTTTGTGATGACGCGGGCATGGACCACTGTGATGACAAACGTTATGAAGCATTGAGATGCCTGGAGTCACGGAGCACTGTGATGACAGGGGTCATGGAGCATTGTAATGACATGTGTCATGGAGCATTGTGCTGACAAGCGAATGGAGCATTGTGATGACAAGGGTCATGGAGCATTGTGCTGAGAAAGGCATAGAGCATTGTGATGACAAGGGTCAAAGAGCATTCTGATGAAAAGTTCATGGAACATTGTGCTTAAAAAGGTCACAGAGACTGTTGATGACGAGGGCATGGAAAACTGTGATGACAAAGGTCATGAAGCATTGGGATGACTGGAGTTATGGAGCAGTGTGATGACAGGGGTCATGGGCATTTGTGATAACAAGGGCATGGAGCATTGTGATGACAAGGGACTGGAGCATTGGTCTAATAAGTTTCATGGATTATTGCGATGACATTTGGAATGGTGCATTGTGATGACAAGGGCATGGAGCATTGTGATGACCTGGTCATGCAATATTGTTAAGAAAAGTGTCAGGGAGCATTGTGATGACATATGTAATGGCCCATTGGGAAGACAATGGCATGGAGCATTGTGATGCCAAGTGTCATGGATGATTCTGATGACAAAGGTAATGGAGCGTTGTGATGACAATGGCTTGGAGCATTGTGATGACAAGTGTCAGGGAGCATTGTGCTGACAAGTGCATGGAGAATTGTGATGACAAGGGTCATGGAGCATTCTGATGACAAGCTTGTGGAGTATTTTGATGACAATGACATGGATCATTGTGATGAAAAGTGCATGGGGCATTGTGATGAAAAAGGCATGGAGCCTTTTCGTGGCAGGGTTTAAGGAGCATTCTGATGACAAGTGTCAGGGAGAATTGTGATGACAAGTGTATTGAGAATTGTAATGACAAAGGTCATGGAGCATTGTGATGAAAAGGGCATGGAGTATTGTGATGACAGGCATCATGGAGCGTTGTGATGACAAGTGTTATGGAACATTGTGATCACAAGGGTTTGGAGCATTGTGATGACAGAGGTCATGGATCATTTTGATTTCAAGGAGCATGGAGCATTGTGATGACAAGGGCATGAAGCAATGTGATCCCAAGGTTCATGGAGGATTGTGATGACAATGGAAATGGAGTATTGTGATGACAAGCGCACAGAGCATTTTAATGACAAGGTCATGTAGCATTTTGCTGACAAAGGCATGGAGCATTGTGATGACATGTGTCATGGCTCACTGTGATGACAAGCGTCACGGATAATTGTGAATAGAGGGGTCATGGAGCACTGGGATGACAAGGGAATGGATCATTGTTAGGACAAGGGTCATGGAGCACTGGGCTGAAAATGTTAATGGAGTGTTGTGATGACTGGGGTCATGGAGCATTGTGATGACTAGGGAATGGAGCATTGTGATGACAAGTGTCCCGGATCATTGTGTTGTCAGGTGTCATGGAGTGTTGTGATGACAGTGGTCATGGAGCATTGTGATGATATTGGCCATGGAACATTGTGATGAGTAGGTCGTGGAGCACTGGGCTGAAAATGTTCATGGATTATTGTGATGACAGGTGTCATGGAGCATTGTGATGACAAGGGATTGGAGCATGGTGATGACAAGGTCCTGGAGCACTGTGATGAGAAGACCATGGAGACTTGTGATGACAAGTCTCATGGAGCATTCTGATGAAAAGGGGCATGGAGCATTGTGATTACAGGTGTCTTGGTGCATTGTGATGACGAAGGCATGGAGCATGGTGATGAGAAAGCCAAGGAGCATTCTGATGACATGTGTCATGGAGTTTTGTGATGACAAGGGCATGGAGCATTGTGATTACAGGGATCTTGGAGCATTGTGATGAAGACGGCATGGATCATTGTGATGAAAAAGGCATGGAGCCTTGTCATGACAGGGTTCAAGGAGCATACTGATGACAAGTGTCAGGGAGCATTGTGATGACAGGTGTATTGAGCATTGTGATGACAAAGATCATGGAGCACTGTGATGAGAATACCATGGATAATTGTGATGATGAGCGTCATTGGGTGTTGTGATGATAAGTGTTATGGAACATTGTGATCACAAGGGTTTGGAGCATTATGATGACAGAGGTCATGGAGAATATTGTTTTCATTGTGATGACAATAGACTGAAGCATTATGATGATGGGCATGGTGCATTGTGATGAAAGGGTTCATGGAGCATTGAAATGAATAGTGGCATAGAGCATTGTGATTACAGGGTTCTAGGAGCATTGTGATGAGAAGTGTCAAGGAGCTTTGTGATGACAAGGCCATGGAACATCGTGATGGCAGGGGTCATGGAGCTTTGTTATGACAGGTGTAATGGAGCATTGTGATGGCAAGGGCATGGAGCATTGTGATGAGAAGGCCATGGAGCATACTGATGACATGTGTCATGGAGCTTTGTGAAGACAATGGCATGGAGCAATGTGATGAGAGCATTCATTTAGCATTGTGATGACAATGACATGGAGCATTGTGATGCCAAGGGTCTTGGATCTTTGTGATGACAAAGGTCATGGAGCATTTTGATGGCAAGGGCGTTGTGCATTGTGATGAGAAGGGCAGGGAACATTCTGATGACAGGGTCATGGAGCAATTTGATGAAAAGTGTCATGGAACATTTTGATGACAGGTGTTATGGAACATTGTGATGTCAGGGGTCATCGAACATTGTGATGATAAGTGCATGTAGCATTGTGATGACAGGAGTCATGGAACATTGTGATGACAGGGGTGAGGGAGTATTGTGACATATAGTGATGTAGCATTCTGATATCAGTGGTGAGAGAGCATTTTGATGAGAAGTGAATGGAGCATTGTGATGAAAAATTTTAAGGAGCATTGTGATGACAAGATTGTGGAGCACTGTGATGACAAGCGCAAGGCGCATTGTGATGACATGTGTCATGGAGCATTGTGCTGACAAGCGCATGGAGCATTGTGATGACAAGTGTCAAAGAGCATTGAGACGAAAATTTCATGGAGCATTGTGGTTAATAAAGTCACAGAGATTGTTGATGACGAGGGCATGGACCATTGTGATGACAAAGGTCATGAAGCATTGTGATGACTGGAATCACGGTGCACTGTGAAGACAGGGGTCTTGGAGCATTGTGAGAAACAGGGCATGGAGCTTTGTGATGACAAGGGCATGGAACATTGGTCTAATATGTTTCATGGATTATTGTGATGACACTTGGAATGGCGCATTGTGATGACAAGGGCATGGAGCATTGTGATGACCAGGTCATGCAGTATTGTGAAGAGAGGTGTCAGGGAGCATTGTGATGACATATGTAATGGCCCATTGTGATGACAAGGGCATGGAGCATTGTGATGACCAGGTCATGCAGCATTGTTAAGACAAGTGTCAGGGAGCATTGTGATGACATATGTAATGGCCCATTGTGATGACACTGGCATGGAACATTGTGATGCCAAGTGTCATGGAGGATTCTGATGAAAAAGCTAATGGAGCATTGTGATGACTAGGGTCAGGGAGCATTGTGCTGACAAGTGCATGGAGAATTGTGATGACAAGTGTCATGGAGCATTCTGATGACAAGCTTGTGGAGTATTTTGATGACAATGGCACGGAGCATTGTGATGAAAACGGCATGGGTCATTGTGATGAAAAAGGCATGTAGGCTTTTCGTGACAGTGTTTAAGGAGCATTCTGATGACAAGTGTCAGGTAGCATTGTGATGACAAGTGTATTGCGAATTGTGATGACAAAGGTCATGGAGCATTGTGATGAAAAGAGCATGGAGTATTGTGATGACAAGTGTTATGGAACACTGTGGTCACAAGGGTTTGGAGCATTGTGATGACAGAGGTCATGGATCATTTTGATTTCAAGGAGCATGGAGCATTTTGATGACAAGGGCATGAAGCAATGTGATCCCAAGTTTCATGGAGGATTGTGATGACAATGGAAATGGAGTATTGTGATGACATGCACATAGAGCATTGTAATGACAATGTCATGTAGCATTTTGCTGACAAAGGCATGGAGCATTGTGATGACAGGTGTCATGTAGCACTGTGATGAGAAGCGTCACAGAGCATTTTGAATACAGGGGTCATGGAGCATTGGGATGACAAGGGCATGCATCATTGTGATGACAAGGGTCATGGAGCACTGGGCTGAAATTGTTCATGGAGTGTTGTGATGACAGGGGTCATGGAGCATTGTGATGACTAGGGAATGCAGCATTTTGATGACAAGAGTCCCGGATCATTGTGTTGTCAGGTGTCATGGAGTGTTGTGTTGACTGTGGTCATGGAACACTGTGATGATATTGGCCATGGAGCATTGTAATGAGTAGGTCGTGGAGCACTGGGCTGAAAAATTTCATGGTTTATTGTGATGACAGGTGTCATGGAGCATTGTGATGACAAGGGAATGGAGCATGGTGATGACAAGGTCCTGGAGCACTGTGATGAGAAGACCATGGAGACTTGTGATGACAAGTCTCATGGAGCATTCTGATGAAAAGGGGCATGGAGCTTCGTGATTACAGTGGTCTTGGTGCATTGTGATGACGAGGGCATGGAACATTGTGATGAGAAGTCCATGGAGCATTCTGATGACATGTGTCATGGAGTTTTGTGATGACAAGGACATGGAGCATTGTGATTACAGGGATTTTGGAGCACTGTGATGAAGAGGGCATGGATCATTGTGATGACAAGGGCACGGAACACTGTGATACATGGGTCATGCAGTATTGTAATGACAAGGGCATGGAGCACTGTGATGAGGAGGGCATCAAGCATTGTGATGACAAGTGTCATGGAGCTTTGTGATGACAAGTGCATGGAGCCATGTGATGAGAGGGTTCATGGAGCATTGTGATGACAATGACATGGAGCATTGTGATGTCAATGGAAATGGAGCATTGTGATGACAAGTGTATTGAGAATTGTGATGACAAAGGTCATGGAGCATTGTGATGAAAAGGGCATGGAGTATTGTGATGACAGGCATCATGGAGCGTTGTGATGACAAGTGTTATGGAACATTGTGATCACAAGGGTTTGGAGCATTGTGATGACAGAGGTCATGGATCATTTTGATTTCAAGGAGCATGGAGCATTGTGATGACAAGGGCATGAAGCAATGTGATCCCAAGGTTCATGGAGGATTGCGATGACAATGGAAATGGAGTATTGTGATGATAAGCGCATAGAGCATTGTAATGAAAAGGTCATGTAGCATTTTGCTGACAAAGGCATGGAGCATTGTGATGACATGTGTCATGGAGCACTGTAATGACAAGCGTCACGGAGCATTGTGAATACAGGGGTCATGGAGCATAGGGATGACAAGGGCATGGATCATTTTGATGACAAGGGTCATGGAACATTGGGCTGAAAATGTTCATGGAGTATTGTGAAGACAGGGGCTATGGAGCATTTTGATGACTAGGGAATGGAACATTTTGATGACAAGAGTGACGAATCATTGTGTTGTCAGGTGTCATGGAGTGTTTTGATGACAGTGGTCATGGAGCATTGTGATGATATTGGCCATGGAGGTTTGTGATGAGAAGACCGTGGGTAATTGTGATGTCGAGAATCATGGAGCACTGTAATGACAAGGGGCATGAAGCATTGTGGTGACAGGTGTCAGGGAGCATTGTGATGACATGTTTCATGGAGCATTGTGATGACAAGGGCATGGAGCATTGTGATGACAAGTGCATGGAGCATTGTGATGACAAGTGCATGGAGCATTGCAATGTCAAGTGGATGGAGAATTGTGATGACAAGAGCATTTAACATATTGCTGAGAAGTGTCATATAGCATTGTGATGACATGGACGTGGAGAACTGTGATGACAAGGGACATGGAGCATTGTGATAACCAGGGCATGGTGCATTGTGATGACAGGTGTCATGGAGCATTATTATGAGAACGGCCATGGTGCATTCTGACATAATTTATCACTTATGAAGGGAATGTAAACATGGCTACATATGAACTGAATTAGGGAAGAGTACAGAGTCTCAGATTTAGAAAACACTCTAATGCTTGCTTAAGGGGAAAGAGAGGTGGGGAGATGCACAAAACATAAGATTGATATAAGCACAGGTACCGTTCCCTAGTCCAAAAACAGAAGAGACAAGCCCTACTCCTTCCTCAGTGAATGGAACTCAACATCCCTATTCCACGCAGAGAAACATATCTGACTAGTAAGAATTTTAAAACCTATGTATTGATATGTCTCCATAAGGGAAACAAGTGTGTCTAGAACGACATAAACATGGCAGTGAGAATCAGCTCAAAACCAATATAAAAATGAATTTCAAAACAAAACATAAAAACAGTAAAATTCTTACACAATAGCTTCAGGGGTTCTGGTGAAATTTGGAATGACCCTATCTACAATGACAGCTGGATGTGGCATAAGGCTGGTCACTTGGGACTGAGAGCATTGGTGAGATTGGGTGAAAAAATGCAGACCCTTTAAAGCAATAATGCCTTCCACCCATTCCATGGTTCCCAACTCTCCAGGTAGAAGGGAATATCACTACAGTTATAACATGTATGGGAACCTAGAGAATGGAAACCATCTGATGGTGAAAGGTTTCTAAAACTCTACTACTTTTTTCTCTCCTTGTGCTCCAGTTTGACATTCCAACTGCTTTACTATCAATCTCCCAACTTTGAAAGTCAGCCCCTATAACCTCGTGGTTCGCACAGTTGGCAAATTGTGCAGAGGATATAAGGGAAGAGAGAGAACCAATGAGAGAGTAGCTGTAGGCATTTGGACAGCCACATGTCACTATAATTTCCCGTCACAAAGAGGAATTAACCAACATCTCAGCCTGCCCCCCCAGAATCATTATAAATCCAGAAGCAAAACTGTTGATTTGCGGTCAGCTCACAAAAACGCGAGTTGAAAAATGGAGCTCAGGGCCACAGCAATTCACTAACCTGCAGAGTTATAAAGGACTACTCTCTTCCAAAAATCTGTTGAGAGAAAGCCACGAGGCGGAAGGGAAAATGAGGCAGAATGGCATGAAACAGATTTCAAGAGGTACAAGGGAATCGCCTTTAAACACAGGAAAAGCATTACAACTTCGAAAATTATGGAACTGGCCATAAAGAGCACATGGGTTTTCACGTGAATATATACAGGAGAAAACACATATGCCCTTTTTGGACAAGCAAGCAAGTGGGCAATGCAAATCAGCACTACAAAGAAGTATCACTTCCTACCGGTCAAAAGGGACATCCGCAAAATTTGTAAAAAACAGAAAGGCAAGACAGGCCCTGGAGAACAGGGAGCCTGGTTATGCTGATGGGTGGGATGTAAATTGCCAACTGCCTATCTGGAGGAGTGCATTGTGTTCCCTAAAACAAGTAAACAACAGAGGTACAGAGCCAAGGGCACTTCCAGTCTAGGGAATATACCTTGGGAAAACTGAAAATCAATAAGACAGAGGCACCACAATATTTAGGGCTGCACTGCTTACAAGAAGCTCATTTGGGTGCACCTTAAATATCCGTGAAAGATAAAAATGGTACAAAAATTTGAGGTACTTACGTCCGATGAAATATCCCTCAGCCATGAAATCAACGTCATAAGACCAGTAGCAGCAAAATGAGTGGATTCAGGTACGATGATTCTAAGTGAAATAAGTCACACAGAAAAAGAAACTTATCATAAGATATCACTTATAGATATCCTTTAAACATGGCTACACATGAACTGATTTAGGAAAGAGAACAGAGTCTCACATTTAGAAAACACTCTGACGCCTGCATAAGGGGGAAGGAGAGGTGGGGTGATGCATAAAACCAGAGTTTAATATTAGAACAAGTACCATTCCAAAAACCTAATACGGAATAGCAACACCTACAACTTCCTCAGTGAACGGGATGCAACAACACATATTACGTGCAGAGGAATATATCTGACTAATAAGAATCTTAAAACCTATGTATTGATATGTCTCCATAAGGGAATCAAGTGTGTCTAGACTGGCATAAACATGGCAGCGAGAATCAGATCAAACCCACTATAAAAAGGAATTTGGAAAATAAAAAAAAAGGAAATTCTTTACAATTCCTTCAGGGTTTCTGATGAAAGCTGGAATGACCCTATCTACAATGACAGCTGGATGTGGCATAAAGCTGGACAAATGGGACTGAGAGGATTGGTGAGATTGGGTGAGAAAATGCAGACCCTTTAAAGAAAAAATGCATGGCCCCCTTTCCATGGGTCCCATGTCTCCAGGTTGAAGGGAATATTATTACAGCTATAACATGTACGGGAAACCTACAGAATGGACACACTGTGAATACGAAAGGTCTCTAAAACTCAACGAATAGTCCCTCTCCTGGTGCTCCGGTTTGACATTCCAACTGCTTTACTATCAATCTCCCAAAATGGAGAGACAGCACCTATAAACTCCTGGTTGGCACAGGTTGCCAATTTGGCAGAAGATGAAAGGGAAGAGTGAGAAACAATAAGAGAGTATCTGTTAGGCATTTGGACGGGCATATGTCACTCTTATATCCCAGGAGCAAGGAGAATTAACCAATGTCTCGGCCACACACCGGGAAGGAGTATAGGTCCTGAACCAAAATTTTGGACTTGCGTTCAGCTCACAAAAAAACGAGTTAAAAAATGGAGCTAAAGGGCACAGAAATTCACAAACTGGCAGACAACTAAATGGCAACTATCGTCCAAAAATCTGTTGAAGGAAGGCAACGAGGCGGACTTGAAAGCGAGGCAGAATAGCAGGAAACAGATTTCAAGCGGTACGTTGGAATCACCTGTAAAGCACAGGAAGAGGGGCACAACTTCGACAATGATGCACTTGGCCCAAAAGGGTGTATGTGTTTTCTCCTGAATATATTCAGGGGAAAACGCATACGACCTTTTTGGCCAAGCCAGGAAGCGGGCAGTGCAAATCTGCAGTACAAAGAAGTATCACTTCCCACCAGTCAAAAGGGACATCGGCAAAATGTGTAAAAACCAGAAAGGCAAAAGAGGACCTGGAGAACAGGGAGCCTTTTTATGCTGATGGGCGGAATGTAAGTTGCCAACTGCTACTCTGGAGGAGTGCACTGTGTTCCCTAAAACAAGTAAACAACTGAGCTACATAGCCAAGCGCACTTCAAGTCTAGGGAATATAACTTGGGAAAACTGAAAATCAATAAGACAGAGCCACCCCAAAATTTAGGGATGCACTGCTTACAAGAACCTCAACTTGGGTACATATTAATTATCACAAGAAAGTTAAAAATGGTTCAAAAAATTGTGGTACTTACGTACGATGGAATATCCCTCAGCCATGAAATCAATGTCATAAGACCAGTAGCAGCAAAATGAGTGGATTCAGGTACGATGATTCTAAGTGAAATAAGTCAGACAGAAAAAGAAACTTATCATAGGATATGACTTATGAAGATCCTGTAAACATGGCTACACATGAACTGAGTTAGGAAAGAGAACAGAGTCTCACATTTAGAATACACTCTTATGCCTGCTTAAGGGGGAAGGAGAGATGGGGTGATGCATAAAACCAGAGTTTGATATAAGCACAGGTACTGTTCCAAAAACCAACTATGGAATAGAAAAACCTACACCTTCCTCGGGGAAAGGGACACAACACACCATATTTTCCGCAGAGGAATATATCTGACTAGTAAGAGTCTTAAAACCTATGTATTGATATGTCTCCATAAGGGAATCAAGTATGTCTAGACTGGCATAAACATGGCAGCGAGAATCAGCTCAAACCCACTATAAAAATGAATTTCAAAAACAAAACAAAAAAACAGGGAAATTCTTTACAATTCTTTCAGGGTCTCTGATGATACCTGGAATGAGTCTATCTACAACTACAGCTTGATGTGGCATAAGGCTGGACACTTGGGATTGAGAGGCTTGGTGAGACTGCGTGAGCAAACACAAACCATTTAAAGCAATAATGCGTGGCCTCCATTCCATGGTTCCAAACTGTCCAGGTTGAAGGGAATATTACTACAGCTATAACATGTACGGGAAAGCTAGAGAATGGACACACTGTGAATACGAATGGTCTCTAAAACTCAACGAATAGTCCCTCTCCTGGTTCTCCAGTTTGACTTTCCAACTGATTTACTATCAATCTCCCAACTTGGAGAGACAGCCCCTTTAACCTCCTGGATAACACAGGTTGCCAATTTGGCAGAGGATGAAAGGGACCAGGGAAAACCAATGAGAGAGTAGCTGTTAGGCATTTGGACGGGAACATGTGACTCTAATTGCCCGGCAGGAAGAAGAATTAACCAAAGACTCATCCTGCTGCCGGAAACCAGTATAGGTCCTGAACCGAAATTTTGGACTTGCGCTCAGCTCACAAAAAACGATTTGATAAATGGAGCTCAGGGGCACAGCAGTTCACAAACTGGCAGAGTAATAAAGGACAGCTATCGGCCAAAAATTGTTTGAAGGAAGGCAACGAGGTGGACTTGAAAGCGAGGCAGAATCGCAGTAAACAGATTTCAAGAGGTACGTTGGAATCACCTTTCAAGCACAGGAAGAGGGGCACAACTTCGACAATGATGCACTTGGCCAAAAAGGGCATATGCGTTTTCTCCTGAATATATTCAGGAGAAAATGCATACGCCCTTTTTGGCCAAGCTAGCAAGCGGGCAAGGCAAATCTGCAGTACAAGGAAATATCCCTTCCCACCGGTCAAAAGGGACATAGGCAAAATGTGTAAAAACCAGAAAGGCAAGAGAGGACATGGAGAACAGGGAGGCTTGTTATGCTGTTGGGCTGGATGTAAGTTGGCAACTGCCTCTCTGGAGGAATGCATTGTGTTCCCTAAAACATGTAAACAACAGAGCTACATAGCCAAGGGCACTTCCAGTCTAGGGAATATACCTTGGGAAAACTGAAAATCAATAAGACAGAACCACACCAAAATTTAGGGATGCACTGCTTACAAGAACCTCAACTTGGGTACACATTAAATATCCCAGGAAAGTTAAAAATTGTTCAAAAAATTGTGGTACTTACGTACGATGGAATATCCCTCAGCCATGAAATCAATGTCATAAGACCAGTAGCAACAAAATGAGTGGATTCAGGTACGATGATTCTAAGTGAAATAAGTCACACAGAAAAAGAAACTTATCATAAGATATCACTTATGATGGTCCTGTAAACATGGCTACACATGAACTGAGTTAGGAAAGATTACAGAGTAACTAATCTTATCATAAGATATCACTCATAGCGGGAATGTACACATGACTACACATGAACTGAATGACAAACACAACAGAGTCACACATTTAGGAAACATCTTTTGCCTGCTTAAGAGGAAAGCCGAGGCGGGGTGATGCATAAAACCACAGTTTTAAATTAGCACAGATACCGTTATATAAACCATGTATGTAATAGACAACACCTACTCCCGGCACAATGAACTGGACTCAACACCCCCTATTCATTGCAGAGGAATATGTCTGACTCTATGTATTTTAAAACATATGTATTCTCATGTCTCCATAAAGGAATCATGTGTGTGTATAACGGCATGAACACAGCACTGAAATTCAGTTAAACCCACTTATAAAAATAAATTTCAAAATCAAAATGCAAAAACAGAGAAAAAGTCTTACAAATTACGTTCAGGGCCTGTGATGCAAGCTAGATTGACCACCTTTACACCCACAGCTGGATGAGACATAAGACTGGACACTTGGGGCTGACAAGATTTCTGAGGTTGTGTGAACAAAAGAACACCGCTTAGGGCTTCCCTTGTGGCGCAGTGGTTGAGTGTCCCCCTGCCGATGCAGGGGACAAGGGTTTGTGCCCCGGTCCGGGAATATCCCACATGCCGCGGAGTGGCTGGGCCCATGAGCCATGGCCGCTGAGCTTGAGCCGGCGCGTCCGGAGCCTGTGCTCTGCAACGGGAGAGGCAACAGCAGTGAGAGGCCTGCGTACCGCAAAAAAAAAAAAAAAAAAAAAAAAAAAAAAGAACACCACTTAGAGCAATACTGTGTGCTACCCATTCTAGTGGTCCCAACTCTCCAGGTTTAAGGGAATCTTCCTACAGTTAAAACATGCATGGGAAACCCAGTGGATGGTACACTGTGTAATTGGGAAAGTTTTCTAAAAGGTACCTCATTTTTCCTTTTGTCGTGCTCGGCTTCGCCATTCCATCTCCATTACTAAAAATCTCCCCACTTGGAGTGTCACTGCCTTTACCCTCCAGTTATGCACAGTTTTCAAATTGTGCAGAGGATGAACAGGAAGAGGGGAAATAAATGAGAGATTAGCTGTAGGTGTTTGGATGGGCACATGTCACTCTAGTTTCCCATCAGCAAGAAGAATTAACCAAAGGCTCAGCCTGAAGCCCTGGAACCAGAGTAGGGCCTAAAGCCATCCTGCGGTATTGCAGCCAGCTCACAAAGAGGCGAGTTGAAAAATGGAAATCAGGGGCACAGCAATTCACAAACTTGCAGAGTTATAAAGGACAACTATCATCCAGAAATATATTGAGGAAAGGCAGTGAAGAGGATTTGAATGCAAGGCAGAATTGAAGGAAACAGATTTCAAGAGGTAGATTGGAGTCGTCTTTAAAGCACATGAAAAGCGACAGAATTTCGACAATGTTGCCCTTGGCTGAAAAGGGACTATGTGTATTTTCTTGAATATATTCGGGAAAAAATGCATATGCCCTTTTTGGCCAAGCAAGCCATCAGGCATTGCAAATCCACACTACAGAGTAGTGTCCCTTACCTCCAGTCAAAAGGGCCATCCACAAATAGTGTAAAAGCCACAAATGCAGGACAGGCCATGGAGAAAAGGGAGTCTGGTTACGCTGATGGACAGGATGTAAATTGCCAACAGCCTCTCTGGAGAACTGTATGTTGTTTTCTAAAACAGAGCTACAGAGCATAGCACACTTCCACTCATGGGCGTGTATTTTGGGAAAACTAAAAATCCACAACACTCAGCCAGCCCAAACTTTAGGGCTGCTCTGTTTACAAGAACCTCGACTTCAGTACACTTTAAATATCCCAGGAAAGGAAAAAAAAAATAGATATAGATGTTGTGGTACTTATATACAATGGAATGTCACTCAGACATAAAATCAATGTCATAAGGCCAATAGCAGCTTAATGAGTGGCTTTAGGTACGATGATGCTAAGTGAAATGAGCCACAAAGAAAAAGAAATGTATTGTAATATATCACTTATAGAGGAAATGTAAACATGGCTACACATGAACTGAATTTCAAAAGAGAACAGAGTTACACATTTAGAAAACACACTTATGCCTCCTTAAGGGGAAAGGTGATGTGGGGTGATGTGTAAAAGCAGAGTTTGAAATTAGCACAGATCCCATTCCATATACAAAATATGTAATAGACAAGACCTACTCCTTTCTCAATGAACTGGACACAAAACACCCTATTCACTGAAGAGGAATATATCTGACTGGTAATAACCTTGAAACCTATGTATTTATATGTCTGCATAATGGAATCAAGTGTATGTAGATTGGCATAAACACAGATCAATGGAACAGGACAGAAAGCCCAGAGATAAACCTACATACCTATGGCTATCTCATCTATGACAAAGGAGCTAAGGATATACAATGGAGAAAAGACAGTCTCTTCAGTAATTGGTGCTGGGAAAACTGGACCCCTACACATAAAAGAATGAAATTAGAACACTCCATAACACCATACAAAAAAATAAACTCTAAATTGATTAGAGCTCTAAATATAAGACCAGACACTATAAAACACTTAGAGGAAACCATAGGCAGAACACTCTATGACATAAATCACAGCAAGATCCTTTTGGACCCACCTCCTAGAGAAATGGAAATAAAAACAGAAATCAACAAATGGGACCTAATGAAACTTAAAAGCTTTTACACAGTACAGGAAAACATAAACAAGATGCAAAAACAACCCTCAGAATTGGAGAAAATATTTTCAAATGAAGCAATTGACAAAGGATTAATCTCCTAACTTTACAAGCACCACATGTAGCTCAATATCACAAAAACAAACAACCCAATCCAAAAACGGGCAGAAGACCTAAATAGACATTTCTCCAAAGAAGATATACAGATTACCAAGAAACACATGAAAGAATGCTGAACATCACTAATCATTAGAGAAATGCAAATCAAAACTACCGTGAGGTATCACCTCACAGCAGTCAGAGTGGCAATCATCAAAAAAATCTACAAAACAATAAATGCTGGAGAGGCCTTTATTGGAGAAAATGGAACACACTTGCACTGTGGGTGGGAATGTAAATTGATATGGGCACTAGGGAGAACAGTACGGAGGTTCCTTTAAATAACTAACAATAGAAGTACCATATGACACAACAATCCAACTACTGGGCATTTGCCGTGCGAAAACCATAATTCAAAAAGAGTTATGTACAAAAATGTTCATTGCAGCTCTATTTGCATTAGCCAGGACATGGAAGCAACCTAAGTGTCCATCGACAGATGAATGGATAAAGAAGATCTGGCACATATATACCATCAAATATTACTCAACCATAAAAAGAAGCAAAACTGAGTTTTTTGTACTGAGGTGGATGGACTTAGAATCTGTCCTACACAGTGAAGTAAGTCAGAAAGGGAAAAACAAATACTGTATGTTAACAGAGATATATGGAATCTAATGAAGAAAAAAAAAAGATTTTGAAGAACCTAGTGGCAGTACAGGATTAAGGACACAGACATAGAGAAAGGACTTGAGGGCACCGGAAGGGGGATGGGTAAGCTGGGACGAAGTGAGAGAGTGGCATGGACATAAATACATTAACAAATGTAACACCGATAGTTACTGGGAAGCAGCCACATAGAACAGGGAGATCAGCTCGGTGCTTTGTGACCACATAAAGGGGTGGGATATGGAGTGTGGGAGGGAGATGCAAGAGGGAGGGGATCTGGTGATATTTGTATATGTATAGCTGATTCACTTTGTTATACAGCAGAAAGGAACACTCCATTGTAAAGCAATTATACTCCAATAAATGTGTAAAAGGAAAAAAAAAAGGAAAGAAAGCCCAAGGATAAACCTACACACCTATGGTCAACTAATCTATGACAAAGGAGGCAAGACTATACAATGGAGATAAGACAGTCTCTTCAATCATTGGTGCTGGGAAATATGGACAGCTACATGTAAAAGAATGAAATTAGAACACTCCCCAACATCATACATAAAAATATATTCAAAATGGATTAGAGACCTTAATGTAAGACCAGACAGTATAAAACTCTGAGAGGAAAACTTACGAAGGATACTCTGACGTAAATCACAGCAAGATCTTTTTTGATCCACCTCCTATAGTAATGAAATAAAAAAGAAAACTAAACAGATGGGACCTAATGAAACGTAAAAGCTTTTGCAAAGCAAAGGAAACTACAAACAAGACGAAAAGACAACACTCAGAATGGCAGAAAATATTTGCAAACGAATCAATGGACAAATGATTAATCTCCAATATATATAAACAGCTCATGCAGCTCAATATTAATAAAACAAACAATCCAATACAGAAATGGAAGATCTAAATAGACATTTCTTCCAAGAAGACATAGAGATGGCCAGTACGCACATGAAAATCTGCTCAATATCACTAATTATTAGAGAAATGGAAATCGAAACTACAATGAGGTATCACGTCACACCTGTTAGAATGGGCATCATCAGAAAATCTACAAACAACAAATGCTGGAGAGGGTGTGGAGAAAAGGAACATTCTTCCACTATTGTTGGGAATGTAAATCGATACAGTCTCTATGGAGAACAGTATGGAGGTTCCTTAAAAAACTAAAAATAGAATTACCATATAATCCAGCAATCCCACTACTGGGCATATACCCAGAGAAAACCATAAATCAAAAAGACACATTCACCACAATGTTCACTGCAGCACTATTTACAATAGACAGGTAATGAAAGCAACCTAAGTGCCCAAAGACAGACGAATGGATAAAGACGTGGTACATATATACAACGGAATATTACTCAGCCATACATAGGAATGAAATTGGGTCATTTGTAGAGACCTTGATGGATCTAGAGACTGTCATACAGAGTGAAGTAAGTCAGAAAGAGAAAAACAAATATTGTATATTAATGCATATATGTGGAACCTAGAAAAATGGTACAGATGAACCAGTGTGCAGGGCAGAGATAGAGACACAGATGTAAAGAACAAACATATGGACACCAAGGAGGGAACACCATGTGAGGGTGGTGGTGGGATGAATTGGGAGACTGGGATTCACATGTGCACACTTATATGTATGAAATAGATATCTAATAAGAACTTGCTGTATAAAAGAAATAAATTTAAAAAATACTAAATAAATAACATTTAATAAAATAAAACAAAAAAAAGTTTTTCCCTTCACATAGACATCTTTATATTAATGCATTATTTCCATGTATATATCCCCAAATTAAAAAAAAAAGAGGAATAAATAAAATCTAACTTGAACCAAAAAGAAAAAAAGAAAAAAAAAACAAACAAACAGAACTCACCAGTTATAGAGAGGATAATCGTATCAGGGCACTTGCTCCAGTGGTAAAAAATTCTTAAGTTGGTCAGAGGTGGGAAATCGTCTCCCATGCAGTCAGCAGTGCCCCCCCCCCACAAGGAGCATCCTCATTGCAAAGATGGGGGAATGTGTCGAGGCGTCTGTGAGTAAATGTGAGCTGAGCCCAAGTCCTGCTGCAGCTGAACTCTTCCCACTCTTTCCAGGTAAAACAACTGAATATGTACAAGCACTTGCAAGCCTAGAGGAAGGGCTGTGGAGCCACACTAGCAAGAGCACGCAGGCCGACTTGGTGCCTGCAGGCCAGCCAGGATGGTCCTGGCCCCAGATGCTCTTCTGGAATCTTTCAATTTCCCTGCCTGAGATACCCCTCCTGCCACGGCCCCCACTGCTTTTTTACTTCCTCACCTCTGACTGGGGAGAAATTCCAGTGGCAGGTATGGGTGACACATTCTCTTCTTTAGCAGGTGACAGCCTGGAAACTCCTGCAGAAAGTCCAGCAGAGCCCAAATCACACTGGGCCACCCACAAAGCCATGGCCCCTCACTCCCTCCCACCACCCCAGCCCCGAAACTGCAGATGGGGCAGAGAATATGGCGTCAGGCACAGCTACAGGGGCTCTTGCTGACTGGAGAGGTGTTTATATTGACCTCAACCCAGGCACACCTGTGGGGGGGTTGGCAGGCAGTGTCAGGCTGCCCAAATCAGCCAATCCTAACCACTCAGGGGCTCACAGTTGCAGAAAATGAACCTTGCTAAACGGGTCAGTCCCAAGGAACAGGTGTGGGCTCTTGAGAGTCAGGATAGACAAGTGGCTGCAGCTGCGGCTTGTTTTCTTATCATTTTATCTGGTCCATGAGTGGAAAACAACTTCAAGAAGACCCTATCCTAATGAGAGGAACCCAGGAGTCAGGGAGAGGAGTGATGGTGGGTGGAGACAGAGGCCTGGTGCCCTGGCTGCAGTGGAAGTGTCTGGAAGACCAGGCAGAGAGAGGCTGCACAGAGTGATAGCCAGGGTCACAGACCTGTCAGAGCTGCTGTTTGTTAGTTCAAGTCCTGCTCTGAGGTGTTCTGTGTCAGCTGTGAGCGACAGGTGAGCTGGGGGTTCTCTGCAAGGTGGGCTATGTGCACAGTTCCTCTGTGTCCATCCCTGCTGGGGTACCTGCCCAGGGGAGTTCTGTATCCTGGGAAGGGCCTGACTATGAGAGCCCCATGGGCTGCTGGGTAGCTGCACAGGTGAGCTCCGTACCCAGGGAGGGACTTGAACACGAGAGCCCCGTGGGCTGTTGGGTGCGGGATGCAGCCCAGGTGAGCTCCATATCCTGGGATTGGCCTGACCACGAGAGCCCCATGGGCTGCTGGAGACCTGGTAAAGGATATCAGGACAGTCAGTGAAGCCACCGAGGATATACATCCAGTAGCTCCTATTTCCTACACCCTGCTGCTCATTCTACCATCCACCAGGCCATGGCATTCTGTATTAGACTTCAATGATGCCTTCTTCTGTATTCCATTCATCTCAGAGTCACAAGAATTTTTGGCTTGTGAGTGGCAGGAGACAACATGCAACACAAGCAATAATGCTAGGCCGTCCTGCCCCAATGGTTCAAAAATCCCCACACCATCATTGGGGAAATGTCCTCTAAAGACCTAAACGTTCTACCTCTGTAAAAGGGAACCCTCCTTCAATATGCAGATGACATTCTGATCGCCAGGCCTACTAAAGACGCCTCGGAACTACCTAGCCAAGAAAGGATAGAAGGTGTCCAAGAAAAAGGCTCAAATATCCCAGGCTCAGGTGACATGCCTGGGCTTCATTCTCACAGATATTCGGAGAAACGCATCCCAGGATAGGGAAGAAGCCATTTGCAGCCTTACCACTTCGAAAACTAGAAGACAGCTTAGGGGTTCCTGGGGAGGCCAAGGTTTTCTGCATCTGGATCCCTAACTACAGTCTAATAGCTGGGCCTCTACATGAAACACTGACACGAAAAGATGATGATCCTTTTGAATAGAATCCAGAAGCAGCCTTTCAAGAATGGAAAGAGCAGTCAATTCAGATCCTTGCCCAGGAACTCACTAATTTAGCTAAACCCTTTGACCTTTACATACCCGGTCAAAGGTTAATCGCCCTTGGAGACTTAGTGCAAAAACTGGGACCACTTGAAATGGAGCAACACAAGAATGCCCTTCAGGTATGATAAACTATGGTCCCCAAGGGCTTTGCCCACCGACTCATCAGGCCAGGATACTGGGGTATCTAAAAAGCTAGAAATCAGCAGCCCGCAAGGCCAGCTCCCTCCTAAGGGAAAAGGACCCCACGTCGTGATCCTAACCACCCATCATGCCCTGAAGTTGCAGGGGTCGCTCTGTGGACACACTGACCTCGAGTGAGGAGGGCTTCCAACTCCAACCTCCAGAGAGACAAATGGGGTCATCGGGCCCCCAAGATGACTTGTGTGACCATCACTTGACCTGGAGTTTCTCTCAGAAAACAAGAAGACTGTGCTCCGAAAGAGCAGACTACTGCTTGCAGGACTTACTGCACCCAGAGGGGAGCTAATAAGCTTGGCGGGGGAAAAGTATATCATGCTTTCACCATAGAAAACCCTACAGACACCGTGGTGATGGTGGCCAATATGACCAGCCTGACTGCTGGCTACTTCTAAAGGCCGTTGACTCAGTGGACGTCATGGTCCTGGATCACCACTGACCCTGGACTGTCTGGGTGTTGCGCGGGCAGGGCTCTGACACATGGTGCTGTTTGTACATTAATTCAGGGACCTAATTAAAGAAAGCACAGACTACTGGTCAGAGCATCTAGACTGGCAAAAACCGTCAGCCTAAGGTCAGCGAACAAATGTGGGGTGGGGTGAAACCTGCCACCACAGCATCTTTGCACATCTCTTTCCTGGACCCTTAAAGGTCATTAGAATCTATAACACTTCCAATGCTGGTGCTCAGGCGGACGAGAAGTGAGGCAGGAGTCTTTGGAACAATCAACCTCACCTGGAGGCTGGTGGGGAGACGTTTTGCCCCTCCCCCCAGGTATCAGGGCTGCCACCACAGCATGAAGCAGTTACAAAAGAGGGGTCTGCACCCTCAACACCCCAAGAATGAGGAACGGAACAAAAAGCAGAGGAGGTGTTCGTCTCTGGCAACGTTCATTAAAAATCCCTGGGAGATAAAAAGAGAATCTGGGCAATAAAATAAAGTCTAACCTGTTTTTCCTTTGTGCTTTGTCTAATTTCACGTGCTCCTAGGGTTCTGCATGCAGAGGTCCCACACCCAGCACTTCAGACCCGATTTCCTAGTGAAGAATGGCTGGGTCGACACCTCAGCTAGCGGAGTCCCATGCAGACTCCACGGCATAGAGCCTGAGCTGCAGCCAACCCAGCCTTCGAGAGCTCCATCCCCTAACTCCCACTGACGCTGCCGGGATCCCTACACAGTAGCCCAGCCCACAGCCCGTGGGGGAGTGCAGGCTCTCACCTCTCCATTCGGTTTTCAAAATAATGTTTCCTTTGCTTCTGAACCAAACTCAGTCTTGATCTGTTGGCTCCAATGACACTGGGCTCGTGGACTCCTATTTGGGTACACTCTGGAGGATCAGTAACAGAAATTGAGAACATTGTAACTTCAATGAACAGATGTGTGAGCCAAACTGTAGTTAACATATAGCAGTGTATAATGCTCGGGTAAAATAAGATTTTTCTAAGACTTACATTTGATAATTCCATCACTTTACTATAAGCAAGTTCAGTGAAGACGTCTGTCTTATTTGTCAGGTCAACATTAGAGAAATGAAGTGATTTATTTCCATGGTTGTACATCGAATACTCTTGGCTGAAGCTTCAATCTTGATTTGAATGCTTTTCCATTGAAAAGGATACCTCTCTTTCAGCTCCCCCATTCCTGAGAAGTATAAAATCTTATAATTTATTATTACCAAAGGGGAAAGGTCGGAAAAGGGATAAATTAACAGTTTGGGATTAACACATACACACTGCTATGTATAAAATAGATCATCAACAAGGAACTACTGTATAGCACAGGGAACTACACTGAATATTTTGCAATAACCTATAAGGGGAAATAATCTGAAAAAGAATCGATATTTTTATTGACATCATCTATCAATGACAGATAAAATGTAACCTAAGCAAGGCCAATGGTGAGCGCTTCTGAACCTGAAGATTTCAATCATCTAAAGTTTGGGCTCTGCCTATTTCCCAAGGCCCTTAATGGACATACGTGTAGCCGTAGCTTAAAAATTCCCCAGTTTGGGGTTCGGGGAGGCACTGATTTGGAAAAATCCCTGGTGTTCTCCTTCCATGCACGGGACCCTTCCTACAGCTAAAACATGCCTGTCACACCTAGAGGATGGTACACCGTTTGATCGGAAAGAGTTTGGAAAAGGCACCTCATCTCCTCATCGCCTGGTGCACGGGTTCACCCCTCCAGCATCGTTCCTGACAATCTCCGTACTTGGGGATATCAGCACCGTTAACATCCTGTTGCACACAGTTTGGAATGTGTCCAGAGGATGAAGCGGAAGGATGAGAAAAATTTAGAGACAAGTCTTAGTTGTTCAGACAGGCAAATGCCACTCTAATTTCCTATCTGGAAGACAAATTCATCAAAGGCTAGAATTGCCCATGGAAACAGAATAGGGCTAGAGGAAATCCCGCTGTTTTGTGTCCAGTTTCCAAAAACACAGGTTGAAAAATGGAACTCGGGGGCAATAAAATTCATGAAACTGCAGAGTTGAAAATATCTATTTTCGAAAAAAGTCTTGAGGTAAGTCACAGAAAATGACTTGTAAGCAAGGGAGAGTGGCAGGAAACAGATTTGAAGAGGTAGAAAGGACTCCCCATTAAAGCACAAGAAAAGGGGCTGAACATCGCCAATGATGCAGTTGGCCCAAAAGGGCGTATGCATTTTTTTCTGAATATATTCAAGTAAAGGCCATACACACATTTTATCCAACCAAACAGGTGGGCACTGGAAATCAATACTACAAAATGCATCACTTCACATCAGTGAGAAGGGCCATCCACATAAAGTGTAAACACCAGAAATGCAGGACAGGGTGAGGAGAAAAGGGAGCCCTGTGAGGCTGATAGTGGAAATGTAATGTGCCAACGGCCACTCTGGAGAAGTGTATTGTGTTTGCTAAAACATCTGAAAACTGAGCTACAGAGCATAGGGCACTTGCACTCATGTGCGTATACCTTGGGAAAAACAAAAAATGACAGAAAACAGGCACTCCAACGTTTACCACCTCTCTGTTAAAAAGGGCCTCCACTTGGATATAACCTAAATGTCCCTGGAAGGATAAAATGGATAAAAGAGATGGGGTACTTATGTAGAGTGGAATATTACTCATCCAGAAATCAATGAAATAAGGCCAATTGGAACAACTCTGGAGGAGTTACATACGATCATTCTAAGTGACACATGTCAGAAAGAAAAAGACACATATCATAAGATGTCACTTAAAGGTGGAATCAAACATGGCTACACATGAAATAAACTACAAAACAGAAACATAGTCAAATATGTAGAAAAGAGACATAAGGCTGCTAAATGGGAAAGGTGGGGAATGGTGAGGTATTATCCAGGAGGTTGAAATTAGCAAAGATACCATTCCAAGTACCAAATTGAATAACTGGCAAGGCCTACACGGTACCTCAAAGAACTGCACTCAGTCCACTCAAGTCACTGGAAAATAATACATATGACTCGTAGGCATCTGAGAAAGAATTTATTGTTGTCACACAGTACATGAATCAAGTGGATGTACAGCAGCAAAAAACAGAGCTTTGAAAATCAGCTGTAACCAATATAAAAATAAATTTAAAAATATTTATAAAAACAGTGAGACAGAGAAAAATTCTTACAACTTTTGTTGAAGGGCTACGATGTAACATGGATTGAACACATGTAGACCCACAGCAGGATGATATATAAGGCTGGAAGCTATGCACGCTGAGAGATGTTAGAGAGGCTGGGTGAGGAAATACAGACCTTTTAAAGTAATACTGCCTGGTACCCATTCCATGGGTCCCAAATCTGAAGTTTCAAGGGAATCTTCTGACAGTGAAAACATGCCTGGGAAACCGAGATAAATGTACACCGTGTGCTCAGGAGAGGTGTCTAAAATGCACCTCATTTTTGATCTCCTGGTGCTGGGGTTCGCCATTCCAGCCACATTACTAACAATCTCCCCACTTGGAGAATCAGCACCTTTAACCTCCTGTTTCACACAGTTTGCAATTTTTGAAGAGGATAAATGGGAAGACGAGGAACCAATGAGAGATTAGCTGTAGGAGTTTTGACAGGCACATGTCACTCTAATATCCCTTTAGGAAGAAGAATTAACCAAAGGCTCAGCCTGCCTCCCCAGAACCAGAATAGGGCCGGAATCAATCCAATGGTTTGGCGGCCAGCTCACAAAAAATGCGAGTTGCAAAATGGAGCTCAGGAGCAGACAATTCAAAGACCTGCAAAGATATAAATGATAACCAACGTCCAAAAATATATTCAGGTAAGGCAACGAAGAGGTTCTGAATGAGAGGCAGAATTGCAGGAAATATTTTTCAAAAGGTAGATTGTACTCACATTTAAAGCATATGAAAAGCAGCAGAATTTCTAAAATGATGCAGTTGGGCAAAAGGGTGTATGCGTTTCTTTCGTGAATATCTTCAGGAAAAAAACACATACAGAGTTTTTGGCCAACCAAGCAAGAGGGAAATGCAAATCCGCACAATAAAGAAGTCTCAATTTCCACTGCTTAGAAAGGCCATCCAAAAAATTTGTACAAATCAAAAATGCAGGAGAGGCCATGGAAAACAGGGAGACTAGTCACGCTGATGGGTGGGGTATAAATATCCAAGAGCTACTCTGAAGAAGTGTATGCTGTTTCCTAAAACATCTAAAATACAAAGCCCCCGAGCAAAGGGGACTTCAACTCATGGACATATAACTTGGGAAGACTAAATATCAACAAGACACAGGCACCCCAAAGTTTAGGGCCGCTCTGCATACAAGAACCTCAAATTCGGTACACCTAAACTATCCCAGGAAAAAGAGAAATGCATAAAGAACTTGTGGTAATTTTGTACAACGGAATATCACTCAGACGTGAAATCAATGTCATAAGGCCAGTAGCAGCATAATGAGAGGATTTAGGTATGATGATTCTAAGGGAAATTAGTCACACAGAAAAAGAATCTTATCATAAGATATCACTTACAGAGGGAATGTCAACATCACAACACATGAACTGAATTAGGAAAGAGAGCAGCGTCTCACATTTAGAAAACACTCTTATGCCTCCTTAACGGGAAAGGAGAGCTGGGGTGATGCATAAAACCAGAGTTTGATATTAGCACAGGTACCATTCCATAAACCAAATACAGAATAGACAAGACCTACACCTTCCTCAGTGAACGGGACTCAAAACCCCTATTCCCCACAGAGGAATATATCTGATTAGTAAGAATCTTAAAACCTATGTACTGATATGCCTCTGTAAGGGAATCAAGTGTGTCTACACCGGCATAAACACGTCAGTGAAAATCAGCTCAACCCCATTATAAAAATGAATTTCAAAAACAAAACAAAAAACAGCGAAATTCTTACACAATTCCTTCAGGGGTTCTGATGAAACCTAGAATGACCCTATCTGCAAAGACAGCTGGATGAGACATAAGGCTGGACACTTGGGACTGAGAGGACTGGTGAGATTGGGAGAGAAAATGCAGACCCTTTAAAGTAGTAATGCATGCCACCATTCCATGGGTCCCAAATTTCCAGGTAGAAGGGAATATCACTACAGTTATAACATGTATGGGAAACCTAGAGAATGGACACCCTGTGATGGCGAAAGGTTTCTGAAAGTCTCCTACTTTTTCCTCTCCTTGTGCTACAGTTTGGCATTCCAACTACTTTACTATCAATCTCCCAACTTAGGAGAGTCATCCCCTATAACCTCCTGGTTCGCACAGTTTGCTAATTGTGCAGAGGATGAAAGGGAAGAGGGAGAACCAATCAGAGAGTAGATGTAGGCCTTTGGACGGACACATGTCACTCTAAATTCCCGTCAGGAAGAAGAATTAACCAAAGCCTCAGCCACCCACAGGGAACCAGTATAGCCACCCCTGGAACCAGTATAATTCCTGAAGCAAAATTGTGGATTTGCGGTCAGCTCCCAAAAATGGGATTTGAAAATTGGAGCTCAGGGGCAAAGCAAATCAAAAACCTGCAGAGTTATAAAGGACTACTCTCTTCTAAAAATCTGTTGAGGGAAGGCAACAAAGCGGACTTGAAAATGAGGCAGAATTGCACAAAACATATTTCAAGAGGTAAATTGGAATCACCTTTAAAGCACAGGAAAGGCATCACAACTTCGAGAATGATGCAGTTGGCCAAAAACAGCATATGAATTTTCTCCTGAATATATTCAGGAGAAAAGGCATAGGCCCTTTTTGGCCAATCAAGCAAGCGCACAATGCAAATCCACACTACAAAGAATTGTCACTTCCCACCGTTCAAAAAGGACATCCGAAAATCTGTAAAAACCAGAAAGGCAAGATAGAGGTAACAAGGGCATAAAGCAATATGATCCCAAGGGTCATGGAGGATTGTGATGACAAGCGCATGGAGCATTGTGATGACAAGATTATGTATCATTTTGCTGTCAAAGGCATTGTGATGACAAGGTTCATGGAGCACTGTGATGACAAGCGTCATGGAGCATTGTGATTACAGGGTTCATGGAGCATTGGGATGACAAGGGCATGGAGCATTTTGATGACAAGATTCCCGGATCATTGTGTTGTCGGGGTTCATGGAGCGTTGTGATGACAGTGGTCATGGAGCATTGTGATGAGAGAGGTCATGGAACATTGTGATGAGAACGTCATGGAGCATTGGGCTGAAAATGTTCATGGAGTATTGTGATGACAGGGGTCAAGGAGCATTGTGATGACAAGGTACTGGAGCATTGTGATGAGAAGACCATGGAGCCATGTGATGACAAGTCTCATGGAGCATTCTGATGAAAAGGGTCATGGAGCATTGTGATTACAGGGGTCTTGGAGCATTGTGATGACAAGGGCATGGAACATTGGGATGAGAATGTCATGGAGCATTCTGATGACATGCATCATGGAGCTTTGTGATGACAAGGGCATGGAACATTGTGATTACAGGGCTCTTGGAGCATAGTGATGACAAGGGCAGTGAACAATGGGATGAGAATGTCATGGAGCGTTCTGATGACATGCATCATGGAGCTTTGTGAGGACAAGGGCATGGAACATTGTGATTACAGGGGCCTTGGATCACTGTGAGGGAAAGGGCATGTAACATTGTGATGAAAAAGGCATGGAAACTTGTCATGACAGGGTTCAAGGAGCATACTGATGACAAGTGTCAGGGACCATTGTGATGACAAGGGTATTGAGCACTGTGATGACAAATGTCATGGAGCATTGTGATTAGAAGACCATGGATACTTGTGATGACGAGCGTTATGTGGAGCTCTGATGATAGGTGTTATGCAATATTATGATCACAAGGATTTGGAGCATTGTGATGACAGAGGTCATAGAGCATTTTGATTTCATTGTGATGACAATAGCATGAAGCATTATGATGATGCGCATTTGGTGCATTGTGATGACAGCGTTCATGGAGCATTGAGATGAAAAGGGGCATGGAGCATTATGATTACAGGAGTCTTGGATCATTGTGATGAAAAGGGCATGGAACATTGGTCTGAAATGTTTCATGGATTATTGTGATGAGAGGGGGCAAGGAGCATTGTGATAACAAGGGAAAGGAACACTGTGATACATGGTTCATGGAGGATTGTAATGAGAAGCGCTTGGAGCATTGTGAGAAGAATGGCATCGAGCATTGTGATGAAATGCATCATGGATCGTGTGATGACAAGGGCTTTGAACAATGTGATGAGAGGTTTTTGGAGCCTTGTGATGACAATGGCATGGAGCATTGTGATGCCAAGGGTCATGGAGCTTTGTGATGACAAAGGTCATGGAGCATTTTGATGACAAGGGTGTGGTGCATTCTCTTGTGATGGGCAGGGAGCATTGTGATGACAGGGTCATGGAGCAATTTGATGAAAAGTGTCATGGAACATTTTGATGACAGGGGTTATGGAACATTGTGATGTCAGGAGTCATGGAACATTTTCATGACAGTGTTGTGGACCATTGTGATGACAGGGGAGTGGGTGTATTGTGATGACTAGTGAGGGAACATTTTGATATCATTCGTGAGAGAGCATTTTGATAAGAAGTGCATGGAGCATTGTGAGGACAAGTTTTATGGAGCATTGTGATGACAAACTTGTGGAGCACTGTGATGACAAGCACATGGCGCATTGTGATGACATGGGTCATGGAGCAATGTGATGACAAGGGTCACCGAGCATTGTGATGAAAATTTCATGGAGCATTTTGGTGACAAAGGTCACAGAGCCTAGTGATGACGAGGGCATGGACCATTGTGATGACAAAGCTCATGAAGCATTGTGATGACTGGAGTCACGGAGCATTGTGATGACAGGTGTCATAGAGCTTTGTGATGAAAAGGCAATGAGCATTGTGATGACAGGGGCATGGAGCATTGGCCTGACATGTTTCGTGGATTATTGTGATGACAGTGGGCATGGTGCAATGTGATGACAAAGGCATGGAGCATTGTGATGAGAAGGTCATGGAGTATTTTGAAGACAGGTCTCAGGGAGCATTGTGATGACATATGTCATGGTCCATTGCGATGACAATGGAATGGCATATTGTGATGCCAAGTGTCATGGAGGATTGTGATGACAAATGTAATGGAGCATTTTGATGACAAGGGCTTGGAGCATTGTGATGACAATGGACATGGAGCATTGTGATGACAAGGGCATGGAGCATTGTGATGACAAGGGCCATTGAGAATTTTGATGACAAGTTCATGAAGCATTGTGATGAGAAGCACATGGAGCTTCCTATGACAGGGGACATGGAGCATTGTGATGAAAAGTGCATACAGAATTGTGATGACAAATCATGTAACACGGTGATGAGAAGTGTCATGGAGCATAGTGATGCCAAGAACGAGGAGAATTGTGATGACAGGGGACATGGAGCTTTGTGATGACCAGGGCATGGAGCATTGTGATGGCAAGACCGTGGAGCTTTGTGATGAGAAGACCATGGATAATTGTGATGATGAGCGTCATGGAGCACTGTAATGACAAGGGGAATGGAGCATTGTGATGAGAGTGGTCATGGAGCATTGTGATGACAAGTGTCATGGAGCATTTTGATGACAAGGGCGTGGAGAATTGTGATGAGAAGACCATGGATAATTGTGATGACGAGCGTCATGGAGCACAGTAATGACAAGGGGTATGGAGCATTGTGATGAAAGTGGCCATGGAGCATTGTGATGACAAGTGTCATGGAGCATTCTGATGACAAGCTTGTGGAGTATTGTGACGACAATGGCATGGAGCATTGTGAAGAAAAGGGCATGGAGCATTGTGATAAAAAAGGCATGAAGCCATTGCATGACAGGTTTCAAGGAATATTCTGACGACAAGTGTCAGGGAACATTGTGATGAGAAGTGTATTGAGAATGGTGATGAAAAAGATCATGGAGCATTTTGACGAAAAGGGCATGGAGTATTGTGATGACAGGCATCATGGAGCGTTGTGATGACAAGTGTTATGGAACATTGTGATCACAAGGGTTTGGAGCATTGTGATGATAGAATTCATGGATAATTTTGTTTTCAAGGAGCATGTAGCATTGTGATGACAAGGGCATGAAGCAATGTGATCCCAAGGTTCATGGAGGATTGTGATGACAATGGTAATGGAGTATTGTGATGACAAGCAAATGGAGCATTGTGATGACAAGGTCATGTAGCATTTTGCTGACACAGGCATGGAGCATTGTGATGATAAGGGTCATGGAGCACTGTGATGAGAAGCATCACGGATCATTGTGATTACAGGGGTCATGGAGCATAGGGATGGCAAGGCCATGGATCATTGTGATGACAAGTGTCATGGAGCATTGGGCTGAAAATGTTCATGGAGCATTGTGATGACTAGGGAATGGAGCATTGTGATGACAAGAGTCCCGGATCACTGTGTTGTCAGGGGTCATGGAGCGTTGTGATGACAGTGGTCATGGAGCATTGTGATGATAGGGATCATGAAGCATTGTGATGAGAAGTTCCTGGAGAATTGGACTGAAAATATTCAGGAAGTATTGTGAGGACTGGGGTCATGGAGCATAGTGATGACAAGGGAATGGAGCACTGTGATGAAAAGTTCCTGGAGCATTGTGATGAGAAGACCATGGAGCCTTGTAACAACAAGTCTCATGGAGCATTCTGATGAAAAGGGGCATGGAGTATTGTGATTACAGGGGTCTTGGAGCATTGTGATGACAAGGGCATGGAGCACTGTGATTACTGGTGTCTTGGAGCATTGTGATGAAATTGGCATGGATCATTGTTATGAAAATGGTATGGAGCCTTGTCATGACAGGGTTCCAGGAGCATACTGATGACAAGTGTCAGGGAGCATTGTGATGACAAGTTTATAGAGCATTGTGATGACAAAGGTCATGGAGCACTGTGATGAGAAGAGCATGGATAATTGTGATGATGAGCGTCATGGGGCGTTGTGATGATAAGTGTTATAGAACATTGTGATCACAAGGATTTGGAGCATTGTGATGAGACAGATCATCGAATATTTTGATTTCATTGTGATGACAATAGCCTGAAGCATTATGATGATGGTCATGGTGCATTTTGATGACAGGGTTCATGGAGCATTGAGATGCAAAGGGGCATGGAGCATTGTGATGACAATGGCATGGAGCATTGAGATGCCAAGGGTCATGGAGCTTTGTGATGACAAAGGTCATGGAGCAATTTGATGACAAGGGGTGGTGCAATGTTATGAGAAGGGCAGGGTGCATTGTGATGACAGGTTCATAGAGCAATTTGATGAAAATTGTAATGGAATATTTTGATGACAGGGGTTATGGAACATTGTGATGTCAGGGGTCATCGAACTTTGTGATGATAAGTGCATGTAGCATTGCAAAGACAGGAGTCATGGAACATTGTGATGACAGTGGTGAGGGAGTATTGTGATGAATAGTGATGTAACATTGTGATATCTGTGGTGACAGAGCATTTTGATGAGAAGTGCATGGAAAATTGTGATGACAAGTTTTATGGAGCATTGTGGTGACAAGATTGTGGAGCACTGTGATGACAAGCGCAGGGTTCATTGTGATGACATGGGTCATGGTGCATTGTGCTGACAAGCAAATGGAGCACTGTGATGACAAGGGTCATGGAGCATTGTGCTGAGGAAGGCATAGAGCATTGTGATGACAAGGGTCAAAGAGCATTGTGATGAAAATTTCATGGAGCAATGTGGTTAAATATGTCACAGAGACTGTGGATGACGAGGGCATGGACCATTGTGATGACAAAGGTCATGAAGCATTGTGATGAACCGATTCATGGACCATTGTGATGACAGGGCTCATGGAGCATTGTGATAACAAGGGCATGGAGCATTGTGATGACAAGGGCAGGGAACATTGGTCTAATATGTTTCATGGATTATTGTGATGACAGTTGGAATGGCTCATTGTGATGACAACGACATGGAGCATTGTGATGACCAGGTCATGCAGTATTGGGAAGACAGCTGTCAGGGAGCATAGTGATGACATATGTAATGGCCCATTGTGATGACAATGGCATGGAGCATTGTGATGCCAAGTGTCATGGAGGATTCTGATGACAAAGGTAATGGAGCATTGTGATGACAATGGCTTGGAGCATTGTGATGACAAGGGTCAGGGAGCATTGTGCTGACAAGTGCATGGAGAATTGTGATGACAAGGGTCATGGAGCATTCTGATGACAAGCTTGTGGAGTATTTTGATGGCAATGGCATGGAGCATTGTGATGAAAACGGCATGGGGCATACTGATGAAAAAGGCATGGAGCCTTTTCGAGACAGGGTTCAAGGAGCATTCTGATGACAAGTGTCAGAGAGCATTGTGATGACAAATGTATTGAGAATTGTGATGACAAAGGTCATGGAGCATTGTGATGAAAAGGACATGGAATATTGTGATGACAGGCATCATGGAGCATTGTGATGACAAGTGTTATGGAACATTGTGATCACAAGGGTTTGGAGCATTGTGATGACAGAGGTCATGGATCATTTTGATTTCAAGGAGCATGGAGCATTGTGATGACAAGGGCATGAAGCAATGAGATCCCAAGGTTCATGGAGGATTGTGATGACAACGGTAATGGAGTATTGTGATGACAAGCACATAGAGCATTATAATGACAAGGTCATGTAGCATTTTGCTGACAAATGCATGGAGCATTGTGACGACAAATGTCATGGCGCACTGTGATAACAAGCGTCACGGAGCATTGTGAATACAGGGGTCATGTAGCATTGGGATGACAAGGGCAAAGATCATTGTGATGACAAAGGTCATGGAGCATTGGGCTGAAAATATTCATGGAGTATTTTGATGACAGGGGTCATGGATCATTGTGATGACAGAGGTCATGGAGAATTTTGATTTCATTCTGCTGACAATAGCTGGAAGCATTATGATGATTGGCATGATGCATTGTGATGAGAGGGTTCATGGAGCATTGAGATGAAAAGGGGCATGGAGCATTGTGATTACAGGGGTCTTGGAGCATTCTGATGAAAAGGGCATGGAGCATTGTGTGGAGAAGGACATGGAACATTCTGATGACATGTGTCATGGAGCTTTGTGATGACAAGGGCATGGAGCATTGTGCTTACAGGAGTCTTGGAGCATTGTGATGACAAGTGTCATGGAGCCTTGTGAAGACAAGGCCGTGGAACATTGTGATGGCAGTGGTAATGGAGCATTGTTATGCAGGGGTAATGGAGCATTGTGATGAGAAGGGAATGGAGCATTGTGATTTCAAGGTTTATGGAGCATTGCGATGACAAATTTGTGGGCTGTTGGGATGAAAAGCGTGTCGCACATTGTGATGACAAGGGTCATGGAGCATTTTTCTGACAAAGGCAAGGAGCATTGTGATGACAATTGTCACGGAGCATTGTGATGAAAAGTTCATGGAGCATTGTGTTTACAAAAGTCACAGAGCCTTGTGATGACATGGGTATCGACCATTGTGATGACAAATGTTATGAAGAATTGTGATGACAGGAGTCACGGAGCATTGTGATGACAGGGGTCATGGAGCATTGTGATGAAAAGGGCATGGAGCATTGTGCTGAGAATGGCACACAGCATTGTGATGACATGTGCAATGGAGCACTGTGATGACAATCGTCACGGAGCATTGTGAATACAGGGGTCATGGAGCATTAGGATGACAAGGGCATGGATCATTGTGATGACAAGTGTCATGGAGAATTGGGCTGAAAATGTTCCTGGCGTATTGTGAGGACAGGGGTCATGGAGCATTGTGATGACTAGGGAATGGAGCATTGTGATGACAAGAGTCCCAGATCATTGTGTTGTCAGGTGTCATTGAGTGTTGTGATGACAGTGATCATGGAGCATTGTGATGATATTGGTCTTGGAGCATTTTGATGAGAAGGTCATGGGGCATTGGGCTGAAAATGTTCATGGATTATTCTGATGACAGGTGTCAAGAAGCATTGTGATCACTAGGGAATAGAGCATGGTGATAACAAGGTCCTGGAACATTGTGATGAGATGACCATGGAGACTTGTGATGACAAGTCTCATTGAGCATTCTGATGAAAAGGGGCATGGAGCATTGTGATTACATGGGTCTTGGAGCATTGTGATGACAAGGGCATGGAGCATTGTGTGGAGAAGGCCATGGAAAATTCTGATGACATGCGTCATGGAGCTTTGTGATGACAAGGCCGTGGAACATTGTGATGGCAGGGGTCATGGAGCATTGTTATGACAGAGATAATGGAGCATTGTGATGAGAAGGGCATTGAGCATTTGTCTGAAATGTTTCATGGATTATTGTGATGAGAGTGGGCATGGAGCATTGTGATGACAAGGGCACGGAACACTGTGATACATGGGTCATGGAGGATTGTAATGACAAAGGCATGGATCATTGTGATGGGAAGGGCATCGAGCATTGTGATGACAAGTGTCATGGTGCTTTGTGATGACAAGGGCATGGAGTCATGTGATGAGAGGGTTCATAGAGCATTGTGATGGCAATGACATGGAGCATTGTGATGCCAAGGGCCATGGAGCTTTGTGATGACAATGGTCATGGAGCATTTTGATGAAAAGGGTGTGGTGCATTGTGATGAGAAGGGCAGGGAGCATTTTGATGACAGGGTCATGCAGCAACTTGATGAAAAGTGTAATGGAACATTTTGATGACAGGTGTTATAGAACATTGTGATGCCATGGGTCATGGATCTTTGGGATGCAAAGTGTCATGGAGCATTTTGATGACAGGGTTTATGGAACATTGTGATGTCAGGGGTCATAGAATATTGTGCAGATAAGGGGATGTAGCATTGTGATGACAGGGGTCATGGAACATTGTGATAACTGGGGTGAGGGAGGATTGTGATGACTAGTGGTGGAACATTGTGATATCTCATGTGAGAGAGCATTTGAATGAGAAGTTCATGGAGCATTGTGATTACAAGGTTTATGGAGCATAGCGATGACAAGGTTGTGGATCATTGTGATGAAAATTGCATGGCACATTGTGATGACAAAGGTCATGGAGCATTGTTCTGACAAAGGCATGGAGCATTGTGAGGACAAGGGTCATGGAGCATTGTGATGAAAAGTTCATGGAGCATTGTGGTTAAAATGGTCACAGAGCCTTGTGATGACACGGGCATGGACCGTTGTGATGACAAACGTTATGAAGCATTGTGATGACTGGAGTCAGGGGGCATTGTGATGACAGGGGTCATGGAGCATTGTGATGAAAAGGGCATGCAGCATTGTGATGACAGGGGCATGGAGCATTGGTCTGACAAGTTTCGTAGATGATTGTGATGACAGTGGACATGGTGCATTGTGATGACAAGGGCATGGAACACTGTGATGACAAGGGCATGGTGTATTGTGAAGACAGGTGTCAGGGAGCATTGTGATGACATATGTCATGGTCCATTGCGATGACAATGGCATGGAGCATTGTGATGCCAAATGTAATGGAGGATTTTAATGACAAATATAATGTAGCATTGTGATGACTACGGCTTGGAGCATTATGATGACAAGGGCCAATGAGAATTTTCATGACAATATCGTGAAGCATTGTGATGACAAGGTCCTGGAGCATTGTGATGAGAAAACCATGGAGCCTTTTGATGACAAGTCTCATGGAGCATATTGATGAAAAGGGGCATGGAGCATTCTGATTACAGGGGTCTTGGAACATTGTGATAACAAGGGCATGGAGCATTGTGATGACAAGGGCATGGAGCATTGGTCTAATAACTTTCATGGATTATTGTGATGACAGTTGGAATGGCGCATTGTGATGACAAGGGCATGGAGCATAGTGATGACCAGGTCATGCAGTATTGTGAAAAGAGGTGTCACGGAGCATTGTGATGACATATGTATTGGCCCATTGTGATGACAATGGCATGGAGTATTGTGATGACAAATGTCATGGAGGATTCTGATGACAAAGGTAATGGAGCATTGTGATCACAATGGCTTGGAGCATAGTGATGACAAGGTTCAGGGAGCACTGTTCTGACAAGTGCTTGGAGAATTGTGATGACAAGGGTCATGGAGCATTCTGATGAAAAGCTTGTGGAGTATTTTGATGACAATGGCATGGAGCATTGTGATGAAAACGGCATGGGGCTTTGTGATGAAAAATGCATGCAGCCTTTTCGTGACAGGGTTCAAGGAGCATTCTGACGACAAGTGTCATGGAGCATTGTGATGACAAGTGTATTGAGAATTGTGATGACAAAGGTCATGGAGCATTGTGATGAAAAGGGCATGGAGTATTGTGATGACAGGCATCATGGAGCGTTGTGATGACAAGTGTTATGGAACATTGTGATCACAAGTGTTTGGAGCATTGCGATGACAGAGGTCATGGATCATTTTGATTTCAAGGAGCATGTAGCATTTTGATGACAAGGGCATGAAGCAATGTGATCCCAAGGTTCATGGAGTATAGTGATGACAATGGTAATGGAGTATTGTGATGACAAGTGCATAGAGTATGGTAATGAGAAGGTCATGTAGCATTTTGATGATAAAGGCATGGAGCATTGTGATGACAGTTGTCATGGAGCACTGTGATGACAAGCGTCACGGAGCATTGTGAATACAGAGTTCATGTAGCATTGGGATGACAAGGGCATGGATCATTGTGATGACAAGCGTCATGGAGTATTGGGCTGAAAATATTCATGGAGTATTGTGAGGACAGTGGTCATGGAGCATTGTGATGACTAGGGAATGGAGCATTGTGATGACAAGAGTCCCGGATCATTGTGTTGTCAGGTGTCATGGATTGTTGTGATGAGAGTGGTCATGGAGCATTGTGATGATATTGGTCTTGGAGCATTGTGATGAGAAGTTCATGGAGTATTGGGACGACAGGGGTCATGGAGCATTGTGATGACAAGGGAATGGAGCATTGTGATGACAAGGTCCTGGAGCATTGTGATGAGAAGACCATGGAGACTTGTGATGACAAGTCTCATGGAGCATTCTGATGATAAGGGGCATGGAGCATTGTGATTACAGGGGTCTTGGAGCATTGTGATGACAAGGGCATGGAGCATTGTGAGGAGAAGGCCATGGAACATTCTGATGACATGCGTCATGGAGCTTTGTGATATCAAGGGCATGGAGCATTGTGATTACAGGGATTTTGGAGCATTGTGAAGACAAGTGTCATGGAGCCTTGTGATGACAAGGCCGTGGAATATTGTGATGGCAGGGGTCATGGAGCATTGTTATGACAGATATAATGGAGCATTGTGATGAGAAGGGCATTGAGCATTGGTCTGAAATGTTTCATGGATTATTGTGATGAGAGTGGGCATGGAGCTTTGTGATGACAAGGGCACGGAACACTGTGATACATGGGTCATGGAGGATTGTAATGACAAAGGCATGGAGCATTGAGATGGGAAGGGCATCGAGCATTGTGATGACAAGTGTCATGGTGCTTTGTGATGACAAGGGAATGGAGTCATGTGATGAGAGAGTTCATAGAGCATTGTGATGGCAATGACATGGAGCATTGTGATGCCAAGGGCCATGGAGCTTTGTGATGACAATGGTCATGGAGCATTTTGATGACAAGTGTGTGGTGCATTGTGATGAGAAGGGCAGGGAGCATTTTGATGACAGGGTCATGCAGCAATTTGATGAAAAGTGTAATGGAACATTTTGATGACAGGGTTTATAGAACATTGTGATGCAAGGGGTCATGGATCTTTGGGATGAAAAGGGTCATGGAGCATTTTGATGACAGGGGTTATGGAACATTGTGATGTCAGGGGTCATGGAACATTGTGCAGATAAGGGGCTGTAGCATTGTGATGACAGGGGTCATGGAACATTGTGATAACAGGGGTGAGGGAGGATTTTGATGACTAGTGGTGGAACATTGTGATATCTCATGTGAGAGAGCATTTGGATGAGAAGTTCATGGAGCACTGTGATTACAAGGTTTATGGAGCATAGCGATGACAAGGTTGTGGATCATTCTGATGAAAATTGCATGGCACATTGTGATGACAAAGTCATGGAGTATTGTTCTGACAAAGGCATGGAGCATTGTGAGGACAAGGGTCACGGAGCATTGTGATGAAATGTTCATGGAGCATTGTGGTTACAAATGTCACAGAGCCTTGTGATGATGCGCGAAAGGACCGTTGTGATGACAAACGTTATGAAGCATTGTGATGACTGGAGTCAAGGGGCATTGTGATGACAGGGGTCATGGAGCATTGTGATGACAAGGGCATGGAGCACTGTGATGACAGGGTCATGGAGCATTGGTCTGACAAGTTTCGTAGATGATTGTGATGACAGTGGACAGGGTGCATTGTGATGACAAGGGCATGGAGCATTGTGATGACAAGGACATGGAGTATTGTGAAGACAGGTGTCAGGGAGCATTGTGATGACATATGTCATGGTCCATTGCGATGACAATGGCATGGAGCATTGTGATGCCAAATGTAATGGAGGATTGTAATGACAAATATAATGGAGCATTGTTATGACTACGGCTTGGAGCATTATGATGACAACGGCGATTGAGAATTTTCATGACAATCTCGTGAAGCATTGTGATGACAATGTCCTGGAGCACTGTGATGAGAAAACCATGGAGCCTTGTGATGACAAGTCTCATGGAGCATACTGATGAAAAGGGGCATGGAGCATACTGATTACAGGGGTCTTGGAACATTGTGATAACAAGGGCATGGAGCATTGTGATGACAAGGGCATGGAGCATTGGTCTAATAAGTTTCATCGATTATTGTGATGACAGATGGAATGGTGCATTGTGATGACAAGGGCATGGAGCACTGTGATGACCAGTTCATGCAGTGTTGTGAGAAGGGGTGTCACGGAGAATTGTGATGACATATGTATTAGCCCATTGTGATGACAATGGCATGGAGCATTGTGATGCCAAGTTTCATGGAGGATTCTAATGATAAAGGTAAAGGAGCATTGTGATGACAATGGCTTGGAGCATAGTGATGACAAGGATTCTGGGAGCATTGTGCTGACAAGTGCATGGAGAATTGTGATGACAAGGGTCATGGAGCATTCTGATGACAAGCTTGTGGAGTATTTTGATGACAATGGCATGGAGCATTGTGATGAAAACGGCATGGGGCTTTGTGATGAAAAAGGCAAGGAGCCATTTCGTGACAGGGTTCAAGGAGCATTCTGACGACAAGTGTCAGGGAGCATTGTGATGACAAGTGTATTGAGAATTGTGATGACAAAGGTCATGGAGCATTGTGATGAAAAGGGCATGGAGTTTTGTGATGACAGGCATCATGGAGCGTTGTGATGAAAAGTGTTATGGAACATTGTGATCACAAGGGTTTGGAGCATTGCGATGACAGTGGTCATGGATCATTTTGATTTCAAGGAACATGGAGCATTGTGATGACAAGGGCATGAAGCAATGGGATCCCAAAGTACATGGAGGATAGTGATGACAATGGTAATGCAGTATTGTGATGACAAGCACATAGAGCATTTTAATGACAAGGTCATGTAGCATTTTGCTGTCAAAGGCATGGAACATTGTGATGACAGGTGTCATGGAGCACTGTGATGACAAGCGTCACAGAGCATTGTGAATACAGGGTTCATGGAGCATTGGGATGACAAGGGCATGGATAATTGTGATGACAAGGGTCATGGAGCATTGGGCTGAAAATGTTCATGGAGTATTGTGATGAAAGGGGTCATGGAGCATTGTGATGACTAGGGAATGGAGCATTGTGATGACAAGAGTCCCGGATCATTGTGTTGTCAGGTGTCATTGAGTGTTGTGATGACAGTGATCATGGAGCATTGTGATGATATTGGTCTTGGAGCATTGTGATGAGAAGGTCATGGGGCACTGGGCTGAAAATGTTCATGGAGTATTGTGATGACAGGGGTCATGGAGCATTGTGATCACAAGGGAATGGAGCATGGTGATGACAAGGTCCTGGAGCATTGTGATGATAAGACCATGGAGACTTGTGATGACAAGTCTCATGGAGCATTCTGATGAAAAGGGGCATGGAGCATTGTGATTACATGGGTCTTGGATCATTGTGATGACAAGGGCATGGAGCATTTTGTGGAGAAGGCATGGAACATTCTGATGACATGCGTCATGGAGCTTTGTGATGACAAGGGCATGGAGCTTTGTGATTACAGGGGTCTTTGTGCATTGTGATGACAGAGGTAATGGAGAATTGTGATGAGAAGGTAATGGAGCATTGTGATTACAAGGTTTATGGAGCATTGCGATGACAAATTTCTGGACCCTTCGGATGAAAAGCGTGTGGCACATTGTGATGACAAGGGTCATGGAGCATTTCTCTGACAAAGGCATGGAGCATTGTGATGACAAGTGTCACGGAGCATTGTGATGAAAAGTTCATGGAGCATTGTGGTTACAAAGGTAACAGAGCCTTGTGATGACACGGGTATCGACCATTGTGATGACAAATGTTATGAAGAATTGTGATGACTGGAGTAACGGAGCATTGTGTTGACAGGGGTCATGGATCATTGTGATGAAAAGGGCATGGAGCATTGTGCTGAGAATGGCATAGAGCATTGTGATGACATGTGTCATGGAGCATTGTAATGACAAGCGTCACGGAGCATTGTGAAAACAGGGGTCATGGAGCATTAGGATGACAAGGGCATGGATCATTGTGATGACAAGTGTCATGGAGCATTGGGCTGAAAATATTCAAGGAGTATTTTGATGACAGGGGTGATGGAGCATTGTGATGACTAGGGAATGGAGCATTGTGATGACAAGAGTCGCGGATCATTGTGTTGTCAGGTGTCGTGGAGTGTTGTGATGACAGTGATCATGGAGAATTTTGATGATATTGGTCTTGGAGCATTGTGATGAGAAGGTCATGGGGCATTGCGCTGAAAATGTTCATGGAGTATTGTGATGACAGTGGTCATGGAGCATTGTGATGACAAGGGAATGGAGCATGGTGATAACAAGGTCCTGGAGCATTGTGATGAGATGACCATGGAGACTTGTGATGACAAGTCTCATGGAGCATTCTGATGAAAAAGGGCATGGAGCATTGTGATTACATGGGTCTTGGAGCATTGTGATGACAAGGGCATGGAGCATTGTGTGGAGAAGGCCATGGAACATTTTGATGACATGCGTCATGGAGCTTTGTGATGACAAGGGCATGGAGCTTTGTGATTACAGGGTTCTTGGAGCATTGTGATGACAGAGGTAATGGAGCATTGTGATGAGAAGGGCATGGAGCATTGTGATGAAAAGGTCATGCAGTATTGTGAAAAGTGGTGTCTCAGAGCATTGTGATGACATATGTATTGGCCCATTGTGATGACAATGGCATGGAGCATTGTGATGCAAATTGTCATGGATGATTCTGATGACAAAGGTAATGGAGCATTTTGATGACAATGGCTTGGAGCATAGTAATGACAAGGTTCAGGGAGCATTGTGCTGACAAGTGCATGGAGAATTGTGATGGCAAGAGTCATGGAGCATTCTGATGACAAGCTTGTGGAGTATTTTGATGACAATGGCATGGAGCATTGTCATGAAAACGGCATGGGCCTTTGTGATGAAAAAGGCATGGAGCCTTGTCATGACAGGTTTCAAGGAGCATTCTGACGACAAGTGTCAGGGAGCATTGTGATGACAAGTGTATTGAGAATTGTGATGACAAAGGTCATGGAGCATTGTGATGACAAGGGCATGGAGCATTGTGATTACAGGGGTTTTGGAGCATTGTGATGACAAGGGCCATGGAGACTTTTGATGAAAAGGCCGTGGAACATTTTGATGGCAGGGGTCATGGAGCATTTTTATGACATAGGAAATGGAGAATTGTGATGAGAAGGTCATTGAGAATTGGTCTGAAATGTTTCATGGATTATTGTGATGAGAGTGGGCATGGAGCATTTTGATGAAAAGGGCACATTACACTGTGATACATGGGTCATGGAGGATTGTAATGACAAGGGCATGGAGCATTTTAATGAGAAGGGCATCGAGCATTGTGATGACAAGTGTCATGGAGCCTTTGATGACAAGGTCATGGAGCAATGTGATGAGATGGTTCATGGAGCATTGTGATGACAATGACATGGAGCACTGTGATGCCAAGGGTCATGGAGCTTTGTGATGACAAAAGTCATGAAGCATTTTGATGACAAGTGTGTTGTGCATTGTGATGAGAAGGGAAGGGAGCTTTTTGATGACAGGGTCATGCAGCAATTTGATGAAAAGTGTAATGGAACATTTTGATGACATGGGTTATAGAACACTGTGTTTCCAGGGATCATGGAGCTTTGGGATGAAAAGGGTCATGGAGCATTTTGATGACAGGGGTTATGGAACATTGTGATATCAGGGGTCAAGGAACATTGTGCTGATAAGGGGATGTAGCATTGTGATGACAGGGGTCATGGAACATTGTGATAACAGGGTTGAGCGAGGATTGTGATGACTAGTGATGGAACATTGTGATATCTCATGTGAGAGAGCATTTGGATGAGAAGTGCATGGAGCATTGTGATTACAAGGTTTATGGAGCATAGCGATGACAAGTTTGTGGATCATTGTGATGAAAAGTGCATGGCACATTGTGATGACAAAGGTCATGGAGCATTGTTCTGACAAAGGCATGTAGCACTGTGATGACAAGGGTCACGGAACATTGTGATGAAAAGTTCATGGAGCATTGGGGTTACAAAGGTAACAGAGCATTGTGATGACGCGGGCATGGACCGTTGTGATGACAAACGTTATGAATCATAGTGATGACTGGAGTCATGTAGCATTGTGATGACAGGGGTCATGGAGCATTGTGATGACAAGGCATAGAGCATTGTGATGACAGGGGCATGGAGCATTGGTCTGACAAGTTTCATAGATTATTGTGATGACAGTGGACATGGTGCATTGTGATGACTAAGGCATGGAACATTGTGAAGACAAGGACTTGGAGTAATGTGAAGACAGGTGTCAGGGAGCATTGTGATGACCTATGTCATGGTCCATTGCGATGACAATAGCATGGAGCATTGTGATGCCAAATGTAATGGAGGATGTGATGACAAATATAATGGAGGATTGTGATGACTAGGGCTTAGACCATTATGTTGACAAGGGCCATTGAGAATTTTCATGACAATGTCCTGAAGCATTGTGATGACAAGGTCCTGGAGCATTGTGATGAGAAAACCATGGAGGCTTGTGATGACAATTCTCAAGCAGCATACTGATGAAAAGGGCCTGGAGCATTCGGATTACAGGGAACTTGGAACATTGTGATACAAGGGCATGGAGCATTGTGATGACAAGTGCATGCAGTATTGTGAAGAGAGGTGTCAGGGAGCATTGTGATGACATATGTAATGGCCCATTGTGATGACAAAGGCATGGAGCATTGTGATGCCAAGTGTCATGGAGGATTCTAATGGCAAAGGTAATGGAGCATTGTACTGACAAGTGTTTGGAGCATTGTGATGACAAGGGTCAGGGAGCATTGTGCTGACAAGTGCATGGATAATTGTGATGACAAGAGACATGGAGCATTCTGATGACAAGCTTGTGGAGTATTTTGATGACAATTGCATGGAGCATTGTGATGAAAATGGCATGGGGCATTGTGATGGAAAAGGAATGGAGCCTTTTGGTGACAGGGTTCAAGGAGCACTGTGGCGACAATGTCAGGGAGCATTGTGATGACAAGTGTATTGAGAATTGTGATGACAAAGGTCATGGAGCATTGTGATGAAAAGGGAATGGAGTATTGTGATGACAGGCAATATGGAGCTTTGTGATGACAAGTGTTACGGAACACTGTGATCACAAGGGTTTGGAGCATTGTGATGACAGAGGTCATGGATCATTTTGATTTCAAGGAGCAGGGAGCATTGTGATGACAAGGGCATGAAGCAATGTGATCCCAAGTTTCATGGAGGATTGTGATGACAATGGTAAAGGAGTATTGTGATGACAAGCGCATAGAGCATTGTAATGACCAGGTCATGTAGCATTTTGCTGACAAAGGCATGGAGCATTGTGATGACAAGTTTCATGGAGCACTGTGATGACAAGCGTCACGGAGCATTGTGAATACAGGGGTCATGGAGCATTGGGATGACAAGGGCATGGATCATTTTGATGACAAGTGTCATGGAGCCTTGGGCTGAAAATGTTCATGGAGTACTGTGATGACAGGGGTCATGTAGAATTTTGATTTCATTGTGCTGACAATAGCCGGAAGCATTATGATGATTGGCATGATGCATTGTGATGACAGGGTTCATGGAGCATTGAGATGAATAGGGGTATGGAGCATTGTGATTACAGTGGTCTTGGAGCATTGTGATGACAAGGGCATTGAGCATTTTGATGAGAAGTACATGGAACATTCTGATGACGTGTCATGGAGCTTTGTGATGACAAGGGCATAGAAAATTGTGATGGCAAGTGTCATGGAGCATTGTTATTACAGGGGTAATGGAGCATTGTGATAAGAAGGGCATATAGCATTGTGATTACAAGGTTCATGGAGCATTGCGATGACAAATTTGTGGACCGTTGGGATGAAAAGTACGTGGCACATTGTGATGACAAGGGTCATGGAGCATTTTTTTGACAAAGGCATGGAGCATTGTGATGGCAAGGGTCACGGAGCATTGTGATGAAAAGTTCATGGAGCATTGTGGTTACAAAGGTAACAGAGCCATGTGATGACGTGGGTATCGCCCATCGTGATGACAAATATTATGAAGAATTGTGATGACTGGAGTCATGGAGCATTGTGATGACAGGGGTCATGGAGCATTGTAATGAAAAGGGCGTGGAACATTGTGCTGAGAAAGGCATAGAGCATTGTGATGACATGTGTCATGGAGCACTGTGATGACAAGTGTCACGGAGCATTGTGAATACAGGGGTCATGGAGCATTGGCAAGACAAGGGCATGGATCATTGTGATGACAAGGGGCATGGAGCACTGGGCTGAAAATGTTCATGGAGTGTTGTGATGACAGGGTTCATGGAGCATTTTGATGACTAGGGAATGGAACATTGTGATGACAAGAGTCCCGGATCATTGTGTTGTCAGGTGTCATAGAGTGTTGTGATGACAGTGGTCATGGAGAATTGTGATGATATTGGCCATGGAGCATTGTGATGAGTAGGTCGTGGAGCACTGGGCTGAAAATGTTCATGGATTATTGTGAAGACAGGGGTCATGGAGCATGGTGAGGACAAAGGAATGGAGCATGGTGATGACAAGGTCCTGGGGCATTGTGATGAGAAGACCATGGAGACTTCTGATGAGAAGTCTCATTGAGCATTCTGATGAAAAGGAGCATGGAGCATTGTGATTACAGGTGTCTTGGAGCATTGTGATGACTAGGGCATGGAGCATTGTGATGAGAAAGCCATGGAGCATTCTGATGACATGCGTCATGGAGTTTTGTGATGACAACGGCATGGAGCATTTGTGATTACAGGGATCTTGGAGCATTGTGATGAAAAGTGCATGGATCATTGTTATGAAAAAGGCATGGAGCCTTGTCATGACAGGGTTCATGGAGCATTCTGACGACAAGTGTCAGGAAGCATTATGTTGACAAGTGTATTGAGCATTGTGATGACAAAGATCATGGAGCATTGTGATGAGAAGACCATGGATAATTGTGATGATCAGCGTCATGGGGTGTTGTGATGATAAGTGTTATGGAACCTTGTGATCACAAGGGTTTGGAACATTTTGATGACAGAGGTCATGGAGAATACTGATTTCATTGTGATGACAATAGCCTGTAGCATTGTGATGATGGGAATGGTGCATTGTGATGACAGGGTTCATGGAGCATTGAGATGAAAAGCGGCATGGAGCATTGTGATTACAAGGGTCTTGGAGCATTGTGATGACAAGGGCATGGAGCACTGTGATGAGAAGGCCATGGAACTTTCTGATGACATGCGTCATGAAGCTTTGTGATGACAAGGGCATGGAGCATTGTGCTTTCAGGGGTCTGGAGCATTGTGATGACAAGTGTCATGGAACCTTGTGATGACTAGGCCGTGGAACATTTTGATGGCAACGGTCATGGTGCATTTTTATGACTGGTGTAATGGAGCATTTTGATGAGAAGGGCATGGAACATTGGTATGAAATGTTTCATGGATTATCGTGATGAGAGTGGGCATGGAGCATTGTGATGACAAGGGCACGGAACACTGTGATACATGGGTCATGCAGGATTGTAATGACAAGGGCATGGAGCATTGTGATGAGAAGGGCATCGAGCATTGTGATGACAAGTGTCATGGAGCTTTGTGATGACAAGGGCATGGAGCAATGTGATGAGAGGGTTCATGGAGCATTGTAATGACAATGACATGGAGCATTGTGATGCCAAGGGTCATGGAGCTTTGTGATTTCAAGTCATGGATCATTTTGATGACAAGGGCATGGTGCATTGTGCTGAGAAATGCAGGGAGCATTTTGATGACCAGGTCATGCAGCAATTTGATAAAAATTGTAAAGGAACATTTTGATGGCAGGGGTTATAGAACATTGTGTTGTCAGGGGTCTTGGAGCTTTGGGATGAAAAGGGTCATGGAGCATTTTGATGACAGGGGTTATGGAACATTGTGATGTCAGGGGTCATGGAACATTGTGATGATAAGGGGATGTAGCATTGTGATGACAGTGTCCTGGAACATTGTGATTACAGGGATGAGGGAGTATTGTGATGACTAGAGATGGAACATTGTGATATCTCTGGTGAGAGAGCATTTTGATGAGAAGTGCATGGACCATTGTGATTATAAGGTTTATTAAGCATAGCAATGACAAGGTTGTGGACCGCTGTGATGAAATGCGCATGGCACATTGTGATGACTATGTTCATTGAGCCTTGTTCTGAGAAAGAAATGGAGCTTTGTGATGACAAGGGCATGGAGCATTGTGATTACATGGGTCATGGAGCATTTTGATGACAATGGCGTCGAGCATTGTGATGAGAAGGCCATGGATAATTGTGATGATGCGCGTCATGGAGCACAGTAATGACAAGGGGTATGGAGCATTGTGATGACAGTGGCCATGGAGAAATGTGATGACAAGTGTCATGGAGCATTCTGATGACAAGCTTGTGGAGTATTGTGACGACAATGGCTTGGAGCATTGTGATGAAAAGGGCATGGAGCATTGTGATGAAAAAGGCATGAAGCCATTTCATGACAGGTTTCAAGGAGCATTCTGATGACAATTGTCAGGGAACATTGTGATGACATGTGTATTGAGAATTGTGATGAAAAAGATCATGGAGCATTTTGACGAAAAGGGCATAGAGTATTGTGATGACAGGCATCATGGAGCGTTGTGATGACAAGTGTTATGGAACATTGTGATCACAAGGGTTTGGAGCATTGTGATGATAGAAGTCATGGATCATTTTGTTTTCAAGGAGCATGCAGCATTGTGATGACAAGGGCATGAAGCAATGTGATCCCAAGGTTCATGGATGATTGTGATGACAATGCTAAGGGAGTATTGTGATGACAAGCAAATGGAGCATTTTGATGGCAAAGTCATGTAGCATTTTGCTGACACAGGCATGGAGCATTGTGATGATAAGGGTCATACAGCACTTTGATGAGAAGCATCACGGATCATTGTGATTACAGGGGTCATGGAGCATTGGGATGGCAAGGTCATGGAGCATTGTGATGACAAGTGTCATGGAGAATTGGGCTGAAAATATTAATGGAGCATTGTGATGACTAGGGAATGGAGCATTGTGATGACAAGAGTCCCGGATCACTGTGTTGTCAGGGGTCATGGAGCGTTGTGATGACAGTGGTCATGGAGCATTGTGATGATAGGCATCATGAAGCATTGTGATGAGAAGTTCCTGGAGAATTGGCGTGAAAATGTTCAGGAAGTATTGTGAGGACAGGGGTCATGGAGCATTGTGATGACAAGGGAATGGAGCACTGTGATGAAAGGTTCCTGGAACACTGTGATGAGGAGACCATGGAGCCTCGTAATAAGAAGTCTCATGGAGCAGTCTGATGGAAAGGGACATGGAGTATTGTGATTACAGGGGTCTTGGAGCATTGTGATGACAAGGGCATGGAGCATTGTGATTACTGGTGTCTTGGAGCATTGTGATGAAATTGGCATGGATCATTGTTATGAAAATGGTATGGAGCCTTGCCATGACAGGGTTCCAGGAGCATACTGATGAGAAGTGTCAGGGAGCATTGTGATGACATGTGTATAGAGCATTGTGATGACAAAGGTCATGGAGCACTGTGATGAGAAGACCATGGTTAACTGTGATGATGAGCTTCATGGGGCGTTGTGATGATAAGTGTTATGGAACATTGTGATCACAAGGATTTGGAGCATTGTGATGAGATAGATCATCGAATATTTCGATTTCATTGTGATGACAATAGCCTGAAGCATTATGATGATGGTCATGGTGCATTTTGATGACAGGGTTCATGGAGCATTGAGATGCAAAGGGGCATGGAGCACTGTGATGAGAGGGTTCATGGAGCATTGTGATGACAATGGCATGGAGCATTGAGATGCCAATTGTCATGGAGCTTTGTGATGACATAGGTCATGGAGCATTTTGATGACAAGGGCGTGGTACATTGTGATGAGAAGGGCAGGGAGCATTTTGATGACAGGGTCATAGAGCAATTTGATGAAAAGTGTCATGGAATATTTTAATGACAGGGGTTATGGAACATTGTGATGTCAGGGTTCATGGAGCATTTTGATGAAAAGGATCATGGAGAATTATGATGACAGGGGTTATGGAACATTGTGATGTCAGGGGTCATTGAGCATTTTGAGGAAATGTGTTATGGAGCATTATGATGACAGGGGTTATGGAACATTGTGATGTCAGGGGTCACCGAACTTTGTGATGATATGTGCATGTAGCATTGCAAAGACAAAAGTCATGGAACATTGTGATGACAGGGGTGAGGGAGTATTGTGATGAATAGTGCTGTAACATTGTGATATCATTGGTGAGAAAGCATTTTGATGAGAAGTGCATGGAGAATTGTGATGACAAGTTTTATGGAGCATCGTGGTGACAAGATTGTGGAGCACTATGATGAGAAGCGCAGGGTGCATTGTGATGACATGGGTCATGGAGCATTGATCTGACAAGCGCATGGAGCATTGTGATGACAAGGGTCATGGAGCATTGTGCTGAGAAAGGCATAGAACATTGTGATGACAAGGGTCAAAGAGCATTGTGATGAAAAGTTCATGGAGCATTGTGGTTAAATATGTCACAGAGACTGTCGATGACGAGGGCATGGAATATTGTGATGAAAAAGGTCATGAATCATTGTGATGAATGGAGGCATGGAGCATTGTGATGACAGGCGTCATGGAGCACTGTGATAACAAGGACATGGAGCATTGTGATGACAAGGGAATGGAGCATTGGTCTAATAAGTTTCATGGATTATTGTGATGACTGTTGTAATGGCGCATTGTGATGACCAGGTCATGCAGTATTGTGAAGACAGGTGTCAGGGAGCATTGTGATGACATATGTAATGGCCCATAGTGATGACAATGGCATGGAGCATTGTGATGCCAAGTGCCATGGAGGATTATGATGACAAAGGTAATGGAGCATTGTGATGACAATGGCTTGGAGCATTGTGATGACAAGGGTCAGGGAGAATTTTGCTGACAGGTGCAGGGAGAATTGTGATGAAAACGGTCATGAAGTATTCTGATGACAAGCTTGTGGAGTATTTTGATGACAATGGCATGGAACATTGTGATGAAAAAGGCATGTGGCATTGTGATGACAAGTGTATTGAGAATTGTGATGACAAATGTCATGGAGCATTGTGATGAGTAGGGCATGGAGTATTGTGATGACAGGCATCATGGAGCGTTGTGATGACAAGTGTTATGAAACATTGTGATCACAAGGGTTTGGAGCATTGTGATGACAGAGGTTATGGATCATTTTGATTTCAAGGTGCATGGAGCATTGTGATGACAAGGGCATGAAGCAATGTGATCCCAAGGTTCATGGAGGACTGTGATGACAATGGTAATGGAGTATTGTGATGAAAAGCGAATAGAGCATTGCAATGACAAGGTCAGGTAGCATTTTGCCGACAAAGGCATGGAGCATTGTGATGACAGGTGTCATGGAGCAATGTGATGACAAGCGTCACGGAGCATTGTGAATACAGGGGTCATGGAGCATTGGGATGACAAGGGCATGGATCTTTGTGATGACAAGTGTCATGGAGCACTTGGCTGAAAATGTTCATGGAGTATTGTGATGACAGGGATCATGGAGCATTTTGATGACAAGTTCCTGGAGCACTTTGATGAGAAGACAATGGAGACTTGTGATGACAAGTCTCATGGAGCATTCTGATGAAAAGGGACATGTAGCATTGTGATTACAGGGGTCTTGGAGCATTGTGATGACAAGGGCATGGAGCAATGTGATGAGAAGACCATGGAGCATTCTGATGACATGCGTCATTGAGCTTTGTGATGACAAGGGCATGGAGCATTGTGATTACAGGGGTCTTGGAGCATTGTGATTAAAAGGGCATGGATCATTGTGATGAAAAAGGCATGGAGACGTGTCATGACAGGGTTAATGGAGCATACTGATGACAAGTGTCAGGGAGCATTGTGATGACAAGTGTATTGAGCATTGTGATAACAAAGTCATGGAGCATTGTGATGAGGAGACCATGGATAATTGTGATGATGAGCGCCATTGGATGTTGTGATGATAAGTGTTACGGAACATTGTGATCACAAGGGATTGGAGCATTGTGATGACAGAGGTCATGGAGCATATAGATTTCATTGTGATGACAATAGCCTGAAGCATTATCATGATGGGCCTGATGCATTGTGATGACAGTGTTCATGGAGCATTGAGATGAAAAGGGGCATGGAGCATTGTGATTACAGGGTTCTTGGTGCATTGTGATGTCAAGGGCATGGAGCATTTTGATGAGAAGGACATGGAACATTCTGATGGCATGTGTCATGGAGCTTTGTGATGACAAGGGCATGGAGCATTGTGATTACAGGGGTCTTGGAGCATTGTGATGACAAGTGTCATGGAGCCTTGTGATGACAAGGCCGTGGAATATTGTGATGGCAGGGGTCATGGAACATTGTTATGATAGGGATAATGGAGCATTGTGATGAGAAGGACATGGAGCATTGTGAATACATGGTTTATGGAGCATTACCATGACAAATTTGTGGACCGTTGTGATGAAAAGCGCGTAGCATATTGTGATGACAAGGGTCATGGAGCATTTTTCTGACAAAGGCATGGAGCATTTTGATGACAATGGTCACGAAGCATTGTAATGAAAAGCTCATGGAGCATTGTGGTTATAAAGGTCACAGAGCCTTGTGATAACGCGGTCATGGACCATTGTGATGACATATGTTATGAAGCATTGTGATGACTGGAGTCATGGAGCATTGTGATGACAGTGGACATGGAGCATTGTGATGACAAGGGCATAGAGCATTTTGGTGACAGGGGCATGGAGCATTGGTCTGACATGTTTCATAGATTATTGTGATGACAGTGGACATGGTGCATTGTGATGACAAGGGCATGGATCATTGTGATGAGAAGGTCATGCAGTATTGTGAAGACAGCTGTCAGGGAGCATTGTGATGACATATGTAATGGCCCATTGTGGTGACAATGGCATGGAGCATTGTGATGCCAAGTGTCATGGATGATTCTGATGACAAATGTAATGGAGCATTGTGATGACAATGGCTTGGAGCATTGTGCTGACAAGGGTTAAGGAGCATTGTGCTGACCAGTGCATGGAGAATTGTGATGACAAGGGTCATGGAGCAATCTGATGACAAACTTGTGGAGTATTATGATGACAATGGCATGGAGCAGTGTGATGAAAACGGCATTGGGCATTGTGATGAAAAAGGCATGGAGCCTTTTCATGACAGAGTTCAAGGAGCATTCTGACGACAAGTGTCAGGGAGCATTGTGATGACAAGTGTATTGAGAATTGTGATGACCAAGGTCATGGAGCTTTGTGATGAAAAGGGCATGGAGTATTGTGATGACAGGCATCATGGAGCGTTGTGATGACAAGTGATATGGAGCATTGTGATCACAAGGCTTTGGAGCATTTTGATGACAGATTTCATGGATCATTTTGATATCAAGGAGCATGGAGCATTGTGATGTCAAGGGCATAAAGCAATGTGATCCCAAGGTTCATGGAGGATTGTGATGACAATGGTAATGGAGTATTGTGATGACAAGCGCATAGAGCATTGTAATTACAAGGTCATTTAGCCTTTTGCTGACAAAGTCATCTAGTATTGTGATGACAGGTGTCATGGAGCACTGTGATGACAAGCATCACGGAGGATTGTGAACACAGGGGTCATGGAGCATTGGGCGGAAAAGGGCATGCATCATTGTGATGACAAGTATCATGGAGCATTGGGCTGAAAATATTCATGAAGTATTGTGATTACAGGGGACATGGAGCATTGAGATGAAAAGGGAAATGGAGCATTGAGATTACAGGGGTCTTGAGCATTGTGATGAAAAGGGCATGGATAATTGTGATTAAAAAGGCATGCAGCCTTGTCATGACAGAGTTCAAGGAGCATACTGACGACAAGTGTCATGGAGCATTGTGATGACAAGTGTATTGAGCATTGTGATGACAAAGATCATGGAGCATTGTGATGAGAAGACCATGGATAATTGTGATGATGAGCGTCTTGGGGTGTTGTGATGATAAATGTTATGGAACATTGTGATCACAAGTGTTTGGAGCATTATGATGACAGAGGTCATGGAGAATATTGATTTCATTGTGATGACAATAGCCTGAAGCATTATGATGATGGGCATGGTGCATTGTGATGACAGGGTTCATGGAGCATTGAGATGAAAAGGGGCATGGAGCATTGTGTTTACAGGGGTCTTGGAGCATTGTGATGAGAAGGGCATGGAGCATTGTGATGAGAAGGCCTTGGAACATTCTGATGACATGCGTCATGGAGCTTTGTGATGACAAGGGCATGGAGCATTGTGATTACAGGGATCTTCAGCATTGTGATGACAAGTGTCATGGAACCTTGTGATGACAAGGCCGTGGAACATTGTGATGGCAGTTGTCATGGTGCATTTTTATGACAGGGGTAATGGAGCATTGTGATGAAAAGGGCATGGAACATTGGTCCGAAATGTTTCATGGATTATTGTGATGAGAGTTTGCATGGAGCATTGTGATGACATGGGTACGGAACACTATGATACATGGGTCAAGCAGGATTGTAATGACAAGGGCATGGAGCATTGTGATAAGAAGGTCATCAAGCATTGTGATGACAAGTGTCATGGAGCTTTGTGCTGACAAGGGCATTGGGCAATGTGATGAGAGCATTCATGGATCACTGTGATGACAATGACATGGAGCATTCTGATGCCAAGGGTCATGTATCTTTGTGATGACAAAGGTCATGGAGCATTTTGATGGCAAGTGCGTTGTGCATTGTGATGAGAAGGGCAGGGAGCATTCTGATGTCAGAGTCATGGAGCAATTTGATGAAAAGTGTAATGGAACATTTTGATGACAGTTGTTATGGAACATTTTGATGTCAGGGGTCATCGAGCATTGTGATGATATGTGCATGTAGCATTGTGATGACAGGAGTCATGGAACATTGTGATGACTGGGGTGAGGGAGTATTGTGACAAATAGTGATGTAGCATTGTGATATCAGTGGTGAGAGAGCATTTTGATGAGAAGTGCATGGAGCATTGTGATGACAAATTTTAAGGAGCATTGTGATGACAAAATTGTGGAGCACTGTGATGACAAGCGCATGGTGCATTGTGATGACATGTGTCATGGAGCATTGTGATGACAAGCATATGGAGCATTGTGATGCCAAGGGTCATGGATCTTTGTGATGACAAAGGTCATGGAGCATTTTGAAGGCAAGTGCGCTGTGCATTGTAATGAGAAGGGCAGGGAGAATTCTGATGTCAGGGTCATGGAGCAATTTGATGAACAGTGTCATGGAACATTTTGATGACAGGTGTTATGGAACATTGTGATGTCAGGGGTAATCGAACATTGTGATGATATTTGCATGTAGCATTGTGATGACAGGAGTCATGGAACATTGTGATGACTGGGGTGAGGGAGTATTGTGACAAATAGTGATGTAGCATTGTGATATCAGTGGTGAGAGAGCATTTTGATGAGAAGTGCATGGAGCATTGTGATGACAAATTTTAAGGAGCATTGTGATGACAAGATTGTGGAGCACTGTGATGACAAGCGCATGGTGAATTGTGATGACAAGTGTCATGGAGCATTCTGATGACAATCTTGTGGAGTATTTTGATGACAATGGCATGGAGCATTGTGATGAAAACGGCATGGGGCATTGTGATGAAAATGGCATGGAGCCTTTTCGTGACAGGTTTCAAGGAGCATTCTGATGACAAGTGGCAGGGAGCATTGTGATGGCAAGTGTATTGAGAATTGTGATGACAAAGTTCATGGAGCATTGTGATGAAGAGGGCAATGATCATTGTGATGAAAAAGGCATGGAGCCTTGTCATGACAGGGTTCAAGGAGCATAATGACGACAAGTGTCAGGGAGCACTGTGATGACAAGTGTATTGAGCATTGTGATGACAAAGATCATGGAGCATTGTGATGAGAAGGCAATGGATAAATGTGATGATGAGCGTCATGGGGTGTTGTGATGATAAGTGTTATGGAACATTGTGATCACAAGGTTTTGGAGCATTATGATGACAGAGGTCATGGAGAATATTGATTTCATTGTGATGACAATAGCCTGAAGCATTATGATGATGGGCATGGTGCATTGTGATGACAGGGTTCATGGGCATTGAGATGAAAATGGGCATGGAGCATTGTGTTTACGGGGGTCTTGGAGCATTGTGATGACAAGGGCATGGAGCATTGTGATGAGAGGGGCATGGAGCATTGGTCTGAGAAGTTTCATAGATTATTGTGATGTCAGTGGGCATGGTGCATTGTGATGACAAGGGCATGGAGCATTGTGATGAGAAGGTCATGGAATATTGTGAAGACAGTTGTCAGGGATCATTGTGATGACATATGTCATGGTCCATTGCGATGACAATGGCATGGAACATTGTGATGCCAAATGTAATGGAGAATTGTGATGACAAATATAATGGAGCATTGTGATGATTAGGGCGTGGAGCATTATGATGACAATGGCCATTGAATATTTTCATGACAAGGTCGAGAAGCATTGTGATGACAAGTCCTGGATCACTGTGATGACAAAACCATGGATCCTTTTGATGACAAGTCTCATGGAGCACACTGATGAAAAGGGGCATGGAGCATTGTGATTACAGGGGTCTTGGAACATTGTGATGACAAGGGCATGGAGCATTGTGAGGAAAAGTCCAAGGAGCATTCTGCTAGCATGCATCATTGAGGTTTTTGATGAAAAGGGCATGGAGAATTGTGATCACATGGGTCTTGGAGCATTGTAATGAAAAGAGCATGGATCATTGTGATGAAAATGGCATGGAGCCTTGTCATGACAGGGCTCAAGGAGCATACAGACCACAAGTGTCAGGGAGCATTTTGATGACAAGTGTATAGAGCATTGTGATGACAAAGGTCATGGAGCATTGTGATGAGAAGACCATTGATAATTGTGATGTCGAGCATCATGGGGCATTGTGATGACAAGAGTTATGGAATATTGTGATCACAAGGGTTTGGAGCATTGTTATGACAGAGGTCATGGAGCACTTTGATTTCATTGTGATGACAATAGCATGAAGCATTATGATGAAAGGCATGGTACATTGTGATGACAGGATTCATGGATCATTGAGATGAAAAGTGGCATACAGCATTGTGAATAGAGGGTTCTGGGAGCATTGTGATGAGAAGGGTCATGGAGCTTTGTGATGACGAGTCCAAGGAACATCGTGATGGCAGGGGTCATGGAGCATAGTTATGACAGCGGTAATGGAACTTTGTGATGGCAAGGGTATGGAACATTGTGATGAGAAGGCCATGGAGCATTCTGATGATATGTGTCATGGAGCTTTGTGAAGACAAGGGCATGGAGCAATGTGATGAGAGCGTTCATGGAGCATTGTGATGACAATGACATGGAGCATTGTGATGCCAAGGGTCATGGATCTTTGTGATGTCAAAAGTCATGGAGCATTTTGATGGCAAGGGCGTAGGGCATTGTGATGAGAAGGGAAGGGAGCATTGTGATGACGGGTTTATGGAGCAATTTGATGAAAAGTGTCATGGAACATTTAGATGACAGGTGTTATGGAACATTGTGATGTCAGGGGTCATCGAACATTGTGATGATAAGTGCATGTAGCATTGTGATGACAGGAGTCATGGAACAATGTGTTGACAGGGGTGAGGGGGTATTGTGAGAAATAGTGATGTAGCATTGTGATATCAGTGGTGAGAGAGCATTTTGATGAGAAGTGCATGGAGCATTGTGATGACAAATTTTATGGAGCATTGTGATAACAAGATTGTGGAGCACTGTGATGACAACTGCATTGTGCATTATGATGACATGTGTCATGGAGCATTGTGCTGAGAAGTTCATGGACCATTGTGCTGACAAGGTTCAAAGAGCATTGTGATGAAAAGTTCATGGAGCATTGTGGTTAAAAAGGTCACAGAGTCTGTTGATGGCGAGGGCATGGACCATAGTGATGACAAAGGTCATGAAGCATTGTGATGACTGGAGTCACGGAGCATTGTGATGACAGGTGTCATGGAGAATTGTGATAACAAGGCCATGGAGCATTGTGATGACAAGGGCATGGAAATTTGTCTAATAAGTTTCATGGATTATTGCGATGACATTTGGAATGGATAATTGTGAAGACCAGGTCATGAAATATTGTGAATATAGGTGTCAGGGAGCATTGTAATGATATTTGTAATGGCCCATTGTGATGACAACGGCATGGAGCATCTGATGCCAAGTGTCATGGAGGAATCTGATGACAAATGTAATGGAGCATTGAGATGACATTGGCTTGGAGCATTGAGATGACAAGGGTCAGGGAGCATTGTGCTGACAAGTGCATGGAGAATTGTGATGCCAAGGGTCATGGAGCATTCTGATGACAAGCCTGTGGAGTATTTTGATGACAATGGCATGGAGCATTGTTATGAAAACGGCATGGGTAATTGTGATGAAAAAGGCATGGAGCCTTTTCGTGACAGGGTTCAAGGAGCATTCTGATAAAAAGTGTCAGGGAGCATTGTGATAACAAGTGTATTGAGAATTGTGATGACAAAAGTCATGGAGCATGGTGATGAAAATGGCATAGAGTATTTTGATGACAGGCATCTTGGAGCGTTGTGATGACAAGTGTTATGGAACATAGTGATCACAACGGATTGGAGCATTGTGATGACAGAGCTCATGGATCATTTTGATTTCAAGGAGCATGGAGCATTGTGATGACACGGTCATGAAACAATGTGATCCCACTGTTCATGGAGGATTGTGATGACAATGCAAATGGAGTATTGTGATGACAAGCGCATAGAGCATTGTAATGACAAGGTCATGTAGCATTTTGCTGACAAAGGCATGGAGCATTGTGATGACATGTGTCATGGAGCACTGTGATGACAAGCGTCACGGAGCATTGAGAACACAGGGGTCATGGATCATTGGGATGACAAGGGCATGGATCTTTGTGATGACAAGAGTCATGGAGCATTGGGCTGAAAATGTTCATGGAGTGTTGTGATGACAGGGGTCATGGAACATTGTGATGACTAGGGAATGGAGCAATGTGATGACAAGAGTCCCGGATCATTGTGTTGTCAGGTGTCATGGAGTGTTGTGATGACAGTGGTCATGGAGCATTGTGATGATATGGGCCATGGAGCATTGTGATGAGTAGGTCGTGGAGCATTGGGCTGAAAATATTCATGGATTATTGTGATGTCAGGGATCATGGAGCATTGTGATGACAAGGGAATGGAGCATGGTGATGACAAGGTCCTGGAGCATTGTGATGAGAAGACCATGGAGACTTGTGATGACAAGTCTCATGGAGCATTCTGATGAAAAGGGGCATGGAGCATTGTGATTACAGGGGTCTTGGAGCATTGCGATGACAAGGGCATGGAGCATTGTGAGGAGAAGTCCATGGAGCATTCTGATGACATGTGTCATGGAGCTTTGTGATGACTAGCGCATGGAGCATTGTGATTACATGGGTCTTGAAGCATTGTGATGAAAAGGGCATGGACCATTGTGATGAAAAGGCATGGAGCCTTGTCATGACAGGTTTCAAGGAGCATACTGAAGACAAGTGTCAGGGAGCATTGTGACGACAAGTGTATTGAGCATTGTGATGACAAAGATAATGGAGAATTGTGATGAGAAGACCATGGATAATTGTGATGATGAGCGTCATGGCGTGTTGTGATGATAAGTGTTATGGAACATTGTGATCACAAGAGTTTTGAGCATTATGATGACACAGGTCATGGAGAATATTGATTTCATTGTTATGACAATTGCCTGAAGCATTATGATGATGGGCATGGTGCATTGTGATGACAGGGTTCATGGAGCATTGAGATGAAAAGGGGCATAGAGCATTGTGTTTACAGGGGTCTTGGAGCATTGTGATGACAAGGGCATGGAGCATTGTGATGAGAAGGCCATGGAACATTCTGATGACATGCGTCAAGGAGCTTTGTAATGACAAGGGCATGGAGCCTTGTGATTACAGGGGTCTCCAGCATTGTAATGACAAGTGTCATGGAACCTTGTGATGACCAGGCCGTGGAACTTTGTGATGGCAGGTATCATGGTGCATTGTAATGACAGCGGTAATGGAGCATTGTGATGAGAAGGGCATGGAACATTTGTCTGAAATGTTTCATGGATTATTGTGATGAGAGTCGGCATGGAGCATTGTAATGACAAGGGTACGGAACACTATGATACATGGGTCATGCAGGATTGTAATGACAAGGACATGGAGCATTGTGATGAGAAGGTCATCGAGCATTGTGATGACAAGTGTCATGGAGCTTTGTGATGACAAGGGCACGGAGCAATGTGATGAGAGGTTTCATGGAGCTTTGTGATGACAATGATATGGAGCATTGTGATTCAAAGTGTCATGGAGCTTTGTGATGACAAGACATGGAGCATTTTGATGACAAGGGCATGGTGCATTCTGATGAGAAGGGCAGGGAGCATTCTGATGACAGGTTCATGCAGCAATTTGATTAAAAGTGTAATGGAATATTTTGATAGCAGGTGTTATAGATCATTATGATGTCAGGTTTCTTGGAGCTTTGGGATGAAAAGGGTCATGGAGCATTTTGATGACATGGGTCATGGAACATTGTGATGAAAAGGGGAGGTAGCAGTGTGATGACAGTGTAATGGAGCATTGTGGTTACAGTGGTGAGGGAGTATTGTGATGACTAGAGATGGAACACCTTGATATCTCTGGTGAGAGAGCATTTTGATGAGAAGTGCATGGATCATTGTGATTACAAGTTTTATGGAGCATTGCAATGACAAAGTTGAGGACCTTTGTGGTGAAATGCGCTTGGAACATTGTGAAGACAATGGTCATGAAGCATTGTTCTGACAAAGACATGAAGCATTGTGATGACAAGGGTCACAGAGAATTGTGATGAAATGTTCATGGAGCATTGTGGTTACAAATGTCACAGAGTCTTGTCATGACGCGGGAATGGACCATTGTGATGACAAACGTTTTGAAGCATTGAGATGACTGGAGTCACGGAGCATTGTGATGACAGGGGTCAAGGAGCATTGTGATGACGTGTCATGGAGCATTGTGCTGACAAGCGCATGGCGCATTGTGAAAACAAGGGCATGGAGCATTGTGATGACAAGGGCATGGAACATTGGTCTAATATGTTTCATGGATTATTGTGATGACAGTTGGAATGGCGCATTGTGATGACAAGGACATGGAGCATTGTGATGACAAGGGTCATGGAGCTTTGTGATGACAAGTCATGGACCATTTTGATGACTAGCGCATGGGGCATTGTGATGAGAATGGCAGGGAGCATTTTGATGACCGGGGTTATGGAACATTGTGATGTCAGGTGTCATGGAACATTGTGATGATAAGGGGATGTAGCAGTGTGATGACAGGGTCATGGAATATTTTGATTACAGGGGTGAGGGAGTATTGTGATGACTAGTGAAGGAACACTGTGATATCTCTGGTGAGAGAGCATTTTGATGAGAAGTGCATGGAGCATTGTGATTAAAGGTTTATGGAGCATTGCAATGACAACGTTGTGGACCGTTGTGATGAAATGCCTGTGGCACATTGTGAAGACGATGGTCATGGAGCATTGTTCTGACAAAGACATGGAGCATTGTGATGACAAGGGTCACAGAGAATTGTGATGAAAAGTTCATGGATGATTGTGGATAAAAAGGTCACAGAGCCTTGTGATGACACGGGCATGGACCATTGTGATGAGAAATGTTATGAAGCATTGTGATGACTGGAGTCACGGAGCATTGTGATGACAGGGGTCATGGAGCATTGTGATGGCATGTGTCAATGAGCATTGTGCTGACAAGCGCATGGAGCATTGTGATGACAAGGGTCATGGAGCTTGTGATGACATGTGTCATGGAGCATTGTGCTGACAAGCGCATGGAGCATTGTGATGACAATTGTCATGGAACATTGTGTTCAGAAAGGCATAGAGCATTGTGATGACAAGGGTCAAAGAGCATTGTGATGAAAAGTTCATGGATCATTTTGGTTAAAAAACTCACAGAGACTGATGATGACGAGTGCATGGACCATTGTGGTGACAAAGGTCATGAAGCATTGTGAGAACTGGAGTCAGAGAGCATTGTGATGGCATGGGTCATGGAGCATTGTGATAACAAGGGCATGGAGCATTGTGATGACCAGGGCATGGAGCATTTGTCTAATAAGTTTCAGGGATTATTGCAATGACAGTTGGAATGGCACATTGTGATGACAAGGGCATGGAGCATTGTGATGGCCAGGACATGCAGTATTGTGAAGACAGATGTCAGGGAGCATTGTGATGACATATGTAATGGCCCATTGTGATGACAATGGCATGGAGCATTGGGATGCCAAGTGTCATGGAGGATTCTGATGACAAAGTTAATGGAGCATTGTGATGACAATGGCTTCGAGCATTGTGATGACAAGGGTCAGGGAGCATTGTGCTGACAAGTGAATGGAGAAATGTGATGACAAGGGTCATGGAGCATTGTGATGACAAGCTTGTGGAGTATTTTGATGACAATGGCACGGAGCATTGTGATGAAAATGGCATGGGGCATTGTGATGAAAATGGCATGGAGCCTTTTCGTGACAAGGTTCAAGGAGCATTCTGATGACAAGTGTCAGGGAGCATTGTGATGACAAGTGTATTGAAAATTGTGATGACAAAGGTCTTGGAGCATTGTGATGAAAAGGGCATGGAGTATTGTGAATACAGGCATCATGGAGCATTGTGATGACAAGTGTTATGGAACATTGTGATCACAAGGGTTTGGAGCATTGTGATGACAGAGGTCATGGATCATTTTGATTTCAAGGAGCATGGAGCATTTTGATGACAAGGGCATGAAGCAATGTGATCCCAAGATTCATGGAGTATTGTGATGACAATGGAAATGGAGTATTGTGATGACAAGCGCATAGAGCATTGTAATGGAGAGGTCATGTAGCATTTTGCTGACAAAGGCATGGAGCATTGTGATGACATGTGTCATGGAGCACTGTGATGACAAGCGTCACGTAGTATTGTGAATACACGTGTCATGGAGCATTGGGATGACAAGGGCATGGATCATTGTGATGACAAGGGTCATGGATCACTGGGCTGAAAATGTTCATGGAGTGTTGTGATGACAGGGGTCATGGAGCATTGTGATGACTAGGGAATGGAGCATTGTGATGACAAGAGTCCCAGATCATTTTGTTGTCAGTTGTCATGGAGTGTTGTGATGACAGTGGTCATGGAGCATTGTGATGATATTGGCCATGGAGCATTGTGATGAGTAGGTCGTGGAGCATTGGGCTGAAAATATTCATGGACTATTGTGATGACAGGAGTCATGGAGCATTGTGGTGACAAGTGAATGGAGCATGGTGATGAAAAGGTCCTGGAGCATTGTGAGGTGAAGGCCATGGAGACATGTGATGACAAGTCTCATGGAGCATTCTGATGAAAAGGGGCATGGAGCATTGTGATTACAGAGGTCTTGGAGCATTGTGATGACAAGGGCATGGAGCATTATGATGAGAAGAACATGAAGCATTCTGATGACATGCGTCATGGAGCTTTTTGATGACAATGGCATGTATCATTGTGATTACATGGATCTTGGAGCATTGTGATGAAAAGGGCATGGATTATTGTGATGAGAAAGGCATGGAGCCTTGTCATGACAGGGTTCAAGGAGCATACTGATGACAAGTGTCAGGGGGCATTGTGATGACAAGTGTATTGAGCATTGTGATGACAAAGATCATGGAGCATTGTGAAGAGAAGACCATGGATAATTGTGATGATGAGCGTCATGGGGTGTTGTGATGATAAGTGTTATGGAACATTGTGATCACAAGTGTTTGGAGCATTATGATGACAGAGGTCATGGAGAATATTGATTTCATTGTGATGACAATAGCCTGAAGCATTATGATGATGGGCATGGTGCACTGTGATGGCAGGTTTCATTGAGCATTGAGATGAAAAAGGGGCATGGAGCATTGTGATGACAAGGGCATGGAGCATTGTGATGAGAAGGCCATGGAACCTTCTGATGACATGCGTCATGGAGCTTTGTGATGACAAGGGCGTGGAGCATTGAGATTACAGGGGCCTTCAGCATTGTGATGACAAGTGCCATGGAACCTTGTGATGACTAGGCCGTGGAACATTTTGATGGCAGGGGTCATGGTGCATTGTTATGACAGAGGTAATGGAGCATTGTGATGAGAAGGGCATGGAACATTTGTCTGAAATGTTTCATGGATTATTGTGATGAGAGTGGGCATGGAGCATTGTGATGACAAGGGTATGGAACACTATGATACATGGGTCATGCAGGATTGTAATGACAAGGGCATGGAGCATTGTGATTAGAAGGGCATCGAGCATTGTGATGACAAGTGTCATGGAGCTTTGTGATGACAAGGGCATTGAGCAATGTGATGAGAGTGTTCTTGGAGCATTGTGATGACAATGACATGGAGCACTGTGATGCCAAGGGTCATGGAGCTTTGTGATGACAAGTCATGGAGCATTTTGATGACAAGGGCATGGTGCATTGTGATGAGAAGTGCAGGGAGCATTTTGATGACCGGGCCATGCAGCAATTTGATGAAAATTGTAATGGAATATTTTGATGGCAGGTGTTATAGAACATTGTGATGTCAGGGGTCTTGGAGCTTTGGGATGAAAAGGATCATGAAGCATTTTGATGACAGGGGTTATGGAACATTGTGATGTCAGGGGTCATGGAACATTGTGATGATAAGGGGATATAGCAGTGTGATGACAGGGTCATGGAACATTGTGATTATAGGGGTGAGGGAGTATTGTGATGACTAGTGATGGAACATTGTGATATCTTTCGTGAGAGAGCATTTTGATGAGAAGTGCATGGACCATTGTGATTACAAGGTTTATGGAGCATTGCAATGACAAAGTTGTGGACCGTTGTGATGAAATGCGTGTGGCACATTGTGAAGAAAATGGTCATGGAGCATTGTTATGACAAAGACATGGAGCATTGTGATGACAAGGGTCACTGTGAATTGTGATGAATAGTTCATGGAGCATTGTGGTTACAAAGGACACAGAACCTTGTGATGACACGGGCATGGATCATTGTGATGACAAACGTTATGAAGCATTGTGATGACTGGAGTCACAGAGCATTGTGATGACAGGGGTCCTGGAGCATTGTGATGACGTGTCATGGAGCATTGTGCTGACAATCGCATGGAGCATTGTGATGACAAGGTCATGGAGCATTGTGCTGAGAATGGCATAGAGCATTGTGATGACAAGATTCAAAGATCATTGTGGTGAAAAATTCATGGATCATTTTGGTTAAAATGCTCACAGAGAGTGATGATGACGAGGGCATGGACCATTGTGGTGACAAGTTCATGAAGCATTGTGATGACTGGAGTCACAGAGCATTGTGATGGCAGGGGTCATGGAGCATTGTGATAACAAGGGCATGGAGCATTGTGATGACCAGGGCAAGGAGGTCATGGATCATTTTGATTTCAAGGAGCATGGAGCATTGTGAGGACAAGGGCATGAAGCAATATGATCCCAAGTATCACGGAGGATTGTGATGACAATGGAAATGGAGTATTGTGATGACAAGCGCATAGATCATTGTAATGACAAGGTCATGTAGCATTTTGCTGACAAAGGCATGGAGCATTGTGATGACATGTGTCATGGAGCACTGTGATAACTAGCGTCACGGAGCATTGTGAATACAGGGGTCATGGAGCATTGGGATGACAAGGGCATGGATCATTGTGATGACAATGGTCATGGAGCACTGGGCTGAAAATGTTCATGGAGTGTTGTGATGACAGGTGTCATGGAGCACTGTGATGACTATGGAATGGAGCATTGTGATGACAAGAGTCGCGGATCATTGTGTTGTCGGGTGTCATGGTGTGTTGTTATGACAGTGGACATGGAGCATTGTGATGAATAGGTCTTGGAGCATTGGGCTGAAAATATTCATGGATTATTGTGATGACAGTGGTCATGGAGCATTGTGATGAGAAGGGAATGGAGCATGGTGATGACAAGGTCCTGGAGCATTGTGATGAGAAGACCATGGAGACTTGTGATGACAAGTCTCATGGAGCATTCTGATGAAAAGGGGCATGGAGCATTGTGATTACAGGGGTCTTGGAGCATTGTGATGACTAGGGCATGGAACACTGTGATACATGTGTCATGGGTCATGGAGGATTGTGATGACAAGTCATGGAGCATTGTGATGACAAGGGCATGTAGCATTGTGATGACAGGAGCATGGAGCATTTGTTTGACAAGTTTCATAGATTACTGTGATGACAGTGGACATGGTGCATTGTGATGACAAGGGCATGGATCATTTTGAAGAGAATGTCATGGTGTATTTTGAAGACAGGTGTCAGGGAGCATTGTGATGACATATGTCATTGTCCATTGTGATGACAAAGGTAGGGAGTACTGTGATGCCAAATGAAATGTAGGATTGTGATGACAAATATAATGGAGCATTGTGATGACTAGGGCTTGGAGCATTATGATGACAATGGCCATTGAGAATTTTCATGACAAGGTCGTGAAGTATTGTGATGACAAGTTCCTTGAGCATTGTGATGACAAAACCATGGAGCCTTGTGATGACAAATCTCATGGAGCATACTGATGAAAAGGGTCTTGGAACATTGTGATGACAAGGGGATGGAGCATTGTGAGGAGAAGACCAAGGAGCATTCTGATGGCATGCGTCATCGAGCTTTGTGATGACAAGGGCATGGAGCATTGTGATGAGGAGGTCAGGTCGTATTGTTAAGACAGGTGTCAGGGAGCATTGTGATGACGTGTGTCAAGGTCCATTGCGATGACAATGGCATGGATTACTGTGATGCCAAATGTAATGGAAAATTGTGATGACAAATAAAATGGAGCATTGTGATGATTAGGGCTTGGAGCATTATGATGACAAGGGCCGTTGAAAGTTTTCCTGACAAGGTCGAGAAGCATTGTGATGACAAGATCCTGGATCATTGTGATGACAAAATCATGGAGCCTTGTGATGACAAGTCTCATGAAACATACTGATGAAAAAGGGCATGGAGCATTGTGATTACAGGGGTCTTGGAACACTGTGATGACAAGGGCATGGAGCATTGTGTGGAGAAGACCAAGGAGCATTCTGATGGCATGCGTCATTGAGCTTTGTGATGACAAGGGCATAGAGCATTGTGATTACATGGGTCTTGGAGCATTGTGATAAAAAGGGCATGTATCATTGTTATGAAAAAGGCATGGAGCCTTGTCATGACAGGGTTCAAGGAGCATACTGACTACAAGTGTCAGGGAGCATTGTGATGACAAGTGTTTTGAGCACTGTGATGACAAAGATCATGGAGCACTGTGATGAGAAGACCATGGATAATTGTGATGACGAGCGTCATGGGGCATTGTGATGACAAGTGTTATGGAATATTGTGATCACAAGGGTTTGGAGCATTGTTATGACGGAGGTCATGGAGCATTTTGATTTCATTGTGATGACAATAGCATGAAGCATTATGATGATGGGCATGGTGCATTGTGATGACAGGGTTCATAGATCATTGAGATGAAAAGGGGCATAGAGCATTGTGATTACAGGGTTCTTGGAGCATTGTGTTGAGAAGGGTCATGGAGCTTTGTGATGACAAGTCCACGGAACATTGTTATGCAGGCGTCATGCAGCATTGTTCTCACAGGCGAAATGGAGCATTGTGATGGAAAGGGCATGGAGCATTGTGATGAGAAGGCCATGGCGCATTCTGAAGACATGTGTCATGGAGCTATGTGAAGACAAGGGCATGGGGCAATGTGATGAGAGCGTTCATGGAGCATTGTGATAACAATGACATGGAGCATTGTGATGCCAAGGGTCATGGATATTTGTGATGACAAAGGTCATGGAGCATTTTGATGGCAAGGGCGTTGTGCATTGTGATGAGAAGGGCAAGGAGCATTCTGATGACAGGGTCATGGAGCAATTTGATGAAAAGTGTCATGGAACATTTTAATGACAGGTGTTACGGAACATTGTGATGTCAGGGGTCATCGAACATTGTGATGATATGTTCATGTAGCATTGTGATGAAAGGAGTCATGGAGCATTGTGATGACAAGGGAATGGAGCATGGTGATGACAAGATCCTGGAGCATTGTGATGACAAAACCATGGAGCCTTGTGATGAAAAGTCTCATGGAGCATACTGATGAAAAGGGGCATGGAGCATTGTGATTACAGTTGTCTTGGAACATTGTGATGACAAGGGCATGGAGCATTGTGAGGAGAAGACCAAGGAGCATTTTGATGGCATGCATCCTTGAGCTTTGTGATGACAAGGGCATGGAGCATTTTGATTATATGGGTCTTGGAGCATTGTGATGAAAAGTGCATGGATCATTGTGATGAAAAAGGCATGGAGCCTTGTCATGACAGGGTTCAAGGAGCATACAGACAACAAGTGTCAGGGAGCATTTTGATGACAAGTGTATTGAGCATTGTGATGACAAGGGTCATGGAGCATTTTGCTGAGAAAGGTATAGAGCACTGTGATGACAAGGGTCAAAGAGCATTGTGATGAAAAGTTCATGGAGCATTGTGATGACAAAGAAATGTAGCATTGTGATGCCAAGGGTCATGGATCTTTGTGATGACAGAGGTCATGGCGCATTCTGATGGCACGGGCATTGTGCATTGTGATGAGAAGAGCTGGGAGCTTTTTGATGACAGGGTCATGGAGCAATTTGATGAAAAATGTCATGGAACATTTTGATGACAGGTTTTATGGAACACTTTGATGCCAGGTGTCATGGAGCATTTTGATGAAAAGGGTCATGGAGCATTTTGATGACAGGTGTTATGGAACATTGTGATGGCAGGGGTCAACGAACATTGTGATTATAAGTGCATGTATCATTGTGATGACAGGAGTCATGGAACATTGTGATGACAGGGGTGAGGGCGTATTGTGACCAATAGTTATGTAGCATTGGGATATCAGTGGTGAGAGAGCATTTTGATGAGAAATGCATGGAGCATTGTGATGAGAAGTTTTATGCAGCATGGTGATGAGAAGTTTGTGGAGCACTGTGATGACAAGCACATGGTGCATTGAGATGACATGTGTCATGAAGCATTGTGCTAACAAGCGCATGGAGCCTTGTGATGACAAGGGTCATGGAGCATTGTGCTGAGAAAGGCATAGAGCATTATGATGTCAAGGGTCAAAGAGCATTGTGATGAAAACTTCATGGAGCATTGTCGTTAAAAATGTCACAGAGACTGTTGATGACGAGGACATGGACAATTGTGATGACAAAGTTCATGAAGCATTGTGATGACTGGAGTCACGGAGCATTGTGATGACAGGCGTCATGGAGCATTGTGATAACAAGGGCATGGAGCATTGTGATGACAAGGGCATGGAGCATTGGTCTAATAAGTTTCAAGGATTCTTGCGATGACAGTTGGAATGGCACATTGTGATGAAAAGGGCATGGAGCATTGTGATGACTAGGTCATGCAGTATTGTGAAGACAGGTGTCAGGGAGAATTGTGATGACATATGTAATGGCCCATTGTGATGACAATGGCATGGAGCATTGTGATGCCAAGTGTCATGGAGGATTCTGATGACAAAGGTAATGGAGCATTGTGATGAAAATGGCTTGGAATATTGTGATGACAAGGGTCATGGAACATTGGGCTGAAAATGTTCATGGAGTATTGTGATGACAGGTGTCATGGAGCATTGTGATGACAAGGGAATGGAACATTGTGATGACAAGAGTCCGGAATCATTGTGATGACAGGTTTCAGTGAGCATTGTGATGACAGGGGTCATGGCACATTGTGATGACAAGGGCATGGAGCTTTGTGATGACATGTGCATGGAGCATTGTGATGACAAGTGCATGGAGTATTGCAATGTCAAGTGGATGGAGAATTGTGATGACAAGAGCATGTAACATTTTGATGAGAAGTGTCATGTAGAATTGTGATGACAAGTACGTGGAGAATTGTGATGACAAGGGACATGGAGCATTGTGATGACATGTGCATGGTGCATTGTGATGACAGAGGTCATGGATCATTTTGATTTCAAGGAGCATGGAGCATTGTGATGACAAGGGCATGAAGCAATGTGATCCCAAGGTTCATGGAGGATTGTGATGACAATGGTAATGGAGTATTGTTATGACAAGCGCATAGAGCATTGTAATGACAAGGCCATGTAGCATTTTGCTGACAAAGGCATGGAGCATTGTGATGACATGGGTCATGGAGCACTGTGATGACAAGCGTCATTGAGCATTGTGAATACAGGGGTCAAGGAGCATTGGGATGACAATGGCATGGATCATTGTGATGGCAAGGTTCATGGAGCATTGGGCTGAAAATGTTCATGGAGTATTGTGATGACAGGGGTCATGGAGCATTGTGATGACAAGGGAATGGAGCATGGTGATGACAAGGTCGTGGAGCATTGTGATTAGAAGACCATGGAGACTTCTGATGACAAATCTCATGGATCATTCTGATGAAAAGGGTCATGGAGCATTTTGATTACAGGGGTCTTGGAGCATTGTGATGACAAGGGCATGGATTATTGTGATGACAAAGGCATGGAGCCTTTTCATGACTGGGTACAAGGAGCATACTGACGGCAAGTGTCAGGGAGCATTGTGATGACAAGTGTATTGAGCATTGTGATGACAAAGATCATGGACCATTGTGATGAGAAGACCATGGATAATTGTGATGATGAGCGTCATAGCGTGTTGTGGTGATAAGTGTTATGGAACATTGTGATCACAAGGTTTTGGAGCATTATGATGACAGAGGTCATGGAGAATACTGATTTCATTGTGATGACAATAGCCTGAAGCATTATGATGATGGGCATGGTTCATTGTGATGACAGGGCTCATGGAGCATTGAGATGAAAAGGGGCATGGAGACTTGTGTTTACAGGGGTGTTGGAGCAGTGTGATGACAAGGGCATGGAGCATTGGGATGTGAAGGGCATGGAACATTCTGATGACATGTGTCATGGAGCTTTGTGATAACAAGGGCATGGAGCATTGTGATTTAAGCGGCCTTCAGCATTGTGATGACAGGTGTCATGGAACCTTGTGATGAATAGGCCGTGTTACATTGTGATGGCAGGGATCATGGTGCATTGTTATGACAGAGGTACTGGAGCATTGTGATGAGAAGGGTATGGAACATTGCTCTGAAATGTTTCTGGGATTATTGTGATGAGAGTGGGCATGGAGCATTGTGATGACAATGGTACAGAACACTATGATACATGGGTCATGCAGGATTGTAATGACAAGGGCATGGAGCATTGTGATAAGAAGGGCATCAAGCATTGTGATGACAAGTGTCATGGAGCTTTGTGATGACAAAGGCATTGAGCAATATGATGGGAGGGTTAATTGAGCATTGTGATGACAATGACATGGAGCATTTTGATGCCAAGTGTCATGGAGCTTTGTGATGACAAGTCATGGAGCATTTTGATTACAAGGGCACGGTGCATTGTGATGAGAAGTGCAGGGAGCATTCTGATGACCGGGTCATCTAGCAATTTGATGAAAAGTGTAATGGAACATTTTGATGGCAGGTGTTATAGAACATTGTGATGTCAGGGGTCTTGGAGCTTTGTGATGAAATGGATCATGGAGCATTTTGATGACAGGGTTTATGGAACATTGTGATAGCAGGGGTCATGGAACATTGTGAGGATAAGTGGATGTAGCAGTGTGATGAAAGGGTCATGGAATATTGTGATGTCAGGGGTCATGGAACATTGTGAGGATAAGGGGATGTAGCAGTGTGATGAAAGGATCATGGAACATTGTGATTACAGGGGTGAGAGAGTATTGTGATGACTAGTGATGGAACACTGTGATATCTCTGGTGAGAGAGCATTTTGATGAGAAGTGCATGGAGCACTGTGATTACAAGGTTTATAGAGCATGGCAATGACACTTTTGTGGACCGTTGTGATGAAATGTGCGTGGCACATTTTGAAGACAATGGTCACAGACCATTGTTCTCACAAAGAAATGGAGCATTGTGATGAAAAGGGTCACAGAGAATTGTGATGAAAACTTCATGGATCATTGTGGTTAGAAAGGTCACAGAGCCTTGTGATGACACGGGCATGGACCATTGTGATGACAAACGTTATGAAGCATTGTGATGACTGGAGTTACGGAGCACTGTGATGACAGGAGTCATGGAGAATTGTGATGACATGTGTCATGGAGCATTGTGCTGACAAGTGCATGGAGCATTGTGATGTCAAGGGTCATGGAGCATTGTGCTGAGAAAGGCATAGAGCATTGTGATGACAAGGGTCAAAGAGCATTGTGATGAAAAGTTCATGGAGCATTGTGGTTAAAAAGGTCACAGAGACTGTTGATGACGAGGGCATGGACCATTGTGGTGACAAAGGTCATGAAGCATTGTGATGACTGGAGCCACGGAGGATTGTGATGACAGGGGTCATGGAGCATTGAGATGACAAGGGAATGGAGCATTGTGATGACCAGGTAGTTCATGAATTATTGTGAAGACAGGTGTCAGGGAGCATTGTGATGACATATGTAATGGCCCATTCTGATGACAATGGCATGGAGCATTGTGATGCCAAGTGTCATGGAGGATACTGATGACAAAGGTAATGGAGCATTGTGATGACAATGGCTTGGAGCATTGTGATGACAAGGGTCAGGGAGCATTGTGCTGACAAGTGCATGGAGAATTGTGATGACAAGGGTGATGGAGCATTCTGATGACTAGCTTGTGGAGTATTTTGATGACAATGTCATGGAGCATTGTGATGAAAACGGCATGGGGCATTGTGATGAAAAAGGCATGGAGCCTTTTCGTGACAGTGTTCAAGGAGCATTCTGACGACTATTGTCAGGGAGCATTGTGATGACAAGTGTATTGAGAATTGTGATGAGAAGGTCATGGAGCATTGTGATGAAAAGGGCATGGAGTATTGTGATGACAGGCATCATGGAGCGTTGTGATGACAAATGTTATGGAACATTGTGATCACAAGGGCTTGGAGCATTGTGATGACAGAGGTCATGGATCATTTTGATTTCAAGGAGCATGGAGCATTGTGATGACAAGGGCATGTAGCAATGTGATCCCAAGTTTCATGGAGGATTGTGATGACAATCAAATAGAGCATTGTAATGACAAGGTCATGTAGCATTTTGCTGACAAAGGCATGGAGCATTGTGATGACAGGTGTCATGGAGCACTGTGATGACAAGTGTCACGGAGCATTGTGAAAACAGTAGTCATGGAGCATAGGGATGACAACGACATGGATCACTATGATGATAAGGGTCATGGAACATTGGGCTGAAAATATTCATGGAGTATTGTGATGACCGGTGTCATGGAGCATTGTGATGATTGGGAATGGAACATTGTGATGACAAGAGTCCCGAATCATTGTGTTGTCAGGTGTCATGGAGTGTTGTGATGACAGTGGTTATGGAGAATTGTGATGATATTGGCCATGGAGCATTGTGATGAGGAGACCTTGGGTAATTGTGATGTCGAGCATCATGGAGCACTGTAATAACAAGGGGCATGAAGCATTGTGATGACAGGTTTCAGTGAGCATTGTTATGACAGGGGTCATGGAGCATTGTGATGACAAGTGCATGGAGCTTTGTGATGACATGTGCATGGAGCATTGTGATGACAAGTGCATGGAGCATTGCAATGTCACGTGGAAGGTGAATTTTGATGACAAGAGCATGTAACATTTTGATGAGTAGTTTCATGTAGCATTGTGATGACAAGGACATGGAGAATTGTGATGACAAGGGACATGGAGCATTTTGATAACCAGGTCATGGTGCATTGTGATGACAGGGGTCATGGAGCATTATTATGAGAACGGCCATGGTGCATTCTGACATAAGATATCACTTATGAAGAGAATGTAAACATGGGTACATATGAACTGATTTAGGGAAGAGAACAGAGTATCAGATTTAGAAAACTATCTAAAGCTTGCTTAAGGGGAAGAGAGGTGGGGAGATGCCCAAAACATAAGATTGATATTAGCACAGGTACCGTTCCATAATCCAAAAACAGAAGAGACAAGCCCTACTCCTTCCTCAGTGAACGGAACTCACCAACCCTATTCCCCGCAGAGAAATATATCTGACTATTAAGAATTTTAAAACCTATATTGATATGTCTCCATAAGGGAACCAAGTGTGTCTAGAACGACATAAACATGGCAGTGAGAATCAGCTCAAACCCACTATAAAAATGAATTTCAAAACAAAACATAAAAACAGTAAAATTCTTACACAATACCTTCAGGGGTTCTGATGAAACCTGTAATGACCCTATCTACAATGACAGCTGGATGTGGCATAAGGCTGGTCACTTGGGACTGAGAGGATTGGTGAGATTGGGTGAAAAAATGCAGACCGTTTAAAGCAATAATGCCTGCCACCCATTCCATGGTTTCCATCTCTCCAGGTAGAAGGGAATATCACTACATTTGTAACGTGTATGGGAACCTAGAGAATGGAAACCATCTGATGGTGAAAGGTTTGTAAAACTCTACTACTTTTTTCTCTCCTTGTTCTCCAGTTTGACATTCCAACTGCTTTACTATCAATCTCCCAACTTGGAAAGTCATCCCCTATAACCTCCTGGTTCGCACAGTTGGCAAATTGTGCAGAGGATATAAGGGAAGCGAGAGAACCAATGAGAGAGTAGCTGTAGGCATTTGGACGGCCACATGACTCTCTAATTTCCCATCACTAAGAGGAATTAACCAAAGTCTCAGCCTGCCCCCCAGAACCAGTATAAGTCCAGAAGCAAAACTGTTGATTTGCGGTCATCTCACAAAAACGCGAGTTGAAAAATGGAGCTCATGGCCACAGCAATTCACTAAACTGCAGAGTTATAAAGGACTACTCTCTTCGAAAAATCTGTTGAGGGAAAGCCACGAGAAGGAATGGAAAATGAGGCAGAATGGCATGAAACAGATTTCAAGAGGTACATTGGAATCGCCTTTAAACACAGGAAAAGCATTACAACTTCGAAAATTATGGAAATGGCCATAAAGGGCATATGGGTTTTCACGTGAATATATTCAGGAGAAAACGCATACACCCATTTTGGACAAGCAAGCAAGCGGGCAATGCAAATCTGCACTACAAAAAAGTATCACTTCCCACCAGTCAAAAGGGACATCCACAAAATGGGTAAAAACCAGAAAGTCAAGACAGGCCCTGGAGAACAGGGAGCCTTGTTATGCTGATGGGCGGGATGTAAATTGCCAACTGCCTCTCTGGAGGAGTGCATTGTGTTCCCTAAAACAAGTAAAAAACAGAGCTACAGAGCCAAGGGCACTTCCATTCTAGGGAATATACCTTGGGAAAACTGAAAATAAATAAGACAGATCCACACCAAAATTCAGGGCTGCACTGCTTACAAAAACCTCAACTTGTGTACACCTTAAATATCCCAGGAAAGACAAAAATGGTTCAAGAAATTGTGTTACTTACGTATGATGGAATATCGCTCAGCCATGAAATCAATGTCATAAGACCAGTAGCAGCAAAATGAGTGGATTCAGGTACGATGATTCTAAGTGAAGTAAGTCACACAGAAAAAGAAACTTATCATAAGATATCACTTATGAACATCCTGTAAACATGGCTACATATAAACTGAGTTAGGAAAGCGAAGAGAGACTCACATTTAAAAAAAAACTCTTATGCCTGCTTTAGGGGGAAGGAGAGGTGGGGTGATGCATAAAATCAGATTTTGATATTAGTACAGGTACCGTTCCAAAAACCAAATACGAAATAGACAAGACCTACACATTCCTCAGTGAAAGGGACTCAACATCTCACATTCACCACAGAGTAATATAACTTACTAGTATGAATCTTAAAACCTATGTATTGATATGTCTCCATAAGGGAATCAAGTGTGTCTAGACTGGCATAAATGTGACAGTGAGAATCAGTTCAAACCCACTATAAAAAGGAATTTCAAAAACAAAAAAAAAAACAGGGAAATTTCTTACAATTCCTTCAGGGTCTCTGATGAAACATGGAATGACCCTATCTACAATGACAACTGGATGTGGCATAATGATGGACATTTGGGACTGAGAGGATTGGTGAGATTGGGTGAGCAAATGCAGACCCTTTAAAGCAATAATGAGTGGCACCCACTCCATGGGTCCCAACTCTCCAGGTTGAAGGGAATATTACTACAGCTATAACATGTACGGGAAACCTAGAGAATGGACACACTGTGAATACGAAAGGTCTCTAAAATTCAACTAATAGTCCCTCTCCTGGTGCTCCGGTTTGACTTTCCATTTGCTTTACTATCAATCTCCCAACTTGGAGAGACAGCCCCTTTAACCTCCTGGTTCTCACAAGTTGCCAATTTGGCAGAGGATGAAAGGGAAGAGGGAGAACCAATAAGAGAGTAGCTGTTAGGCTTTTGGACGGGAACATATCCCTCTAATTTCCCGGCCGAAAGAAAAATTAACCAAAGTCTCAGCCACCCACCACACACCAGTATAGGTCCTGAACCAAAGTATGGACTTGCATTCAGCTCACAAAAAACGAGTTGAAAAATGGAGCTCATGGGCACAGCAATTCACAAACTGGCAGAGAAATACAGGACAACTATCGTCCAAATATTTGTTTAATGGAAGGCAACGAGGCGGACTTGAAAGCGATGCAGAATAGCAGGAAACAGATTTCGAGAGGTATGTTGGAATCGCCTTTAAAGCACAGGAAGAGGGGCACAACTTCGACAATGATGCACTTGGCCAAAAAGGGCATATGCATTTTCTCCTGAATATATTCAGGAGAAAACGAATACGCCCTTTTTGGCCATCCAGCAAGCAGACAATGCAAATCTGCACTACAAAGATTTATCACCTCAAACCAGTCAAAAGGGATATCCGCAAAATGTGTAAAAACCAGAAAGGCAAGACAGCCCCTGGAGAACTGGGAGCCTTGTTATGCTGATTTGCGGGATTAAGTTGCCAACTGCCTCTCTGGAGGAGTGCATTGTGTTCCGAAAAACAAATAAACAACAGAGCTACAGAGCCAAGGGCACGTCCAGTCTAGGAAATATACATTGGGAAAACTGAAAATCAATAAGACAGAGCCACCCCAAAATTTAGGGTTTCACTTCTTTCAAGAACCTCAACTTGGGTACACCTTAAATATCCCAGGAAAGACAAAAATGGTTCAAGAAATTGTGGTACTTATGTACAAGGAATATCCCTCAGCCATGTAATCAATGTCATAAGGCCAGTAGCAGCAAAATGAGTGGATTCAGGTACGATGATTCTAAGTGAAATAAGTCACACAGAAAAAGAAAATTACCATAAGATATCACTTATGAAAATCCTGTAAACATGGCTACACATGAACTGTGTTAGGAAAGAGAAGAGAGACTCACATTTAAAAAACACGCTTATGCCTGCTTAAGGGGGATTGAGAGGTGGGGTGATGCATAAAACCAGAGTTTGAATTAGTACAGGTACCTTTCCAAAAACCTAATACGGAATAGACAAGACCTACACCTTCTTCAGGGAAAGGGACACAACAACCCATATTCCCCGCAGAGGAATATATCTTACTAATAAGAATCTTAAAACCTATGTATTGATATATCTCCGTAAGGGCATCAAGTATGTCTAGACTGGCATAAACATGGCAGTGAGAATCAGCTCAAACCCACTATAGAAAGGAATTTCAAAATCAAACCAAAAAAACAGGGAAATTCTTTACAATTCCTTCAGGGTCTCTGATGAAACCTGGTATGACTCTATCTACAATAACAGCAGGATGTGGCATATGGCTGGACACATGGGACTGAGAGGATTGGTGACATTGGGTGAGCAAATGCAGAACCTTAAAGCAATAATGTGTGGCAGCCATTCGATGGGTCCCAACTCTCCAGATTGAGGGGAATATTACTAGTGCTATAACATGTACGGGTAACCAAGAGAATGGACCCACTGTGAATATGAAAGGTTTATAAAACTCAACGAATAGTCCCTATCCTGGTGCTCCGGTTTCACTTTCCAATGCCTTTAATATCAATCTCCCAAATTGGAGAGACAGCCCCTTTAACCTCCTGGTTTGCACAGGTTGACAATTTGGCAGAGGATGAAAGGGAAGAGGAAGAACCAATGAGAGAGTAGCTGTTAGGTATTGGGAGGGGCACATGTGACACTAATTTCGCGGCAAGAAGAAGAATTAACCAAAGTCTCAGCCACCCGCCGGGAAGCAGTATAGGACCTGAACCAATATTTTGGACTTGCATTCAGCTCACAAAAAACGAGTTGAAAAATGGAGCTCAGGGGCACAGCAATTCACAAACTGGCAGAGGAGTAAAGGACCGCTATCGTGCAAAAATCTGTTGAGGGAAGGCAACGAGGCGGATTTGAAAGCGAGGCAGAATAGGCGGAAACGGATTTCAAGAGGTACGTTGGAAGTGCCTTTAAAGCACAGGAATAGGGGCACAACTTTGACAATGATACACTTGGCCAAAAAGGGCGTATGAGTTTTCTCCTGAATATATTCAGGAGAAAACACATAGAACCTTTTTGGCCAGGCAATCAAACGGGCAATGTGAAACGGCACTACAAGGAAGCATCACTTCCCACCGGTCAAAAGGGACATCTGCAAATTGTGTAAAAACCAGAAAGGCAAGACAGGCGCTGGAAAACTGGGAGACTTTTTATGATGATGTTCGGGACGTAAGTTGCCAACTGCCTCTCTGGAGGAGTGCATTGTGTTCCCTAAAAAAATAAACAACAGAGCTACAGAGCCAAGGGCACTTTCAGGCTAAGGAATATACCTTGGGAAAATTGAAAATCAATAAGCCAGAGCCACCCAAAAATTTAGGTTTGCACTGCTTAAAAGAGCCTCAAATTGTGTCCACCTTAAAAATCCCAGGAAAGACAAAAAGGGTTGAAGAAATTGTGGAACTTACGTACGATGGAATATCCCTCAGCCATGAAATCAATGTCATAAGACCAGTAGCAGCTAAATGAGTGGATTCAGGTACGATGATTCTAAGTGAAATAAGTCACACAGAAAAAGAAATTTATCATAAGATATAACTTATGAAGATCCTCTAAACATGGCTACACATGAACGGAGTTAGGAAAGAGAAGAGAGTCTCACATTTAGAAAACACTCTTATGCCTGCTTAAGGGGGAAGGAGAGGTGGGGTGATGCATAAAACAAGAGTTTGATATAAGCAAAGGTACCGTTCCAAAAACCAACTATGGAATAGACAAGACCTACACCTTCCTCAGTGAAAGGGACTCAAAACACCATATTTCCCACAGAGGAATATATCTGACTAATAAGAATCTTAAAACCTATGTATTGATATGTCTCTTTAAGGAATCAAGTGTGTCTAGACTGGCATAAACATGGCAGCGAGAATCAGCTCAAACCAACTATAAAAAGGAATTTCAAAAATAAAAAAAAGGGAAATTCTTTACAATTCCTTCAGGGTCTCTGATGAAACCTGGAATGACCCTATCTACAATGACAGCTGGATGTGGCATAAGGCTGAACACATGGGACTGAGAGGATTGGTGAGATTGGGTGAGCAAATGCAGACCCTTTAAAGCAATAATGCATGGCACACACTCCATGGGTCCCAACTCTGCAGGTTGAAGGGAATATTACTACAGCTAAAACATGTACGGGAAACCTAGAGACTGGACACAATGTGAATACGAAAGGTCCCTAAAACTCAACAAATAGTCCCTCTCCTGGTGCTCCGGTATGATTTTCCAACTGCTTTACTATCAATCTCCCAACTTGGACAGACAGCACCTTTAACCTCCTGTTTCGCACAGGTTGCCAATTTAGCAGATGATGAATGGTAAGAGAGACAACCAATGAGAGAGTAGCTGTAAGGCATTTGGATGGGCATATGTCACTCTTATTTCCCTGGAGGAAGAAGAATTGACCAAATTCTAAGCCACGCACCGGGAACCAGTATAGGTCCTGAACCAAATTACTGGATTGTGTACAGCTCAGAAAAAACGAGTTAAAAAACGGAGCTCAGGGGCACAGCAATTCACAAAGTGGCAGAGTAATAAAGGGCAACTATCGTCCAAAAATCTGTTGAGGGAAGTCAACGAGGCGGATTGACATCGAGGCAGAATAGCTTGAAAAAGATTTCAAGAGGTACGTTGGAATCACATTTAAAGCACAGGAAGGGGGGCACAACTTCGACAATGATGCACTTGGCCAAAAAGGGCTTATGCATTTTCTCCTGAGTATATTCAGGAGAAAACGCATACGCCTCTTTTGGCCAAGCAAGCAAGCGGGCATGCAAGTCTGCACTACAAAGAAGTATCACTTCCCACCGGTCCACAGGAACATCCACAAACAGGGTAAAAACCAGAAATTCAAGACAGGCCATGAAGAAAAGGGTGCCTTGTTATGCTGATGGGCGGGATGTAAATTGCCAACTGCCTCTGTAGAAGAGTACATTGTGTTCCATAAAAGAAGTAAACAACAGAGCTACAGAGCCAAGGGCACTTCCAGTCTAGAGAATATACCTTGGGAAACCTGAAAATCAATAAGACACAGCCAGCCCAAAATTTAGGGCTGCAATGCTTACAAGAACCTCAACTTGGGTACATCTTAAATATCCCAGGAAACATAAAAATGGTTCAAAAAATTGTGGTACTTACGTACGATGGAATATCCCTCAGCCATGAAATCAATGTCATAAGACCAGTAGCAGCAAAATGAGTGGATTCAGGTACGATGATTCTAAGTGAAATAAGTCACACAGAAAAAGAAACTTATCATAAGATATCACTTATGAAGATCCTGTAAACCTGGCTACTCATGAACTGAGTTAGAAAAGAGAACAGAGTCTCACATTTAGAAAACACTCTTATGCCTGCTTAAGGGGGAAGGAGAGGTGGGGTAATGCATAAAACCAGAGTTTGATATAAGAACAGGTACTGTTCCAAAAACCAACTATGGAATAGACAAGACCTACACCTTCCTCAGTGAAAGGGACTCAAAACCCCATATTTCCCGCAGAGGAATATATCTGACTGGTAAGAATCTTAAAACCTATGTATTGATATGTTTCCGTAAGGGAATCAAGTGTGTCTAGACTGGCATAAACATGGCAGTGAGAATCAGCTCAAACCAACTATAAAAAGGAATTTCAAAAACAAAACAAAAAAACAGGGAAATTCTTTACAATTCCTCCAGGGTCTCTGATGAAACCTGGAATGACCCTATCTACAACGACAGCTGGATGTGGCATAAGGCTGGACACATGGGACTGAGAGGATTGGTGAGATTGGGTGAGCAAATGCAGACACTTTAAAGCAATAATGCATGGCACCCATTCCATGGATCCCAACTCTCCAGGTTGAAGGGAATATTACTATAGCTATAACATGTACGGGAAAACTAGAGAATGGACACACTGTGAATACGAAACGTTTCTAAATCTCATCGAATAGTCCCTCTCCTTGTGCCCCAGTTTTACTTCTCAACTGCTTAACTATCAATCTCCCAACTTGGAGAGACAGCACGTTTAACCTCCTGGTTCGCACAGGTTGCCAATTTTGCAAAGAATGCAAGGGAAGAGGGAGAAACAATTCGAGAGTAGCTGTTAGGCATTTGGACGGGCACATGTCCCTCTCATTTCCCGGGACGAAGAAGAATTAACCAAAGTCTCAGCCACTCACCCAAAACCAGTATAGGTCCTGAACAAAAATATTGGACTTGCGTTCAGCTCACAAAAAACGAGTAAAACAATGGAGCTCAGGGGCACAGCAATTCACAAACTGGCAGAGTAATAAAGGTCAACTAAATCCAAAAATCTGTTGAGGGAAGCCAACGAGGCGGACTTGAAAGCGAGGCAGAATAGCAGGAAATAGATTTCAAGAGGTACGTTGTAATCGCATTTAAAGCACAGGAAGAGGGGCACAACTACGACAATGATGAACTTGGCCAAAAAAGGCATATGCGTTTTGACCTGAATATATTCAGGAGAAAACGCATACGGCACTTTTGGCCAAGCAAGCAAGTGGGCAATGCAAGTCTGCACTACAAAGATGTATCACTTCCCATCGGTCAAAAGGGACATCCACAAAATGGGAAAAAACCAGAAAGGCAAGACAGGCCCTGGAGAACAGGGAGCCTTGTTATGCTGATGGCCGGAATGTAAATTGCCAACTGCCTCTCTGGAGGTTTGCATGGTGTTCCCTAAAACAAGTAAACAACAGAGCTACAGAGCCAAGGACACTTCCAGTCTAGGGAATATACCTTGGGAAAACTGAAAATCAATATGACAGAGCCACCCCAAAATTGAGGGCTGCACTGCTTACAAGAACCTCAACTTGGGTACAACTTAAATATTCCAGGAAATATAAAAATGGTTCAAAAAATTGTGGTACTTATGTACGATGGACTATCCATCAGCCATGAAATCAATGTCATAAGACCAGTAGCAGCAAAATGAGTGGATTCAGGTACGATGATTCTAAGGGAAATAAGTCAAACAGAAAAATAAACGTATCATAAGATATCACTTATGAAGATCCTGTAAACATGGCTACACATGAACTGAGTTAGGAAAGAGAACAGAGCCTCACATTTAGAAAACACTCTTATGCCTGCTTAAGGGGGAAGGAGAAGTGGGGTGATGCATAAAACCAGAGTTTTATATAAGCACAGGTACCGTTCCAAAAAGCAACTATGGAATAGACAAGACCTACACCATCCGCAGTGAAAAGGACTCAAAACCCCATATTTCCCACAGAGGAATATATCTGAGTAGTAAGCATCTTAAAACCTATGTATTGATATGTCTCCGTAAGAGAATCAAGTGTTTCTAGACAGGCATAATCATGGCAGCGAAAATCAGCTCAAACCCACTATAAAAACGAATTTCAAAAACAAAACAAAAAAACAGGGAAATTCTGTACAATTCCTTCAGGGTCTCTGAGGAAACCTGGAATGACCCTATCTACAATGACAGCTGGATGTGGCATAAGGCTGGACACATGGGACTGAGTCGATTGGTGAGATTGGGTGAGCAAATGCAGAACCTTTAAAGCAATAATGCATGGCAACAATTCCATGGGTCCCAACTCTCCAGGTTGAAGGGAATATTACTACAACTATAACATGTACGGGAAACCTAGAGAATGGACACACTGTGAATACGAAAGGTCTCTAAAACTCAACGAATAGTCCCTCTCCTGGTGCTCCGCTTTGACTTTCCAACTGCTTTACTATCAATCTCCCAACCTGGAGAGACAGCTCCTTTAACTTCCTGGTTCGCACAGGTTACCCATTTCACAGACGATGAATGGGAGGAGGGAGAACCAATGAGAGAGTACCTGTTAGGCATTTGGACGGGCATATGACACTCTTATTTTCCGGGAGGAAGAAGAATTGACCAAAGTCTCAGCCACGCACCGGGAAACAGTATAGGTCCTAATTGAAAATATGGGACTTGCGTTCAGCTCACAAACAACAAGTTAAAAATGGAGCTATAGGGCAGAGCAATTCACAACCTGGCATAGTAATAAAGGACAACTATCATCCAAAAATCTGTTGAGGGAAGGCAAACACGCGGTCTTGAAAGTGAGGCAGAATAGCATGAAACAGATTTCAAGAGATATGTTGGAATCGCCTTTAAAGCACAGGAAGAGGGGCACAACTTCGACAATGATGCACTTGGCCAAAAAGGGCGTATGCGTTTTCTCCTGAGTATATTCAGGAGAAAACACATACGCCCTTTTTGGTCAAGCAAGAAAGTGGGCAATGCAAGTATGCACTACAAAGAAGTATCACTTCCCACCGGTCCAAAGGGACATCCACAAAAAGGGTAAAACCCAGAAAGGCAAGACAGGCCCTGGAGAACAGGGAGCCCTGTTATGCTGATGGGGGGGATGTAAACTGCCAACTGCCTCTCTGGAGGAGTGCATTGTGTTCCCTAAAACAAGTCAACAACAGAGCTACAGAGCCAATGACAATTTCAGTCTAGGGAATATACCTTGGGAAAACTGAAAATCAATAATACAGAGCCACCCCAAAATTTAGGGCTGCACTGCTTACAAGAACCTCAACTTCGGTACACCTTAAATATCCCAGGAAATATAAAAATGGTTCAAAAAATTTTGGAACTTACGTACGATGGAATATCCATCAGCCATGAAATCAATGTCATAAGACCAGTAGCAGCAAAATGAGTGGATTCAGGTACGATGATTCTAAGTGAAATAAGTCACACAGAAAAAGAAACTTATCATAAGATATCACTTATGAAGATCCTGTAAACATGGCTACACATGAACTGAGTTAGGAAAGAGAAGAGAGTCTCACATTTAGAAAACACTCTTATGCCTGCTTAAGGGGGATGGAAAGGTGGGGTGATGCATAAAACCAGAGGTTGATATAAGCACAGGTACCGTTCCAGAAACCAAGTATGGAATAGACAAGAACTACACCTTCCTCAGTGAAAGGGACTCAAAACACCATATTTCCCGCAGAGGAATATATCTGACTAGTAAGAATCTTAAAACCTATGTATTGATATGTCTCCATATGGGAATCAAGTGTGTGTAGACTGGCATAAAGATGGCAGCGAGAATCCGCTCAAACCCACTATAAAAAGGAATTTCAAAAACAAAACAAAAAAACAGCGAAATTCTTTACAATTCCTTCAGTGTCTCTGATGAAACTTGGAATGACCATATCTAGAACGACTGCTGGAGGTGGCATAAGGCTGGACACATGGGAATGAGAGGATTGGTGAGATTCGTGAGCAAATGCAGACCCTTTAAAGCAATAATGCATGGCACCCATTCCATGGGTCCCAACTCTCCAGGTTTTAGGGAATATTACTACAGCTACAACATGTATGGGAAACCTAGTGAATGAAAACACTGTGAATACGAAAGGTTTCTAAATCTCAACGAATAGTCCCTCTCCTGGTGCTCCAGTTTCACTTTCTAACTGCTTTACTATCAATCTCCCAACTTGGAGAGACAGCACCTTTAACCTCCTGGTTCGCACAGGTTGCCAATTTGGCAAAGGATGAAAGGGAAGAGGGAGAACCAAACAGAGAGTAGCTGTTAGGCATTTGGACGGGCACATGTCACTCTTATTTCCCGGGAGGAAGAAGAATTAACCAAAGTCTCTGCCACCCACCGGGAACCAGTATAGGTCCTAAACCAAAATATGGGACTTGAGTTCAGCTCACAAAAAACGAATTAAAAAATGGAGCTATAGGGCAGAGCAATTCACAAACTGGCAGAGTAAAAAAGGACAACTATCATCCAAAAATCTGTTGAGGGAAGGCAACGAGGCGGTTTTGAATGTGAGGCAGAATAGCAGGAAACAGATTTCAAGAGGTACATTGGAATCACCTTTAAAGCACATTGAGGGGCACAATTTCGACAATGATGCACTTGGCCAAAATTGGCTTATGCATTTTCTCCTGAGTATATTCAGGAGAAAACGCATACACCCTTTTTGGCCAAGCAAGCAAGCGGGCATGAAAGTCTGCACTACAAAGAAGTATCATTTCCCGCCGGTCCACAGGAACATCCACAAAAAGGGTAAAAACCAGAAATTCAAGACAGGCCCTGGAGAACAGGGAGCCTTGTTATGCTGATGGGCGGGACGTATATTGCCAACTGCATCTCTGGATGAGTGCATTGTTTTCCCTAAATCAAGTAAACAACAGAGCTACAGAGTCAAGGGCACTACCAGTCTAGGGAATATACCTTGGGAAAACTGAAAATCAATAAGACAGAGCCACCCCAAAATTTAGGCCGGCAATGCATACAAGAACGTTAACTTGGGTACACCTTAAATATCCCAGGAAAGATAAAAATGGTTCAAAAAATTGTGGTACTTAAGTATGACGGAGTAATCCTCAGCCATGAAATTAAAGTCATAAGAGCAGTAGCAGCAAAATGAGTGGATTCAGATACGATGATTCTAACTGAAATTAGTCACACAGAAAAAGAAACTTATCATAAGATATCACTAATGAAGATCCTGTAAACATGGCTACACATGAACTGAGTTAGAAAGAGAACAGAGTCTCACATTTATAAAACACTCTTATGCCTGGTTAAGTGGGAAGGGGACGTGGGGTGATGCATAAAACCAGAGTTTGATATAAGCACAAGTACTGTTCCAAAAACCAAGTATGGAATAGACAAGACCTACACCTTCCTCAGTGAAAGTGACTCAAAACCCCATATTTCCCGCAGAGGAATATATCTGACTAGTAAGAATCTTAAAACCTATGTATTGATATGTCTCCATAAGGGAATCAAGTGTGTCAAGACAGGCATAAACCTGGCAGTGGGAATCAGCACACACCGACTATAAAAAGGAATTTCAAAAACAAAACAAAAACACAGGGAAATCCTTTACAATTCCTTCAGGGTCTCTGATGAAACCTGGAATGACCCTATCTACAACGAAAGCTGGATGTGGCATAAGGCTGGACACATAGGACTGAGAGGATTGGTGAGATTGGGTGAGCAAATGCAGACCCTTTAAAGCAATAATGCATGGCAGCCATTCCACAGGGTACCAATTCTCCAGGTTGAAGGGAATTTTACTACAGCTATAACATGTATGGGCAACCTAGAGAATGGACACACTGTGAATACGAAAGGTTTCTAAATCTCAATAAATAGTCCCTCGCCTGGTGCTACAGTTTGACTTTTCAACTGCTTTACTATCAATCTCCCAACATGGAGAAGACAGCACCTTTAACCTCCTGGTTCACAAAGGTTGACAGTTTGGCAAAGGTTGAAAGGGAAGAGGGAGAACCAATGAGAGAGTAGCTGTTAGGCATTTGGACGGGCACATGCCACTCTTATTTCCCGGGAGGAAGAAGAATTAACCAAAGTCTCAGCCACCCCCCGGGAACCAGTATAGGTCATGAACTAAAATATTGGACTTGCGTTCAGCTCACAAAAAATGAGTTAAAAACTGGAGCTATAGGGCAGAGCAATTCACAAACTTTCAGAGTAATAAAGGACAACTATCATTCAAAAATCTGTTGAGGAAAGGCAACGAGGCGGAATTGAAAGTGAGGCAGAATAGCAGGAAACAGATTTCAAGAGGTACGTAGGAATCGCCTGTAAAGCACAGGAAGAGGGGCACAACTTCGACAATGATGCACTTGGCCAAAAAGTGGGTATGCGTTTTGTCCTGAATATATTCACGAGAAAACGCATACGGTACTTTTGGCCAAGCAAGCAAGTGGGCAATGCAAGTCTGCACTACAAAGAAGTATCACTTCCCACCAGTCAAAAAGGACATCCACATAATGGGTAAAAACCAGAAAGGCAAGGCAGGCCCTGGAGAACATGGAGCATTTTTTTGCTGATGGGCGGGATGTAAATTGCCAATTGCCTCTCTGGAGGAGTGTATTGTGTTCCCTAAAATAAGTAAACAACAGAGCTACAGAGCCAAGGACACTTCCAGTCTAGGGAATATACCTTGGGAAAACTGATAATCAATAAGACAGAGCCACCCAAAAATTTAGGGCTGCATTGCTTACAAGAACCTCAACTTGGGTACACCTTAAATATCCCAGGAAATATAAAAATGGTTCAAAATATTGTGGTACTTACATACGATGGAATATCCATCAGCCATGAAATCAATGTCATAAGACCAGTAGCAGCAAAATGAGTGGATTCAGGTACGATGATTCTAAGTGAAATAAGTCACACAGAAAAAGAAACTTATCATGAGATATCACTTATGAAGATCCTGTAAACATGGCTACACATGAACTGAGTTAGGAGAGAGAGCAGAGTGTCACTTTCAGACAACACACTTATGCGTGCTTAAGGGGGAAGGAGAGGTGGGGTGATGCATAAAACCAGAGTTTCATATAAGCATAGGTACTGTTCCAAAAACCAACTATGGAATATACAAGACCTACACCTTCCTCAGTGAAAGGGACTAAAAAACCCATATTTCCCGCAGAGGAATATATCTGACTAGTAAGAATCTTAAATACTGTGTATTGATATGTCTCCATTAAACAATCAAGTGTTTCTGGACTGGCATAAACATGGCAGCGAGAATCAGCTCAAACTCACTATAAAAAGGAATTTCAAAAACAAAACAAAAAAACAGGGAAATTCTTTACAATTCCTTCAGTGTGTCTGATGAAACCTGGAATGACCCTATCTACAACGACAGCTGGATGTGGCATAAGGCTGGACACATGGGACTAAAAGGATTGGTGAGATTGGGTGAGCAAATGCAGACCCTTTACAGCAATAATGCAAGGCACCCATTCCATGGGTCCCATCTCTCCAGGTTGAATGGAATATTACTACAGCTATAACATGTAAGGGAAACCTAGAGAATGGACACACTGTGAATACGAAAGGTTTCTAAAACTCAATGAATAGTCCCTCTCCTGGTGCTCCAGTTTGACTTTCTAACTGCTTTACTATCAATCTTCCAACATGGAGAGACAGCACCTTTAACCTCCTGGTTCCCACAGGTTGCCAATTTGGCAAATGATGAAAGGGAAGAGGGAGAACCAAAGAGAGAGTAGCTGTTAGGCATGTGGATGGGCACATGTCACTCTTATTTACTGGGAGGAAGAAGAATTAACAAACGTCTCAGCCACCCACCGGGAACAAATATAGGTCCTAAACCAAAATATGGGACTTGCGTTCAGCTCACGAAAAACGAGTTAAAAAATGGAGCTCAGGGGCACAGCAATTCACAAAATGACAGAGTAATAAAGGACAACTATCATCCAAAAATCTGTTGAGGGAAGGCAATGAGGCGGACTTGAAAGCGAGGCAGAATAGCAGGAAACAGATTTCAAGAGGTACATTGGAATCGACTTTAAAACACAGGAAGAGGGGAACAACTTCGACAATGATGCACTTGGCCAAAAAGGGCGTATGCGTTTTCTCCTGAGTATATTCAGGAGAAAACGCATATGCCCTTTTTTGCCAAGCAAGCAAGCGGACAATGTAAGTCTGCACTACAAAGAAGTATCACTTCACAGCGGTCCAAAGGGACATCCACACAAGGGTAAAAACCAGAAATTCAAGACAGGCCCTGGAGAACTGGGAGCCTTGTTATGCTGATGGGAGGGATGTAAATTGCCAACTGCCTCTCTGGAGGAGTGCATTGGGTTCCCTAAAACAAGTAAACAACAGAGCTACAGAGCCAAGGACACTTCCAGTCTAGGGAATATACCTTGGGAAAACTGAGAATCAATAAGACAGAGCCACCCCAAAATTTAGAGCTGCACAGCTTACAAGAACCTCAAATTGGGTACACCTTAAATATCTCAGGAAATAAAAAAATGGTTCAAAATATTGTGGTACTTACGTACGATGGAATATCCATCAGCCATGAAATCAATGTCATAAGACCAGTAGCAGCTAAATGAGTGGATTCAGGTATGATGATTCTAAGTGAAATAAGTCACACAGAAAAAGAAACTTATCATAAGATATCACTTATGAAGATCCTGTAAACCTGGCTACTCTTGAACTGAGTTAGGAAAGAGAACAGTGTCTCACAGTTGGAAAACACTCTTATGCCTGCTTAAGGGGGAAGGAGAGGTGGGGTGATGCATAAAACCAGAGTTTGATATAAGCACAGGTACCATTCCAAAAACCAACTATGGAATAGACAAGACCTACACCTTCCTCAGTGAAAGGGATTCAAAACCCCATATTTCACGCAGAAGAATATATCTAACTAGTAAGAATCTTAAAACCTATGTATTGATATGTCTCCGTAAGGGAATCAATTGTTTCTAGACACGCATAATCATGGCAGCGAGAATCGGCTCAAAGCCACTATAAAACGGAATTTCAAAAACAAAACACAAAAACAGGGAAATTCTTTACAAATCCTTCAGGATCTCTGATGAAACCTGGAATGACCCTATCTACAATGACAGCTGGAGGTGGCATAAGGCTGGACACATGGGACTGAGAGGATTGGTGAGATTGGGTGAGCAAATTCAGACCCTTTAAAGCAATAATGCAAGACACCCATCCCATGGGTCCCAGCTCTCCAGGTTGAAGGGAATATTACTACAGCTATAACATGTACGGGAAACCTAGAGAATGGACACACTGTGAATAAGAAAGGTCTCTAAAACTCAACGAATATTCCCTCTCCTGGTCCTCCCATTTGACTTTCCAACTGCTTTACTATCAATCTCCCAACGTCGAGAGACAGCACCTTTAACCTCCTGGTTCGCACAGGTTGCCAATTTCGCAGACGATGAATGGGAAGAGGGAGAACAAATGAGAGAGTAGCTGTTAGGCATTTGGACGGGCATATGTCACTCTTATTTCCCGGGAGGAAAAAGAATTGACCAAAGTCTCAGCCACCCACCGGGAAACAGTATAGGTCCTGAACCAAAATATTGGACTTGCGTACAGCTCACAAAAAAACAGTTAAAAAACGGAGCTCAGGGGCAGAACAATTAACAAACTGGCAGAGTAATAAAGGACAACTATCGTCCAAAAATGTGTTGAAGGAAGACAACGAGGCAGACTTGAAAGCGAGGCAGCATAGCAGGAAACAGATTTCAAGAGGTACGTTGGAGTCACATTTAAAGCACAGGAAGAGGGGCACAACTTCGAAAATGATGCACTTGGCCAAAAATGGCTTATGCATTTTCTCCTGAGTATATTCAGTAGAAACCGCATACACCCTTTTTGGCCAAGCAACTAAGCGGGCATGCAAGTCTGCACTACAAAGAAGTATCACTTCACACCGGTCCAAAGCGACATCCACACAAAGGGTAAAAACCAGAAATTTAAGACAGGCCCTGGAGAACAGGGAGCCTTGTTATGCTGATGGGCGGAATGTAAATTGCCAACTGCCTCTCTGGAGGATTGCATTGTGTTCCCTAAAACAAGTAAACAATAGAGCTACAGAGCCAAGGACACTTCCAGTCTAGGGAATATACCTTGGGAAAACTGAAAATCAATAAGACACAGCCACCCCAAAATTTAGGGCTGCACTGCTCACAAGAACCTCAACTTGGGTACACCTTAAGTATCCAAGGAAAGATAAAAATGGTTCAAAAAATTGTGGTACATTCGTACGATAGAATATCCCTCAGCCCAGAAGTCAATGTCATAAGACCAGTAGCAGAAAAATGAGTTGATTCAGGTACGATGATTCTAAGTGAAATAAGTCACACAGAAAATGAAACGTACCATAAGATATCACTTATGAAGATCCTGTAAACATGGCTACACATGAACTGAGTTAGGAAAGAGAAGAGAGTCTCACATTTAGAAAACACGCTTATGCCTGCTTAAGGGGGAAGGAGAGGTGGGGTGATGCATAAAACCAGAGTTTGATATAAGCACAGGTACCGTTCCAAAAACCAGCTATGGAATAGACAAGACCTACACCTTAACAGAGAAAGAGACTCAAAACCCCATATTTCCCACAGAGGAATATATCTGACTAGTAAGAATCTTAAAACCTATGTACTGATATGTCTCCGTAAGGGAATCAAGTGTTTCTAGACTGACATAAACATGGCAGCGAGAATCAGCTCCAACCCACTATAAAAATGAATTTGAAAAACAAATAAAAGGAAATTCTTTACAATTCCTTCAGGGTTTCTGATGAAACCTGGAATGACCCTGTCTACAATGACAGCTGTATGTGGAATAAGGCTGGGCACATGGGACTGAGAGGATTGGTGAGATTGGGTGAGCAAATGCAGACCCTTTAAAGCAATAATGCATGGCACCCATTCCATGTGTCCCAACTCTCCAGGTTGAAGGGTATATTACTATAGCTATAACATGTAAGGGAAACCTAAGAATGGACACACTGTGAATACGAAATTTTCTAAATCTCAACGAATAGTCCCTCTCCTTGTGCGCCAGTTTGACTTTCCAACTGCTTTACTATCAATCTCCCAACTTGGAGAGACAGCACCTTTAACCTCCTGGTTCGCACAGGTTGCCAATTTGGCAAATGATGAAAGGGAAGTGGGAGAACCAATGAAGGAGTAGCTGTTAGGCATTTGGACGGGCACATGTCACTCTTATTTCCCGGGAGGAAGTAGAATTAACCAAAGACTCAGCCACCCACCAAAAACCAGTATAGGTTCTGAACCAAAATATTGGACTTGCGTTCAGCTCACAAAAAATGAGATAAAAAATGGAGCTCAGGGACATAGCAATTCACAAAGTGGCAGAGTAATAAAGGGCAACTATCGTCCAAAAATCTGTTGAGGGAAGGCAACGAGGCGGACTTGAAAGCGAGGCAGAAGAGCAGGAAACAGATTTCAAGAGGTACGTTGGAATCGCCTTTAAAGCACAGGAAGAGGGTCACAACTTCCACAATGATGCACTTGGCCAAAAAGTGCATTTGCGTTTTCTCCTAAATATATTCAGGAGAAAATGCATACGCCCTTTTTGGCGAAGCAAGCAAGTGGGCAATGCAAATCTACACTACAAAGAAGAATCACTTCCCACTGTTCAAAAGGGACATCCACCAAATGGGTAAAAACCAGAAAGGCAAGAGAGGCCCTGGAAAACAGGGAGCCTTGTTATGCTGATGGGCGGAATGTAAATTGCCAACTGCCTATCTGGAGGAGTGCATTGTGTTCCCTGAAACAAGGAAACAACAGAGCAACAGAGCCAAGGGCACTTCCAGTCTAGGGAATATACCTTGGGAAAATTGAATATCAATAAGACAGAACCACCCCAAAATTTAGGAATGCACTGCTTACAAGAACCTCAACTTGGGTACACCTTAATATCCCAGGAAATATAAAAATGGTTGAAAAAGTTGTGGTACTTATGTACGAGGGAATATCCCTCAGCCTTGAAATCAATATCATATGACCAGTAGCAGCAAAATGAGTGGATTCAGGTACGATGATTCTAAGTGAAATAAGTCACACAGAAAAAGAAACTTATCATAAGATATCACTTATGAAGATCCTGTAAACCTGGCTAGTCTTGAACTGAGTTAGGAAAGAGAACAGTGTCTCACAGTTGGAAAACACTCTTATGCCTGCTTAAGGGGGAAGGAGAGGTGGGGTGATGCATAAAACCAGAGTTTGATATAAGCACAGGTACCATTCCAAAAACCAACTATGGAATAGACAAGACCTACACCTTCCTCAGTGAAAGGGATTCAAAACCCCATATTTCACGCAGAAGTATATATCTAACTAGTAAGAATCTTAAAACCTATGTATTGATATGTCTCCGTAAGGGAATCAAGTGTTTCTAGACACGCATAATCATGGCAGCGAGAATCGGCTCAAAGCCACTATAAAAGGGAATTTCAGAAACAAAACAAAAAAACAGGGAAATTCTTTACAAATCCTTCAGGATCTCTGATGAAACCTGGAATGACCCTATCTACAATGACAGCTGGAGGTGGCATAAGGCTGGACACATGGGACTGAGAGGATTGGTGAGATTGGGTGAGCAAATTCAGACCCTTTAAAGCAATAATGCAAGACACCCATCCCATGGGTCCCAGCTCTCCAGGTTGAAGGGAATATTACTACAGCTATAACATGTACGGGAAACCTAGAGAATGGACACACTGTGAATAAGAAAGGTCTCTAAAACTCAACGAATAGTCCCTCTCCTGGTCCTCCCATTTGACTTTCCAACTGCTTTACTATCAATCTCCCAACGTCGAGAGACAGCACCTTTAACCTCCTGGTTCGCACAGGTTGCCAATTTCGCAGACGATGAATGGGAAGAGGGAGAACAAATGAGAGAGTAGCTGTTAGGCATTTGGACGGGCATATGTCACTCTTATTTCCCGGGAGGAAAAAGAATTGACCAAAGTCTCAGCCACCCACCGGGAAACAGTATAGGTCCTGAACCAAAATATTGGACTTGCGTACAGCTCACAAAAAAACAGTTAAAAAACGGAGCTCAGGGGCAGAACAATTAACAAACTGGCAGAGTAATAAAGGACAACTATCGTCCAAAAATGTGTTGAAGGAAGACAACGAGGCAGACTTGAAAGCGAGGCAGAATAGCAGGAAACAGATTTCAAGAGGTACGTTGGAGTCACATTTAAAGCACAGGAAGAGGGGCACAACTTCGAAAATGATGCACTTGGCCAAAAATGGCTTATGCATTTTCTCCTGAGTATATTCAGTAGAAACCGCATACGCCCTTTTTGGCCAAGCAACTAAGCGGGCATGCAAGTCTGCACTACAAAGAAGTATCACTTCACACCGGTCCAAAGCGACATCCACACAAAGGGTAAAAACCAGAAATTTAAGACAGGCCCTGGAGAACAGGGAGCCTTGTTATGCTGATGGGCGGAATGTAAATTGCCAACTGCCTCTCTGGAGGATTGCATTGTGTTCCCTAAAACAAGTAAACAATAGAGCTACAGAGCCAAGGACACTTCCAGTCTAGGGAATATACCTTGGGAAAACTGAAAATCAATAAGACACAGCCACCCCAAAATTTAGGGCTGCACTGCTCACAAGAACCTCAACTTGGGTACACCTTAAGTATCCAAGGAAAGATAAAAATGGTTCAAAAAATTGTGGTACATTCGTACGATAGAATATCCCTCAGCCCAGAAGTCAATGTCATAAGACCAGTAGCAGAAAAATGAGTTGATTCAGGTACGATGATTCTAAGTGAAATAAGTCACACAGAAAATGAAACGTACCATAAGATATCACTTATGAAGATCCTGTAAACATGGCTACACATGAACTGAGTTAGGAAAGAGAAGAGAGTCTCACATTTAGAAAACACGCTTATGCCTGCTTAAGGGGGAAGGAGAGGTGGGGTGATGCATAAAACCAGAGTTTGATATAAGCACAGGTACCGTTCCAAAAACCAGCTATGGAATAGACAAGACCTACACCTTAACAGAGAAAGAGACTCAAAACCCCATATTTCCCACAGAGGAATATATCTGACTAGTAAGAATCTTAAAACCTATGTACTGATATGTCTCCGTAAGGGAATCAAGTGTTTCTAGACTGACATAAACATGGCAGCGAGAATCAGCTCCAACCCACTATAAAAATGAATTTGAAAAACAAATAAAAGGAAATTCTTTACAATTCCTTCAGGGTTTCTGATGAAACCTGGAATGACCCTGTCTACAATGACAGCTGTATGTGGAATAAGGCTGGGCACATGGGACTGAGAGGATTGGTGAGATTGGGTGAGCAAATGCAGACCCTTTAAAGCAATAATGCATGGCACCCATTCCATGTGTCCCAACTCTCCAGGTTGAAGGGTATATTACTATAGCTATAACATGTAAGGGAAACCTAAGAATGGACACACTGTGAATACGAAATTTTCTAAATCTCAACGAATAGTCCCTCTCCTTGTGCGCCAGTTTGACTTTCCAACTGCTTTACTATCAATCTCCCAACTTGGAGAGACAGCACCTTTAACCTCCTGGTTCGCACAGGTTGCCAATTTGGCAAATGATGAAAGGGAAGTGGGAGAACCAATGAAGGAGTAGCTGTTAGGCATTTGGACGGGCACATGTCACTCTTATTTCCCGGGAGGAAGTAGAATTAACCAAAGACTCAGCCACCCACCAAAAACCAGTATAGGTTCTGAACCAAAATATTGGACTTGCGTTCAGCTCACAAAAAATGAGATAAAAAATGGAGCTCAGGGACATAGCAATTCACAAAGTGGCAGAGTAATAAAGGGCAACTATCGTCCAAAAATCTGTTGAGGGAAGGCAACGAGGCGGACTTGAAAGCGAGGCAGAAGAGCAGGAAACAGATTTCAAGAGGTACGTTGGAATCGCCTTTAAAGCACAGGAAGAGGGTCACAACTTCCACAATGATGCACTTGGCCAAAAAGTGCATTTGCGTTTTCTCCTAAATATATTCAGGAGAAAATGCATACGCCCTTTTTGGCGAAGCAAGCAAGTGGGCAATGCAAATCTACACTACAAAGAAGAATCACTTCCCACTGTTCAAAAGGGACATCCACCAAATGGGTAAAAACCAGAAAGGCAAGAGAGGCCCTGGAAAACAGGGAGCCTTGTTATGCTGATGGGCGGAATGTAAATTGCCAACTGCCTATCTGGAGGAGTGCATTGTGTTCCCTGAAACAAGGAAACAACAGAGCAACAGAGCCAAGGGCACTTCCAGTCTAGGGAATATACCTTGGGAAAATTGAATATCAATAAGACAGAACCACCCCAAAATTTAGGAATGCACTGCTTACAAGAACCTCAACTTGGGTACACCTTAATATCCCAGGAAATATAAAAATGGTTGAAAAAGTTGTGGTACTTATGTACGAGGGAATATCCCTCAGCCTTGAAATCAATATCATATGACCAGTAGCAGCAAAATGAGTGGATTCAGGTACGATGATTCTAAGTGAAATAAGTCACACAGAAAAAGAAACTTATCATAAGATATCACTTATGAAGATCCTGTAAACCTGGCTAGTCTTGAACTGAGTTAGGAAAGAGAACAGTGTCTCACAGTTGGAAAACACTCTTATGCCTGCTTAAGGGGGAAGGAGAGGTGGGGTGATGCATAAAACCAGAGTTTGATATAAGCACAGGTACCATTCCAAAAACCAACTATGGAATAGACAAGACCTACACCTTCCTCAGTGAAAGGGATTCAAAACCCCATATTTCACGCAGAAGTATATATCTAACTAGTAAGAATCTTAAAACCTATGTATTGATATGTCTCCGTAAGGGAATCAAGTGTTTCTAGACACGCATAATCATGGCAGCGAGAATCGGCTCAAAGCCACTATAAAAGGGAATTTCAGAAACAAAACAAAAAAACAGGGAAATTCTTTACAAATCCTTCAGGATCTCTGATGAAACCTGGAATGACCCTATCTACAATGACAGCTGGAGGTGGCATAAGGCTGGACACATGGGACTGAGAGGATTGGTGAGATTGGGTGAGCAAATTCAGACCCTTTAAAGCAATAATGCAAGACACCCATCCCATGGGTCCCAGCTCTCCAGGTTGAAGGGAATATTACTACAGCTATAACATGTACGGGAAACCTAGAGAATGGACACACTGTGAATAAGAAAGGTCTCTAAAACTCAACGAATAGTCCCTCTCCTGGTCCTCCCATTTGACTTTCCAACTGCTTTACTATCAATCTCCCAACGTCGAGAGACAGCACCTTTAACCTCCTGGTTCGCACAGGTTGCCAATTTCGCAGACGATGAATGGGAAGAGGGAGAACAAATGAGAGAGTAGCTGTTAGGCATTTGGACGGGCATATGTCACTCTTATTTCCCGGGAGGAAAAAGAATTGACCAAAGTCTCAGCCACCCACCGGGAAACAGTATAGGTCCTGAACCAAAATATTGGACTTGCGTACAGCTCACAAAAAAACAGTTAAAAAACGGAGCTCAGGGGCAGAACAATTCACAAACTGGCAGAGTAATAAATGACAACTATCGTCCAAAAATGTGTTGAAGGAAGACAACGAGGCAGACTTGAAAGCGAGGCAGAATAGCAGGAAACAGATTTCAAGAGGTACGTTGGAGTCACATTTAAAGCACAGGAAGAGGGGCACAACTTCGAAAATGATGCACTTGGCCAAAAATGGCTTATGCATTTTCTCCTGAGTATATTCAGTAGAAACCGCATACGCCCTTTTTGGCCAAGCAACTAAGCGGGCATGCAAGTCTGCACTACAATGAAGTATCACTTCACACCGGTCCAAAGGGACATCCACACAAAGGGTAAAAACCAGAAATTTAAGACAGGCCCTGGAGAACAGGGAGCCTTGTTATGCTGATGGGCGGAATGTAAATTGCCAACTGCCTCTCTGGAGGATTGCATTGTGTTCCCTAAAACAAGTAAATAATAGAGCTACAGAGCCAAGGACACTTCCAGTCTAGGGAATATACCTTGGGAAAACTGAAAATCAATAAGACACAGCCACCCCAAAATTTAGGGCTGCACTGCTCACAAGAACCTCAACTTGGGTACACCTTAAGTATCCCAGGAAATATAAAACTGGTTCAAAAAATTGTGGTACATTCGTACAATGGAATATCCCTCAGCCCAGAAGTCAATGTCATAAGACCAGTAGCAGAAAAATGAGTTGATTCAGGTACGATGATTCTAAGTGAAATAAGTCACACAGAAAATGAAACGTACCATAAGATATCACTTATGAAGATCCTGTAAACATGGCTACACATGAACTGAGTTAGGAAAGAGAAGAGAGTCTCACATTTAGAAAACACGCTTATGCCTGCTTAAGGGGGAAGGAGAGGTGGGGTGATGCATAAAACCAGAGTTTGATATAAGCACAGGTACCGTTCCAAAAACCAGCTATGGAATAGACAAGACCTACACCTTAACAGAGAAAGAGACTCAAAACCCCATATTTCCCACAGAGGAATATATCTGACTAGTAAGAATCTTAAAACCTATGTACTGATATGTCTCCGTAAGGGAATCAAGTGTTTCTAGACTGACATAAACATGGCAGCGAGAATCAGCTCCAACCCACTATAAAAATGAATTTGAAAAACAAATAAAAGGAAATTCTTTACAATTCCTTCAGGGTTTCTGATGAAACCTGGAATGACCCTGTCTACAATGACAGCTGTATGTGGAATAAGGCTGGGCACATGGGACTGAGAGGATTGGTGAGATTGGGTGAGCAAATGCAGACCCTTTAAAGCAATAATGCATGGCACACATTCCATGGGTCCCAACTCTCCAGGTTGAAGGGTATATTACTATAGCTATAACATGTAAGGGAAACCTAAGAATGGACACACTGTGAATACGAAATTTTCTAAATCTCAACGAATAGTCCCTCTCCTTGTGCGCCAGTTTGACTTTCCAACTGCTTTACTATCAATCTCCCAACTTGGAGAGACAGCACCTTTAACCTCCTGGTTCGCACAGGTTGCCAATTTGGCAAATGATGAAAGGGAAGTGGGAGAACCAATGAAGGAGTAGCTGTTAGGCATTTGGACGGGCACATGTCACTCTTACTTCCCGGGAGGAAGAAGAATTAACCAAAGACTCAGCCACCCACCAAAAACCAGTATAGGTTCTGAACCAAAATATTGGACTTGCGTTCAGCTCACAAAAAATGAGATAAAAAATGGAGCTCAGGGGCATAGCAATTCACAAAGTGGCAGAGTAATAAAGGGCAACTATCGTCCAAAAATCTGTTGAGGGAAGGCAACGAGGCGGACTTGAAAGCGAGGCAGAAGAGCAGGAAACAGATTTCAAGAGGTACGTTGGAATCGCCTTTAAAGCACAGGAAGAGGGTCACAACTTCGACAATGATGCACTTGGCCAAAAAGTGCATTTGCGTTTTCTCCTAAATATATTCAGGAGAAAATGAATATGCCCTTTTTGGCGAAGCAAGCAAGTGGGCAATGCAAATCTACACTACAAAGAAGTATCACTTCCCACTGTTCAAAAGGGACATCCACCAAATGGGTAAAAACCAGAAAGGCAAGAGAGGCCCTGGAAAACAGGGAGCCTTGTTATGCTGATGGGCGGAATGTAAATTGCCAACTGCCTATCTGGAGGAGTGCATTGTGTTCCCTGAAACAAGGAAACAACAGAGCAACAGAGCCAAGGGCACTTCCAGTCTAGGGAATATACCTTGGGAAAATTGAATATCAATAAGACAGAACCACCCCAAAATTTAGGGCTGCACTGCTTACAAGAACCTCATCTTGGGTACACCTTAAATATCCCAGAAAAGATAAAAATGGTTCAAAAAATTGTGGTACTTACGTATGATGGGATATCCCTCAGCCATGAAATCAATGTCCTAAGACCAGTAGCAGCAAAATGAGTGGATTCAGGTACGATGATTCTAAGTGAAATAAGTCACACAGAAAAAGAAACTTATCATAAAATATCACTTATGAAAATCCTGTAAACATGGCTACACATGAACAGATTTAGGAAAGAGAACAGAGTCTCATATTTAGAAAAAACTCTTATGCCTGCTTAAGGGGAAAGGAGAGGTGGGGTGATGCATAAAACCAGAGTTTGATATAAGCACAGGTACCGTTCCAAAAACCAAATGTGGAATAGACAAGACATAGAGCTTCCTCAGTGAAAGGGACTCAAAACGCCATATTTCCCACAGAGGAATATATCTGACTATTAAGAATCTTAAAACCTATGTATTGATATGTCTCCTTAAGGGAATCAAGTGTTTCTAGACTGGCATAAACAGGGCAGCGAGAATCAGCTCAAACCCACAATAAAAAGGAATTTCAAAACAAAACATAAAAACAGGGAAATTCTTTACAATTCCTTCAGGGTCTCTGATGAAACCTGGAATGACCCTATCTACAACGACAGCTGGATGTTGCATAAGGTTGGACAGATGGGACTGAAAGGACTGGTGAGATTGGGTGAGCAAATGCAAACCCTTTAAAGCAATAATGCATGGTACCCATTCCATGTGTCGCAACTCTCCAGATTGAAGGGTATATTACTACATTATTAGCATGTACGGGAAACCTAGAGAATTGACACACTGTGAATACGAAAGGTCTCTAAAACTAAACAAATAATCCCTCTCCTGGTGCTCCGTTTTGACTTTCCAACTTCTTCAATATCAATCTCCCAACTTGCTGTGACAGCCCCTTTAACCTTCTGGTTCGCACAGGTTGCCAATTTGGCAGAGGATGAAAGGGAAGAGGGAGAACAAATGAGAGAGTAGCTGTTAGGCATTTGGACGGGCACATGTCACTCTTATTTCATGGGAGGAAGAAGAATTAACCAAAGTCTCAGCCACCCACCGGGAACCAGTATAGGTCCTGAACCAAAATATTGCACTTGGGTTCAGCTCACAAAAAACGAGTTAAAAAATGGAGCTCAGGGGCATAGCAATTCACAAACTTGTAGGGTAATAAAGGACAACTATCGTCAAAAAATCTGTTAAGGGAAGGCAACAAGGCGGATTTGAAAGCGAGGCAGAATAGAAGAAAAGAGATTTCCACAGATATGTTGGAATTGCCTTTAAAGCACAGGAAGAGGGTCACAAATTCGACAAAGATGCACTTGGCCAAAAAGGTCGTATGCCTTTTCTCCTGAATATATTCTGGAGAAAACGCATATGCCCTTTTTGGCCAAGCAAGCAAGTGGGCAAAGCAGATCTGCACTACAAAGAAGTATCACTTCCCACCGGTCAAAAGGGACATCCACAAAATGGGTAAAAACCAGAAATGCAAGACAGGCCCTGGAGAAAATGGAGCCTTGTTATGCTGATGGGCGGCATGTAAATTGCCAACTGCCTATCTGGAGGAGTGCACTGTGTTCCCTGAAAGACGTAAACAACAGAGCTACTGAGCCAAGGGCACTTCCAGTCTAGGGAATATACCTTGGGGAAACTGAAAATCAATAAGACAGTGCCACCCCAACATTTAGGGCTGCACTGCTTACAAGAACCTCAACTTGGGTACACCTTAAATATCCGAGGAAATATAAAATTGGTTCAAAAAATTGTGGTACTTACATACGATGGAATATCCCTCAGCCATGAAATCAATGTCATAAGACCAGTAGCAGCAAAATGAGTGGATTCAGGTACGATGATTCTAAGTGAAATACGTCACACAGATAAAGAAACTTATCATAAGATATCACTTATGAAGATCCTGTAAACATGGCTACACATGAACTGAGTTAGGAAAGAGAACAGAGTCTCACATTTAGAAAACCCTCTTATGCCTGCTTAAGGGGGAAGGAGAGGTGGGGTTATGCATAAATCCAGAGTTTGATATTAGCACAGGTACCATTCCATAAACCAAATACAGAATAGACAAGACCTACACCTTCCTCAGTGAACGGGACTCAAAACCCCTATTCCCCACAGAGGAATATATCTGATTAGTAAGAATCTTAAAACTTATGTATTGATATGCCTCTGTAAGGGAATCAAGTGTGTCTAGACAGGCATAAACACGTCAGGGAAAATCAGCTCAACCCCATTATAAAAATGAATTTCAAAAACAAATCAAAAAAACAGCGAAATTCTTACACAATTCCTTCAGGTGTTCTGATGAAACCTAGAATGACCCTATCTGCAAAGACAGCTGGATGAGACATAAGGCTGGACACTTGGGACTGAGAGGACTGGTGAGATTGGGAGAGAAAATACAGACCCTTTAAAGTAGTAATGCATGCCACCATTCCATGGGTCCCAAATTTCCAGGTAGAAGGGAATATAACTACAGTTATAACATGTATGGGAAACCTAGAGAATGGACACCCTGTGATGGCGAAAGGTTTCTGAAAGTCTCCTACTTTTTCCTCTCCTTGTGCTACAGTTTGGCATTCCAACTACTTTACTATCAATCTCCCAACTTAGGAGAGTCATCCCCTATAACCTCCTGGTTCGCACAGTTTGCTAATTGTGCAGAGGATGAAAGGGAAGATGGAGAACCAATCAGAGAGTAGATGTAGGCATTTGGACGGACACATGTCACTCTAAATTCCCGTCAGGAAGAAGAATTAACCAAAGCCTCAGCCACCCACAGGGAACCAGTATAGCCACCCCTGGAACCAGTATAGTTCCTGAAGCAAAATTGTGGATTTGCGGTCAGCTCCCAATAATGGGATTTGAAAATTGGAGCTCAGGGGCAAAGCAAATCAAAAACCTGCAGAGTTATAAAGGACTACTCTCTTCCAAAAATCTGTTGAGGGAAGGCAACAAAGCGGACTTGAAAATGAGGCGGAATTGCACAAAACATATTTCAAGAGGTAAATTGGAATCGCCTTTAAAGCACAGGAAAGGCATCACAAATTCGAGAATGATGCACTTGGCCAAAATCAGCGTATGACTGTTCTCCTGAATATATTCAAGAGAAAAGGCATAGGCCCTTTTTGGCCAATCAAGCAAGCGTGCAATGCAAATCCACACTACAAAGAATTTTCACTTCCCACCGGTCCAAAAGGACATCCGAAAATCTGTAAAAACCAGAAAGGCAAGATAGAGATGACAAGGGCATAAAGCAATATGATCCCAAGGGTCATGGAGGATTGTGATGACAAGTGTATGGAGCATTGTGATGACAAGATTATGTATCATTTTGCTGTCAAAGGCATTGTGATGACAAGGTTCATGGAGCACTGTGATGACAAGCGTCATGGAGCAGTGTGATTACAGGGTTCATGGAGCATTGGGATGACAAGGGCATGGAGCATTTTGATGACAAGATTCCCGGATCATTGTGTTGTCAGGGTTCATGGAGCGTTGTGATGACAGTGGTCATGGCACATTTTGATGACAGAGGTCATGGAGCATTGTGATGAGAACGTCATGGAGCATTGGGCTGAAAATGTTCATGGAGTATTGTGATGACAGTGGTCAAGGAGCATTGTGATGACAAGGTACTAGAGCATTGTGATGAGAAGACCATGGAGCCATGTGATGACAACTCTCATGGAGCATTCTGATGAAAAGGGTCATGGAGCATTGTGATTACAGGGGTCTTGGAGCATTGTGATGACAAGGGCATGGAACATTGGGATGAGAATGTCATAGAGCGTTCTGATGACATGCATCATGGAGCTTTGTGCTGACAAAGGCATGGAGCAATGTGATGACAAGGGTCACCGAGCATTGTGATGAAAATTTCATGGAGCATTTTGGTGACAAAGGTCACAGAGCCTTGTGATGACGAGGGCATGGACAATTGTGATGACAAAGGTCATGAAGCATTGTGATGACTGGAGTCACAGAGCATTGTGATGATAGGGGCCATAGAGCTTTGTGATGAAAAGGCAATGAGCATTGTGATGACAGGGGCATGGAGCATTGGCCTGACATGTTTCATGGATTATTGTGATGACAGTGGGCATGGTGCAATGTGATGACAAAGGCATGGAGCATTGTGATGAGAAGGTCATGGAGTATTTTGAAGACAGGTCTCAGGGAGCATTGTGATGACATATGTCATGGTCCATTGCGATGACAATGGAATGGAATATTGTGATGCCAAGTGTCATGGAGGATTGTGATGACAAATGTAATGGAGCATTTTGATGACAAGGGCTTGGAGCATTGTGATGACAATGGACATGGAGCATTGTGATGACAAGGGCATGGAGCATTGTGATGACAAGGGCCATTGAGAATTTTGATGACAAGTTCATGAAGCATTGTGATGACAAGCACATGGAGCTTCCTATGACAGGGGTCATGGAGCATTGCGATGACAAGTGCATAGAGAATTGTGATGACAAATCATGTAACACGGTGATGAGAAGTGTCATGGTGCACAGTGATGCCAAGAACGAGGAGAATTGTGATGACAGGGGACATGGAGCATTGTGATGACCAGGGCATGGAGCATTGTGATGGCAAGACCGTGGAGCTTTTTGATGAGAAGACCATGGATAATTGTGATGACGAGCGTCATGGAGCACTGTAATGAAAAGGGGAATGGAGCATTGTGATGAGAGTGGCCATGGAGCATTATGATGACAAGGGTCATGGAGCATTTTGATGACAAGGGCGTGGAGCATTGTGATGAGAAGACCATGGATAATTGTGATGACGAGCGTCATGGAGCACAGTAATGACAAGGGGTATGGAGCATTGTGATGATAGTGGCCATGGAGCATTGTGATGACAAGTGTCATGGAGCATTGTGATGACAAGTGTATTGAGAAAGGTGATGAAAATGATCATGGAGCATTTTGACGAAAAGGACATGGAGTATTGTGATGGCAGGCATCATGGAGCATTGTGATGACAAGTGTTATGGAACATTGTGAACACAAGGGTTTGGAGAATTGTGATGGTAGAAGTCATGGATCATTTTTTTTTTCAAGGTGCATGGAGCATTGTGATGACAAGGGCATGAAGCAATGTGATCCCAAGTTTCATGGAGGATTGTGATGACAATGGTAAGGGAGTATTGTGATGACAAGCAAATGGAGCATTGTGATGACAAGGTCATGTAGCATTTTGCTGACACAGGCATGGAGCATTGTGATGATAAGGGTCATGGAGCACTGTGATGAGAAGCATCATGGATCATTGTGATTACAGGGGTCATGGAGCATAGGGATGGCAAGGCCATGGATCATTGTGATGACAAGTGTCATGGATCATTGGGATGAAAATGTTCATGGAGCACTGTGATGACTAGGGAATGGAGCATTGTGATGACAAGAGTCCCGCATCACTGTGTGGTCAGGGGTCATGGAGCGTTGTGATGACAGTGGTCATGGAGCATTGTGATGATAGGGATCATGAAGCATTGTGATGAGAAGTTCCTGGAGAATTGGACTGAAAATGTTCAGGAAGTATTGTGAGGACAGGGGTCATGGAGCATTGTGATGACAAGGGAATGGAGCACTGTGATGAAAAGTTCCTGGAGCATTGTGATGAGAAGACAATGGAGCCTTGTAATAACAAGTCTCATGGAGCATTCTAATGAAAAGGGGCATGGAGTATTGTGATTACAGGGGTCTTGGAGCATTGTGATGACAAGGGCATGGAGCATTGTGATTACATGGGTCTTGGAGCATTGTGATGAAAATGGCATGGATCATTGTGATGAAAATGGCATGGAGCCTTGTCATGACAGGGTTCAAGGAGCATATTGACGACAAGTGTCAGGGAGCATTGTGATGACACGTGTATTTGAGAATTTTTATGACAAAGATCATGGAGCATTGTGATGAGAAGACCATGTATAATTGTGATGACGAGCGTCAAGGGGCATTGTGATGACAAGTGTTTTGGAATATTGTGATCACAGGGGTTTGGAGCATTGTTTATAACAGAGGTCATGGAGCATTTTGATTTCATTCTGATGACAATAGCATGAAGCATTATGATGATGGGCATGGTGCATTGTGATGACAGGGTTCAAGGATCATTGAGATGAAAAGAGGCATAGAGCATTGTGATTACAGGGTTCTTGGAGCATTGTGATGAGATGGGTCATGGAGCTTTGTGATGAAAAGGCCATGGAACATAGTGATGGCAGGGCTCATGGAGCATTGTTATGACAGGGGTAATGGAGCATTGTGATGGCAAGGGCATGGAGCATTGTGATGAGAAGGCCATGGAGCATTCTAATGACATGTGTCATGAAGCTTTGTGAAGACAAGGTCATGGAGCAATGGGATGAGAGCGTTCATGGAGCATTGTGATGAAAATCACATGGAGCACTGTGATGCCAAGGGTCATGGATCTTTGTGATGACAAAAGTCATGGAGCATGTTGATGGCAAGGGTGTTGTGCATTGTGATGAGAAGGGCAGGGAACATTCTGATGACAGGGTCATGGAGCAATTTGATGAAAAGTGTCATGGAACATTTTGATGACAGGTGTTCTGGAACAATGTGATGTAAGGGGTCATCGAATATTGTGATGATAAGAGCATGTAGCATTGTGATGACAGCAGTCATGGAACATTGTGATGACAAGGGTGAGGGAGTATTGTGACAAATAGTGATGTAGCATTGTGATATCAGTGGTGAGAGAGCATTTTGATGAGAAGTGCATGGAGCATTGTGATTACAATGTTTATGGAGCATGGCAATGACAAGTATGTGGACCGTAGTGATAAAATGTGCATGGCACATTTTGAAGAAAATGGTCATGGAGCATTGTTCTCACAAAGAAATAGAGCATTGTGATGACAAGGGTCACAGAGAATTGTGATGAAATGTTCATGGAGCATTGTGGTTAAAAAGGTCACAGAGCCTTGTGATGACACGGGCATGGACCATTGTGATGACAAACGTTATGAAGCATTGTGATGACTGGAGTCACGGAGCATGTGATGTCAGGGGTCATGGAGCATTGTGATGACATGTGTATTGAGTATTGTGATGACAAAGGTCATGGAGCATTGTGATGAAAAGGGCATGGAGTATTGTGATGACAGGCATCATGGAGCGTTGTGATGACAAGTGTTATGGAACATTGTGATCACAAGGGTTTGGACATTGTGATGAGAGAGGTCATGGATCATTTTGATTTCAAGGAGCATGGAGCATTTTGATGACAAGGGCATGAAACAATGTGATCCCAAGGTTCATGGAGGATTGTGATGACAATGGAAATGGAGTATTGTGATGACAAGCGCATAGAGCATTGTAATGACAAGGTCATGTAGCATTTTGCTGACAAAGGCATGGAACATTGTGATGACATGTGTATGGAGCACTGTGATTACAAGCGTCACGGAGCATTGTGAATACAGGGGTCATGGAGCATTGGGATGACAAGGGCATGGATAATTGTGATGACAAGTGTGATGGAGCACTTGGCTGAAAGATTTCATGGAGTGTTGTGATGACAGGGGTCATGGAGCTTAGAGATGATATTGGCCATGAAGCATTGTGATGAATAGGTCGTGGAGAATTGGGCTGAAAATATTCATGGTTTATTGTGATGACAGTGGTCATGGAGCATTGTGATGACAAGGGAATGGAGCATGGTGATCACAAGGTCCTGGAGAATTGTGATGAGAAGACCATGGCTTCTTATGATGACAAGTCGCATGGAGGATTCTGCAGAAAAGGGACATGGAGCATTGTGACTACAGGGGTCTTGGAGCATTGTGATGACTAGGGCATGGAACACTGTGATACATGGGTCATGGGTCATGGAGCTTTGTGATGACAAGTCATGGAGCATTGTGATGACAAGGGCATGGAGCATTGTGATGACAGGGGCATGGAGCATTGGTCTGACAAGATTCACAGATTATTGTGATGACAGTGGACATGGAGCATTGTGATGACAAGGGCATGGATCATTGTGAAGAGAAGGCCATGGAGTATTGTGAAGACAGGTGTCAGGGAGCATTGTGATGACATATGTCATGGTCCATTCCGATGACAATGGCTGGGCGTATTGTGATGCCAAATGTAATGGAGCATTGTGATGACTAGGGCTTGGAGCATTATGATGACAATGGTCATTGAGAATTTTCATGACAAGGTCGTGAAGCATTGTGATGACAAGGTCCTGGAGCATTGTGATGAGAAGGCCAAGGAGCATTCTGATGACATGGGTCATTGAGCTTTGTGATGACAAGGGCATGGAGCACTGTGATTACAGGGGTCTTGGAGCATTGTGATGAAAATGGCATGGATCATTGTGATGAAAAATGCATGGAGCCTTGTCATGACAGGATTCAAGGAGCATACAGACAACAAGTGTCAGGGAATATTTTGATGACAAGTGTACTGAGCATTGTGATGACAAAGGTCATGGAGCATTGTGATGAGAAGACCATGGAAAACTGTGATGACGAGCGTCATGGGGCATTGTGATGACAAGTGATATGGAATATTGTGATCACAAGGGTTTGGAGCATTTTTATGGCAGAGGTCATGGAGCATTTTGATTTCATTGTGATGACAATAGCATGAAGAATTATGATGATGGGCATTGTGCATTGTGATGAGAGGGTTCGTGGATCATTGAGATGAAAAGGGGCATAGAGCATTGTGATTAGAGGGTTCTTGGAGCATTGTGATGAGAAGGGTCAAGGAGCATTGTGATGACAAGGCCATGGAACATCGTGATAGCAGGGGTCATGGAGCATTGTTATGACTGGGATAATGGAGCATTGTGATGGCAAGGGCATGGAGCATTGTGATGACAAATCATGGAGCATTTTGATGACAAGGTTGAGGTGCATTTTGATGAGAAGGGAAGGGAGCATTTTGATGAGAGGGTCATGGAACAATTTGATGAAAAGTGACATGGAACATTTTGATGACAGGTATTATGAAACATTGTGATGTCAGGGATCATGGAGCATTTTGATGAAAAGGATCATGGAGCAGTTTGATGACAGGTGTTATGGAACATTTTGATGTCAGGAGTCATCGAACATTGTGATAATAAGTGCATGTAGCATTGTGATGACAGGTGCCATGAAACATTGTGATGACAGAGGTGAGGGAGTATTGTGACAAATAGTGATGTAGCATTGTGATATCAGTGGTGAGAGAGCATTTTGATGAGAAGTGCATGGAGCATTGTGATGACAAGTTTTATGGAGCATTGTGAAGACAATTTGGTGGAGCATTGTGATGACAAGCACATGGTATATTGTGATGACATGTGTCATGGAGCATTGTGCTGAGAAAGGCATAGAGCATTTTGATGACAAGGGTCAAAGAGCATTGTGATGAAAATTTCATGGAGCATTGTGGTTAAAAAGGTCACAGAGACTGTTGATGACGAGGACATGGACAATTGTGATGACAAAGTTCATGAAGCATTTTGATGACTGGAGTCACGGAGCATTGTGATGACAGGGGTCATGGAGCATTGTGATAACAAGGGCATGGAGCATTGTGATGACAAGGGGATGGAACAGTAGTCTATTTAGTTTCATGGATTATTGTGATGACAGTTGGAATGGGGCATTGTGATGACAATGGCATGGAGCATAGTGATGCCAAGTGTCATATAGGATTCTGATGACAAATGTAATGGAGCATTGTGATGACAATGGCTTGGAGCATTGTGATGACAAGGGTCAGGGAGCATTGTGCTGACAAGTGCATGGAAAATTGTGATGACAAGGGTCACAGAACATTCTGATGACAAGCTTATGGAGTATTTTGATGACAATGGCATGGGGCATTGTGATGAAAACGGCATGGGTCATTGTGATGAAAAAGGCATGGAGCCTTTTCGTGATAGGGTTCAAGGAGCATACTGACGACAAATGTCAGGGAGCATTGTGATGACAAGTGTATTGAGAATTGTGATGACAAAGTTCATGGAACTTTGTGATGAAAAGGGCATGGAGTATTGTGATGACAGGCATCATGGAGCGTTGTGATGACAAGTGTTATGGAACATTGTGATCACAAGGGATTTGAGCATTTTGATGACAGAGGTCATGGATCATTTTGATTTCAAGGAGCATGGAGCATTGTGATGACAAGGGCATGAAGCAATGTGATCCCAATGTTCATGGAGGATTGTGATGACAAGCGCATAGAGCATTGTAATGACAAGGCCATGTAGCATTTTGCTGAAAAAGGCATGGAGCATTGTGATGACAGGTGTCATGGAGCACTGTGATGACAAGCGTCACAGATCTTTGTGAATACAGGTGTCATGGAGCATTGGGATGACAAGGGCATGGATCATTGGCATGGCAAGGTCCATGGAGCATTGGGATGAAAATGTTCATGGAGTATTCTGATGACAGGGGCCATGGAGCATTGTAATGTCTAGGGAATGGAGAATTGTGATGACAAGAGTCCTGGATCATTGTATTGTCAGGTGTCATGGAGTGTTGTGTTGACAGTGGTCATGGATAACTGTGATGATATTGGCCATGGAGCATTGTGATTATAGGGTCATGGAGCATTTGGCTGAAAATATTCATGGAGTATTTTTATGACAAGGGAATGTAGCATGGTGATGACAAAGTCTTGGAGCATTGTGATGAGAAGACCATGGAGACTTTTGATGAGAAGTCTCATGGAGCATTCTGTTGAAAAGGGGCATGGAGCATTGTGATTACAGGGGTCTTGGAGCATTGTAATGACAAGGGCTTAGATCATGGTGATGAGTAGGCCATGGAGCATTCTGATGACTTGTGTCATGGAGCTTTGTGATGACAAGGGCATGGAGCATTGTGATTACAGGTATCTTGGAGCATTGAGATGAAAATGGCATTGATGATTGTGATGAAAAAGGCATAGAGCCTTGTCATGACAGTGTTCAAGGAGCATACTGACGACAAGTATCAGGGAGCATTGTGATGACAAGTGTATTGAGCATTGTGATGACAAAGATCATGGAGCATTGTGATGAGAAGACCATGGATAATTGTGATGATGAGCGTCTTGGGGTGTTGTGATTATAAGTGTTATGGACCACTGTGATCACAAGGTTTCGGACTATTATGATGACAGAGGTCATGGAGCATTTTGATTTCATTGTGATGTCAATAGCCTGAAGCATTATGATGATGGGCATGGTGCATTGTGATGACAGTTTTCATGGAGCACTGAGATGAAAATGGGCATGGAGAATTGTGATTACATTGGTCTTGGAGCATTGTGATGACAAGGGCATGGAGCATTGTGATGTGAAGGCCATGGAACATTCTGATGACATGCGTCAGGGAGTTTGTGATGACAACGGCATGGAGCATTGTGATTATAGGGGTCCTGAGCATTGTGATGAGAAAGGTCATGGAACCTTGTGATGACAAGGCCATGTAACATCGTGATGGCAGGGTTCATGGAGCATTGTTATCACAGGGGTAATGGAGCATTGTGATGATAAGGGCATGGAGCATTGTGATGAGAAGGCCATGGAGCATTCTGATGACATGTGTCATGGAGCTTTGTGAAGACAAGGGCATGGAGCAATGTGATGAGAGCATTCATGGTGCATTGTGATGACAATGACATGGAGCATTGTGATGCCAAGGGTCATGGATCTTTGTGATGACAAAGGTCATGGAGCATTTTGATGGCAAGGGCGTTGTGCATTGTGATGAGAAGGGCAGGGAGCATTCTGATGACTGGGTCATGTAGCAATTTGATGAAAAGTGTCATGGAACATTTTGATGACAGGTGTTATAGAACATTGTGATATCAGGGGTCATCGAACATTGTGATGATATGTGTATGTAGCATTGTGATGACAGGAGTCATGGAACATTGTGATGACAGGGGTGAGGGAGTATTGTGACAAATAGTGATGTAGCATTGTGATATCAGTGGTGAGAGCATTTTGGTGAGAAGTGCATGGAGCATTGTGATGACAAAATTTAAGGAGCATTGTGATGACAAGATTGTGGAGCACTGTGATGACAAGCGCATGGTGCATTGTGATGACATGTGTCATGGAGCATTGTGCTGACAAGCGCATAGAACACTGTGATGACAAGGGTCAAAGAGAATTGTGATGAAAAGTTCCTGGAGCATTGTGGTTAAAAAGGTCACAGAGACTGTTGATGACGAGGGCATGGACCACTGTGATGACAAACGTCATGAAGCATTGTGATGACTGGAGTCACGGTGCATTGTGATGACAGGGGTCATGGAGCATTGTGATAACAAGGGCATGGAGCATTGTGATGACAAGGGCATGGAACATTGGTCTAATATGTTTCATGGATTATTGCGATGACAGTTGGAATGGCGCATTGTGATGACAAGGGCATGGAGCTTTGTGATGACCAGGTCATGCAGTATTGTGAAGAGAGGTGTCAGGGAGCATTGTGATGACATATGTAATGGCTCACTGTGATGACAATGCCATGGAGCATTGTGATGCCAAGTGTCATGAAGGATTCTGATGACAAAGGTAATGGAGCATTGTGATGACAATGGCTTGGAGCATTATGATGACAAGGGTCAGGGAGCATTGTGCTGACAAGTACATGGAGAATTGTGATGACAAGGGTCATGGAGCATTCTGATGACAAGCTTGTGGAGTATTTTGATGACAATGGCATGGAGAATTGTGATGAAAACGGCATGGGGCATTGTTATGAAAGAGGCATGGAGCCTTTCGTGACAGGGTTCAAGGAGCATTTTGATGACAAGTGTCAGGGAGCATTGTGATGACAAGTGTATTGAGAATTGTGATGACAAAGGTCATGGAGCATTGTGATGAAAAGGACATGGATTATTGTGATGACAGGCATCATGGAGCGTTGTGATGACAAGTGTTATGGAACATTGTGATCACAAGGGTTTGGAGCATTGTGATGACAGAGGTCATGGATCATTTAGATTTCAAGGAGCATGGAGCATTGTGATGACAAGGGCATGAAGCAATGTGATCCCAAGGTTCATGGAGAATTGTGATGACAATGGAAATGGAGTATTGTGATGACAAGCACATAGAGCATTGTAATGACAAGGTCATGTAGCATTTTGCTGACAAAGGCATGGAGCATTTTGATGACATGTGTCATGGAGCACTGTGATGAAAAGCGTCACGGAGCATTGTGAATACAGGGGTCATGGAGCATTGGTATGACAAGGGCATGGATCATTGTGATGACAAGGGTCATGGAGCACTGGGCTGAAAATATTCATGGAGTGTTTTGATGACAGGGGTCATGGAGCATTGTGATGACTAGGGAATGCAGCATTGTGATGACAAGAGTCCCGGATCATTGTTTTGTCAGGTGTCATGGAGTGTTGTATTGACAGTTGTCATGGAACATTGTGATGATATTGGCCATGGAGCATTGTGATGAATGGGTCGTGGAGCATTGGGCTGAAAATATTCATGTATTATTGTAATGACAGTGGTCAAGGAGCATTGTGATGACACGGGAATGGAGCATGGTGATGACAAGGTCCTGGAGCATTGTGATGAGAAGACCATGGAGACTTGTGATGACCATTCTCATGGAGAATTCTGATGAAAAGTGGCATGGGGCATTGTGACTACAGGGGTCTTGGAGCATTGTGATGACAAAGGCATGGGGCATTGTGATGAGAAGGCCATGAAGCATTCTGATGACATGCATCATGGAGCTTTTTCATGATAAGGGCATGAAGCATTGTGATTACAGGGATCTTGGAACATTGTGAAGAAAAGGGCATAGATTATTGTGATGAAAAAGGCATGGAGCCTTGTCATGACAGGGTTCAAGGAGCATACTGACGACAAGTGTCAGTGAGCATTGTGATGACAAGTGTTTTGAGCATTGTGATGACAAAAATCATGGAGTATTGTGATGAGGAGACCATGGATAATTGTGATGATGATCGTCATGGGGTGTTGTGATGATAAGTGTTATGGAACATTGTGATCACAAGGGTTTGGAGCATTTTGATGACAGAGGTCATGGAGAATATTGATTTCATGGTGATGACAATAGCCTGAAGCATTATGATGATGGGCATGGTGCAATGTGATGACAGGGTTCATGGAGCATTGAGATGAAAAGTGGCATGGAACATTGTGATTACAAGGGTCTTGGAGCATTGTGATGACAAGGGCATGGAGCATGGTGATGAGAAGGCGATGGAACATTCTGATGACTTGCGTCATGGAGCATTGTGATGACAAGGGCATGGAGCATTGTGATTTCAGTGGTATTGAGCATTGTGATGACAAGTGGCATGGAACCTTGTGATGACTAGGCCGTGGAACATTGTGATGGCAGGGGTCATGGTGCATTGTTATGACAGGTGTAATGGAGCATTTTGATGAGAAGGGCATGTAACATTGGTCTGAAATGTTTCATGGATTATTGTGATGAGAGTGGGCATGAAGCATTGTGAGGATAAGGGCACAGAACACTATGATACATGGGTCATGCAGGATTGTAATGACAAGTGCATGGAGCATTGTGATGAGAAGGGCATCGAGCATTTTGATGACAAGTGCAATGGAGCCTTCTGAAGACAAGGGCATTGAGTAATGTGATGAGAGGTTTCATAGAGCATTGTGATGACAATGACATGGAGCATTGTGATGCCAAGGGTCATGGAGCTTTGTGATGACAAGTCATGGAGCATTTTGATGACAAGGGCATGATGCATTGTGATGAGAAGGCAGGGAGCATTTTGATGACCGTGTCATGCAGCAATTTGATGAAAAGTGTAATGGAATATTTTGATGGCAGGGGTTATAGAACATTGTGATGTCAGGGGTCTTGGAGCTTTGGGACGAAATGGTTCATGGAGCATTTTGATGACAGGGGTTATGGAACATTGTGATGTCAGGTGTCATGGAGCATTTTGATGACAAGTGTTATGGAACATTGTGATCACAAGGGATTGGAGCATTGTGATGACAGAGGTCATGGATCATTTTGCTTTGAAGGAGCATGGAGCATTGTGATGACAAGGGCATGAAGCAATATGATCCCAATGTTCATGGAGGAATGTGATGACAATGGTAATGGAGTATTTTGATGACAAGCGCATAGAGCATTGTAATGACAAGGCCATGTGGCATTTTGCTGAAAAAGGCATGGAGCATTGTGATGACAGGGGTCATGGAGCACTGTGATGATAAGCGTCACGGAGCATTGTGAAAACAGTGGTCATGGAGCATACGGATGACAAGTACATGGATCATTGTGATGACAAGTTTCATGGAACATTGGGCTGAAAATGTTCATGGAGTATTGTGATGACTGGTGTCATGGAGCATTGTGATGACTAGGGAATGGAACATTGTGATGACAAGAGTCCCGAATCATTGTGTTGTCAGGTGTCATGGAGTGTTGTGATGACAGTGGTCATGGAGCATTGTGATGATATTGGCCAATGAGCATTGTGATGAGAAGACCTTGGGTAATTGTGATGTCGAGCATCATGGAGCACTGAAATGACAAGGGGCATGAAGCATTGTGATGACGGGTGTCACGGAGTATTGTGATGACAGGGGTCATGGAGCATTGTGATGACAAGGGCATGGAGCTTTGTGATGACATGTGAATGGAGCATTGTGATGACAAGTGCATGGAGCATTGCAATGTCAAGTGGATGGAGAATTGTGATGACAAGAGCATGTAACATTTTGATGAGAAGTGTCATGTAGCCTTGTGATTACAAGGACGTGGAGAATTGTGATGACAAGGGACATGGAGCATTGTGATAACCAGGGCATGGTGCATTGTTATGACATGGGTCATGGAGCATTATTATGAGAACGGCCATGGTGCATTCTGACATAAGATATCACTTATGAAGGGAATGTAAACCTGGCTTCATATGAACTGATTTAGGGAAGAGAACAGAGTCTCAGATTTAGAAAACCATCTAACGCTTGCTTAAGGGGAAATAGAGGTGGGGAGATGCACAAAACATAAAATTGATATTAGCACAGGTACCGTTCCATAATCCAAATACAGAAGAAGCAAGCCCTACTCCTTCCTCAGTGAACAGAACTCAACCTCCCTATTCCCCGCAGAGAAATATATCTGACTAGTAAGAATTTTAAAACCTATGTATTGATATGTCTCTGTAAGGGAACCAAGTGTATCTAGAACGATATAAACATGGCAGTGAGAATCAGCTCAAACCCACTATAAAAAATGAATATCAAAACAAAACATAAAAACAGGAAAATTCTTACACAATACCTTCAGGGGTTCTGATGAACCCTGGGATGACCCTATCTACAATGACAGCTGGATGTGGCATAAGGCTGGTCACTTGGGACTGAGAGGATTGGTGAGATTGGGTGAAAAAATGCAGACCCTTTAAAGCAATAATGCCTGCCACCCATTCCATGGTTCCCAACTATCCATGTAGAAGGGAATATCACTACAGTTATAACGTGTATGGGAACCTAGAGAATGGAAACCAGCTGATGGTGAAAGTCTTCTAAAACTCTACTACTTTTTTCTCTCCTTGTGATCCAGTTTGACATTCCAACTGCTTTACTATCAATCACCCAACTTGGAAAGTCAGCCCCTATAACCTCCTGGTTCGCACAGTTGGCAAATTGTGCAGAGGATATAAGGGAAGCGAGAGAACCAATGAGAGAGTAGCTGTAGGCATTTGGACGGCCACATGTCTCTCAAAATTCTCGTCACAAAGAGGAATTAACCAAAGTCTCAGCCTGCCCCCCAGAACAAGTAAAAGTCCAGAAGCAAAACGGTTGATTTGCAGTCATCTCACAAAAACGCGAGTTGAAAAATGGAGCTCAGGGCCACAGCAATTCACTAACCTGCAGAGTTATAAAGGACTACTCTCTTTGAAAAATCTGTTGAGGGAAAGCCACGAGGCGGAAGGGAAAATGAGGCAGAATGGCATGAAACAGATTTCAAGAGGTACATTGGAATCGCCTTTAAACACAGGAAAAGCATTACAATTTTGAAAATTATGGAAATGGCCATAAATGGCATATGGGTTTTCACGTGAATATATTCAGGAGAAAACGCATATGCCCTTTTTGGACAAGCAAGCAAACGGGCAATGCAAATCGGCACTACAAAGAAGTATCACTTCCCACCGGTCAAAAGGGACATCCAAAAAATGGGTAAAAACCAGACAGGCAAGACAGGCCCTGGAGAACAGGGAGCCTTGTTATGCTGATGGGCGGGATGTAAATTGCCAACTGCCTCTCTGGAGGAGTGCATCGTGTTCCCTAAAACAAGTAAACAACAGAGCTACAGAGCCAAGGGCACTTCCAGTCTAGGGAATATACCATGGGAAAACTGAAAATCAATAAGACAGAGCCACCCCAAAATTTAGGGCTGCACTGCTTACAAAAACCTCAACTTTGGTACACCTTAAATATCCCAGGAAAGACAAAAATGGTTCTAGAAATTGCGGTACTTACGTAAGATGGAATGTCCCTCAGCCATGAAATCAATGTCATAAGACAAGTAGCAGCAAAATGAGTGGATTCAGGTATGATGATTCTAAGTGAAATAAGTGACACAGAAAAAGAAACTTATCATAAGATATCACTTATGAAGATCCTGTAAATATGGCTACAGATGAAGTGAGTGAGGAAAGAGAACAGTGTCTCACATTTAGAAAACACGCTTATGCCTGCTTAAGGTGGAAGGAGAGGTGGGGTGACGCATAAAACCAGAGTTTGATATAAACACATGTACCGTTCCAAAAACCAACGATGGTATAGACAAGGCCTAAATCTTCCTCAGTGAAAGGGACCCAAAACCCCATATTTCCCACAGAGGAATATATCTGACTAGTAAGAATATTAAAATCTATGTATTGATATGTCCCCATAAGGGAAACAAGTGTGTCTAGACTGGTATAAACATAGCAGTGAGAATCAGCTCAAACCCACTATATAATGGAATTTCAAAAACAAAACAAAAATACAGGGAAATTCTTTACAATTCCTTCAGGGTCTCTGATGAAACCTGGAATGACCCTATCTACAACGACAGCTGGATGTGGCATAAGGCTGGACAGTTGGGACTGAGAGGATTGGTGAGACTGGATGAGCAAATGCAGCCCCTTTAAAGCAATAATTTGTAGCACGCATTCCATGGGTCCAACTCTCCATGTTGAAGGGAGTATTACTACAGCTATAACATGTACGGGAAACTTAGAGAATGGACACACTGTGAATACGAAAGGTTTCTATAAGTCAACTAATAGTCCCTCTCCTGGTGCTCTGTTTTGATTTTCCAACTGCTTTACTATCAATCTCCCAACTTGGACAGACAGCCCCTTTATCCTCCTGGTTCACACAGGTTGCCAATTTGGCAGAGTATGAAAGGGAAGAGGAAGAACCAATGAGAGAGTAGCTGTTAGGCATTTGGACAGTTACATGTCACTCTAATTTCCCGAGAGGAAGAATAATTAACCAAAGTCTCAGCCACCCGCTTGGAACAAGTATAGGTCTTGAACCAAAATTTTGGACTTGCTGTCAGCTCCCAAATGATGAGTTGAAAAATGGAGCTCAGGGACACAGCAATTCTCAAACTGGCAAAGGAGTAAAAGACCACTATCGTGCAAAAATCTGTTGAGGAAAGGCACCGAGGTGGACTTCAAAGCGAGGCAGAATAGCCGGAAACAGATTTCAAGAGGTACGTACGAAGTGCCTTTAAAGCACAGGAAGAGGGGCAAAACTTCGACAATGATGCACTTGGCCAAAAAGGGCGTATAAGTTTTCTCCTGAATATATTCAGGCGAAAACACATACGCCCTTTTTGGCCATGCAAGCAAGCGGACAATGCAAATCTGCACTACAAAGAAGTATCACTTCCCACCAGTCAAAAGGGGCATCAGCAAAATATGTAAAAACCAGAAAGGCTAGACAGGCCCTGGAGAACAGGGTGCCTTGTTATGCTGATTGGCGGGAATAAGTTGCCAACTGCCTCTCTGGAGGAGGGCATTGTGTTCCATAAAACAAATAAACAACAGAGCTACAGAGCCAAGGGCACTTCCAGTCTAGGGAATATACCTTTAGAAAACTGGAAATCAGTAAGACAGAGTCACCCTAAATTTAGGGTTGCACTTCTTTCAAGAACATCAACTTGGGTACACCTTAAATATCCCAGGAAAGACAAAAATGGTTCAAGAAATTGTGGTACTTATGTACAAGGAATATCCCTCAGCCATGTAATCAATGTCATAAGGCCATTAGCAGCAAAATGAGTGGATTCATGTACGATGATTCTAAGTGAAATAAGTCACACAGAAAAAGAAAATAATCATAAGATATCACTTATGAAGATCCTGTAAACATGGCTACACATGAACTGTGTTAGGAAAGAGAAGAGAGACTCACATTTAGAAAACATTCTTATGCCTACTTAAGGGGGATTGAGAGGGTGGGGTGATGCATAAAACCAAAGTTTGAATTAGTACAGGTACCTTTCCAAAAACCTAATACGGAATAGACAAGACCTACATCTTCCTCAGGGAAAGGGACTCAACAACCCATATTCCCCTCAGAGGAATATATCTAACTAATAAGAATCTTAAAACCTATGTATTGATATATCCCCGTAAGGGCATCATGTATGTCTAGACTGGCATAAACATGGCAGTGAGAATCAGCTCAAACGCACTATAAAAAGGAATTTCAAAAGCAAACCGAAAAAACAGGGAAGTTCTTTACAATTCCTTCAGGGTCTCTGATGAAACCTGGTATGACTCTATCTACAATGACAGCAGGATGTGGCATATGCCTGGACACTTGGGAATCAGAGGATTGGTGAGATTGGGTGGGCAAATGCAGAACCTTTAAAGCAATAATGTGTGGCACCCATTCCATGGGTCCCAACTCTCCATGTTGAAGGAAATATTACTACAGCTATAACATGTACGGGAAACCAAGAGAATGGACCCACTGTGAACACGAAATGTTTCTAAAACTCAACTAATAGTCCCTCTCCTGGTGCTCCGGTTTGACATTCCAATGGCTTTACTATCAATCTCCCAAATTGGAGAGACAGCCCCTTTAACCTCCTGGTTTGCACAGGTTGCCAATTTGGCAGAGGATGAAAGGGAAGAGGAAGAACCAATGGGAGAGTAGCTGTTAGGCATTTGGAGGGGCACATATCACACTAATTTCCCGGCAGGAAGAAGAATTAACCAAAGTCTCAGCCACCCACCAAGAAGCAGTATAGGTCCTGAACCAAAATTTTGGACTTGCATTCAGCTCACAAAAAACGAGTTGAAAAATGGAGCTCAGGGGCGCAGCAATTCACAAATTGGCAGAGTAGTAAAGGACGACTATCTTGCAAAAATCTGTTGAGGGAAGGCAACGAGGCAGACTTGAAAGCGAGACAGAATAGCCGGAAAGAGATTTCAAGAGGTATGTGGGAAGTGCCTTTAAAGGACAGGAAGAGGGGCACAAGTTCGACAATGATGCACTTGGCCAAATAGGGGGTATGAGTTTTCTCCTGAATATATATTGGGGAAAACACATACACCCATTTTGGCCAAGCAAGCAAGCAGGCAATGCAAATCTGCACTACAAAGAAGTATCACGTCTAACCGGTCAAAAGGGGCATCCACAAAATCTGTATAAACCAGAAAGGCAAGACAGGCACTGGAGAACATGGAGCCTTGTTATGCTGATTGGGGGGATTAAGTTGCCAACTGCCTTTCTGGAGGAGTGCATTCTGTTCCGTAAAACAAATAAACAACAGAGCTACAGAGCCAACGGCACTTCCAGTCTAGGGAATAAACCATCGGAAAACTGGAAATCAATAAGACAGAGCCACCCCCAAATTTAGGGCTGCACTTCTTTCAAGAACCTCAACTTGGTTACACATTAAATTTCCCAGGAAAGACAAAAATGGTTCACGAAATTGTGCTACTTAAGTACAAGAAATATCCCTCAGCCATGTAATCAATGTCATAAGGCCATTAGCAGCAAAATGAGTGGATTCAGGTACGATGATTCTAAGTGAAATAAGTCACACAGACAAAGAAGCTTATCATAAGATATCACTTATGAAAATCCTGTAAACATGGCTACACATGAACTGAGTTAGGAAAGACAACAGAGTCTCACATTTAGAAAACACTCTTATGCCTGCTTAAGGGGGAAGGAGAGGTGGGGTGATGCATAAAACCGGAGTTTGATATAAGCACATGTACCGTTCCAAAAACCTACTATGGAACACACAATACCTATACTTTGTCAGTGAAAGGGACTCAACACACCATATTCCCCACAGAGGAATATATCTGACTAGTAAGAATCTTAAAACCTATGTATTGATATGTCTCCATAAGGGAATCAAGTGTGCCTAGACTGGCATAAACATGGCAGTGAGAATCAGCTCAAACCCACTAAAAAAAGGAATTTCAAAAACAAATGAAAAAAACTGGGAAATTCTTTACAATTCCTTCAGAGTCTTTGATGAAACCTGGAATGACCCTATCTACAACGACAGATGGATGTGGCATAAGGCTGAGACACTTGGGACTGAGAGGATGAGTTAAATTGGGTGAGCAAATGCAGACCATTGAAAGCAATAATGTGTGGCACACATTCCAAGGGTCCCAACTCTCCAGGTTGAAGGGAATATTACTACAGCTATAACACGTATTGGAAACCTAGAGAATGGACACACTGTGAATAGGAAAGGTCTCTAAAACTCAACGAATACTCCCTCTCCTGGTGCTCAGGTTTGACTTTCCAACTGCTTTACTATCAATCTCCCAACTTGGAGAGAGAGCCGCTTTAACCTCCTGGTGTGCAAAGTTTGCCAATTTGGCAAAGGATGAAAGGGAAGAGGGAGAACCAATGAGAGAGTAGCTGTTAGGCATTTGGAGGGGCACATGTCACTGTAATTGCCCGGCAGGAAGAAGAATTAACCAAAGCCTCAGCCACCCGCCAGAAACCAGTATAGGTCCTGAACCAAAATTTTCGACTTGCGGTCAGCTCACAAAAAACGAGTTGAAAAATGGAGCTAGGGGCACAGCAATTCACAAACTGGCAGAGTAATAAATGACAACTATCGTCCAAAAATGTGTTGAGGGAAGGCAACGAGGCGGACTTCAAAGCGAGGCAGAATAACAGGAAACAGATTTCAAGATGTACATTGGAATCACCTTTAAACACAGGAAGAGGGGCACAACTTCGAAAATGTTGCACTTGGCCAAAAAGGGTGTATGCGTTTTCTCCTGAATATATTCAATTCAAAACGCATATGCAATTTTGGCCAAGCAAGCAAGCAGGCAATGCAAATCTGCACTACAAAGAAGCATCACTTCCCACCAGTCAAAATGGACATCTTCAAAATGTGAAAAAAACGGAGAGGCAAGACTGGCCCTGGAGAATAGGGAGCCTCGTTATGCTGATGGGCGGGATGTAAATTGCAAACTGCCTCTCTGGAGGAGTGCATTGTGTTCCCTAAAACAAGTAAACAACAGAGCTACAGAGCCAAGGGCAATCCCAGTCTTGGGAATATTCTTTGGGAAAACTGAAAATCAATAAGACACAGCCACCCCATATTTTAGGGCTGCACTGCTTACAAGAACCTCAAGTTGGGTACACCTTAAATATCCCAGGAAAGACAAAAATGGTTCAAGAAATTGTGGTACTTACGTATGATGGAATATCCCTCAGTCATGAAATCAATGTCATAAGGCCAGTAGCAACAAAATGAGTGGATACAGGTACGATGATTCAAAGAGAAATAAGTCACACAGAAAAAGAAACTTATCATAAGATATCAAGTATGAAGGTCCTATAAACATGGCTACACATGAACTGAGTTAGGAAAGAGAACAGAGACTCACATTTAGAAAACTCTCTGTTGCCGGCTTAAGAGGGAAGGTGAAGTGGGGTAATGCATAAATCCAGAGTTTGATATTCGTACAGGTAACGTTCCAAAAACCAAATACGGAATAGACAAGACCTACAACTTCCTCAGTGAAAGGGACTCATCAAACCTTATTCCCCGCAGATGAGTATATCTGACAAGTAATAATCTTAAAACCTATGTATTGATATGTCTCTGTAACGGAATCAACTCTGTCTAGACTGGCATAAACATGGCAGTGATAATCACGGCAAACACACTATAAAAATGAATTCCCCAAAAAACAAAAACAGGGAAATTCTTTACAATTCCTTCAGGGTTTCTGATGAAACCTGGAATGACCCTATCTACAATGACAGCTGGATGTGGTATAAGGCTGGACACATGGGACTGAGAGGATTGTTGAGATTGGGTGAGCAAATGCAGACCCTTTAAAGCAATAATGCATGGAACCCATTCCATGGGGCCAATGTCTCCAGGATGAAGGGAATATTACTACAGCTATAACATGTACGGGAAACCTAGAGAATGGACACACTGTGAATACGAAAGGTCTCTAAAACTCAACAAATACTCCCCCTCCTGGTGCCCCGGTTTGAATTTCCAACTGCTTTACTATCAATCTCCCAACTTGGAGAGACAGCCCATTTAACCTCCTGGTTTGCACAGGTTGCCAATTTGGCAGAGGATGAAAGGGAACAGGGAGAACCAATGAGAGAGTAGCTTTTAGGCATTTGGACGGGCACATGTCACTCTTATTTCCCGGGTGGAAGAAGAATTAACCAAAGTCTCAGACACCCACCGGGAACCAGTATAGGTACTGAACCAAAATTTTGGACATGCGTTCAGCTCACAAAAAACGAGTTAAAAATGGAGCTCAAGATCACAGCAATTCACAAACAGGCAAAGTAATAAAGGACAACTATCGTCCAACAATCTGTTGAGGGAAGGCAACGAGGCAGACTTGAAAGTGAGGCAGAATAGCAGGAAACAGATTTCAAGAGGTACATTGGAATCGCCTTTAAAGCACAGGAAGAGGGGCACAACTTCGACAATGATGCACTTGGCCAAAAAGGGCGTATGAGTTTTTTCCTGAATATATTCAGGAGAAAATGCATACGCCCTTTTTGCCAAGCAAGCAAGCGGGCAATGCAAATCTGCACTGCAAAGAAGTATCATTTCGCACCATTCAAAAGGGATATCCACAAAATGGGTAAAATTCAAAAAGGCAAGACAGGCCCTGGAGAACAGGGAGCCTTGTTATGCTGATGGGCGGGATGTAAATTGCAAACTGCCTCTCTGGAGGAGTGCATTGAGTTCCCTAAAACAAGTAAACAACAGAACTACAGAGCCAAGGGCACTTCCAGTCTAGGGAATATACCTTGGGAAAACTGAAAATCAATAAGACAGTGCCACACCAAAATTTAGGGCTGCACTGCTTACAAGAACCTCAACTTGGGTGCACCTTAAGTATCCCAGGAAAGATAAAAATGGTTCAAATAATTTTGGTACTTACGTACGCTGGAATATCCCTCAGCCATGAAATAAATATCATAAGACCAGTAGCAGCAAAATGAGTGGATTCAGGTATGATGATTCTAAGTGTAATAATTCACACAGAAAAAGAAACTTATCATAAGATATCACTTATGAAGATACTGTAAACATGGCTACACATGAACTGAGTTAGGAAAGAGAACAGAGTCTCACATTTAGAAAACACTATTATGCTTGCTTAAGGGGGAAGGAGAGGTGGTGTGATGCATAAAACAAGAGTTTGATATAAGCACATGTACCGTTCCAAAAACCAACTATGGAATAGACAAGACCTACACCTTCCTCAGTGAAAGGGACTCAAAACCCCATATTTCCCGCAGAGGAATATATCTGACAAATAAGAATCTTAAAACCTATGTATTGATATGTCTCCATAAGGGAATCAAGTGTGTATAGACTGGCATAAACATGACAGCGAGAATCAGCTCCAAACAACTATAAATAGGAATTTGAAAAACAAATAAAAGGAAATTCTTTACAATTCCTTCAGGGTTTCTGATGAAACCTGGAATGACCCTATTTACAACGACAGCTGTATGTGGAATAAGGCTGGACACATGGGACTGAGAGGATTGGTAAGATTGGGGGAGCAAATGCAGACCCTTTAAAGCAATAATGCATGGCACCCATTCCATGGGTCCCATGTCTCCAGGTTGAAGGGAATATTACTACAGCTATAACATGTATGGGAAACCTAGAGAATGGACACACTGTGAATATCAAAGATCTCTAAAACTCAACGAATAGTCCCTCTCCTGGTGCTCCGGCTTGACATTCCAACTGCTTTACTATCAATCTCACAGCTTGGAGAGACAGCACCTTTAACCTCCTGGTTCGCACACGTTGCCAATTTGGCAGTGGATGAAAGGGAATAGGGAGAACCAATGAGAGAGTAGCTGTTAGGCATTTCGACGGGCATATGTCACTCTTATTTCCCGGGAGGAAGAAGAACTAAACAAAGTCCCAGCCACCCACCGGGAACCAGTATATTTCCTAAACCAAAATATTTGACTTGCCTTCAGCTCACAAAAAATGAGTTAAATAATGGAGCTCAGGGGCACAGCAATTCACAAACAGTCAGAGTAATAAAGGACAACTATCATCGAAAAATCTATTGAGGGAAGGCAACGAGGCAGACTTGAAAGCGAGGCAGAATAGTAGGAAACAGATTTCAAGAGATACATAGGAATCGCCTGTAAAGCACATGAAGAGGGGCACAACTTCGACAATGATGCACTTGTCCAAAAAGGGCATATGCGTTTTGTTCTGAATATATTCCGGGGAAAACACATATACCCGTTATCGCCAAGCAAGCAAGCGGGCAATGCAAATCTGCACTAAAATGAAGTATCACTTCGACGAGTCAAAAGGGACATCCACAAAATATGTAAAAACCTGAAAGGCAAGATAGGCCCTGGAGAAGAGGGAGCCTTGTTATGCTGATGGGCGGGATATAAATTGCCAACTGCCTCTCTGTAGGAGAGCATTGTGTTCCCTAAAACAAGTAAACAACAGAGCTACAGAGACAAGGGCACTTCCAGTCTAGGGAATATACCTTGGGAAAACTGAAAATCAATAAGACAGAGCCACCCCAAAATTTAGGGCTGCACTGCTTACAAGAACCTCAACTTGGGTACACATTACGTATCCCAGGAAAGATAAAAATGGTTCAAAAAATTGTGGTACTTACGTACGATGGAATATCCCTCAGCCATGAAATCAATATCATATGACCATTAGCAGCAAAATGAGTGGAATCAGGTACGATGATTCTAAATGAAATAAGTCACACAGAAAACGAAACGTATCATAAGATATCACTTATGAAGATCCTGTAAACATGGCAACACATGAACTGAGTTAGGAAAGAGAACAGAGTCTCACATTTAGAATACACTCTTATGCCTGCTTAAGGGGGAAGGAGAGGTGGGGTGATGCATAAAACCAGAGTTTGATATAAGCACAGGTACCGTTCCAAAAACCAACTATGGAATAGACAAGACCTACACCTTCCTCAGTGAAAGGAACTCAAAACCCGGTATTTCCCACAGAGGAATATATCTGACTACTAAGACTCTTAAAACCTATGAATTGATATGTCTCCATAATGGAATCAAGTGTGTCTAGACTGGCATAAACATGGCAGCGAGAATCCGATCAAAACCACTCTAAAAAGAATTTGAAAAACAACAAAAAAAGGGAAATTCTTTACAATTCCTTCAAGGATTCTGATGAAATCTGGAATGACCCTATCTACAATGACAGCTTGATTTGGCATAATGCTGGACATTTGTGACTGAGAGGATTGGTGAGACTGGGTGAGCAAACACAGACAGTTTAAAGCAATAATGCATGGCCTCCATTCCATGGTTCCAAACTCTCCAGGTAGAAGGGAATATTACTACAGCTATAACATGTACAGGAAACCTAGAGAATGGACACACTGTGATTATGAAAGGTCTCTAAAACTCAAGGAATAATCCCTCTCCTTGTGCTCCAGTTTGACGTTCCAACTGGTTTACTATCAATCTCCCAACTTGTAGAGAGAGCACCTTTAACTTCCTGGTGTAAACATGTTGCAAATTTAGCAAAGGATGAAAGGCAAGAGGGAGAACCAATCAGAGAGTAGCTGTTAGACATTTGGACGGGCACATGTCTTTCTTATTTCCCGGGAGGAAGAAGAATTAACCAAAGTCTCAGCCACCCACCAAAAACCAGTATAGGTCCTGAACCAAAATATTGGACTTGCGTTCAGCTCACAAAAAATGAGTTAAAAATGGAGCTCAGGGACACAACAATTAACAAACTGGCAGAGTAATAAAGGGCAACTATCGTCCAAAAATCAGTTGAGGGAAGTCAACCAGGCGGACTTGAAAGCGAGGCAGAATAGCAGGAAACAGATTTCAAGAGCCACGTTGGAATCGCCTTTAAAGCATAGGAAGATGGGCAGAACTTCGACAATGATGCACCTGGCCACAAATGGCGTATGCGTTTTCTCCTGAATATATTCAGGAGAAAACGCATACGCCATTTCTGGCCAAGCAAGCAAGCGGGCAATGCAAATCTGCACTACAAAGAAGTATCACTTCCCACCAGTCAAAAGGGACATCCACAAAATGGGTAAAAACCAGAGGCTAGACAGGCCCTGGAGAACAGGGAGCCTTGTTATGCTGATGGGCGGGATGTAAATTGCCAACTGCCTCACTGGAGGAGTGCATTGTGTTCCCTAAAACAAGTAAACAAGAAAGCTACAGAGCCAAGGGCACTTCCAGTCTAGGGAATATACCTTGGGAAAAGTGAAAATCAATAACACAGAGCCACCCTCAAATTTAGGGCTGCACTGCTTACAAGAACCTCAACTTGGGTACACATTAAATATCCCAGGAAATATAAAAATGGTTCAAAAAATTGTGGTACTTACATACGATGGAATATCCCTCAGCCATGAAATCAATGTCATAAGACCAGTAGCAGCTAAATGAGTGGATTCAGGTACGATAATTCTAACTGAAATAAGTCACACAGAAAAAGAAACTTATCATAAGATATCACTTATGAACATCCTGTAAACATGGCTACATATGAACTGAGTTAGGAAAGAGAGTCTCACATTTAGAAAACACTCTTATGCCTGCTTAAGGGGGAAGGAGAGGTGGGGTGATGCATAAAACCAGAGTTTGATATAAGCACAGGTACCATTCAAAAACCAACTATGGAATAGCCAAGACTTACACCTTCCTCAGTGAAAGGGATTCAAAACCCCATATTTCCCACAGAGGAATATATTGGATTAGTTAGAATCTTAAAACCTATGTATTGATATGTCTCCATAAGGGAATCAAGTGTGTCTAGACTGGCATAAACATGGCAGCGAGAATCATCTCAAACCCACTATAAAAGGGAATTTCAAAAACAAAACAAAAAAACAGGGAAATTCTTTACAATTCCTTCAGGGTCTCTGATGAAACCTGGAATGACCCTATCTACAATGACAGCTGGATGTGGCATAAGGCTGGACACATGGGACTGAGAGGATTGGTGAGATTGGGTGAGCAAATGCAGACCCTATAAAGCAATAATGCATGGCAACCATTCCATGGGTCCCAACTCTCCAGGTTGAAGAGTATATTACTACAGCTATAAAATGTACGGGAAACCTAGAGACTGGACACACTGTGAATACGAAAGGTCTCTAAAACTCAACGAATAGTCCCTCTGCTGGTGCTCAGGTTTGACTTTCCAACTGCTTTACTATCAATCTCCCAGCTTGGAGAGACTGCACCTTTAACCTCCTGTTTTGCACAGGTTGCCAATTTGGCAGAGGATGAAAGGGAAGAGGGAGAACCAATGAGAGAGTAGCTGTTAGGCATTTGGACGGGCACATGTCACTCTTATTTCCCGGGAGGAAGAAGAATTAACCAAAGTCTAAGCCACCCACCGCAAACCAGTATAGGTCCTGAACCAAAATATTGGACTTGCGTTCAGCTCACAATAAACGAGTTAAATTATGGAGCTCAGGGGCACAGCAATTCACAAACTGGTAGAGTAATAAAGGACAACTATCATACAAAAATCTGTTGAGGGAAGGCAACGAGGCGGAATTGAAAGCGAGGCAGAATAGAAGGAAACAGATTTCAACAGATACGTTGGAATCGCTTTTAAAGCACAGGAAGAGGGGCACAACTTCGAAAATGATGCACTTGGCCAAAAAGGGCGTATGCATTTTCTCCTGAGTATATTCAGGAGAAAACGCATATGCCCTTTTTGGCCAAGCAAGCAAGTGGGCAATGCAAATCTGCACTACAAAGAAGTATCACTTCCCACAGGTCAAAAGGGATATCCACAAAATGGGTAAAAAGCAGAAAGGCAAGACAGGGCCTGGAGAACAGGGAGCCTTGTTATGCTGATGGGCGGGATGTAAATTGCCAACTGCCTCTCTGGAGGAGTGCATTTTGTTCCCTAAAACAAGTAAACAACAGAGCTACAGAGACAAGGGCACTTCCAGTCTAGGGTATATACCTTGGGAAAACTGAAAATCAGTAAGACAGAGCCACCCCAAAATTTAGGGCTGCACTGCTTACAAGAACCTCAACTAGGCTACACCTTAAATATCCCAGGAAAGACAAAATTTTTTAAAGAGATTGTGGTAATTACATACGATGGAATATTTCTCTGCCATGAAATCAATGTCATCAGGCCAGTAGCAGCAAATTTAGTGGATTCAGTTACGAGGATTCTAAGTTAAATTAGTCACAGAGTAAAATAAACTTAGCATAAGATATCACTTATGAAGGTCATGTAAACATGGCTACACATGAACTGAGTTAGTAAAGAGAAGAGAGTCTCACATTTAGAAAACACTCTTACACCTGCTTAAGGGGTAAGGAGAGGTGGGGTGTTGCATAAAACCAGAGTTTGATATTAGTAAAGGCTCCATTCCAGAAACCAAATACAGAATAGAAAAGATCTACACCTTCCTCACTGAAAAGGAATCAACACCCCATACTTCCCTCAGAGGAATATATCTGACTAGTAAGAATCTTCAAACCTATATATTGATATGTCTCCGTAAGGGATCAAGTGTGTCTAGACTGGCATAAAAATGCAGTGGGAATCAGCTCAAACTCACTATAAAAAGGAATTTCAATAACAAAACAACAAAACAGGGAAATTCTTTACAATTCCTTCAGGGTCTCTGATGAAACCTGAAATGAACCTATCTACAACTACAGCTTGATTTGGCATAATGCTGGACATTTGGGACTGAGAGGATTGGTGAGACTGGGTGAGCAAACACAGACAGTTTAAAGCAATAATGCATGGCCTCCATTCCATGGTTCCAAACTCTCCAGGTGGAAGGGAATATTACTACAGCTATAACATGTACGTGAAACCTAGAGAATGGACACACTGTGTATACGGAAGGTTTCTAAAACTCAACTAATTGTCCCTCTCCTGGTGCTCCAGTTTGACTTTCCAACTGCTTTACTATCCATCTCTCAACTTGGAGAGACAGCCCCTTTAACCTCCTGGATAACACAGGTTGCCAATTTGGCAGAGGATGAAAGGGAACAGGGAGAACCAATGAGAGAGTAGCTGTTAGACATTTGGACGGGCATTTGTCACTCTAATTGCCCGGCAGGAAGAATAATTAACCAAGGACTCATCCCCCTGCCGGGAACCAGTATAGGTCCTGAACCGAAATTTTGGACTTGCGGTCAGCTCACAAACAACGATTTGATAAATGGAGCTCAGGGGCACAGCAATTCACAAACTGGCAGAGTAATAAAGGACAACTATCGTCCAAAAATATTTTGAAGGAAGGCAACGAGGCGGACTTGAAACCGAGGCAGAATTGCAGGAAACAGATTTCAAGAGGTACGTTGGAATCACCTGTAAAGCACAGGAAGAGGGGCACAATTTCGACAATGATGGACTTGGCCAAAAATGGTTTATTCGTTTTCTCCTGAATATATTCTGGAGAAAACGCATACACACTTATTGGCCAAGCAAGCAGGCGGGCAATGCAAGTCTGCACTACAAAGAAGTATCCCTTCCCACCGGTCAAAAGGGACATCGGCAAAATGTGTAAAAACCACAAAGGCAAGAGAGGGCCTGCAGAACAGGGAGCCTTGTTATGCTGATGGGCGGGATGTAAGTTGGCAACTGCCTCTCTGGAGGAGTGCACTGTGTTCCCTAAAACAAGTAAACAACAGAGCTACATAGTGAAGGGCACTACCAGTCTAGGGAATATACCTTGGGAAAACTGAAAATCAATAAGACAGAGCCGCCCCAAAATTTAGGGATGCACTGCTTACAAGAACCTCAACTTGGGTACACTTTAAATATCCCAGGAAAGTTAAAAATTGTTCAAAAAATTGTGGTATTTACGTACGATGGAATATCCCTCAGCCATGAAATCAATGTCATAAGACCAGTAGCAGCAAAATGAGTGGATTCAGGTATGATGATTCTAACTGAAATAAGTCACACAGAAAAAGAATCTTATCATACGATATCACTTAAGAAGATCCTGTAAACATGGCTACACATGAAGTGAGTGAGGAAAGAGAACAGTGTCTCACATTTAGAAAACTCTCTTATGCCTGCTTAAGGGGGAAGGAGAGGTGGGGTGATGCATAAAACCAGAGTTTGATATAAGCACAGGTACCGTTCCAAAAACCAACTATGGAATAGACAAGACCTACAACTTCCTCGGGGAAAGGGACTCAAAAACGTATATTTTCTGCAGAGGAATATATCTGACTAGTAAGAATCTTAAAACCTATGTATTGATATGTCTCCGTCAGGGAATCAAGTGTGTCTAGACTGGCATAAACATGGCAGTGAGAATCAGCTCAAACCCACTATAAAAAGGAATTTCAAAAATAAAACAAAAACCAGGGGAATTCTATACAATTCCTTCAGGGTCTCTGATGAAACCTGGAATGACCCTATCTATAATGACAGCTGGATGTGGCATAAGGCTGAACACATGGGACTGAGAGGATTTGTGAGATTGGGTGAGCAAATGCAGACCCTTTAATGCAATAATGCATGGCAGCCATTCCATTGGTCACAACTCTCCAGGTTGAAGGGAATATTACTACAGCTATAACATGTACAGGAAACCTAGAGAATGGACACACTGTGAATATGAAAGGTCTCTAAAACTCAAGGAATAATCCCTCTCCTTGTGCTTCAGTTTGACGTTCCAACTGCTTTACTATCAATCTCCCAACTTGTAGAGACAGCACCTTTAACCTCCTGGTGTACACATGTTGCCAATTTAGCAAAGGATGAAAGGCAAGAGGGAGAACCAATGAGAGAGTAGCTGTTAGACATTTGGACGGGCACATGTCTTTCTTATTTCCCGGGAGGAAGAAGAATTAACCAAAGTCTCAGCCACCCACCAAAAACCAGTATAGGTCCTGAACCAAAATATTGGACTTGCGTTCAGCTCACAAAAAACGAGTTAAAAATGGAGCTCAGGGACACAACAATTAACAAACTGGCAGAGTAATAAAGGGCAACTATCGTCCAAAAATCAGTTGAGGGAAGTCAACCAGGCGGACTTGAAAGCGAGGCAGAATAGCAGGAAACAGATTTCAAGAGCCACGTTGGAATCGCCTTTAAAGCATAGGAAGATGGGCAGAACTTCGACAATGATGCACCTGGCCACAAATGGCGTATGCGTTTTCTCCTGAATATATTCAGGAGAAAACGCATACGGCATTTCTGGCCAAGCAAGCAAGCGGGCAATGCAAATCTGCACTACAAAGAAGTATCACTTCCCACCAGTCAAAAGGGACATCCACAAAATGGGTAAAAACCAGAGGCTAGACAGGCCCTGGAGAACAGGGAGCCTTGTTATGCTGATGGGCGGGATGTAAATTGCCAACTGCCTCACTGGAGGAGTGCATTGTGTTCCCTAAAACAAGTAAACAAGAAAGCTACAGAGCCAAGGGCACTTCCAGTCTAGGGAATATACCTTGGGAAAACTGAAAATCAATAAGACAGAGCCACCCTCAAATTTAGGGCTGCACTGCTTACAAGAACCTCAACTTGGGTACACATTAAATATCCCAGGAAATATAAAAATGGTTCAAAAAATTGTGGTACTTACATACGATGGAATATCCCTCAGCCATGACATCAATGTCATAAGACCAGTAGCAGCTAAATGAGTGGATTCAGGTACGATGATTCTAACTGAAATAAGTCACACAGAAAAAGAAACTTATCATAAGATATCACTTATGAACATCCTGTAAACATGGCTACATATGAACTGAGTTAGGAAAGAGAACAGAGTCTCACATTTAGAAAACACTCTTATGCCTGCTTAAGGGGGAAGGAGAGGTGGGGTGATGCATAAAACCAGAGTTTGATATAAGCACAGGTACCATTCAAAAACCAACTATGGAATAGCCAAGACTTACACCTTCCTCAGTGAAAGGGATTCAAAACCCCATATTTCCCACAGAGGAATATATTGGATTAGTTAGAATCTTAAAACCTATGTATTGATATGTCTCCGTAAGGGAATCAAGTGTGTCTAGACTGGCATAAACATGGCAGGGAGAATCATCTCAAACCCACTATAAAAGGGAATTTCAAAAACAAAACAACAAAACAGGGAAATTCTTTACAATTCCTTCAGGGTCTCTGATGAAACCTGGAATGACCCTATCTACAATGACAGCTGGATGTGGCATAAGGCTGGACACATGGGACTGAGAGGATTGGTGAGATTGGGTGAGCAAATGCAGACCCTATAAAGCAATAATGCATGGCAACCATTCCATGGGTCCCAACTCTCCAGGTTGAAGAGTATATTACTACAGCTATAAAATGTACGGGAAACCTAGAGACTGGACACACTGTGAATACGAAAGGTCTCTAAAACTCAACGAATAGTCCCTCTGCTGGTGCTCAGGTTTGACTTTCCAACTGCTTTACTATCAATCTCCCAGCTTGGAGAGACTGCACCTTTAACCTCCTGTTTTGCACAGGTTGCCAATTTGGCAGAGGATGAAAGGGAAGAGGGAGAACCAATGAGAGAGTAGCTGTTAGGCATTTGGACGGGCACATGTCACTCTTATTTCCCGGGAGGAAGAAGAATTAACCAAAGTCTAAGCCACCCACCGCAAACCAGTATAGGTCCTGAACCAAAATATTGGACTTGCGTTCAGCTCACAATAAACGAGTTAAATTATGGAGCTCAGGGGCACAGCAATTCACAAACTGGTAGAGTAATAAAGGACAACTATCGTACAAAAATCTGTTGAGGGAAGGCAACGAGGCGGAATTGAAAGCGAGGCAGAATAGAAGGAAACAGATTTCAACAGATACGTTGGAATCGCTTTTAAAGCACAGGAAGAGGGGCACAACTTCGAAAATGATGCACTTGGCCAAAAAGGGCGTATGCATTTTCTCCTGAGTATATTCAGGAGAAAACGCATATGCCCTTTTTGGCCAAGCAAGCAAGTGGGCAATGCAAATCTGCACTACAAAGAAGTATCACTTCCCACAGGTCAAAAGGGATATCCACAAAATGGGTAAAAAGCAGAAAGGCAAGACAGGGCCTGGAGAACAGGGAGCCTTGTTATGCTGATGGGCGGGATGTAAATTGCCAACTGCCTCTCTGGAGGAGTGCATTTTGTTCCCTAAAACAAGTAAACAACAGAGCTACAGAGACAAGGGCACTTCCAGTCTAGGGTATATACCTTGGGAAAACTGAAAATCAGTAAGACAGAGCCACCCCAAAATTTAGGGCTGCACTGCTTACAAGAACCTCAACTAGGCTACACCTTAAATATCCCAGGAAAGACAAAATTTTTTAAAGAGATTGTGGTAATTACATACGATGGAATATTTCTCTGCCATGAAATCAATGTCATCAGGCCAGTAGCAGCAAATTTAGTGGATTCAGTTACGAGGATTCTAAGTTAAATTAGTCACAGAGTAAAATAAACTTAGCATAAGATATCACTTATGAAGGTCATGTAAACATGGCTACACATGAACTGAGTTAGTAAAGAGAAGAGAGTCTCACATTTAGAAAACACTCTTACACCTGCTTAAGGGGTAAGGAGAGGTGGGGTGTTGCATAAAACCAGAGTTTGATATTAGTAAAGGCTCCATTCCAGAAACCAAATACAGAATAGAAAAGATCTACACCTTCCTCACTGAAAAGGAATCAACACCCCATACTTCCCTCAGAGGAATATATCTGACTAGTAAGAATCTTCAAACCTATATATTGATATGTCTCCGTAAGGGATCAAGTGTGTCTAGACTGGCATAAAAATGCAGTGGGAATCAGCTCAAACTCACTATAAAAAGGAATTTCAATAACAAAACAACAAAACAGGGAAATTCTTTACAATTCCTTCAGGGTCTCTGATGAAACCTGAAATGAACCTATCTACAACTACAGCTTGATTTGGCATAATGCTGGACATTTGGGACTGAGAGGATTGGTGAGACTGGGTGAGCAAACACAGACAGTTTAAAGCAATAATGCATGGCCTCCATTCCATGGTTCCAAACTCTCCAGGTGGAAGGGAATATTACTACAGCTATAACATGTACGTGAAACCTAGAGAATGGACACACTGTGTATACGAAAGGTTTCTAAAACTCAACTAATTGTCCCTCTCCTGGTGCTCCAGTTTGACTTTCCAACTGCTTTACTATCCATCTCTCAACTTGGAGAGACAGCCCCTTTAACCTCCTGGATAACACAGGTTGCCAATTTGGCAGAGGATGAAAGGGAACAGGGAGAACCAATGAGAGAGTAGCTGTTAGACATTTGGACGGGCATTTGTCACTCTAATTGCCCGGCAGGAAGAATAATTAACCAAGGACTCATCCCCCTGCCGGGAACCAGTATAGGTCCTGAACCGAAATTTTGGACTTGCGGTCAGCTCACAAACAACGATTTGATAAATGGAGCTCAGGGGCACAGCAATTCACAAACTGGCAGAGTAATAAAGGACAACTATCGTCCAAAAATATTTTGAAGGAAGGCAACGAGGCGGACTTGAAACCGAGGCAGAATTGCAGGAAACAGATTTCAAGAGGTACGTTGGAATCACCTGTAAAGCACAGGAAGAGGGGCACAATTTCGACAATGATGGACTTGGCCAAAAATGGTTTATTCGTTTTCTCCTGAATATATTCTGGAGAAAACGCATACACACTTTTTGGCCAAGCAAGCAGGCGGGCAATGCAAGTCTGCACTACAAAGAAGTATCCCTTCCCACCGGTCAAAAGGGACATCGGCAAAATGTGTAAAAACCACAAAGGCAAGAGAGGGCCTGCAGAACAGGGAGCCTTGTTATGCTGATGGGCGGGATGTAAGTTGGCAACTGCCTCTCTGGAGGAGTGCACTGTGTTCCCTAAAACAAGTAAACAACAGAGCTACATAGTGAAGGGCACTTCCAGTCTAGGGAATATACCTTGGGAAAACTGAAAATCAATAAGACAGAGCCGCCCCAAAATTTAGGGATGCACTGCTTACAAGAACCTCAACTTGGGTACACTTTAAATATCCCAGGAAAGTTAAAAATTGTTCAAAAAATTGTGGTATTTACGTACGATGGAATATCCCTCAGCCATGAAATCAATGTCATAAGACCAGTAGCAGCAAAATGAGTGGATTCAGGTATGATGATTCTAAGTGAAATAAGTCACACAGAAAAAGAATCTTATCATACGATATCACTTAAGAAGATCCTGTAAACATGGCTACACATGAAGTGAGTGAGGAAAGAGAACAGTGTCTCACATTTAGAAAACTCTCTTATGCCTGCTTAAGGGGGAAGGAGAGGTGGGGTGATGCATAAAACCAGAGTTTGATATAAGCACAGGTACCGTTCCAAAAACCAACTATGGAATAGACAAGACCTACAACTTCCTCGGGGAAAGGGACTCAAAAACGTATATTTTCTGCAGAGGAATATATCTGACTAGTAAGAATCTTAAAACCTATGTATTGATATGTCTCCGTCAGGGAATCAAGTGTGTCTAGACTGGCATAAACATGGCAGTGAGAATCATCTCAAACCCACTATAAAAAGGAATTTCAAAAATAAAACAAAAACCAGGGGAATTCTATACAATTCCTTCAGGGTCTCTGATGAAACCTGGAATGACCCTATCTATAATGACAGCTGGATGTGGCATAAGGCTGAACACATGGGACTGAGAGGATTTGTGAGATTGGGTGAGCAAATGCAGACCCTTTAATGCAATAATGCATGGCAGCCATTCCATTGGTCACAACTCTCCAGGTTGAAGGGAATATTACTACAGCTATAACATGTACAGGAAACCTAGAGAATGGACACACTGTGAATATGAAAGGTCTCTAAAACTCAAGGAATAATCCCTCTCCTTGTGCTCCAGTTTGACGTTCCAACTGCTTTACTATCAATCTCCCAACTTGTAGAGACAGCACCTTTAACCTCCTGGTGTACACATGTTGCCAATTTAGCAAAGGATGAAAGGCAAGAGGGAGAACCAATGAGAGAGTAGCTGTTAGACATTTGGACGGGCACATGTCTTTCTTATTTCCCGGGAGGAAGAAGAATTAACCAAAGTCTCAGCCACCCACCAAAAACCAGTATAGGTCCTGAACCAAAATATTGGACTTGCGTTCAGCTCACAAAAAACGAGTTAAAAATGGAGCTCAGGGACACAACAATTAACAAACTGGCAGAGTAATAAAGGGCAACTATCGTCCAAAAATCAGTTGAGGGAAGTCAACCAGGCGGACTTGAAAGCGAGGCAGAATAGCAGGAAACAGATTTCAAGAGCCACGTTGGAATCGCCTTTAAAGCATAGGAAGATGGGCAGAACTTCGACAATGATGCACCTGGCCACAAATGGCGTATGCGTTTTCTCCTGAATATATTCAGGAGAAAACGCATACGGCATTTCTGGCCAAGCAAGCAAGCGGGCAATGCAAATCTGCACTACAAAGAAGTATCACTTCCCACCAGTCAAAAGGGACATCCACAAAATGGGTAAAAACCAGAGGCTAGACAGGCCCTGGAGAACAGGGAGCCTTGTTATGCTGATGGGCGGGATGTAAATTGCCAACTGCCTCACTGGAGGAGTGCATTGTGTTCCCTAAAACAAGTAAACAAGAAAGCTACAGAGCCAAGGGCACTTCCAGTCTAGGGAATATACCTTGGGAAAACTGAAAATCAATAAGACAGAGCCACCCTCAAATTTAGGGCTGCACTGCTTACAAGAACCTCAACTTGGGTACACATTAAATATCCCAGGAAATATAAAAATGGTTCAAAAAATTGTGGTACTTACATACGATGGAATATCCCTCAGCCATGACATCAATGTCATAAGACCAGTAGCAGCTAAATGAGTGGATTCAGGTACGATGATTCTAACTGAAATAAGTCACACAGAAAAAGAAACTTATCATAAGATATCACTTATGAACATCCTGTAAACATGGCTACATATGAACTGAGTTAGGAAAGAGAACAGAGTCTCACATTTAGAAAACACTCTTATGCCTGCTTAAGGGGGAAGGAGAGGTGGGGTGATGCATAAAACCAGAGTTTGATATAAGCACAGGTACCATTCAAAAACCAACTATGGAATAGCCAAGACTTACACCTTCCTCAGTGAAAGGGATTCAAAACCCCATATTTCCCACAGAGGAATATATTGGATTAGTTAGAATCTTAAAACCTATGTATTGATATGTCTCCGTAAGGGAATCAAGTGTGTCTAGACTGGCATAAACATGGCAGGGAGAATCATCTCAAACCCACTATAAAAGGGAATTTCAAAAACAAAACAACAAAACAGGGAAATTCTTTACAATTCCTTCAGGGTCTCTGATGAAACCTGGAATGACCCTATCTACAATGACAGCTGGATGTGGCATAAGGCTGGACACATGGGACTGAGAGGATTGGTGAGATTGGGTGAGCAAATGCAGACCCTATAAAGCAATAATGCATGGCAACCATTCCATGGGTCCCAACTCTCCAGGTTGAAGAGTATATTACTACAGCTATAAAATGTACGGGAAACCTAGAGACTGGACACACTGTGAATACGAAAGGTCTCTAAAACTCAACGAATAGTCCCTCTGCTGGTGCTCAGGTTTGACTTTCCAACTGCTTTACTATCAATCTCCCAGCTTGGAGAGACTGCACCTTTAACCTCCTGTTTTGCACAGGTTGCCAATTTGGCAGAGGATGAAAGGGAAGAGGGAGAACCAATGAGAGAGTAGCTGTTAGGCATTTGGACGGGCACATGTCACTCTTATTTCCCGGGAGGAAGAAGAATTAACCAAAGTCTAAGCCACCCACCGCAAACCAGTATAGGTCCTGAACCAAAATATTGGACTTGCGTTCAGCTCACAATAAACGAGTTAAATTATGGAGCTCAGGGGCACAGCAATTCACAAACTGGTAGAGTAATAAAGGACAACTATCGTACAAAAATCTGTTGAGGGAAGGCAACGAGGCGGAATTGAAAGCGAGGCAGAATAGAAGGAAACAGATTTCAACAGATACGTTGGAATCGCTTTTAAAGCACAGGAAGAGGGGCACAACTTCGAAAATGATGCACTTGGCCAAAAAGGGCGTATGCATTTTCTCCTGAGTATATTCAGGAGAAAACGCATATGCCCTTTTTGGCCAAGCAAGCAAGTGGGCAATGCAAATCTGCACTACAAAGAAGTATCACTTCCCACAGGTCAAAAGGGATATCCACAAAATGGGTAAAAAGCAGAAAGGCAAGACAGGGCCTGGAGAACAGGGAGCCTTGTTATGCTGATGGGCGGGATGTAAATTGCCAACTGCCTCTCTGGAGGAGTGCATTTTGTTCCCTAAAACAAGTAAACAACAGAGCTACAGAGACAAGGGCACTTCCAGTCTAGGGTATATACCTTGGGAAAACTGAAAATCAGTAAGACAGAGCCACCCCAAAATTTAGGGCTGCACTGCTTACAAGAACCTCAACTAGGCTACACCTTAAATATCCCAGGAAAGACAAAATTTTTTCAAGAGATTGTGGTAATTACATACGATGGAATATTTCTCTGCCATGAAATCAATGTCATCAGGCCAGTAGCAGCAAATTTAGTGGATTCAGTTACGAGGATTCTAAGTTAAATTAGTCACAGAGTAAAATAAACTTAGCATAAGATATCACTTATGAAGGTCATGTAAACATGGCTACACATGAACTGAGTTAGTAAAGAGAAGAGAGTCTCACATTTAGAAAACACTCTTACACCTGCTTAAGGGGTAAGGAGAGGTGGGGTGTTGCATAAAACCAGAGTTTGATATTAGTAAAGGCTCCATTCCAGAAACCAAATACAGAATAGAAAAGATCTACACCTTCCTCACTGAAAAGGAATCAACACCCCATACTTCCCTCAGAGGAATATATCTGACTAGTAAGAATCTTCAAACCTATATATTGATATGTCTCCGTAAGGGATCAAGTGTGTCTAGACTGGCATAAAAATGCAGTGGGAATCAGCTCAAACTCACTATAAAAAGGAATTTCAATAACAAAACAACAAAACAGGGAAATTCTTTACAATTCCTTCAGGGTCTCTGATGAAACCTGAAATGAACCTATCTACAACTACAGCTTGATTTGGCATAATGCTGGACATTTGGGACTGAGAGGATTGGTGAGACTGGGTGAGCAAACACAGACAGTTTAAAGCAATAATGCATGGCCTCCATTCCATGGTTCCAAACTCTCCAGGTGGAAGGGAATATTACTACAGCTATAACATGTACGTGAAACCTAGAGAATGGACACACTGTGTATACGAAAGGTTTCTAAAACTCAACAAATTGTCCCTCTCTCCTGGTGCTCCAGTTTGACTTTCCAACTGCTTTACTATCCATCTCTCAACTTGGAGAGACAGCCCCTTTAACCTCCTGGATAACACAGGTTGCCAATTTGGCAGAGGATGAAAGGGAACAGGGAGAACCAATGAGAGAGTAGCTGTTAGACATTTGGACGGGCATTTGTCACTCTAATTGCCCGGCAGGAAGAATAATTAACCAAGGACTCATCCCCCTGCCGGGAACCAGTATAGGTCCTGAACCGAAATTTTGGACTTGCGGTCAGCTCACAAACAACGATTTGATAAATGGAGCTCAGGGGCACAGCAATTCACAAACTGGCAGAGTAATAAAGGACAACTATCGTCCAAAAATATTTTGAAGGAAGGCAACGAGGCGGACTTGAAACCGAGGCAGAATTGCAGGAAACAGATTTCAAGAGGTACGTTGGAATCACCTGTAAAGCACAGGAAGAGGGGCACAATTTCGACAATGATGGACTTGGCCAAAAATGGTTTATTCGTTTTCTCCTGAATATATTCTGGAGAAAACGCATACACACTTATTGGCCAAGCAAGCAGGCGGGCAATGCAAATCTGCACTACAAAGAAGTATCCCTTCCCACCGGTCAAAAGGGACATCGGCAAAATGTGTAAAAACCACAAAGGCAAGAGAGGGCCTGCAGAACAGGGAGCCTTGTTATGCTGATGGGCGGGATGTAAGTTGGCAACTGCCTCTCTGGAGGAGTGCACTGTGTTCCCTAAAACAAGTAAACAACAGAGCTACATAGTGAAGGGCACTTCCAGTCTAGGGAATATACCTTGGGAAAACTGAAAATCAATAAGACAGAGCCGCCCCAAAATTTAGGGATGCACTGCTTACAAGAACCTCAACTTGGGTACACTTTAAATATCCCAGGAAAGTTAAAAATTGTTCAAAAAATTGTGGTATTTACGTACGATGGAATATCCCTCAGCCATGAAATCAATGTCATAAGACCAGTAGCAGCAAAATGAGTGGATTCAGGTATGATGATTCTAAGTGAAATAAGTCACACAGAAAAAGAATCTTATCATACGATATCACTTAAGAAGATCCTGTAAACATGGCTACACATGAAGTGAGTGAGGAAAGAGAACAGTGTCTCACATTTAGAAAACTCTCTTATGCCTGCTTAAGGGGGAAGGAGAGGTGGGGTGATGCATAAAACCAGAGTTTGATATAAGCACAGGTACCGTTCCAAAAACCAACTATGGAATAGACAAGACCTACAACTTCCTCGGGGAAAGGGACTCAAAAACGTATATTTTCTGCAGAGGAATATATCTGACTAGTAAGAATCTTAAAACCTATGTATTGATATGTCTCCGTCAGGGAATCAAGTGTGTCTAGACTGGCATAAACATGGCAGTGAGAATCATCTCAAACCCACTATAAAAAGGAATTTCAAAAATAAAACAAAAACCAGGGGAATTCTATACAATTCCTTCAGGGTCTCTGATGAAACCTGGAATGACCCTATCTATAATGACAGCTGGATGTGGCATAAGGCTGAACACATGGGACTGAGAGGATTTGTGAGATTGGGTGAGCAAATGCAGACCCTTTAATGCAATAATGCATGGCAGCCATTCCATTGGTCACAACTCTCCAGGTTGAAGGGAATATTACTACAGCTATAACATGTACAGGAAACCTAGAGAATGGACACACTGTGAATATGAAAGGTCTCTAAAACTCAAGGAATAATCCCTCTCCTTGTGCTCCAGTTTGACGTTCCAACTGCTTTACTATCAATCTCCCAACTTGTAGAGACAGCACCTTTAACCTCCTGGTGTACACATGTTGCCAATTTAGCAAAGGATGAAAGGCAAGAGGGAGAACCAATGAGAGAGTAGCTGTTAGACATTTGGACGGGCACATGTCTTTCTTATTTCCCGGGAGGAAGAAGAATTAACCAAAGTCTCAGCCACCCACCAAAAACCAGTATAGGTCCTGAACCAAAATATTGGACTTGCGTTCAGCTCACAAAAAACGAGTTAAAAATGGAGCTCAGGGACACAACAATTAACAAACTGGCAGAGTAATAAAGGGCAACTATCGTCCAAAAATCAGTTGAGGGAAGTCAACCAGGCGGACTTGAAAGCGAGGCAGAATAGCAGGAAACAGATTTCAAGAGCCACGTTGGAATCGCCTTTAAAGCATAGGAAGATGGGCAGAACTTCGACAATGATGCACCTGGCCACAAATGGCGTATGCGTTTTCTCCTGAATATATTCAGGAGAAAACGCATACGGCATTTCTGGCCAAGCAAGCAAGCGGGCAATGCAAATCTGCACTACAAAGAAGTATCACTTCCCACCAGTCAAAAGGGACATCCACAAAATGGGTAAAAACCAGAGGCTAGACAGGCCCTGGAGAACAGGGAGCCTTGTTATGCTGATGGGCGGGATGTAAATTGCCAACTGCCTCACTGGAGGAGTGCATTGTGTTCCCTAAAACAAGTAAACAAGAAAGCTACAGAGCCAAGGGCACTTCCAGTCTAGGGAATATACCTTGGGAAAACTGAAAATCAATAAGACAGAGCCACCCTCAAATTTAGGGCTGCACTGCTTACAAGAACCTCAACTTGGGTACACATTAAATATCCCAGGAAATATAAAAATGGTTCAAAAAATTGTGGTACTTACATACGATGGAATATCCCTCAGCCATGACATCAATGTCATAAGACCAGTAGCAGCTAAATGAGTGGATTCAGGTACGATGATTCTAACTGAAATAAGTCACACAGAAAAAGAAACTTATCATAAGATATCACTTATGAACATCCTGTAAACATGGCTACATATGAACTGAGTTAGGAAAGAGAACAGAGTCTCACATTTAGAAAACACTCTTATGCCTGCTTAAGGGGGAAGGAGAGGTGGGGTGATGCATAAAACCAGAGTTTGATATAAGCACAGGTACCATTCAAAAACCAACTATGGAATAGCCAAGACTTACACCTTCCTCAGTGAAAGGGATTCAAAACCCCATATTTCCCACAGAGGAATATATTGGATTAGTTAGAATCTTAAAACCTATGTATTGATATGTCTCCGTAAGGGAATCAAGTGTGTCTAGACTGGCATAAACATGGCAGGGAGAATCATCTCAAACCCACTATAAAAGGGAATTTCAAAAACAAAACAACAAAACAGGGAAATTCTTTACAATTCCTTCAGGGTCTCTGATGAAACCTGGAATGACCCTATCTACAATGACAGCTGGATGTGGCATAAGGCTGGACACATGGGACTGAGAGGATTGGTGAGATTGGGTGAGCAAATGCAGACCCTATAAAGCAATAATGCATGGCAACCATTCCATGGGTCCCAACTCTCCAGGTTGAAGAGTATATTACTACAGCTATAAAATGTACGGGAAACCTAGAGACTGGACACACTGTGAATACGAAAGGTCTCTAAAACTCAACGAATAGTCCCTCTGCTGGTGCTCAGGTTTGACTTTCCAACTGCTTTACTATCAATCTCCCAGCTTGGAGAGACTGCACCTTTAACCTCCTGTTTTGCACAGGTTGCCAATTTGGCAGAGGATGAAAGGGAAGAGGGAGAACCAATGAGAGAGTAGCTGTTAGGCATTTGGACGGGCACATGTCACTCTTATTTCCCGGGAGGAAGAAGAATTAACCAAAGTCTAAGCCACCCACCGCAAACCAGTATAGGTCCTGAACCAAAATATTGGACTTGCGTTCAGCTCACAATAAACGAGTTAAATTATGGAGCTCAGGGGCACAGCAATTCACAAACTGGTAGAGTAATAAAGGACAACTATCGTACAAAAATCTGTTGAGGGAAGGCAACGAGGCGGAATTGAAAGCGAGGCAGAATAGAAGGAAACAGATTTCAACAGATACGTTGGAATCGCTTTTAAAGCACAGGAAGAGGGGCACAACTTCGAAAATGATGCACTTGGCCAAAAAGGGCGTATGCATTTTCTCCTGAGTATATTCAGGAGAAAACGCATATGCCCTTTTTGGCCAAGCAAGCAAGTGGGCAATGCAAATCTGCACTACAAAGAAGTATCACTTCCCACAGGTCAAAAGGGATATCCACAAAATGGGTAAAAAGCAGAAAGGCAAGACAGGGCCTGGAGAACAGGGAGCCTTGTTATGCTGATGGGCGGGATGTAAATTGCCAACTGCCTCTCTGGAGGAGTGCATTTTGTTCCCTAAAACAAGTAAACAACAGAGCTACAGAGACAAGGGCACTTCCAGTCTAGGGTATATACCTTGGGAAAACTGAAAATCAGTAAGACAGAGCCACCCCAAAATTTAGGGCTGCACTGCTTACAAGAACCTCAACTAGGCTACACCTTAAATATCCCAGGAAAGACAAAATTTTTTCAAGAGATTGTGGTAATTACATACGATGGAATATTTCTCTGCCATGAAATCAATGTCATCAGGCCAGTAGCAGCAAATTTAGTGGATTCAGTTACGAGGATTCTAAGTTAAATTAGTCACAGAGTAAAATAAACTTAGCATAAGATATCACTTATGAAGGTCATGTAAACATGGCTACACATGAACTGAGTTAGTAAAGAGAAGAGAGTCTCACATTTAGAAAACACTCTTACACCTGCTTAAGGGGTAAGGAGAGGTGGGGTGTTGCATAAAACCAGAGTTTGATATTAGTAAAGGCTCCATTCCAGAAACCAAATACAGAATAGAAAAGATCTACACCTTCCTCACTGAAAAGGAATCAACACCCCATACTTCCCTCAGAGGAATATATCTGACTAGTAAGAATCTTCAAACCTATATATTGATATGTCTCCGTAAGGGATCAAGTGTGTCTAGACTGGCATAAAAATGCAGTGGGAATCAGCTCAAACTCACTATAAAAAGGAATTTCAATAACAAAACAACAAAACAGGGAAATTCTTTACAATTCCTTCAGGGTCTCTGATGAAACCTGAAATGAACCTATCTACAACTACAGCTTGATTTGGCATAATGCTGGACATTTGGGACTGAGAGGATTGGTGAGACTGGGTGAGCAAACACAGACAGTTTAAAGCAATAATGCATGGCCTCCATTCCATGGTTCCAAACTCTCCAGGTGGAAGGGAATATTACTACAGCTATAACATGTACGTGAAACCTAGAGAATGGACACACTGTGTATACGAAAGGTTTCTAAAACTCAACTAATTGTCCCTCTCCTGGTGCTCCAGTTTGACTTTCCAACTGCTTTACTATCCATCTCTCAACTTGGAGAGACAGCCCCTTTAACCTCCTGGATAACACAGGTTGCCAATTTGGCAGAGGATGAAAGGGAACAGGGAGAACCAATGAGAGAGTAGCTGTTAGACATTTGGACGGGCATTTGTCACTCTAATTGCCCGGCAGGAAGAATAATTAACCAAGGACTCATCCCCCTGCCGGGAACCAGTATAGGTCCTGAACCGAAATTTTGGACTTGCGGTCAGCTCACAAACAACGATTTGATAAATGGAGCTCAGGGGCACAGCAATTCACAAACTGGCAGAGTAATAAAGGACAACTATCGTCCAAAAATATTTTGAAGGAAGGCAACGAGGCGGACTTGAAACCGAGGCAGAATTGCAGGAAACAGATTTCAAGAGGTACGTTGGAATCACCTGTAAAGCACAGGAAGAGGGGCACAATTTCGACAATGATGGACTTGGCCAAAAATGGTTTATTCGTTTTCTCCTGAATATATTCTGGAGAAAACGCATACACACTTATTGGCCAAGCAAGCAGGCGGGCAATGCAAATCTGCACTACAAAGAAGTATCCCTTCCCACCGGTCAAAAGGGACATCGGCAAAATGTGTAAAAACCACAAAGGCAAGAGAGGGCCTGCAGAACAGGGAGCCTTGTTATGCTGATGGGCGGGATGTAAGTTGGCAACTGCCTCTCTGGAGGAGTGCACTGTGTTCCCTAAAACAAGTAAACAACAGAGCTACATAGTGAAGGGCACTTCCAGTCTAGGGAATATACCTTGGGAAAACTGAAAATCAATAAGACAGAGCCGCCCCAAAATTTAGGGATGCACTGCTTACAAGAACCTCAACTTGGGTACACTTTAAATATCCCAGGAAAGTTAAAAATTGTTCAAAAAATTGTGGTATTTACGTACGATGGAATATCCCTCAGCCATGAAATCAATGTCATAAGACCAGTAGCAGCAAAATGAGTGGATTCAGGTATGATGATTCTAAGTGAAATAAGTCACACAGAAAAAGAATCTTATCATACGATATCACTTAAGAAGATCCTGTAAACATGGCTACACATGAAGTGAGTGAGGAAAGAGAACAGTGTCTCACATTTAGAAAACTCTCTTATGCCTGCTTAAGGGGGAAGGAGAGGTGGGGTGATGCATAAAACCAGAGTTTGATATAAGCACAGGTACCGTTCCAAAAACCAACTATGGAATAGACAAGACCTACAACTTCCTCGGGGAAAGGGACTCAAAAACGTATATTTTCTGCAGAGGAATATATCTGACTAGTAAGAATCTTAAAACCTATGTATTGATATGTCTCCGTCAGGGAATCAAGTGTGTCTAGACTGGCATAAACATGGCAGTGAGAATCATCTCAAACCCACTATAAAAAGGAATTTCAAAAATAAAACAAAAACCAGGGGAATTCTATACAATTCCTTCAGGGTCTCTGATGAAACCTGGAATGACCCTATCTATAATGACAGCTGGATGTGGCATAAGGCTGAACACATGGGACTGAGAGGATTTGTGAGATTGGGTGAGCAAATGCAGACCCTTTAATGCAATAATGCATGGCAGCCATTCCATTGGTCACAACTCTCCAGGTTGAAGGGAATATTACTACAGCTATAACATGTACAGGAAACCTAGAGAATGGACACACTGTGAATATGAAAGGTCTCTAAAACTCAAGGAATAATCCCTCTCCTTGTGCTCCAGTTTGACGTTCCAACTGCTTTACTATCAATCTCCCAACTTGTAGAGACAGCACCTTTAACCTCCTGGTGTACACATGTTGCCAATTTAGCAAAGGATGAAAGGCAAGAGGGAGAACCAATGAGAGAGTAGCTGTTAGACATTTGGACGGGCACATGTCTTTCTTATTTCCCGGGAGGAAGAAGAATTAACCAAAGTCTCAGCCACCCACCAAAAACCAGTATAGGTCCTGAACCAAAATATTGGACTTGCGTTCAGCTCACAAAAAACGAGTTAAAAATGGAGCTCAGGGACACAACAATTAACAAACTGGCAGAGTAATAAAGGGCAACTATCGTCCAAAAATCAGTTGAGGGAAGTCAACCAGGCGGACTTGAAAGCGAGGCAGAATAGCAGGAAACAGATTTCAAGAGCCACGTTGGAATCGCCTTTAAAGCATAGGAAGATGGGCAGAACTTCGACAATGATGCACCTGGCCACAAATGGCGTATGCGTTTTCTCCTGAATATATTCAGGAGAAAACGCATACGGCATTTCTGGCCAAGCAAGCAAGCGGGCAATGCAAATCTGCACTACAAAGAAGTATCACTTCCCACCAGTCAAAAGGGACATCCACAAAATGGGTAAAAACCAGAGGCTAGACAGGCCCTGGAGAACAGGGAGCCTTGTTATGCTGATGGGCGGGATGTAAATTGCCAACTGCCTCACTGGAGGAGTGCATTGTGTTCCCTAAAACAAGTAAACAAGAAAGCTACAGAGCCAAGGGCACTTCCAGTCTAGGGAATATACCTTGGGAAAACTGAAAATCAATAAGACAGAGCCACCCTCAAATTTAGGGCTGCACTGCTTACAAGAACCTCAACTTGGGTACACATTAAATATCCCAGGAAATATAAAAATGGTTCAAAAAATTGTGGTACTTACATACGATGGAATATCCCTCAGCCATGACATCAATGTCATAAGACCAGTAGCAGCTAAATGAGTGGATTCAGGTACGATGATTCTAACTGAAATAAGTCACACAGAAAAAGAAACTTATCATAAGATATCACTTATGAACATCCTGTAAACATGGCTACATATGAACTGAGTTAGGAAAGAGAACAGAGTCTCACATTTAGAAAACACTCTTATGCCTGCTTAAGGGGGAAGGAGAGGTGGGGTGATGCATAAAACCAGAGTTTGATATAAGCACAGGTACCATTCAAAAACCAACTATGGAATAGCCAAGACTTACACCTTCCTCAGTGAAAGGGATTCAAAACCCCATATTTCCCACAGAGGAATATATTGGATTAGTTAGAATCTTAAAACCTATGTATTGATATGTCTTCGTAAGGGAATCAAGTGTGTCTAGACTGGCATAAACATGGCAGGGAGAATCATCTCAAACCCACTATAAAAGGGAATTTCAAAAACAAAACAACAAAACAGGGAAATTCTTTACAATTCCTTCAGGGTCTCTGATGAAACCTGGAATGACCCTATCTACAATGACAGCTGGATGTGGCATAAGGCTGGACACATGGGACTGAGAGGATTGGTGAGATTGGGTGAGCAAATGCAGACCCTATAAAGCAATAATGCATGGCAACCATTCCATGGGTCCCAACTCTCCAGGTTGAAGAGTATATTACTACAGCTATAAAATGTACGGGAAACCTAGAGACTGGACACACTGTGAATACGAAAGGTCTCTAAAACTCAACGAATAGTCCCTCTGCTGGTGCTCAGGTTTGACTTTCCAACTGCTTTACTATCAATCTCCCAGCTTGGAGAGACTGCACCTTTAACCTCCTGTTTTGCACAGGTTGCCAATTTGGCAGAGGATGAAAGGGAAGAGGGAGAACCAATGAGAGAGTAGCTGTTAGGCATTTGGACGGGCACATGTCACTCTTATTTCCCGGGAGGAAGAAGAATTAACCAAAGTCTAAGCCACCCACCGCAAACCAGTATAGGTCCTGAACCAAAATATTGGACTTGCGTTCAGCTCACAATAAACGAGTTAAATTATGGAGCTCAGGGGCACAGCAATTCACAAACTGGTAGAGTAATAAAGGACAACTATCGTACAAAAATCTGTTGAGGGAAGGCAACGAGGCGGAATTGAAAGCGAGGCAGAATAGAAGGAAACAGATTTCAACAGATACGTTGGAATCGCTTTTAAAGCACAGGAAGAGGGGCACAACTTCGAAAATGATGCACTTGGCCAAAAAGGGCGTATGCATTTTCTCCTGAGTATATTCAGGAGAAAACGCATACGCCCTTTTTGGCCAAGCAAGCAAGCGGGCAATGCAAATCTGCACTACAAAGAAGTATCACTTCCCACAGGTCAAAAGGGATATCCACAAAATGGGTAAAAAGCAGAAAGGCAAGACAGGGCCTGGAGAACAGGGAGCCTTGTTATGCTGATGGGCGGGATGTAAATTGCCAACTGCCTCTCTGGAGGAGTGCATTTTGTTCCCTAAAACAAGTAAACAACAGAGCTACAGAGACAAGGGCACTTCCAGTCTAGGGTATATACCTTGGGAAAACTGAAAATCAGTAAGACAGAGCCACCCCAAAATTTAGGGCTGCACTGCTTACAAGAACCTCAACTAGGCTACACCTTAAATATCCCAGGAAAGACAAAATTTTTTCAAGAGATTGTGGTAATTACCTACGATGGAATATTTCTCTGCCATGAAATCAATGTCATCAGGCCAGTAGCAGCAAATTTAGTGGATTCAGTTACGAGGATTCTAAGTTAAATTAGTCACAGAGTAAAATAAACTTAGCATAAGATATCACTTATGAAGGTCATGTAAACATGGCTACACATGAACTGAGTTAGTAAAGAGAAGAGAGTCTCACATTTAGAAAACACTCTTACACCTGCTTAAGGGGTAAGGAGAGGTGGGGTGTTGCATAAAACCAGAGTTTGATATTAGTAAAGGCTCCATTCCAGAAACCAAATACAGAATAGAAAAGATCTACACCTTCCTCACTGAAAAGGAATCAACACCCCATACTTCCCTCAGAGGAATATATCTGACTAGTAAGAATCTTCAAACCTATATATTGATATGTCTCCGTAAGGGATCAAGTGTGTCTAGACTGGCATAAAAATGCAGTGGGAATCAGCTCAAACTCACTATAAAAAGGAATTTCAATAACCAAACAACAAAACAGGGAAATTCTTTACAATTCCTTCAGGGTCTCTGATGAAACCTGAAATGAACCTATCTACAACTACAGCTTGATTTGGCATAATGCTGGACATTTGGGACTGAGAGGATTGGTGAGACTGGGTGAGCAAACACAGACAGTTTAAAGCAATAATGCATGGCCTCCATTCCATGGTTCCAAACTCTCCAGGTGGAAGGGAATATTACTACAGCTATAACATGTACGTGAAACCTAGAGAATGGACACACTGTGTATACGAAAGGTTTCTAAAACTCAACTAATTGTCCCTCTCCTGGTGCTCCAGTTTGACTTTCCAACTGCTTTACTATCCATCTCTCAACTTGGAGAGACAGCCCCTTTAACCTCCTGGATAACACAGGTTGCCAGTTTGGCAGAGGATGAAAGGGAACAGGGAGAACCAATGAGAGAGTAGCTGTTAGACATTTGGACGGGCATTTGTCACTCTAATTGCCCGGCAGGAAGAATAATTAACCAAGGACTCATCCCCCTGCCGGGAACCAGTATAGGTCCTGAACCGAAATTTTGGACTTGCGGTCAGCTCACAAACAACGATTTGATAAATGGAGCTCAGGGGCACAGCAATTCACAAACTGGCAGAGTAATAAAGGACAACTATCGTCCAAAAATATTTTGAAGGAAGGCAACGAGGCGGACTTGAAACCGAGGCAGAATTGCAGGAAACAGATTTCAAGAGGTACGTTGGAATCACCTGTAAAGCACAGGAAGAGGGGCACAATTTCGACAATGATGGACTTGGCCAAAAATGGTTTATTCGTTTTCTCCTGAATATATTCTGGAGAAAACGCATACACACTTTTTGGCCAAGCAAGCAGGCGGGCAATGCAAATCTGCACTACAATGAAGTATCCCTTCCCACCGGTCAAAAGGGACATCGGCAAAATGTGTAAAAACCACAAAGGCAAGAGAGGGCCTGCAGAACAGGGAGCCTTGTTATGCTGATGGGCGGGATGTAAGTTGGCAACTGCCTCTCTGGAGGAGTGCACTGTGTTCCCTAAAACAAGTAAACAACAGAGCTACATAGTGAAGGGCACTTCCAGTCTAGGGAATATACCTTGGGAAAACTGAAAATCAATAAGACAGAGCCGCCCCAAAATTTAGGGATGCACTGCTTACAAGAACCTCAACTTGGGTACACTTTAAATATCCCAGGAAAGTTAAAAATTGTTCAAAAAATTGTGGTATTTACGTACGATGGAATATCCCTCAGCCATGAAATCAATGTCATAAGACCAGTAGCAGCAAAATGAGTGGATTCAGGTATGATGATTCTAACTGAAATAAGTCACACAGAAAAAGAATCTTATCATACGATATCACTTAAGAAGATCCTGTAAACATGGCTACACATGAAGTGAGTGAGGAAAGAGAACAGTGTCTCACATTTAGAAAACTCTCTTATGCCTGCTTAAGGGGGAAGGAGAGGTGGAGTGATGCATAAAACCAGAGTTTGATATAAGCACAGGTACCGTTCCAAAAACCAACTATGGAATAGACAAAACCTACAACTTGCTCGGGGAAAGGGACTCAAAAACGTATATTTTCTGCAGAGGAATATATCTGACTAGTAAGAATCTTAAAACCTATGTATTGATATGTCTCCGTCAGGGAATCAAGTGTGTCTAGACTGGCATAAACATGGCAGTGAGAATCAGCTCAAACCCACTATAAAAAGGAATTTCAAAAATAAAACAAAAACCAGGGGAATTCTATACAATTCCTTCAGGGTCTCTGATGAAACCTGGAATGACCCTATCTATAATGACAGCTGGATGTGGCATAAGGCTGAACACATGGGACTGAGAGGATTTGTGAGATTGGGTGAGCAAATGCAGACCCTTTAATGCAATAATGCATGGCAGCCATTCCATTGGTCACAACTCTCCAGGTTGAAGGGAATATTACTACAGCTATAACATGTACAGGAAACCTAGAGAATGGACACACTGTGAATATGAAAGGTCTCTAAAACTCAAGGAATAATCCCTCTCCTTGTGCTCCAGTTTGACGTTCCAACTGCTTTACTATCAATCTCCCAACTTGTAGAGACAGCACCTTTAACCTCCTGGTGTACACATGTTGCCAATTTAGCAAAGGATGAAAGGCAAGAGGGAGAACCAATGAGAGAGTAGCTGTTAGACATTTGGACGGGCACATGTCTTTCTTATTTCCCGGGAGGAAGAAGAATTAACCAAAGTCTCAGCCACCCACCAAAAACCAGTATAGGTCCTGAACCAAAATATTGGACTTGCGTTCAGCTCACAAAAAACGAGTTAAAAATGGAGCTCAGGGACACAACAATTAACAAACTGGCAGAGTAATAAAGGGCAACTATCGTCCAAAAATCAGTTGAGGGAAGTCAACCAGGCGGACTTGAAAGCGAGGCAGAATAGCAGGAAACAGATTTCAAGAGCCACGTTGGAATCGCCTTTAAAGCATAGGAAGATGGGCAGAACTTCGACAATGATGCACCTGGCCACAAATGGCGTATGCGTTTTCTCCTGAATATATTCAGGAGAAAACGCATACGGCATTTCTGGCCAAGCAAGCAAGCGGGCAATGCAAATCTGCACTACAAAGAAGTATCACTTCCCACCAGTCAAAAGGGACATCCACAAAATGGGTAAAAACCAGAGGCTAGACAGGCCCTGGAGAACAGGGAGCCTTGTTATGCTGATGGGCGGGATGTAAATTGCCAACTGCCTCACTGGAGGAGTGCATTGTGTTCCCTAAAACAAGTAAACAAGAAAGCTACAGAGCCAAGGGCACTTCCAGTCTAGGGAATATACCTTGGGAAAACTGAAAATCAATAAGACAGAGCCACCCTCAAATTTAGGGCTGCACTGCTTACAAGAACCTCAACTTGGGTACACATTAAATATCCCAGGAAATATAAAAATGGTTCAAAAAATTGTGGTACTTACATACGATGGAATATCCCTCAGCCATGACATCAATGTCATAAGACCAGTAGCAGCTAAATGAGTGGATTCAGGTACGATGATTCTAACTGAAATAAGTCACACAGAAAAAGAAACTTATCATAAGATATCACTTATGAACATCCTGTAAACATGGCTACATATGAACTGAGTTAGGAAAGAGAACAGAGTCTCACATTTAGAAAACACTCTTATGCCTGCTTAAGGGGGAAGGAGAGGTGGGGTGATGCATAAAACCAGAGTTTGATATAAGCACAGGTACCATTCAAAAACCAACTATGGAATAGCCAAGACTTACACCTTCCTCAGTGAAAGGGATTCAAAACCCCATATTTCCCACAGAGGAATATATTGGATTAGTTAGAATCTTAAAACCTATGTATTGATATGTCTCCGTAAGGGAATCAAGTGTGTCTAGACTGGCATAAACATGGCAGGGAGAATCATCTCAAACCCACTATAAAAGGGAATTTCAAAAACAAAACAACAAAACAGGGAAATTCTTTACAATTCCTTCAGGGTCTCTGATGAAACCTGGAATGACCCTATCTACAATGACAGCTGGATGTGGCATAAGGCTGGACACATGGGACTGAGAGGATTGGTGAGATTGGGTGAGCAAATGCAGACCCTATAAAGCAATAATGCATGGCAACCATTCCATGGGTCCCAACTCTCCAGGTTGAAGAGTATATTACTACAGCTATAAAATGTACGGGAAACCTAGAGACTGGACACACTGTGAATACGAAAGGTCTCTAAAACTCAACGAATAGTCCCTCTGCTGGTGCTCAGGTTTGACTTTCGAACTGCTTTACTATCAATCTCCCAGCTTGGAGAGACTGCACCTTTAACCTCCTGTTTTGCACAGGTTGCCAATTTGGCAGAGGATGAAAGGGAAGAGGGAGAACCAATGAGAGAGTAGCTGTTAGGCATTTGGACGGGCACATGTCACTCTTATTTCCCGGGAGGAAGAAGAATTAACCAAAGTCTAAGCCACCCACCGCAAACCAGTATAGGTCCTGAACCAAAATATTGGACTTGCGTTCAGCTCACAATAAACGAGTTAAATTATGGAGCTCAGGGGCACAGCAATTCACAAACTGGTAGAGTAATAAAGGACAACTATCGTACAAAAATCTGTTGAGGGAAGGCAACGAGGCGGAATTGAAAGCGAGGCAGAATAGAAGGAAACAGATTTCAACAGATACGTTGGAATCGCTTTTAAAGCACAGGAAGAGGGGCACAACTTCGAAAATGATGCACTTGGCGAAAAAGGGCGTATGCATTTTCTGCTGAGTATATTCAGGAGAAAACGCATACGCCCTTTTTGGCCAAGCAAGCAAGCGGGCAATGCAAATCTGCACTACAAAGAAGTATCACTTCCCACAGGTCAAAAGGGATATCCACAAAATGGGTAAAAAGCAGAAAGGCAAGACAGGGCCTGGAGAGCAGGGAGCCTTGTTATGCTGATGGGCGGGATGTAAATTGCCAACTGCCTCTCTGGAGGAGTGCATTTTGTTCCCTAAAACAAGTAAACAACAGAGCTACAGAGACAAGGGCACTTCCAGTCTAGGGTATATACCTTGGGAAAACTGAAAATCAGTAAGACAGAGCCACCCCAAAATTTAGGGCTGCACTGCTTACAAGAACCTCAACTAGGCTACACCTTAAATATCCCAGGAAAGACAAAATTTTTTCAAGAGATTGTGGTAATTACCTACGATGGAATATTTCTCTGCCATGAAATCAATGTCATCAGGCCAGTAGCAGCAAATTTAGTGGATTCAGTTACGAGGATTCTAAGTTAAATTAGTCACAGAGTATAATAAACTTATCATAAGATATCACTTATGAAGGTCATGTAAACATGGCTACACATGAACTGAGTTAGTAAAGAGAAGAGAGTCTCACATTTAGAAAACACTCTTACACCTGCTTAAGGGGTAAGGAGAGGTGGGGTGTTGCATAAAACCAGAGTTTGATATTAGTAAAGGCTCCATTCCAGAAACCAAATACAGAATAGAAAAGATCTACACCTTCCTCACTGAAAAGGAATCAACACCCCATACTTCCCTCAGAGGAATATATCTGACTAGTAAGAATCTTCAAACCTATATATTGATATGTCTCCGTAAGGGATCAAGTGTGTCTAGACTGGCATAAAAATGCAGTGGGAATCAGCTCAAACTCACTATAAAAAGGAATTTCAATAACCAAACAACAAAACAGGGAAATTCTTTACAATTCCTTCAGGGTCTCTGATGAAACCTGAAATGAACCTATCTACAACTACAGCTTGATTTGGCATAATGCTGGACATTTGGGACTGAGAGGATTGGTGAGACTGGGTGAGCAAACACAGACAGTTTAAAGCAATAATGCATGGCCTCCATTCCATGGTTCCAAACTCTCCAGGTGGAAGGGAATATTACTACAGCTATAACATGTACGTGAAACCTAGAGAATGGACACACTGTGTATACGAAAGGTTTCTAAAACTCAACTAATTGTCCCTCTCCTGGTGCTCCAGTTTCACTTTCCAACTGCTTTACTATCCATCTCTCAACTTGGAGAGACAGCCCCTTTAACCTCCTGGATAACACAGGTTGCCAATTTGGCAGAGGATGAAAGGGAACAGGGAGAACCAATGAGAGAGTAGCTGTTAGACATTTGGACGGGCATTTGTCACTCTAATTGCCCGGCAGGAAGAATAATTAACCAAGGACTCATCCCCCTGCCGGGAACCAGTATAGGTCCTGAACCGAAATTTTGGACTTGCGGTCAGCTCACAAACAACGATTTGATAAATGGAGCTCAGGGGCACAGCAATTCACAAACTGGCAGAGTAATAAAGGACAACTATCGTCCAAAAATATTTTGAAGGAAGGCAACGAGGCGGACTTGAAACCGAGGCAGAATTGCAGGAAACAGATTTCAAGAGGTACGTTGGAATCACCTGTAAAGCACAGGAAGAGGGGCACAATTTCGACAATGATGGACTTGGCCAAAAATGGTTTATTCGTTTTCTCCTGAATATATTCTGGAGAAAACGCATACACACTTTTTGGCCAAGCAAGCAGGCGGGCAATGCAAATCTGCACTACAAAGAAGTATCCCTTCCCACCGGTCAAAAGGGACATCGGCAAAATGTGTAAAAACCACAAAGGCAAGAGAGGGCCTGCAGAACAGGGAGCCTTGTTATGCTGATGGGCGGGATGTAAGTTGGCAACTGCCTCTCTGGAGGAGTGCACTGTGTTCCCTAAAACAAGTAAACAACAGAGCTACATAGTGAAGGGCACTTCCAGTCTAGGGAATATACCTTGGGAAAACTGAAAATCAATAAGACAGAGCCGCCCCAAAATTTAGGGATGCACTGCTTACAAGAACCTCAACTTGGGTACACTTTAAATATCCCAGGAAAGTTAAAAATTGTTCAAAAAATTGTGGTATTTACGTACGATGGAATATCCCTCAGCCATGAAATCAATGTCATCAGGCCAGTAGCAGCAAATTTAGTGGATTCAGTTACGAGGATTCTAAGTTAAATTAGTCACAGAGTATAATAAACTTATCATAAGATATCACTTATGAAGGTCATGTAAACATGGCTACACATGAACTGAGTTAGTAAAGAGAAGAGAGTCTCACACTTAGAAAACACTCTTACACCTGCTTAAGGGGTAAGGAGAGGTGGGGTGTTGCATAAAACCAGAGTTTGATATTAGTAAAGGCTCCATTCCAGAAACCAAATACAGAATAGAAAAGATCTACACCTTCCTCACTGAAAAGGAATCAACACCCCATACTTCCCTCAGAGGAATATATCTGACTAGTAAGAATCTTCAAACCTATATATTGATATGTCTCCGTAAGGGATCAAGTGTGTCTAGACTGGCATAAAAACGCAGTGGGAATCAGCTCAAACTCACTATAAAAAGGAATTTCAATAACAAAACAACAAAACAGGGTAATTCTTTACAATTCCTTCAGGGTCTCTGATGAAACCTGAAATGAACCTATCTACAACTACAGCTTGATTTGGCATAATGCTGGACATTTGGGACTGAGAGGATTGGTGAGACTGGGTGAGCAAACACAGACAGTTTAAAGCAATAATGCATGGCCTCCATTCCATGGTTCCAAACTCTCCAGGTGGAAGGGAATATTACTACAGCTATAACATGTACGTGAAACCTAGAGAATGGACACACTGTGTATACGAAAGGTTTCTAAAACTCAACTAATTGTCCCTCTCCTGGTGCTCCAGTTTGACTTTCCAACTGCTTTACTATCAATCTCTCAACTTGGAGAGACAGCCCCTTTAACCTCCTGGATAACACAGGTTGCCAATTTGGCAGAGGATGAAAGGGAACAGGGAGAACCAATGAGAGAGTAGCTGTTAGACATTTGGACGGGCATTTGTCACTCTAATTGCCCGGCAGGAAGAATAATTAACCAAGGACTCATCCCCCTGCCGGGAACCAGTATAGGTCCTGAACCGAAATTTTGGACTTGCGGTCAGCTCACAAACAACGATTTGATAAATGGAGCTCAGGGGCACAGCAATTCACAAACTGGCAGAGTAATAAAGGACAACTATCGTCCAAAAATATTTTGAAGGAAGGCAACGAGGCGGACTTGAAACCGAGGCAGAATTGCAGGAAACAGATTTCAAGAGGTACGTTGGAATCACCTGTAAAGCACAGGAAGAGGGGCACAATTTCGACAATGATGGACTTGGCCAAAAATGGTTTATTCGTTTTCTCCTGAATATATTCTGGAGAAAACGCATACACACTTTTTGGCCAAGCAAGCAGGCGGGCAATGCAAATCTGCACTACAAAGAAGTATCCCTTCTCACTGGTCAAAAGGGACATTGGCAAAATGTGTAAAAACCACAAAGGCAAGAGAGGGCCTGCAGAACAGGGAGCCTTGTTATGCTGATGGGCGGGATGTAAGTTGGCAACTGCCTCTCTGGAGGAGTGCACTGTGTTCCCTAAAACAAGTAAACAACAGAGCTACATAGTGAAGGGCACTTCCAGTCTAGGGAATATACCTTGGGAAAACTGAAAATCAATAAGACAGAGCCGCCCCAAAATTTAGGGATGCACTGCTTACAAGAACCTCAACTTGGGTACACTTTAAATATCCCAGGAAAGTTAAAAATTGTTCAAAAAATTGTGGTATTTACGTACGATGGAATATCCCTCAGCCATGAAATCAATGTCATAAGACCAGTAGCAGCAAAATGAGTGGATTCAGGTATGATGATTCTAAGTGAAATAAGTCACACAGAAAAAGAATCTTATCATACGATATCACTTAAGAAGATCCTGTAAACATGGCTACACATGAAGTGAGTGAGGAAAGAGAACAGTGTCTCACATTTAGAAAACTCTCTTATGCCTGCTTAAGGGGGAAGGAGAGGTGGGGTGATGCATAAAACCAGAGTTTGATATAAGCACAGGTACCGTTCCAAAAACCAACTATGGAATAGACAAAACCTACAACTTCCTCGGGGAAAGGGACTCAAAAACGTATATTTTCTGCAGAGGAATATATCTGACTAGTAAGAATCTTAAAACCTATGTATTGATATGTCTCCGTCAGGGAATCAAGTGTGTCTAGACTGGCATAAACATGGCAGTGAGAATCAGCTCAAACCCACTATAAAAAGGAATTTCAAAAATAAAACAAAAACCAGGGAAATTCTATACAATTCCTTCAGGGTCTCTGATGAAACCTGGAATGACCCTATCTATAATGACAGCTGGATGCGGCATAAGGCTGAACACATGGGACTGAGAGGATTTGTGAGATTGGGTGAGCAAATGCAGACCCTTTAATGCAATAATGCATGGCAGCCATTCCATTGGTCACAACTCTCCAGGTTGAAGGGAATATTACTACAGCTATAACATGTACAGGAAACCTAGAGAATGGACACACTGTGAATATGAAAGGTCTCTAAAACTCAAGGAATAATCCCTCTCCTTGTGCTCCAGTTTGACGTTCCAACTGCTTTACTATCAATCTCCCAACTTGTAGAGACAGCACCTTTAACCTCCTGGTGTACACATGTTGCCAATTTAGCAAAGGATGAAAGGCAAGAGGGAGAACCAATGAGAGAGTAGCTGTTAGACATTTGGACGGGCACATGTCTTTCTTATTTCCCGGGAGGAAGAAGAATTAACCAAAGTCTCAGCCACCCACCAAAAACCAGTATAGGTCCTGAACCAAAATATTGGACTTGCGTTCAGCTCACAAAAAACGAGTTAAAAATGGAGCTCAGGGACACAACAATTAACAAACTGGCAGAGTAATAAAGGGCAACTATCGTCCAAAAATCAGTTGAGGGAAGTCAACCAGGCGGACTTGAAAGCGAGGCAGAATAGCAGGAAACAGATTTCAAGAGCCACGTTGGAATCGCCTTTAAAGCATAGGAAGATGGGCAGAACTTCGACAATGATGCACCTGGCCACAAATGGCGTATGCGTTTTCTCCTGAGTATATTCAGGAGAAAACGCATACGCCCTTTTTGGCCAAGCAAGCAAGCGGGCAATGCAAATCTGCACTACAAAGAAGTATCACTTCCCACAGGTCAAAAGGAATATCCACAAAATGGGTAAAAAGCAGAAAGGCAAGACAGGGCCTGGAGAGCAGGGAGCCTTGTTATGCTGATGGGCGGGATGTAAATTGCCAACTGCCTCTCTGGAGGAGTGCATTTTGTTCCCTAAAACAAGTAAACAACAGAGCTACAGAGACAAGGGCACTTCCAGTCTAGGGTATATACCTTGGGAAAACTGAAAATCAGTAAGACAGAGCCACCCCAAAATTTAGGGCTGCACTGCTTACAAGAACCTCAACTAGGCTACACCTTAAATATCCCAGGAAAGACAAAAGTTTTTCAAGAGATTGTGGTAATTACATACGATGGAATATTTCTCTGCCATGAAATCAATGTCATCAGGCCAGTAGCAGCAAATTTAGTGGATTCAGTTATGAGGATTCTTAGTTAAATTAGTCACAGAGTAAAATAAACTTAGCATAAGATATCACTTATGAAGGTCATGTAAACATGGCTACACATGAACTGAGTTAGTAAAGAGAAGAGAGTCTCACATTTAGAAAACACTCTTACACCTGCTTAAGGGGTAAGGAGAGGTGGGGTGTTGCATAAAACCAGAGTTTGATATTAGTAAAGGCTCCATTCCAGAAACCAAATACAGAATAGAAAAGATCTACACCTTCCTCACTGAAAAGGAATCAACACCCCATACTTCCCTCAGAGGAATATATCTGACTAGTAAGAATCTTCAAACCTATATATTGATATGTCTCCGTAAGGGATCAAGTGTGTCTAGACTGGCATAAAAATGCAGTGGGAATCAGCTCAAACTCACTATAAAAAGGAATTTCAATAACAAAACAACAAAACAGGGAAATTCTTTACAATTCCTTCAGGGTCTCTGATGAAACCTGAAATGAACCTATCTACAACTACAGCTTGATTTGGCATAATGCTGGACATTTGGGACTGAGAGGATTGGTGAGACTGGGTGAGCAAACACAGACAGTTTAAAGCAATAATGCATGGCCTCCATTCCATGGTTCCAAACTCTCCAGGTGGAAGGGAATATTACTACAGCTATAACATGTACGTGAAACCTAGAGAATGGACACACTGTGTATACGAAAGGTTTCTAAAACTCAACTAATTGTCCCTCTCCTGGTGCTCCAGTTTGACTTTCCAACTGCTTTACTATCAATCTCTCAACTTGGAGAGACAGCCCCTTTAACCTCCTGGATAACACAGGTTGCCAATTTGGCAGAGGATGAAAGGGAACAGGGAGAACCAATGAGAGAGTAGCTGTTAGACATTTGGACGGGCATTTGTCACTCTAATTGCCCGGCAGGAAGAATAATTAACCAAGGACTCATCCCCCTGCCGGGAACCAGTATAGGTCCTGAACCGAAATTTTGGACTTGCGGTCAGCTCACAAACAACGATTTGATAAATGGAGCTCAGGGGCACAGCAATTCACAAACTGGCAGAGTAATAAAGGACAACTATCGTCCAAAAATATTTTGAAGGAAGGCAACGAGGCGGACTTGAAACCGAGGCAGAATTGCAGGAAACAGATTTCAAGAGGTACGTTGGAATCACCTGTAAAGCACAGGAAGAGGGGCACAATTTCGACAATGATGGACTTGGCCAAAAATGGTTTATTCGTTTTCTCCTGAATATATTCTGGAGAAAACGCATACACACTTTTTGGCCAAGCAAGCAGGCGGGCAATGCAAATCTGCACTACAAAGAAGTATCCCTTCTCACTGGTCAAAAGGGACATTGGCAAAATGTGTAAAAACCACAAAGGCAAGAGAGGGCCTGCAGAACAGGGAGCCTTGTTATGCTGATGGGCGGGATGTAAGTTGGCAACTGCCTCTCTGGAGGAGTGCACTGTGTTCCCTAAAACAAGTAAACAACAGAGCTACATAGTGAAGGGCACTTCCAGTCTAGGGAATATACCTTGGGAAAACTGAAAATCAATAAGACAGAGCCGCCCCAAAATTTAGGGATGCACTGCTTACAAGAACCTCAACTTGGGTACACTTTAAATATCCCAGGAAAGTTAAAAATTGTTCAAAAAATTGTGGTATTTACGTACGATGGAATATCCCTCAGCCATGAAATCAATGTCATAAGACCAGTAGCAGCAAAATGAGTGGATTCAGGTATGATGATTCTAAGTGAAATAAGTCACACAGAAAAAGAATCTTATCATACGATATCACTTAAGAAGATCCTGTAAACATGGCTACACATGAAGTGAGTGAGGAAAGAGAACAGTGTCTCACATTTAGAAAACTCTCTTATGCCTGCTTAAGGGGGAAGGAGAGGTGGGGTGATGCATAAAACCAGAGTTTGATATAAGCACAGGTACCGTTCCAAAAACCAACTATGGAATAGACAAAACCTACAACTTCCTCGGGGAAAGGGACTCAAAAACGTATATTTTCTGCAGAGGAATATATCTGACTAGTAAGAATCTTAAAACCTATGTATTGATATGTCTCCGTCAGGGAATCAAGTGTGTCTAGACTGGCATAAACATGGCAGTGAGAATCAGCTCAAACCCACTATAAAAAGGAATTTCAAAAATAAAACAAAAACCAGGGAAATTCTATACAATTCCTTCAGGGTCTCTGATGAAACCTGGAATGACCCTATCTATAATGACAGCTGGATGCGGCATAAGGCTGAACACATGGGACTGAGAGGATTTGTGAGATTGGGTGAGCAAATGCAGACCCTTTAATGCAATAATGCATGGCAGCCATTCCATTGGTCACAACTCTCCAGGTTGAAGGGAATATTACTACAGCTATAACATGTACAGGAAACCTAGAGAATGGACACACTGTGAATATGAAAGGTCTCTAAAACTCAAGGAATAATCCGTCTCCTTGTGCTCCAGTTTGACGTTCCAACTGCTTTACTATCAATCTCCCAACTTGTAGAGACAGCACCTTTAACCTCCTGGTGTACACATGTTGCCAATTTAGCAAAGGATGAAAGGCAAGAGGGAGAACCAATGAGAGAGTAGCTGTTAGACATTTGGACGGGCACATGTCTTTCTTATTTCCCGGGAGGAAGAAGAATTAACCAAAGTCTCAGCCACCCACCAAAAACCAGTATAGGTCCTGAACCAAAATATTGGACTTGCGTTCAGCTCACAAAAAACGAGTTAAAAATGGAGCTCAGGGACACAACAATTAACAAACTGGCAGAGTAATAAAGGGCAACTATCGTCCAAAAATCAGTTGAGGGAAGTCAACCAGGCGGACTTGAAAGCGAGGCAGAATAGCAGGAAACAGATTTCAAGAGCCACGTTGGAATCGCCTTTAAAGCATAGGAAGATGGGCAGAACTTCGACAATGATGCACCTGGCCACAAATGGCGTATGCGTTTTCTCCTGAGTATATTCAGGAGAAAACGCATACGCCCTTTTTGGCCAAGCAAGCAAGCGGGCAATGCAAATCTGCACTACAAAGAAGTATCACTTCCCACAGGTCAAAAGGAATATCCACAAAATGGGTAAAAAGCAGAAAGGCAAGACAGGGCCTGGAGAGCAGGGAGCCTTGTTATGCTGATGGGCGGGATGTAAATTGCCAACTGCCTCTCTGGAGGAGTGCATTTTGTTCCCTAAAACAAGTAAACAACAGAGCTACAGAGACAAGGGCACTTCCAGTCTAGGGTATATACCTTGGGAAAACTGAAAATCAGTAAGACAGAGCCACCCCAAAATTTAGGGCTGCACTGCTTACAAGAACCTCAACTAGGCTACACCTTAAATATCCCAGGAAAGACAAAAGTTTTTCAAGAGATTGTGGTAATTACATACGATGGAATATTTCTCTGCCATGAAATCAATGTCATCAGGCCAGTAGCAGCAAATTTAGTGGATTCAGTTATGAGGATTCTTAGTTAAATTAGTCACAGAGTAAAATAAACTTAGCATAAGATATCACTTATGAAGGTCATGTAAACATGGCTACACATGAACTGAGTTAGTAAAGAGAAGAGAGTCTCACATTTAGAAAACACTCTTACACCTGCTTAAGGGGTAAGGAGAGGTGGGGTGTTGCATAAAACCAGAGTTTGATATTAGTAAAGGCTCCATTCCAGAAACCAAATACAGAATAGAAAAGATCTACACCTTCCTCACTGAAAAGGAATCAACACCCCATACTTCCCTCAGAGGAATATATCTGACTAGTAAGAATCTTCAAACCTATATATTGATATGTCTCCGTAAGGGATCAAGTGTGTCTAGACTGGCATAAAAATGCAGTGGGAATCAGCTCAAACTCACTATAAAAAGGAATTTCAATAACAAAACAACAAAACAGGGAAATTCTTTACAATTCCTTCAGGGTCTCTGATGAAACCTGAAATGAACCTATCTACAACTACAGCTTGATTTGGCATAATGCTGGACATTTGGGACTGAGAGGATTGGTGAGACTGGGTGAGCAAACACAGACAGTTTAAAGCAATAATGCATGGCCTCCATTCCATGGTTCCAAACTCTCCAGGTGGAAGGGAATATTACTACAGCTATAACATGTACGTGAAACCTAGAGAATGGACACACTGTGTATACGAAAGGTTTCTAAAACTCAACTAATTGTCCCTCTCCTGGTGCTCCAGTTTGACTTTCCAACTGCTTTACTATCCATCTCTCAACTTGGAGAGACAGCCCCTTTAACCTCCTGGATAACACAGGTTGCCAGTTTGGCAGAGGATGAAAGGGAACAGGGAGAACCAATGAGAGAGTAGCTGTTAGACATTTGGACAGGCATTTGTCACTCTAATTGCCCGGCAGGAAGAATAATTAACCAAGGACTCATCCCCCTGCCGAGAACCAGTATAGGTCCTGAACCGAAATTTTGGACTTGCGGTCAGCTCACAAACAACGATTTGATAAATGGAGCTCAGGGGCACAGCAATTCACAAACTGGCAGAGTAATAAAGGACAACTATCGTCCAAAAATATTTTGAAGGAAGGCAACGAGGCGGACTTGAAACCGAGGCAGAATTGCAGGAAACAGATTTCAAGAGGTACGTTGGAATCACCTGTAAAGCACAGGAAGAGGGGCACAATTTCGACAATGATGGACTTGGCCAAAAATGGTTTATTCGTTTTCTCCTGAATATATTCTGGAGAAAACGCATACACACTTTTTGGCCAAGCAAGCAGGCGGGCAATGCAAATCTGCACTACAAAGAAGTATCCCTTCCCACCGGTCAAAAGGGACATCGGCAAAATGTGTAAAAACCACAAAGGCAAGAGAGGGCCTGCAGAACAGGGAGCCTTGTTATGCTGATGGGCGGGATGTAACTTGGCAACTGCCTCTCTGGAGGAGTGCACTGTGTTCCCTAAAACAAGTAAACAACAGAGCTACATAGTGAAGGGCACTTCCAGTCTAGGGAATATACCTTGGGAAAACTGAAAATCAATAAGACAGAGCCGCCCCAAAATTTAGGGATGCACTGCTTACAAGAACCTCAACTTGGGTACACTTTAAATATCCCAGGAAAGTTAAAAATTGTTCAAAAAATTGTGGTATTTACGTACGATGGAATATCCCTCAGCCATGAAATCAATGTCATAAGACCAGTAGCAGCAAAATGAGTGGATTCAGGTATGATGATTCTAACTGAAATAAGTCACACAGAAAAAGAATCTTATCATACGATATCACTTAAGAAGATCCTGTAAACATGGCTACACATGAAGTGAGTGAGGAAAGAGAACAGTGTCTCACATTTAGAAAACTCTCTTATGCCTGCTTAAGGGGGAAGGAGAGGTGGAGTGATGCATAAAACCAGAGTTTGATATAAGCACAGGTACCGTTCCAAAAACCAACTATGGAATAGACAAAACCTACAACTTCCTCGGGGAAAGGGACTCAAAAACGTATATTTTCTGCAGAGGAATATATCTGACTAGTAAGAATCTTAAAACCTATGTATTGATATGTCTCCGTCAGGGAATCAAGTGTGTCTAGACTGGCATAAACATGGCAGTGAGAATCAGCTCAAACCCACTATAAAAAGGAATTTCAAAAATAAAACAAAAACCAGGGGAATTCTATACAATTCCTTCAGGGTCTCTGATGAAACCTGGAATGACCCTATCTATAATGACAGCTGGATGTGGCATAAGGCTGAACACATGGGACTGAGAGGATTTGTGAGATTGGGTGAGCAAATGCAGACCCTTTAATGCAATAATGCATGGCAGCCATTCCATTGGTCACAACTCTCCAGGTTGAAGGGAATATTACTACAGCTATAACATGTACAGGAAACCTAGAGAATGGACACACTGTGAATATGAAAGGTCTCTAAAACTCAAGGAATAATCCCTCTCCTTGTGCTCCAGTTTGACGTTCCAACTGCTTTACTATCAATCTCCCAACTTGTAGAGACAGCACCTTTAACCTCCTGGTGTACACATGTTGCCAATTTAGCAAAGGATGAAAGGCAAGAGGGAGAACCAATGAGAGAGTAGCTGTTAGACATTTGGACGGGCACATGTCTTTCTTATTTCCCGGGAGGAAGAAGAATTAACCAAAGTCTCAGCCACCCACCAAAAACCAGTATAGGTCCTGAACCAAAATATTGGACTTGCGTTCAGCTCACAAAAAACGAGTTAAAAATGGAGCTCAGGGACACAACAATTAACAAACTGGCAGAGTAATAAAGGGCAACTATCGTCTAAAAATCAGTTGAGGGAAGTCAACCAGGCGGACTTGAAAGCGAGGCAGAATAGCAGGAAACAGATTTCAAGAGCCACGTTGGAATCGCCTTTAAAGCATAGGAAGATGGGCAGAACTTCGACAATGATGCACCTGGCCACAAATGGCGTATGCGTTTTCTCCTGAATATATTCAGGAGAAAACGCATACGCCATTTCTGGCCAAGCAAGCAAGCGGGCAATGCAAATCTGCACTAAAAAGAAGTATCACTTCCCACCAGTCAAATGGGACATCCACAAAATGGGTAAAAACCAGAGGCTAGACAGGCCCTGGAGAACAGGGAGCCTTGTTATGCTGATGGGCGGGATGTAAATTGCCAACTGCCTCACTGGAGGAGTGCATTGTGTTCCCTAAAACAAGTAAACAAGAAAGCTACAGAGCCAAGGGCACTTCCAGTCTAGGGAATATACCTTGGGAAAACTGAAAATCAATAACACAGAGCCACCCTCAACTTTAGGGCTGCACTGCTTACAAGAACCTCAACTTGGGTACACATTAAATATCCCAGGAAATATAAAAATGGTTCAAAAAATTGTGGTACTTACATACGATGGAATATCCCTCAGCCATGACATCAATGTCATAAGACCAGTAGCAGCTAAATGAGTGGATTCAGGTACGATGATTCTAACTGAAATAAGTCACACAGAAAAAGAAACTTATCATAAGATATCACTTATGAACATCCTGTAAACATGGCTACATATGAACTGAGTTAGGAAAGAGAACAGAGTCTCACATTTAGAAAACACTCTTATGCCTGCTTAAGGGGGAAGGAGAGGTGGGGTGATGCATAAAACCAGAGTTTGATATAAGCACAGGTACCATTCAAAAACCAACTATGGAATAGCCAAGACTTACACCTTCCTCAGTGAAAGGGATTCAAAACCCCATATTTCCCACAGAGGAATATATTGGATTAGTTAGAATCTTAAAACCTATGTATTGATATGTCTCCGTAAGGGAATCAAGTGTGTCTAGACTGGCATAAACAGGGCAGTGAGAATCATCTCAAACCCACTATAAAAGGGAATTTCAAAAACAAAACAACAAAACAGGGAAATTCTTTACAATTCCTTCAGGGTCTCTGATGAAACCTGGAATGACCCTATCTACAATGACAGCTGGATGTGGCATAAGGCTGGACACATGGGACTGAGAGGATTGGTGAGATTGGGTGAGCAAATGCAGACTCTATAAAGCAATAATGCATGGCAACCATTCCATGGGTCCCAACTCTCCAGGTTGAAGAGTATATTACTACAGCTATAAAATGTACGGGAAACCTAGAGACTGGACACACTGTGAATACGAAAGGTCTCTAAAACTCAACGAATAGTCCCTCTGCTGGTGCTCAGGTTTGACTTTCCAACTGCTTTACTATCAATCTCCCAGCTTGGAGAGACTGCACCTTTAACCTCCTGTTTTGCACAGGTTGCCAATTTGGCAGAGGATGAAAGGGAAGAGGGAGAACCAATGAGAGAGTAGCTGTTAGGCATTTGGACGGGCACATGTCACTCTTATTTCCCGGGAGGAAGAAGAATTAACCAAAGTCTAAGCCACCCACCGCAAACCAGTATAGGTCCTGAACCAAAATATTGGACTTGCGTTCAGCTCACAATAAACGAGTTAAATTATGGAGCTCAGGGGCACAGCAATTCACAAACTGGTAGAGTAATAAAGGACAACTATCGTACAAAAATCTGTTGAGGGAAGGCAACGAGGCGGAATTGAAAGCGAGGCAGAATAGAAGGAAACAGATTTCAACAGATACGTTGGAATCGCTTTTAAAGCACAGGAAGAGGGGCACAACTTCGAAAATGATGCACTTGGCCAAAAAGGGCGTATGCATTTTCTGCTGAGTATATTCAGGAGAAAACGCATACGCCCTTTTTGGCCAAGCAAGCAAGCGGGCAATGCAAATCTGCACTACAAAGAAGTATCACTTCCCACAGGTCAAAAGGGATATCCACAAAATGGGTAAAAAGCAGAAAGGCAAGACAGGGCCTGGAGAACAGGGAGCCTTGTTATGCTGATGGGCGGGATGTAAATTGCCAACTGCCTCTCTGGAGGAGTGCATTTTGTTCCCTAAAACAAGTAAACAACAGAGCTACAGAGACAAGGGCACTTCCAGTCTAGGGTATATACCTTGGGAAAACTGAAAATCAGTAAGACAGAGCCACCCCAAAATTTAGGGCTGCACTGCTTACAAGAACCTCAACTAGGCTACACCTTAAATATCCCAGGAAAGACAAAATTTTTTCAAGAGATTGTGGTAATTACATACGATGGAATATTTCTCTGCCATGAAATCAATGTCATCAGGCCAGTAGCAGCAAATTTAGTGGATTCAGTTACGAGGATTCTAAGTTAAATTAGTCACAGAGTAAAATAAACTTAGCATAAGATATCACTTATGAAGGTCATGTAAACATGGCTACACATGAACTGAGTTAGTAAAGAGAAGAGAGTCTCACATTTAGAAAACACTCTTACACCTGCTTAAGGGGTAAGGAGAGGTGGGGTGTTGCATAAAACCAGAGTTTGATATTAGTAAAGGCTCCATTCCAGAAACCAAATACAGAATAGAAAAGATCCACACCTTCCTCACTGAAAAGGAATCAACACCCCATACTTCCCTCAGAGGAATATATCTGACTAGTAAGAATCTTCAAACCTATATATTGATATGTCTCCATAAGGGATCAAGTGTGTCTAGACTGGCATAAAAATGCAGTGGGAATCAGCTCAAACTCACTATAAAAAGGAATTTCAATAACCAAACAACAAAACAGGGAAATTCTTTACAATTCCTTCAGGGTCTCTGATGAAACCTGAAATGAACCTATCTACAACTACAGCTTGATTTGGCATAATGCTGGACATTTGGGACTGAGAGGATTGGTGAGACTGGGTGAGCAAACACAGACAGTTTAAAGCAATAATTCATGGCCTCCATTCCATGGTTCCAAACTCTCCAGGTGGAAGGGAATATTACTACAGCTATAACATGTACGTGAAACCTAGAGAATGGACACACTGTGTATACGAAAGGTTTCTAAAACTCAACTAATTGTCCCTCTCCTGGTGCTCCAGTTTGACTTTCCAACTGCTTTACTATCCATCTCTCAACTTGGAGAGACAGCCCCTTTAACCTCCTGGATAACACAGGTTGCCAATTTGGCAGAGGATGAAAGGGAACAGGGAGAACCAATGAGAGAGTAGCTGTTAGACATTAGGACGGGCATTTGTCACTCTAATTGCCCGGCAGGAAGAATAACTAACCAAGGACTCATCCCCCTGCCGGGAACCAGTATAGGTCCTGAACCGAAATTTTGGACTTGCGGTCAGCTCACAAACAACGATTTGATAAATGGAGCTCAGGGGCACAGCAATTCACAAACTGGCAGAGTAATAAAGGACAACTATCGTCCAAAAATATTTTGAAGGAAGGCAACGAGGCGGACTTGAAACCGAGGCAGAATTGCAGGAAACAGATTTCAGGAGGTACGTTGGAATCACCTGTAAAGCACAGGAAGAGGGGCACAATTTCGACAATGATGGACTTGGCCAAAAATGGTTTATTCGTTTTCTCCTGAATATATTCTGGAGAAAACGCATACACACTTTTTGGCCAAGCAAGCAGGCGGGCAATGCAAATCTGCACTACAAAGAAGTATACCTTCCCACCGGTCAAAAGGGACATCGGCAAAATGTGTAAAAACCACAAAGGCAAGAGAGGGCCTGCAGAACAGGGAGCCTTGTTATGCTGATGGGCGGGATGTAAGTTGGCAACTGCCTCTCTGGAGGAGTGCACTGTGTTCCCTAAAACAAGTAAACAACAGAGCTACATAGTGAAGGGCACTTCCAGTCTAGGGAATATACCTTGGGAAAACTGAAAATCAATAAGACAGAGCCGCCCCAAAATTTAGGGATGCACTGCTTACAAGAACCTCAACTTGGGTACACTTTAAATATCCCAGGAAAGTTAAAAATTGTTCAAAAAATTGTGGTATTTACGTACGATGGAATATCGCTCAGCCATGAAATCAATGTCATAAGACCAGTAGCAGCAAAATGAGTGGATTCAGGTATGATGATTCTAACTGAAATAAGTCACACAGAAAAAGAATCTTATCATACGATATCACTTAAGAAGATCCTGTAAACATGGCTACACATGAAGTGAGTGAGGAAAGAGAACAGTGTCTCACATTTAGAAAACTCTCTTATGCCTGCTTAAGGGGGAAGGAGAGGTGGGGTGATGCATAAAACCAGAGTTTGATATAAGCACAGGTACCGTTCCAAAAACCAACTATGGAATAGACAAGACCTACAACTTCCTCGGGGAAAGGGACTCAAAAACGTATATTTTCTGCAGAGGAATATATCTGACTAGTAAGAATCTTAAAACCTATGTATTGATATGTCTCCGTCAGGGAATCAAGTGTGTCTAGACTGGCATAAACATGGCAGTGAGAATCATCTCAAACCCACTATAAAAAGGAATTTCAAAAATAAAACAAAAACCAGGGAAATTCTATACAATTCCTTCAGGGTCTCTGATGAAACCTGGAATGAACCTATCTATAATGACAGCTGGATGTGGCATAAGGCTGAACACATGGGACTGAGAGGATTTGTGAGATTGGGTGAGCAAATGCAGACCCTTTAATGCAATAATGCATGGCAGCCATTCCATTGGTCACAACTCTCCAGGTTGAAGGGAATATTACTACAGCTATAACATGTACAGGAAACCTAGAGAATGGACACACTGTGAATATGAATGGTCTCTAAAACTCAAGGAATAATCCCTCTCCTTGTGCTCCAGTTTGACGTTCCAACTGCTTTACTATCAATCTCCCAACTTGTAGAGACAGCACCTTTAACCTCCTGGTGTACACATGTTGCCAATTTAGCAAAGGATGAAAGGCAAGAGGGAGAACCAATGAGAGAGTAGCTGTTAGACATTTGGACGGGCACATGTCTTTCTTATTTCCCGGGAGGAAGAAGAATTAACCAAAGTCTCAGCCACCCACCAAAAACCAGTATAGGTCCTGAACCAAAATATTGGACTTGCGTTCAGCTCACAAAAAACGAGTTAAAAATGGAGCTCAGGGACACAACAATTAACAAACTGGCAGAGTAATAAAGGGCAACTATCGTCCAAAAATCAGTTGAGGGAAGTCAACCAGGCGGACTTGAAAGCGAGGCAGAATAGCAGGAAACAGATTTCAAGAGCCACGTTGGAATCACCTTTAACGCATAGGAAGATGGGCAGAACTTCGACAATGATGCACCTGGCCACAAATGGCGTATGCGTTTTCTCCTGAATATATTCAGGAGAAAACGCATACGGCATTTCTGGCCAAGCAAGCAAGCGGGCAATGCAAATCTGCACTAAAAAGAAGTATCACTTCCCACCAGTCAAAAGGGACATCCAAAAATGGGTAAAAACCAGAGGCTAGACAGGCCCTGGAGAACAGGGAGCCTTGTTATGCTGATGGGCGGGATGTAAATTGCCAACTGCCTCACTGGAGGAGTGCATTGTGTTCCCTACAACAAGTAAACAAGAAAGCTACAGAGCCAAGGGCACTTCCAGTCTAGGGAATATACCTTGGGAAAACTGAAAATCAATAAGACAGAGCCACCCTCAAATTTAGGGCTGCACTGCTTACAAGAACCTCAACTTGGGTACACATTAAATATCCCAGGAAATATAAAAATGGTTCAAAAAATTGTGGTACTTACATACGATGGAATATCCCTCAGCCATGACATCAATGTCATAAGACCAGTAGCAGCTAAATGAGTGGATTCAGGTACGATGATTCTAACTGAAATAAGTCACACAGAAAAAGAAACTTATCATAAGATATCACTTATGAACATCCTGTAAACATGGCTACATATGAACTGAGTTAGGAAAGAGAACAGAGTCTCACATTTAGAAAACACTCTTATGCCTGCTTAAGGGGGAAGGAGAGGTGGGGTGATGCATAAAACCAGAGTTTGATATAAGCACAGGTACCATTCAAAAACCAACTATGGAATAGCCAAGACTTACACCTTCCTCAGTGAAAGGGATTCAAAACCCCATATTTCCCACAGAGGAATATATTGGATTAGTTAGAATCTTAAAACCTATGTATTGATATGTCTCCGTAAGGGAATCAAGTGTGTCTAGACTGGCATAAACAGGGCAGTGAGAATCATCTCAAACCCACTATAAAAGGGAATTTCAAAAACAAAACAACAAAACAGGGAAATTCTTTACAATTCCTTCAGGGTCTCTGATGAAACCTGGAATGACCCTATCTACAATGACAGCTGGATGTGGCATAAGGCTGGACACATGGGACTGAGAGGATTGGTGAGATTGGGTGAGCAAATGCAGACCCTATAAAGCAATAATGCATGGCAACCATTCCATGGGTCCCAACTCTCCAGGTTGAAGAGTATATTACTACAGCTATAAAATGTACGGGAAACCTAGAGACTGGACACACTGTGAATACGAAAGGTCTCTAAAACTCAACGAATAGTCCCTCTGCTGGTGCTCAGGTTTGACTTTCCAACTGCTTTACTATCAATCTCCCAGCTTGGAGAGACTGCACCTTTAACCTCCTGTTTTGCACAGGTTGCCAATTTGGCAGAGGATGAAAGGGAAGAGGGAGAACCAATGAGAGAGTAGCTGTTAGGCATTTGGACGGGCACATGTCACTCTTATTTCCCGGGAGGAAGAAGAATTAACCAAGGACTCATCCCCCTGCCGGGAACCAGTATAGGTCCTGAACCGAAATTTTGGACTTGCGGTCAGCTCACAAACAACGATTTGATAAATGGAGCTCAGGGGCACAGCAATTCACAAACTGGCAGAGTAATAAAGGACAACTATCGTCCAAAAATATTTTGAAGGAAGGCAACGAGGCGGACTTGAAACCGAGGCAGAATTGCAGGAAACAGATTTCAAGAGGTACGTTGGAATCACCTGTAAAGCACAGGAAGAGGGGCACAATTTCGACAATGATGGACTTGGCCAAAAATGGTTTATTCGTTTTCTCCTGAATATATTCTGGAGAAAACGCATACACACTTTTTGGCCAAGCAAGCAGGCGGGCAATGCAAATCTGCACTACAAAGAAGTATCCCTTCCCACCGGTCAAAAGGGACATCGGCAAAATGTGTAAAAACCACAAAGGCAAGAGAGGGCCTGCAGAACAGGGAGCCTTGTTATGCTGATGGGCGGGATGTAAGTTGGCAACTGCCTCTCTGGAGGAGTGCACTGTGTTCCCTAAAACAAGTAAACAACAGAGCTACATAGTGAAGGGCACTTCCAGTCTAGGGAATATACCTTGGGAAAACTGAAAATCAATAAGACAGAGCCGCCCCAAAATTTAGGGATGCACTGCTTACAAGAACCTCAACTTGGGTACACTTTAAATATCCCAGGAAAGTTAAAAATTGTTCAAAAAATTGTGGTATTTACGTACGATGGAATATCCCTCAGCCATGAAATCAATGTCATAAGACCAGTAGCAGCAAAATGAGTGGATTCAGGTATGATGATTCTAAGTGAAATAAGTCACACAGAAAAAGAATCTTATCATACGATATCACTTAAGAAGATCCTGTAAACATGGCTACACATGAAGTGAGTGAGGAAAGAGAACAGTGTCTCACATTTAGAAAACTCTCTTATGCCTGCTTAAGGGGGAAGGAGAGGTGGGGTGATGCATAAAACCAGAGTTTGATATAAGCACAGGTACCGTTCCAAAAACCAACTATGGAATAGACAAGACCTACAACTTCCTCGGGGAAAGGGACTCAAAAACGTATATTTTCTGCAGAGGAATATATCTGACTAGTAAGAATCTTAAAACCTATGTATTGATATGTCTCCGTCAGGGAATCAAGTGTGTCTAGACTGGCATAAACATGGCAGTGAGAATCAGCTCAAACCCACTATAAAAAGGAATTTCAAAAATAAAACAAAAACCAGGGAAATTCTATACAATTCCTTCAGGGTCTCTGATGAAACCTGGAATGACCCTATCTATAATGACAGCTGGATGCGGCATAAGGCTGAACACATGGGACTGAGAGGATTTGTGAGATTGGGTGAGCAAATGCAGACCCTTTAATGCAATAATGCATGGCAGCCATTCCATTGGTCACAACTCTCCAGGTTGAAGGGAATTTTACTACAGCTATAACATGTACAGGAAACCTAGAGAATGGACACACTGTGAATATGAAAGGTCTCTAAAACTCAAGGAATAATCCCTCTCCTTGTGCTCCAGTTTGACGTTCCAACTGCTTTACTATCAATCTCCCAACTTGTAGAGACAGCACCTTTAACCTCCTGGTGTACACATGTTGCCAATTTAGCAAAGGATGAAAGGCAAGAGGGAGAACCAATGAGAGAGTAGCTGTTAGACATTTGGACGGGCACATGTCTTTCTTATTTCCCGGGAGGAAGAAGAATTAACCAAAGTCTCAGCCACCCACCAAAAACCAGTATAGGTCCTGAACCAAAATATTGGACTTGCGTTCAGCTCACAAAAAACGAGTTAAAAATGGAGCTCAGGGACACAACAATTAACAAACTGGCAGAGTAATAAAGGGCAACTATCGTCCAAAAATCAGTTGAGGGAAGTCAACCAGGCGGACTTGAAAGCGAGGCAGAAGAGCAGGAAACAGATTTCAAGAGCCACGTTGGAATCGCCTTTAAAGCATAGGAAGATGGGCAGAACTTCGACAATGATGCACCTGGCCACAAATGGCGTATGCGTTTTCTCCTGAGTATATTCAGGAGAAAACGCATACGCCCTTTTTGGCCAAGCAAGCAAGCGGGCAATGCAAATCTGCACTACAAAGAAGTATCACTTCCCACAGGTCAAAAGGGATATCCACAAAATGGGTAAAAAGCAGAAAGGCAAGACAGGGCCTGGAGAACATGGAGCCTTGTTATGCTGATGGGCGGGATGTAAATTGCCAACTGCCTCTCTGGAGGAGTGCATTTTGTTCCCTAAAACAAGTAAACAACAGAGCTACAGAGACAAGGGCACTTCCAGTCTAGGGTATATACCTTGGGAAAACTGAAAATCAGTAAGACAGAGCCACCCCAAAATTTAGGGCTGCACTGCTTACAAGAACCTCAACTAGGCTACACCTTAAATATCCCAGGAAAGACAAAAGTTTTTCAAGAGATTGTGGTAATTACATACGATGGAATATTTCTCTGCCATGAAATCAATGTCATCAGGCCAGTAGCAGCAAATTTAGTGGATTCAGTTATGAGGATTCTAAGTTAAATTAGTCACAGAGTAAAATAAACTTATCATAAGATATCACTTATGAAGGTCATGTAAACATGGCTACACATGAACTGAGTTAGTAAAGAGAAGAGAGTCTCACATTTAGAAAACACTCTTACGCCTGCTTAAGGGGTAAGGAGAGGTGGGGTGTTGCATAAAACCAGAGTTTGATATTAGTAAAGGCTCCATTCCAGAAACCAAATACAGAATAGAAAAGATCTACACCTTCCTCACTGAAAAGGAATCAACACCCCATACTTCCCTCAGAGGAATATATCTGACTAGTAAGAATCTTCAAACCTATATATTGATATGTCTCCGTAAGGGATCAAGTGTGTCTAGACTGGCATAAAAATGCAGTGGGAATCAGCTCAAACTCACTATAAAAAGGAATTTCAATAACAAAACAACAAAACAGGGAAATTCTTTACAATTCCTTCAGGGTCTCTGATGAAACCTGAAATGAACCTATCTACAACTACAGCTTGATTTGGCATAATGCTGGACATTTGGGACTGAGAGGATTGGTGAGACTGGGTGAGCAAACACAGACAGTTTAAAGCAATAATGCATGGCCTCCATTCCATGGTTCCAAACTCTCCAGGTGGAAGGGAATATTACTACAGCTATAACATGTACGTGAAACCTAGAGAATGGACACACTGTGTATACGAAAGGTTTCTAAAACTCAACTAATTGTCCCTCTCCTGGTGCTCCAGTTTGACTTTCCAACTGCTTTACTATCCATCTCTCAACTTGGAGAGACAGCCCCTTTAACCTCCTGGATAACACAGGTTGCCAGTTTGGCAGAGGATGAAAGGGAACAGGGAGAACCAATGAGAGAGTAGCTGTTAGACATTTGGACAGGCATTTGTCACTCTAATTGCCCGGCAGGAAGAATAATTAACCAAGGACTCATCCCCCTGCCGAGAACCAGTATAGGTCCTGAACCGAAATTTTGGACTTGCGGTCAGCTCACAAACAACGATTTGATAAATGGAGCTCAGGGGCACAGCAATTCACAAACTGGCAGAGTAATAAAGGACAACTATCGTCCAAAAATATTTTGAAGGAAGGCAACGAGGCGGACTTGAAACCGAGGCAGAATTGCAGGAAACAGATTTCAAGAGGTACGTTGGAATCACCTGTAAAGCACAGGAAGAGGGGCACAATTTCGACAATGATGGACTTGGCCAAAAATGGTTTATTCGTTTTCTCCTGAATATATTCTGGAGAAAACGCATACACACTTTTTGGCCAAGCAAGCAGGCGGGCAATGCAAATCTGCACTACAAAGAAGTATCCCTTCCCACCGGTCAAAAGGGACATCGGCAAAATGTGTAAAAACCACAAAGGCAAGAGAGGGCCTGCAGAACAGGGAGCCTTGTTATGCTGATGGGCGGGATGTAAGTTGGCAACTGCCTCTCTGGAGGAGTGCACTGTGTTCCCTAAAACAAGTAAACAACAGAGCTACATAGTGAAGGGCACTTCCAGTCTAGGGAATATACCTTGGGAAAACTGAAAATCAATAAGACAGAGCCGCCCCAAAATTTAGGGATGCACTGCTTACAAGAACCTCAACTTGGGTACACTTTAAATATCCCAGGAAAGTTAAAAATTGTTCAAAAAATTGTGGTATTTACGTACGATGGAATATCCCTCAGCCATGAAATCAATGTCATAAGACCAGTAGCAGCAAAATGAGTGGATTCAGGTATGATGATTCTAACTGAAATAAGTCACACAGAAAAAGAATCTTATCATACGATATCACTTAAGAAGATCCTGTAAACATGGCTACACATGAAGTGAGTGAGGAAAGAGAACAGTGTCTCACATTTAGAAAACTCTCTTATGCCTGCTTAAGGGGGAAGGAGAGGTAGGGTGATGCATAAAACCAGAGTTTGATATAAGCACAGGTACCGTTCCAAAAACCAACTATGGAATAGACAAGACCTACAACATCCTCGGGGAAAGGGACTCAAAAACGTATATTTTCTGCAGAGGAATATATCTGACTAGTAAGAATCTTAAAACCTATGTATTGATATGTCTCCATCAGGGAATCAAGTGTGTCTAGACTGGCATAAACATGGCAGTGAGAATCAGCTCAAACCCACTATAAAAAGGAATTTCAAAAATAAAACAAAAACCAGGGAAATTCTATACAATTCCTTCAGGGTCTCTGATGAAACCTGGAATGACCCTATCTATAATGACAGCTGGATGTGGCATAAGGCTGAACACATGGGACTGAGAGGATTTGTGAGATTGGGTGAGCAAATGCAGACCCTTTAATGCAATAATGCATGGCAGCCATTCCATTGGTCACAACTCTCCAGGTTGAAGGGAATATTACTACAGCTATAACATGTACAGGAAACCTAGAGAATGGACACACTGTGAATATGAAAGGTCTCTAAAACTCAAGGAATAATCCCTCTCCTTGTGCTCCAGTTTGACGTTCCAACTGCTTTACTATCAATCTCCCAACTTGTAGAGACAGCACCTTTAACCTCCTGGTGTACACATGTTGCCAATTTAGCAAAGGATGAAAGGCAAGAGGGAGAACCAATGAGAGAGTAGCTGTTAGACATTTGGACGGGCACATGTCTTTCTTATTTCCCGGGAGGAAGAAGAATTAACCAAAGTCTCAGCCACCCACCAAAAACCAGTATAGGTCCTGAACCAAAATATTGGACTTGCGTTCAGCTCACAAAAAACGAGTTAAAAATGGAGCTCAGGGACACAACAATTAACAAACTGGCAGAGTAATAAAGGGCAACTATCGTCCAAAAATCAGTTGAGAGAAGTCAACCAGGCGGACTTGAAAGCGAGGCAGAATAGCAGGAAACAGATTTCAAGAGCCACGTTGGAATCGCCTTTAACGCATAGGAAGATGGGCAGAACTTCGACAATGATGCACCTGGCCACAAATGGCGTATGCGTTTTCTCCTGAATATATTCAGGAGAAAACGCATACGGCATTTCTGGCCAAGCAAGCAAGCGGGCAATGCAAATCTGCACTACAAAGAAGTATCACTTCCCACCAGTCAAAAGGGACATCCACAAAATGGGTAAAAACCAGAGGCTAGACAGGCCCTGGAGAACAGGGAGCCTTGTTATGCTGATGGGCGGGATGTAAATTGCCAACTGCCTCACTGGAGGAGTGCATTGTGTTCCCTAAAACAAGTAAACAAGAAAGCTACAGAGCCAAGGGCACTTCCAGTCTAGGGAATATACCTTGGGAAAACTGAAAATCAATAAGACAGAGCCACCCTCAAATTTAGGGCTGCACTGCTTACAAGAACCTCAACTTGGGTACACATTAAATATCCCAGGAAATATAAAAATGGTTCAAAAAATTGTGGTACTTACAAACGATGGAATATCCCTCAGCCATGACATCAATGTCATAAGACCAGTAGCAGCTAAGTGAGTGGATTCAGGTACGATGATTCTAACTGAAATAAGTCACACAGAAAAAGAAACTTATCATAAGATATCACTTATGAACATCCTGTAAACATGGCTACATATGAACTGAGTTAGGAAAGAGAACAGAGTCTCACATTTAGAAAACACTCTTATGCCTGCTTAAGGGGGAAGGAGAGGTGGGGTGATGCATAAAACCAGAGTTTGATATAAGCACAGGTACCATTCAAAAACCAACTATGGAATAGCCAAGACTTACACCTTCCTCAGTGAAAGGGATTCAAAACCCCATATTTCCCACAGAGGAATATATTGGATTAGTTAGAATCTTAAAACCTATGTATTGATATGTCTCCGTAAGGGAATCAAGTGTGTCTAGACTGGCATAAACATGGCAGTGAGAATCATCTCAAACCCACTATAAAAGGGAATTTCAAAAACAAAACAACAAAACAGGGAAATTCTTTACAATTCCTTCAGGGTCTCTGATGAAACCTGGAATGACCATATCTACAATGACAGCTGGATGTGGCATAAGGCTGGACACATGGGACTGAGAGGTTTGGTGAGATTGGGTGAGCAAATGCAGACCCTATAAAGCAATAATGCATGGCAACCATTCCATGGGTCCCAACTCTCCAGGTTGAAGAGTATATTACTACAGCTATAAAATGTACGGGAAACCTAGAGACTGGACACACTGTGAATACGAAAGGTCTCTAAAACTCAACGAATAGTCCCTCTGCTGGTGCTCAGGTTTGACTTTCCAACTGCTTTACTATCAATCTCCCAGCTTGGAGAGACTGCACCTTTAACCTCCTGTTTTGCACAGGTTGCCAATTTGGCAGAGGATGAAAGGGAAGAGGGAGAACCAATGAGAGAGTAGCTGTTAGGCATTTGGACGGGCACATGTCACTCTTATTTCCCGGGAGGAAGAAGAATTAACCAAAGTCTAAGCCACCTACCGCAAACCAGTATAGGTCCTGAACCAAAATATTGGACTTGCGTTCAGCTCACAATAAACGAGTTAAATTATGGAGCTCAGGGGCACAGCAATTCACAAACTGGTAGAGTAATAAAGGACAATTATCGTACAAAAATCTGTTGAGGGAAGGCAACGAGGCGGAATTGAAAGCGAGGCAGAATAGAAGGAAACAGATTTCAACAGATACGTTGGAATCGCTTTTAAAGCACAGGAAGAGGGGCACAAATTCGAAAATGATGCACTTGGCCAAAAAGGGCGTATGCATTTTCTCCTGAGTATATTCAGGAGAAAACGCATACACCCTTTTTGGCCAAGCAAGCAAGCGGGCAATGCAAATCTGCACTACAAAGAAGTATCACTTCCCACAGGTCAAAAGGGATATCCACAAAATGGGTAAAAAGCAGAAAGGCAAGACAGGGCCTGGAGAACAGGGAGCCTTGTTATGCTGATGGGCGGGATGTAAATTGCCAACTGCCTCTCTGGAGGAGTGCATTTTGTTCCCTAAAACAAGTAAACAACAGAGCTACAGAGACAAGGGCACTTCCAGTCTAGGGTATATACCTTGGGAAAACTGAAAATCAGTAAGACAGAGCCACCCCAAAATTTAGGGCTGCACTGCTTACAAGAACCTCAACTAGGCTACACCTTAAATATCCCAGGAAAGACAAAATTTTTTCAAGAGATTGTGGTAATTACCTACGATGGAATATTTCTCTGCCATGAAATCAATGTCATCAGGCCAGTAGCAGCAAATTTAGTGGATTCAGTTACGAGGATTCTAAGTTAAATTAGTCACAGAGTAAAATAAACTTAGCATAAGATATCACTTATGAAGGTCATGTAAACATGGCTACACATGAACTGAGTTAGTAAAGAGAAGAGAGTCTCACATTTAGAAAACACTCTTACACCTGCTTAAGGGGTAAGGAGAGGTGGGGTGTTGCATAAAACCAGAGTTTGATATTAGTAAAGGCTCCATTCCAGAAACCAAATACAGAATAGAAAAGATCTACACCTTCCTCACTGAAAAGGAATCAACACCCCATACTTCCCTCAGAGGAATATATCTGACTAGTAAGAATCTTCAAACCTATATATTGATATGTCTCCGTAAGGGATCAAGTGTGTCTAGACTGGCATAAAAATGCAGTGGGAATCAGCTCAAACTCACTATAAAAAGGAATTTCAATAACCAAACAACAAAACAGGGAAATTCTTTACAATTCCTTCAGGGTCTCTGATGAAACCTGAAATGAACCTATCTACAACTACAGCTTGATTTGGCATAATGCTGGACATTTGGGACTGAGAGGATTGGTGAGACTGGGTGAGCAAACACAGACAGTTTAAAGCAATAATGCATGGCCTCCATTCCATGGTTCCAAACTCTCCAGGTGGAAGGGAATATTACTACAGCTATAACATGTACGTGAAACCTAGAGAATGGACACACTGTGTATACGAAAGGTTTCTAAAACTCAACTAATTGTCCCTCTCCTGGTGCTCCAGTTTGACTTTCCAATTGCTTTACTATCCATCTCTCAACTTGGAGAGACAGCCCCTTTAACCTCCTGGATAACACAGGTTGCCAATTTGGCAGAGGATGAAAGGGAACAGGGAGAACCAATGAGAGAGTAGCTGTTAGACATTTGGACGGGCATTTGTCACTCTAATTGCCCGGCAGGAAGAATAATTAACCAAGGACTCATCCCCCTGCCGGGAACCAGTATAGGTCCTGAACCGAAATTTTGGACTTGCGGTCAGCTCACAAACAACGATTTGATAAATGGAGCTCAGGGGCACAGCAATTCACAAACTGGCAGAGTAATAAAGGACAACTATCGTCCAAAAATATTTTGAAGGAAGGCAACGAGGCGGACTTGAAACCGAGGCAGAATTGCAGGAAACAGATTTCAAGAGGTACGTTGGAATCACCTGTAAAGCACAGGAAGAGGGGCACAATTTCGACAATGATGGACTTGGCCAAAAATGGTTTATTCGTTTTCTCCTGAATATATTCTGGAGAAAACGCATACACACTTTTTGGCCAAGCAAGCAGGCGGGCAATGCAAATCTGCACTACAAAGAAGTATCCCTTCCCACCGGTCAAAAGGGACATCGGCAAAATGTATAAAAACCACAAAGGCAAGAGAGGGCCTGCAGAACAGGGAGCCTTGTTATGCTGATGGGCGGGATGTAAGTTGGCAACTGCCTCTCTGGAGGAGTGCACTGTGTTCCCTAAAACAAGTAAACAACAGAGCTACATAGTGAAGGGCACTTCCAGTCTAGGGAATATACCTTGGGAAAACTGAAAATCAATAAGACAGAGCCGCCCCAAAATTTAGGGATGCACTGCTTACAAGAACCTCAACTTGGGTACACTTTAAATATCCCAGGAAAGTTAAAAATTGTTCAAAAAATTGTGGTATTTACGTACGATGGAATATCCCTCAGCCATGAAATCAATGTCATAAGACCAGTAGCAGCAAAATGAGTGGATTCAGGTATGATGATTCTAAGTGAAATAACTCACACAGAAAAAGAATCTTATCATACGATATCACTTAAGAAGATCCTGTAAACATGGCTACACATGAAGTGAGTGAGGAAAGAGAACAGTGTCTCACATTTAGAAAACTCTCTTATGCCTGCTTAAGGGGGAAGGAGAGGTAGGGTGATGCATAAAACCAGAGTTTGATATAAGCACAGGTACCGTTCCAAAAACCAACTATGGAATAGACAAGACCTACAACTTCCTCGGGGAAAGGGACTCAAAAACGTATATTTTCTGCAGAGGAATATATCTGACTAGTAAGAATCTTAAAACCTATGTATTGATATGTCTCCATCAGGGAATCAAGTGTGTCTAGACTGGCATAAACATGGCAGTGAGAATCAGCTCAAACCCACTATAAAAAGGAATTTCAAAAATAAAACAAAAACCAGGGAAATTCTATACAATTCCTTCAGGGTCTCTGATGAAACCTGGAATGACCCTATCTATAATGACAGCTGGATGTGGCATAAGGCTGAACACATGGGACTGAGAGGATTTGTGAGATTGGGTGAGCAAATGCAGACCCTTTAATGCAATAATGCATGGCAGCCATTCCATTGGTCACAACTCTCCAGGTTGAAGGGAATATTACTACAGCTATAACATGTACAGGAAACCTAGAGAATGGACACACTGTGAATATGAAAGGTCTCTAAAACTCAAGGAATAATCCCTCTCCTTGTGCTCCTGTTTGACGTTCCAACTGCTTTACTATCAATCTCCCAACTTGTAGAGACAGCACCTTTAACCTCCTGGTGTACACATGTTGCCAATTTAGCAAAGGATGAAAGGCAAGAGGGAGAACCAATGAGAGAGTAGCTGTTAGACATTTGGACGGGCACATGTCTTTCTTATTTCCCGGGAGGAAGAAGAATTAACCAACGTCTCAGCCAACCACCAAAAACCAGTATAGGTCCTGAACCAAAATATTGGACTTGCGTTCAGCTCACAAAAAACGAGTTAAAAATGGAGCTCAGGGACACAACAATTAACAAACTGGCAGAGTAATAAAGGGCAACTATCGTCCAAAAATCAGTTGAGGGAAGTCAACCAGGCGGACTTGAAAGCGAGGCAGAATAGCAGGAAACAGATTTCAAGAGCCACGTTGGAATCGCCTTTAACGCATAGGAAGATGGGCAGAACTTCGACAATGATGCACCTGGCCACAAATGGCGTATGCGTTTTCTCCTGAATATATTCAGGAGAAAACGCATACGGCATTTCTGGCCAAGCAAGCAAGCGGGCAATGCAAATCTGCACTAAAAAGAAGTATCACTTCCCACCAGTCAAAAGGGACATCCACAAAATGGGTAAAAACCAGAGGCTAGACAGGCCCTGGAGAACAGGGAGCCTTGTTATGCTGATGGGCGGGATGTAAATTGCCAACTGCCTCACTGGAGGAGTGCATTGTGTTCCCTAAAACAAGTAAACAAGAAAGCTACAGAGCCAAGGGCACTTCCAGTCTAGGGAATATACCTTGGGAAAACTGAAAATCAATAAGACAGAGCCACCCTCAAATTTAGGGCTGCACTGCTTACAAGAACCTCAACTTGGGTACACATTAAATATCCCAGGAAATATAAAAATGGTTCAAAAAATTGTGGTACTTACAAACGATGGAATATCCCTCAGCCATGACATCAATGTCATAAGACCAGTAGCAGCTAAATGAGTGGATTCAGGTACGATGATTCTAACTGAAATAAGTCACACAGAAAAAGAAACTTATCATAAGATATCACTTATGAACATCCTGTAAACATGGCTACATATGAACTGAGTTAGGAAAGAGAACAGAGTCTCACATTTAGAAAACACTCTTATGCCTGCTTAAGGGGGAAGGAGAGGTGGGGTGATGCATAAAACCAGAGTTTGATATAAGCACAGGTACCATTCAAAAACCAACTATGGAATAGCCAAGACTTACACCTTCCTCAGTGAAAGGGATTCAAAACCCCATATTTCCCACAGAGGAATATATTGGATTAGTTAGAATCTTAAAACCTATGTATTGATATGTCTCCGTAAGGGAATCAAGTGTGTCTAGACTGGCATAAACATGGCAGCGAGAATCAACTCAAACCCACTATAAAAGGGAATTTCAAAAACAAAACAACAAAACAGGGAAATTCTTTACAATTCCTTCAGGGTCTCTGATGAAACCTGGAATGACCCTATCTACAATGACAGCTGGATGTGGCATAAGGCTGGACACATGGGACTGAGAGGATTGGTGAGATTGGGTGAGCAAATGCAGACCCTATAAAGCAATAATGCATGGCAACCATTCCATGGGTCCCAACTCTCCAGGTTGAAGAGTATATTACTACAGCTATAAAATGTACGGGAAACCTAGAGACTGGACACACTGTGAATACGAAAGGTCTCTAAAACTCAACGAATAGTCCCTCTGCTGGTGCTCAGGTTTGACTTTCCAACTGCTTTACTATCAATCCCCCAGCTTGGAGAGACTGCACCTTTAACCTCCTGTTTTGCACAGGTTGCCAATTTGGCAGAGGATGAAAGGGAAGAGGGAGAACCAATGAGAGAGTAGCTGTTAGGCATTTGGACGGGCACATGTCACTCTTATTTCCCGGGAGGAAGAAGAATTAACCAAAGTCTAAGCCACCCACCGCAAACCAGTATAGGTCCTGAACCAAAATATTGGACTTGCGTTCAGCTCACAATAAACGAGTTAAATTATGGAGCTCAGGGGCACAGCAATTCACAAACTGGTAGAGTAATAAAGGACAACTATCGTACAAAAATCTGTTGAGGGAAGGCAACGAGGCGGAATTGAAAGCGAGGCAGAATAGAAGGAAACAGATTTCAACAGATACGTTGGAATCGCTTTTAAAGCACAGGAAGAGGGGCACAACTTCGAAAATGATGCACTTGGCCAAAAAGGGCGTATGCATTTTCTCCTGAGTATATTCAGGAGAAAACGCATACACCCTTTTTGGCCAAGCAAGCAAGCGGGCAATGCAAATCTGCACTACAAAGAAGTATCACTTCCCACAGGTCAAAAGGGATATCCACAAAATGGGTAAAAAGCAGAAAGGCAAGACAGGGCCTGGAGAACAGGGAGCCTTGTTATGCTGATGGGCGGGATGTAAATTGCCAACTGCCTCTCTGGAGGAGTGCATTTTGTTCCCTAAAACAAGTAAACAACAGAGCTACAGAGACAAGGGCACTTCCAGTCTAGGGTATATACCTTGGGAAAACTGAAAATCAGTAAGACAGAGCCACCCCAAAATTTAGGGCTGCACTGCTTACAAGAACCTCAACTAGGCTACACCTTAAATATCCCAGGAAAGACAAAATTTTTTCAAGAGATTGTGGTAATTACCTACGATGGAATATTTCTCTGCCATGAAATCAATGTCATCAGGCCAGTAGCAGCAAATTTAGTGGATTCAGTTACGAGGATTCTAAGTTAAATTAGTCACAGAGTAAAATAAACTTAGCATAAGATATCACTTATGAAGGTCATGTAAACATGGCTACACATGAACTGAGTTAGTAAAGAGAAGAGAGTCTCACATTTAGAAAACACTCTTACACCTGCTTAAGGGGTAAGGAGAGGTGGGGTGTTGCATAAAACCAGAGTTTGATATTAGTAAAGGTTCCATTCCAGAAACCAAATACAGAATAGAAAAGATCTACACCTTCCTCACTGAAAAGGAATCAACACCCCATACTTCCCTCAGAGGAATATATCTGACTAGTAAGAATCTTCAAACCTATATATTGATATGTCTCCGTAAGGGATCAAGTGTGTCTAGACTGGCATAAAAATGCAGTGGGAATCAGCTCAAACTCACTATAAAAAGGAATTTCAATAACCAAACAACAAAACAGGGAAATTCTTTACAATTCCTTCAGGGTCTCTGATGAAACCTGAAATGAACCTATCTACAACTACAGCTTGATTTGGCATAATGCTGGACATTTGGGACTGAGAGGATTGGTGAGACTGGGTGAGCAAACACAGACAGTTTAAAGCAATAATGCATGGCCTCCATTCCATGGTTCCAAACTCTCCAGGTGGAAGGGAATATTACTACAGCTATAACATGTACGTGAAACCTAGAGAATGGACACACTGTGTATACGAAAGGTTTCTAAAACTCAACTAATTGTCCCTCTCCTGGTGCTCCAGTTTGACTTTCCAACTGCTTTACTATCCATCTCTCAACTTGGAGAGACAGCCCCTTTAACCTCCTGGATAACACAGGTTGCCAATTTGGCAGAGGATGAAAGGGAACAGGGAGAACCAATGAGAGAGTAGCTGTTAGACATTTGGACGGGCATTTGTCACTCTAATTGCCCGGCAGGAAGAATAATTAACCAAGGACTCATCCCCCTGCCGGGAACCAGTATAGGTCCTGAACCGAAATTTTGGACTTGCGGTCAGCTCACAAACAACGATTTGATAAATGGAGCTCAGGGGCACAGCAATTCACAAACTGGCAGAGTAATAAAGGACAACTATCGTCCAAAAATATTTTGAAGGAAGGCAACGAGGCGGACTTGAAACCGAGGCAGAATTGCAGGAAACAGATTTCAAGAGGTACGTTGGAATCACCTGTAAAGCACAGGAAGAGGGGCACAATTTCGACAATGATGGACTTGGCCAAAAATGGTTTATTCGTTTTCTCCTGAATATATTCTGGAGAAAACGCATACACACTTTTTGGCCAAGCAAGCAGGCGGGCAATGCAAATCTGCACTACAAAGAAGTATCCCTTCCCACCGGTCAAAAGGGACATCGGCAAAATGTATAAAAACCACAAAGGCAAGAGAGGGCCTGCAGAACAGGGAGCCTTGTTATGCTGATGGGCGGGATGTAAGTTGGCAACTGCCTCTCTGGAGGAGTGCACTGTGTTCCCTAAAACAAGTAAACAACAGAGCTACATAGTGAAGGGCACTTCCAGTCTAGGGAATATACCTTGGGAAAACTGAAAATCAATAAGACAGAGCCGCCCCAAAATTTAGGGATGCACTGCTTACAAGAACCTCAACTTGGGTACACTTTAAATATCCCAGGAAAGTTAAAAATTGTTCAAAAAATTGTGGTATTTACGTACGATGGAATATCCCTCAGCCATGAAATCAATGTCATAAGACCAGTAGCAGCAAAATGAGTGGATTCAGGTATGATGATTCTAAGTGAAATAAGTCACACAGAAAAAGAATCTTATCATACGATATCACTTAAGAAGATCCTGTAAACATGGCTACACATGAAGTGAGTGAGGAAAGAGAACAGTGTCTCACATTTAGAAAACTCTCTTATGCCTGCTTAAGGGGGAAGGAGAGGTAGGGTGATGCATAAAACCAGAGTTTGATATAAGCACAGGTACCGTTCCAAAAACCAACTATGGAATAGACAAGACCTACAACTTCCTCGGGGAAAGGGACTCAAAAACGTATATTTTCTGCAGAGGAATATATCTGACTAGTAAGAATCTTAAAACCTATGTATTGATATGTCTCCATCAGGGAATCAATTGTGTCTAGACTGGCATAAACATGGCAGTGAGAATCAGCTCAAACCCACTATAAAAAGGAATTTCAAAAATAAAACAAAAACCAGGGGAATTCTATACAATTCCTTCAGGGTCTCTGATGAAACCTGGAATGACCCTATCTATAATGACAGCTGGATGTGGCATAAGGCTGAACACATGGGACTGAGAGGATTTGTGAGATTGGGTGAGCAAATGCAGACCCTTTAATGCAATAATGCATGGCAGCCATTCCATTGGTCACAACTCTCCAGGTTGAAGGGAATATTACTACAGCTATAACATGTACAGGAAACCTAGAGAATGGACACACTGTGAATATGAAAGGTCTCTAAAACTCAAGGAATAATCCCTCTCCTTGTGCTCCTGTTTGACGTTCCAACTGCTTTACTATCAATCTCCCAACTTGTAGAGACAGCACCTTTAACCTCCTGGTGTACACATGTTGCCAATTTAGCAAAGGATGAAAGGCAAGAGGGAGAACCAATGAGAGAGTAGCTGTTAGACATTTGGACGGGCACATGTCTTTCTTATTTCCCGGGAGGAAGAAGAATTAACCAAAGTCTCAGCCACCCACCAAAAACCAGTATAGGTCCTGAACCAAAATATTGGTCTTGCGTTCAGCTCACAAAAAACGAGTTAAAAATGGAGCTCAGGGACACAACAATTAACAAACTGGCAGAGTAATAAAGGGCAACTATCGTCCAAAAATCAGTGGAGGGAAGTCAACCAGGCGGACTTGAAAGCGAGGCAGAATAGCAGGAAACAGATTTCAAGAGCCACGTTGGAATCGCCTTTAAAGCATAGGAAGATGGGCAGAACTTCGACAATGATGCACCTGGCCACAAATGGCGTATGCGTTTTCTCCTGAATATATTCAGGAGAAAACGCATACGGCATTTCTGGCCAAGCAAGCAAGCGGGCAATGCAAATCTGCACTAAAAAGAAGTATCACTTCCCACCAGTCAAAAGGGACATCCACAAAATGGGTAAAAACCAGAGGCTAGACAGGCCCTGGAGAACAGGGAGCCTTGTTATGCTGATGGGCGGGATGTAAATTGCCAACTGCCTCACTGGAGGAGTGCATTGTGTTCCCTAAAACAAGTAAACAAGAAAGCTACAGAGCCAAGGGCACTTCCAGTCTAGGGAATATACCTTGGGAAAACTGAAAATCAATAAGACAGAGCCACCCTCAAATTTAGGGCTGCACTGCTTACAAGAACCTCAACTTGGGTACACATTAAATATCCCAGGAAATATAAAAATGGTTCAAAAAATTGTGGTACTTACATACGATGGAATATCCCTCAGCCATGACATCAATGTCATAAGACCAGTAGCAGCTAAATGAGTGGATTCAGGTACGATGATTCTAACTGAAATAAGTCACACAGAGAAAGAAACTTATCATAAGATATCACTTATGAACATCCTGTAAACATGGCTACATATGAACTGAGTTAGGAAAGAGAACAGAGTCTCACATTTAGAAAACACTCTTATGCCTGCTTAAGGGGGAAGGAGAGGTGGGGTGATGCATAAAACCAGAGTTTGATATAAGCACAGGTACCATTCAAAAACCAACTATGGAATAGCCAAGACTTACACCTTCCTCAGTGAAAGGGATTCAAAACCCCATATTTCCCACAGAGGAATATATTGGATTAGTTAGAATCTTAAAACCTATGTATTGATATGTCTCCGTAAGGGAATCAAGTGTGTCTAGACTGGCATAAACATGGCAGGGAGAATCATCTCAAACCCACTATAAAAGGGAATTTCAAAAACAAAACAACAAAACAGGGAAATTCTTTACAATTCCTTCAGGGTCTCTGATGAAACCTGGAATGACCCTATCTACAATGACAGCTGGATGTGGCATAAGGCTGGACACATGGGACTGAGAGGATTGGTGAGATTGGGTGAGCAAATGCAGACCCTATAAAGCAATAATGCATGGCAACCATTCCATGGGTCCCAACTCTCCAGGTTGAAGAGTATATTACTACAGCTATAAAATGTACGGGAAACCTAGAGACTGGACACACTGTGAATACGAAAGGTCTCTAAAACTCAACGAATAGTCCCTCTGCTGGTGCTCAGGTTTGACTTTCCAACTGCTTTACTATCAATCTCCCAGCTTGGAGAGACTGCACCTTTAACCTCCTGTTTTGCACAGGTTGCCAATTTGGCAGAGGATGAAAGGGAAGAGGGAGAACCAATGAGAGAGTAGCTGTTAGGCATTTGGACGGGCACATGTCACTCTTATTTCCCGGGAGGAAGAAGAATTAACCAAAGTCTAAGCCACCCACCACAAACCAGTATAGGTCCTGAACCAAAATATTGGACTTGCGTTCAGCTCACAATAAACGAGTTAAATTATGGAGCTCAGGGGCACAGCAATTCACAAACTGGTAGAGTAATAAAGGACAACTATCGTACAAAAATCTGTTGAGGGAAGGCAACGAGGCGGAATTGAAAGCGAGGCAGAATAGAAGGAAACAGATTTCAACAGATACGTTGGAATCGCTTTTAAAGCACAGGAAGAGGGGCACAACTTCGAAAATGATGCACTTGGCCAAAAAGGGCGTATGCATTTTCTGCTGAGTATATTCAGGAGAAAACGCATACGCCCTTTTTGGCCAAGCAAGCAAGCGGGCAATGCAAATCTGCACTACAAAGAAGTATCACTTCCCACAGGTCAAAAGGGATATCCACAAAATGGGTAAAAAGCAGAAAGGCAAGACAGGGCCTGGAGAACAGGGAGCCTTGTTATGCTGATGGGCGGGATGTAAATTGCCAACTGCCTCTCTGGAGGAGTGCATTTTGTTCCCTAAAACAAGTAAACAACAGAGCTACAGAGACAAGGGCACTTCCAGTCTAGGGTATATACCTTGGGAAAACTGAAAATCAGTAAGACAGAGCCACCCCAAAATTTAGGGCTGCACTGCTTACAAGAACCTCAACTAGGCTACACCTTAAATATCCCAGGAAAGACAAAATTTTTTCAAGAGATTGTGGTAATTACCTACGATGGAATATTTCTCTGCCATGAAATCAATGTCATCAGGCCAGTAGCAGCAAATTTAGTGGATTCAGTTACGAGGATTCTAAGTTAAATTAGTCACAGAGTAAAATAAACTTAGCATAAGATATCACTTATGAAGGTCATGTAAACATGGCTACACATGAACTGAGTTAGTAAAGAGAAGAGAGTCTCACATTTAGAAAACACTCTTACACCTGCTTAAGGGGTAAGGAGAGGTGGGGTGTTGCATAAAACCAGAGTTTGATATTAGTAAAGGCTCCATTCCAGAAACCAAATACAGAATAGAAAAGATCTACACCTTCCTCACTGAAAAGGAATCAACACCCCATACTTCCCTCAGAGGAATATATCTGACTAGTAAGAATCTTCAAACCTATATATTGATATGTCTCCGTAAGGGATCAAGTGTGTCTAGACTGGCATAAAAATGCAGTGGGAATCAGCTCAAACTCACTATAAAAAGGAATTTCAATAACAAAACAACAAAACAGGGAAATTCTTTACAATTCCTTCAGGGTCTCTGATGAAACCTGAAATGAACCTATCTACAACTACAGCTTGATTTGGCATAATGCTGGACATTTGGGACTGAGAGGATTGGTGAGACTGGGTGAGCAAACACAGACAGTTTAAAGCAATAATGCATGGCCTCCATTCCATGGTTCCAAACTCTCCAGGTGGAAGGGAATATTACTACAGCTATAACATGTACGTGAAACCTAGAGAATGGACACACTGTGTATACGAAAGGTTTCTAAAACTCAACTAATTGTCCCTCTCCTGGTGCTCCAGTTTGACTTTCCAACTGCTTTACTATCCATCTCTCAACTTGGAGAGACAGCCCCTTTAACCTCCTGGATAACACAGGTTGCCAATTTGGCAGAGGATGAAAGGGAACAGGGAGAACCAATGAGAGAGTAGCTGTTAGACATTTGGACGGGCATTTGTCACTCTAATTGCCCGGCAGGAAGAATAATTAACCAAGGACTCATCCCCCTGCCGGGAACCAGTATAGGTCCTGAACCGAAATTTTGGACTTGCGGTCAGCTCACAAACAACGATTTGATAAATGGAGCTCAGGGGCACAGCAATTCACAAACTGGCAGAGTAATAAAGGACAACTATCGTCCAAAAATATTTTGAAGGAAGGCAACGAGGCGGACTTGATACCGAGGCAGAATTGCAGGAAACAGATTTCAAGAGGTACGTTGGAATCACCTGTAAAGCACAGGAAGAGGGGCACAATTTCGACAATGATGGACTTGGCCAAAAATGGTTTATTCGTTTTCTCCTGAATATATTCTGGAGAAAACGCATACACACTTTTTGGCCAAGCAAGCAGGCGGGCAATGCAAATCTGCACTACAAAGAAGTATCCCTTCCCACCGGTCAAAAGGGACATCGGCAAAATGTGTAAAAACCACAAAGGCAAGAGAGGGCCTGCAGAACAGGGAGCCTTGTTATGCTGATGGGCGGGATGTAAGTTGGCAACTGCCTCTCTGGAGGAGTGCACTGTGTTCCCTAAAACAAGTAAACAACAGAGCTACATAGTGAAGGGCACTTCCAGTCTAGGGAATATACCTTGGGAAAACTGAAAATCAATAAGACAGAGCCGCCCCAAAATTTAGGGATGCACTGCTTACAAGAACCTCAACTTGGGTACACTTTAAATATCCCAGGAAAGTTAAAAATTGTTCAGAAAATTGTGGTATTTACGTACGATGGAATATCCCTCAGCCATGAAATCAATGTCATAAGACCAGTAGCAGCAAAATGAGTGGATTCAGGTATGATGATTCTAAGTGAAATAAGTCACACAGAAAAAGAATCTTATCATACGATATCACTTAAGAAGATCCTGTAAACATGGCTACACATGAAGTGAGTGAGGAAAGAGAACAGTGTCTCACATTTAGAAAACTCTCTTATGCCTGCTTAAGGGGGAAGGAGAGGTGGGGTGATGCATAAAACCAGAGTTTGATATAAGCACAGGTACCGTTCCAAAAACCAACTATGGAATAGACAAGACCTACAACTTCCTCGGGGAAAGGGACTCAAAAACGTATATTTTCTGCAGAGGAATATATCTGACTAGTAAGAATCTTAAAACCTATGTATTGATATGTCTCCGTCAGGGAATCAAGTGTGTCTAGACTGGCATAAACATGGCAGTGAGAATCAGCTCAAACCCACTATAAAAAGGAATTTCAAAAATAAAACAAAAACCAGGGGAATTCTATACAATTCCTTCAGGGTCTCTGATGAAACCTGGAATGACCCTATCTATAATGACAGCTGGATGTGGCATAAGGCTGAACACATGGGACTGAGAGGATTTGTGAGATTGGGTGAGCAAATGCAGACCCTTTAATGCAATAATGCATGGCAGCCATTCCATTGGTCACAACTCTCCAGGTTGAAGGGAATATTACTACAGCTATAACATGTACAGGAAACCTAGAGAATGGACACACTGTGAATATGAAAGGTCTCTAAAACTCAAGGAATAATCCCTCTCCTTGTGCTCCAGTTTGACGTTCCAACTGCTTTACTATCAATCTCCCAACTTGTAGAGACAGCACCTTTAACCTCCTGGTGTACACATGTTGCCAATTTAGCAAAGGATGAAAGGCAAGAGGGAGAACCAATGAGAGAGTAGCTGTTAGACATTTGGACGGGCACATGTCTTTCTTATTTCCCGGGAGGAAGAAGAATTAACCAAAGTCTCAGCCACCCACCAAAAACCAGTATAGGTCCTGAACCAAAATATTGGTCTTGCGTTCAGCTCACAAAAAACGAGTTAAAAATGGAGCTCAGGGACACAACAATTAACAAACTGGCAGAGTAATAAAGGGCAACTATCGTCCAAAAATCAGTTGAGGGAAGTCAACCAGGCGGACTTGAAAGCGAGGCAGAATAGCAGGAAACAGATTTCAAGAGCCACGTTGGAATCGCCTTTAAAGCATAGGAAGATGGGCAGAACTTCGACAATGATGCACCTGGCCACAAATGGCGTATGCGTTTTCTCCTGAATATATTCAGGAGAAAACGCATACGGCATTTCTGGCCAAGCAAGCAAGCGGGCAATGCAAATCTGCACTAAAAAGAAGTATCACTTCCCACCAGTCAAAAGGGACATCCACAAAATGGGTAAAAACCAGAGGCTAGACAGGCCCTGGAGAACAGGGAGCCTTGTTATGCTGATGGGCGGGATGTAAATTGCCAACTGCCTCACTGGAGGAGTGCATTGTGTTCCCTACAACAAGTAAACAAGAAAGCTACAGAGCCAAGGGCACTTCCAGTCTAGGGAATATACCTTGGGAAAACTGAAAATCAATAACACAGAGCCACCCTCAAATTTAGGGCTGCACTGCTTACAAGAACCTCAACTTGGGTACACATTAAATATCCCAGGAAATATAAAAATGGTTCAAAAAATTGTGGTACTTACATACGATGGAATATCCCTCAGCCATGACATCAATGTCATAAGACCAGTAGCAGCTAAATGAGTGGATTCAGGTACGATGATTCTAACTGAAATAAGTCACACAGAGAAAGAAACTTATCATAAGATATCACTTATGAACATCCTGTAAACATGGCTACATATGAACTGAGTTAGGAAAGAGAACAGAGTCTCACATTTAGAAAACACTCTTATGCCTGCTTAAGGGGGAAGGAGAGGTGGGGTGATGCATAAAACCAGAGTTTGATATAAGCACAGGTACCATTCAAAAACCAACTATGGAATAGCCAAGACTTACACCTTCCTCAGTGAAAGGGATTCAAAACCCCATATTTCCCACAGAGGAATATATTGGATTAGTTAGAATCTTAAAACCTATGTATTGATATGTCTCCGTAAGGGAATCAAGTGTGTCTAGACTGGCATAAACATGGCAGCGAGAATCATCTCAAACCCACTATAAAAGGGAATTTCAAAAACAAAACAACAAAACAGGGAAATTCTTTACAATTCCTTCAGGGTCTCTGATGAAACCTGGAATGACCCTATCTACAATGACAGCTGGATGTGGCATAAGGCTGGACACATGGGACTGAGAGGATTGGTGAGATTGGGTGAGCAAATGCAGACCCTATAAAGCAATAATGCATGGCAACCATTCCATGGGTCCCAACTCTCCAGGTTGAAGAGTATATTACTACAGCTATAAAATGTACGGGAAACCTAGAGACTGGACACACTGTGAATACGAAAGGTCTCTAAAACTCAACGAATAGTCCCTCTGCTGGTGCTCAGGTTTGACTTTCGAACTGCTTTACTATCAATCTCCCAGCTTGGAGAGACTGCACCTTTAACCTCCTGTTTTGCACAGGTTGCCAATTTGGCAGAGGATGAAAGGGAAGAGGGAGAACCAATGAGAGAGTAGCTGTTAGGCATTTGGACGGGCACATGTCACTCTTATTTCCCGGGAGGAAGAAGAATTAACCAAAGTCTAAGCCACCCACCGCAAACCAGTATAGGTCCTGAACCAAAATATTGGACTTGCGTTCAGCTCACAATAAACGAGTTAAATTATGGAGCTCAGGGGCACAGCAATTCACAAACTGGTAGAGTAATAAAGGACAACTATCGTACAAAAATCTGTTGAGGGAAGGCAACGAGGCGGAATTGAAAGCGAGGCAGAATAGAAGGAAACAGATTTCAACAGATACGTTGGAATCGCTTTTAAAGCACAGGAAGAGGGGCACAACTTCGAAAATGATGCACTTGGCCAAAAAGGGCGTATGCATTTTCTGCTGAGTATATTCAGGAGAAAACGCATACGCCCTTTTTGGCCAAGCAAGCAAGCGGGCAATGCAAATCTGCACTACAAAGAAGTATCACTTCCCACAGGTCAAAAGGGATATCCACAAAATGGGTAAAAAGCAGAAAGGCAAGACAGGGCCTGGAGAACAGGGAGCCTTGTTATGCTGATGGGCGGGATGTAAATTGCCAACTGCCTCTCTGGAGGAGTGCATTTTGTTCCCTAAAACAAGTAAACAACAGAGCTACAGAGACAAGGGCACTTCCAGTCTAGGGTATATACCTTGGGAAAACTGAAAATCAGTAAGACAGAGCCACCCCAAAATTTAGGGCTGCACTGCTTACAAGAACCTCAACTAGGCTACACCTTAAATATCCCAGGAAAGACAAAATTTTTTCAAGAGATTGTGGTAATTACCTACGATGGAATATTTCTCTGCCATGAAATCAATGTCATCAGGCCAGTAGCAGCAAATTTAGTGGATTCAGTTACGAGGATTCTAAGTTAAATTAGTCACAGAGTAAAATAAACTTAGCATAAGATATCACTTATGAAGGTCATGTAAACATGGCTACACATGAACTGAGTTAGTAAAGAGAAGAGAGTCTCACATTTAGAAAACACTCTTACACCTGCTTAAGGGGTAAGGAGAGGTGGGGTGTTGCATAAAACCAGAGTTTGATATTAGTAAAGGCTCCATTCCAGAAACCAAATACAGAATAGAAAAGATCTACACCTTCCTCACTGAAAAGGAATCAACACCCCATACTTCCCTCAGAGGAATATATCTGACTAGTAAGAATCTTCAAACCTATATATTGATATGTCTCCGTAAGGGATCAAGTGTGTCTAGACTGGCATAAAAATGCAGTGGGAATCAGCTCAAACTCACTATAAAAAGGAATTTCAATAACAAAACAACAAAACAGGGAAATTCTTTACAATTCCTTCAGGGTCTCTGATGAAACCTGAAATGAACCTATCTACAACTACAGCTTGATTTGGCATAATGCTGGACATTTGGGACTGAGAGGATTGGTGAGACTGGGTGAGCAAACACAGACAGTTTAAAGCAATAATGCATGGCCTCCATTCCATGGTTCCAAACTCTCCAGGTGGAAGGGAATATTACTACAGCTATAACATGTACGTGAAACCTAGAGAATGGACACACTGTGTATACGAAAGGTTTCTAAAACTCAACTAATTGTCCCTCTCCTGGTGCTCCACTTTGACTTTCCAACTGCTTTACTATCCATCTCTCAACTTGGAGAGACAGCCCCTTTAACCTCCTGGATAACACAGGTTGCCAATTTGGCAGAGGATGAAAGGGAACAGGGAGAACCAATGAGAGAGTAGCTGTTAGACATTTGGACGGGCATTTGTCACTCTAATTGCCCGGCAGGAAGAATAATTAACCAAGGACTCATCCCCCTGCCGGGAACCAGTATAGGTCCTGAACCGAAATTTTGGACTTGCGGTCAGCTCACAAACAACGATTTGATAAATGGAGCTCAGGGGCACAGCAATTCACAAACTGGCAGAGTAATAAAGGACAACTATCGTCCAAAAATATTTTGAAGGAAGGCAACGAGGCGGACTTGATACCGAGGCAGAATTGCAGGAAACAGATTTCAAGAGGTACGTTGGAATCACCTGTAAAGCACAGGAAGAGGGGCACAATTTCGACAATGATGGACTTGGCCAAAAATGGTTTATTCGTTTTCTCCTGAATATATTCTGGAGAAAACGCATACACACTTTTTGGCCAAGCAAGCAGGCGGGCAATGCAAATCTGCACTACAAAGAAGTATCCCTTCCCACCGGTCAAAAGGGACATCGGCAAAATGTGTAAAAACCACAAAGGCAAGAGAGGGCCTGCAGAACAGGGAGCCTTGTTATGCTGATGGGCGGGATGTAAGTTGGCAACTGCCTCTCTGGAGGAGTGCACTGTGTTCCCTAAAACAAGTAAACAACAGAGCTACATAGTGAAGGGCACTTCCAGTCTAGGGAATATACCTTGGGAAAACTGAAAATCAATAAGACAGAGCCGCCCCAAAATTTAGGGATGCACTGCTTACAAGAACCTCAACTTGGGTACACTTTAAATATCCCAGGAAAGTTAAAAATTGTTCAAAAAATTGTGGTATTTACGTACGATGGAATATCCCTCAGCCATGAAATCAATGTCATAAGACCAGTAGCAGCAAAATGAGTGGATTCAGGTATGATGATTCTAAGTGAAATAAGTCACACAGAAAAAGAATCTTATCATACGATATCACTTAAGAAGATCCTGTAAACATGGCTACACATGAAGTGAGTGAGGAAAGAGAACAGTGTCTCACATTTAGAAAACTCTCTTATGCCTGCTTAAGGGGGAAGGAGAGGTGGGGTGATGCATAAAACCAGAGTTTGATATAAGCACAGGTACCGTTCCAAAAACCAACTATGGAATAGACAAGACCTACAACTTCCTCGGGGAAAGGGACTCAAAAACGTATATTTTCTGCAGAGGAATATATCTGACTAGTAAGAATCTTAAAACCTATGTATTGATATGTCTCCGTCAGGGAATCAAGTGTGTCTAGACTGGCATAAACATGGCAGTGAGAATCAGCTCAAACCCACTATAAAAAGGAATTTCAAAAATAAAACAAAAACCAGGGGAATTCTATACAATTCCTTCAGGGTCTCTGATGAAACCTGGAATGACCCTATCTATAATGACAGCTGGATGTGGCATAAGGCTGAACACATGGGACTGAGAGGATTTGTGAGATTGGGTGAGCAAATGCAGACCCTTTAATGCAATAATGCATGGCAGCCATTCCATTGGTCACAACTCTCCAGGTTGAAGGGAATATTACTACAGCTATAACATGTACAGGAAACCTAGAGAATGGACACACTGTGAATATGAAAGGTCTCTAAAACTCAAGGAATAATCCCTCTCCTTGTGCTCCAGTTTGACGTTCCAACTGCTTTACTATCAATCTCCCAACTTGTAGAGACAGCACCTTTAACCTCCTGGTGTACACATGTTGCCAATTTAGCAAAGGATGAAAGGCAAGAGGGAGAACCAATGAGAGAGTAGCTGTTAGACATTTGGACGGGCACATGTCTTTCTTATTTCCCGGGAGGAAGAAGAATTAACCAAAGTCTCAGCCACCCACCAAAAACCAGTATAGGTCCTGAACCAAAATATTGGTCTTGCGTTCAGCTCACAAAAAACGAGTTAAAAATGGAGCTCAGGGACACAACAATTAACAAACTGGCAGAGTAATAAAGGGCAACTATCGTCCAAAAATCAGTTGAGGGAAGTCAACCAGGCGGACTTGAAAGCGAGGCAGAATAGCAGGAAACAGATTTCAAGAGCCACGTTGGAATCGCCTTTAAAGCATAGGAAGATGGGCAGAACTTCGACAATGATGCACCTGGCCACAAATGGCGTATGCGTTTTCTCCTGAATATATTCAGGAGAAAACGCATACGGCATTTCTGGCCAAGCAAGCAAGCGGGCAATGCAAATCTGCACTAAAAAGAAGTATCACTTCCCACCAGTCAAAAGGGACATCCACAAAATGGGTAAAAACCAGAGGCTAGACAGGCCCTGGAGAACAGGGAGCCTTGTTATGCTGATGGGCGGGATGTAAATTGCCAACTGCCTCACTGGAGGAGTGCATTGTGTTCCCTAAAACAAGTAAACAAGAAAGCTACAGAGCCAAGGGCACTTCCAGTCTAGGGAATATACCTTGGGAAAACTGAAAATCAATAAGACAGAGCCACCCTCAAATTTAGGGCTGCACTGCTTACAAGAACCTCAACTTGGGTACACATTAAATATCCCAGGAAATATAAAAATGGTTCAAAAAATTGTGGTACTTACATACGATGGAATATCCCTCAGCCATGACATCAATGTCATAAGACCAGTAGCAGCTAAATGAGTGGATTCAGGTACGATGATTCTAACTGAAATAAGTCACACAGAGAAAGAAACTTATCATAAGATATCACTTATGAACATCCTGTAAACATGGCTACATATGAACTGAGTTAGGAAAGAGAACAGAGTCTCACATTTAGAAAACACTCTTATGCCTGCTTAAGGGGGAAGGAGAGGTGGGGTGATGCATAAAACCAGAGTTTGATATAAGCACAGGTACCATTCAAAAACCAACTATGGAATAGCCAAGACTTACACCTTCCTCAGTGAAAGGGATTCAAAACCCCATATTTCCCACAGAGGAATATATTGGATTAGTTAGAATCTTAAAACCTATGTATTGATATGTCTCCGTAAGGGAATCAAGTGTGTCTAGACTGGCATAAACATGGCAGCGAGAATCATCTCAAACCCACTATAAAAGGGAATTTCAAAAACAAAACAACAAAACAGGGAAATTCTTTACAATTCCTTCAGGGTCTCTGATGAAACCTGGAATGACCCTATCTACAATGACAGCTGGATGTGGCATAAGGCTGGACACATGGGACTGAGAGGATTGGTGAGATTGGGTGAGCAAATGCAGACCCTATAAAGCAATAATGCATGGCAACCATTCCATGGGTCCCAACTCTCCAGGTTGAAGAGTATATTACTACAGCTATAAAATGTACGGGAAACCTAGAGACTGGACACACTGTGAATACGAAAGGTCTCTAAAACTCAACGAATAGTCCCTCTGCTGGTGCTCAGGTTTGACTTTCGAACTGCTTTACTATCAATCTCCCAGCTTGGAGAGACTGCACCTTTAACCTCCTGTTTTGCACAGGTTGCCAATTTGGCAGAGGATGAAAGGGAAGAGGGAGAACCAATGAGAGAGTAGCTGTTAGGCATTTGGACGGGCACATGTCACTCTTATTTCCCGGGAGGAAGAAGAATTAACCAAAGTCTAAGCCACCCACCGCAAACCAGTATAGGTCCTGAACCAAAATATTGGACTTGCGTTCAGCTCACAATAAACGAGTTAAATTATGGAGCTCAGGGGCACAGCAATTCACAAACTGGTAGAGTAATAAAGGACAACTATCGTACAAAAATCTGTTGAGGGAAGGCAACGATGCGGAATTGAAAGCGAGGCAGAATAGAAGGAAACAGATTTCAACAGATACGTTGGAATCGCTTTTAAAGCACAGGAAGAGGGGCACAACTTCGAAAATGATGCACTTGGCGAAAAAGGGCGTATGCATTTTCTCCTGAGTATATTCAGGAGAAAACGCATACGCCCTTTTTGGCCAAGCAAGCAAGCGGGCAATGCAAATCTGCACTACAAAGAAGTATCACTTCCCACAGGTCAAAAGGGATATCCACAAAATGGGTAAAAAGCAGAAAGGCAAGACAGGGCCTGGAGAACAGGGAGCCTTGTTATGCTGATGGGTGGGATGTAAATTGCCAACTGCCTCTCTGGAGGAGTGCATTTTGTTCCCTAAAACAAGTAAACAACAGAGCTACAGAGACAAGGGCACTTCCAGTCTATGGTATATACCTTGGGAAAACTGAAAATCAGTAAGACAGAGCCACCCCAAAATTTAGGGCTGCACTGCTTACAAGAACCTCAACTAGGCTACACCTTAAATATCCCAGGAAAGACAAAATTTTTTCAAGAGATTGTGGTAATTACCTACGATGGAATATTTCTCTGCCATGAAATCAATGTCATCAGGCCAGTAGCAGCAAATTTAGTGGATTCAGTTACGAGGATTCTAAGTTAAATTAGTCACAGAGTAAAATAAACTTAGCATAAGATATCACTTATGAAGGTCATGTAAACATGGCTACACATGAACTGAGTTAGTAAAGAGAAGAGAGTCTCACATTTAGAAAACACTCTTACACCTGCTTAAGGGGTAAGGAGAGGTGGGGTGTTGCATAAAACCAGAGTTTGATATTAGTAAAGGCTCCATTCCAGAAACCAAATACAGAATAGAAAAGATCTACACCTTCCTCACTGAAAAGGAATCAACACCCCATACTTCCCTCAGAGGAATATATCTGACTAGTAAGAATCTTCAAACCTATATATTGATATGTCTCCGTAAGGGATCAAGTGTGTCTAGACTGGCATAAAAATGCAGTGGGAATCAGCTCAAACTCACTATAAAAAGGAATTTCAATAACCAAACAACAAAACAGGGAAATTCTTTACAATTCCTTCAGGGTCTCTGATGAAACCTGAAATGAACCTATCTACAACTACAGCTTGATTTGGCATAATGCTGGACATTTGGGACTGAGAGGATTGGTGAGACTGGGTGAGCAAACACAGACAGTTTAAAGCAATAATGCATGGCCTCCATTCCATGGTTCCAAACTCTCCAGGTGGAAGGGAATATTACTACAGCTATAACATGTACGTGAAACCTAGAGAATGGACACACTGTGTATACGAAAGGTTTCTAAAACTCAACTAATTGTCCCTCTCCTGGTGCTCCAGTTTGACTTTCCAACTGCTTTACTATCCATCTCTCAACTTGGAGAGACAGCCCCTTTAACCTCCTGGATAACACAGGTTGCCAATTTGGCAGAGGATGAAAGGGAACAGGGAGAACCAATGAGAGAGTAGCTGTTAGACATTTGGACGGGCATTTGTCACTCTAATTGCCCGGCAGGAAGAATAATTAACCAAGGACTCATCCCCCTGCCGGGAACCAGTATAGGTCCTGAACCGAAATTTTGGACTTGCGGTCAGCTCACAAACAACGATTTGATAAATGGAGCTCAGGGGCACAGCAATTCACAAACTGGCAGAGTAATAAAGGACAACTATCGTCCAAAAATATTTTGAAGGAAGGCAACGAGGCGGACTTGATACCGAGGCAGAATTGCAGGAAACAGATTTCAAGAGGTACGTTGGAATCACCTGTAAAGCACAGGAAGAGGGGCACAATTTCGACAATGATGGACTTGGCCAAAAATGGTTTATTCGTTTTCTCCTGAATATATTCTGGAGAAAACGCATACACACTTTTTGGCCAAGCAAGCAGGCGGGCAATGCAAATCTGCACTACAAAGAAGTATCCCTTCCCACCGGTCAAAAGGGACATCGGCAAAATGTGTAAAAACCACAAAGGCAAGAGAGGGCCTGCAGAACAGGGAGCCTTGTTATGCTGATGGGCGGGATGTAAGTTGGCAACTGCCTCTCTGGAGGAGTGCACTGTGTTCCCTAAAACAAGTAAACAACAGAGCTACATAGTGAAGGGCACTTCCAGTCTAGGGAATATACCTTGGGAAAACTGAAAATCAATAAGACAGAGCCGCCCCAAAATTTAGGGATGCACTGCTTACAAGAACCTCAACTTGGGTACACTTTAAATATCCCAGGAAAGTTAAAAATTGTTCAAAAAATTGTGGTATTTACGTACGATGGAATATCCCTCAGCCATGAAATCAATGTCATAAGACCAGTAGCAGCAAAATGAGTGGATTCAGGTATGATGATTCTAAGTGAAATAAGTCACACAGAAAAAGAATCTTATCATACGATATCACTTAAGAAGATCCTGTAAACATGGCTACACATGAAGTGAGTGAGGAAAGAGAACAGTGTCTCACATTTAGAAAACTCTCTTATGCCTGCTTAAGGGGGAAGGAGAGGTGGGGTGATGCATAAAACCAGAGTTTGATATAAGCACAGGTACCGTTCCAAAAACCAACTATGGAATAGACAAGACCTACAACTTCCTCGGGGAAAGGGACTCAAAAACGTATATTTTCTGCAGAGGAATATATCTGACTAGTAAGAATCTTAAAACCTATGTATTGATATGTCTCCGTCAGGGAATCAAGTGTGTCTAGACTGGCATAAACATGGCAGTGAGAATCAGCTCAAACCCACTATAAAAAGGAATTTCAAAAATAAAACAAAAACCAGGGGAATTCTATACAATTCCTTCAGGGTCTCTGATGAAACCTGGAATGACCCTATCTATAATGACAGCTGGATGTGGCATAAGGCTGAACACATGGGACTGAGAGGATTTGTGAGATTGGGTGAGCAAATGCAGACCCTTTAATGCAATAATGCATGGCAGCCATTCCATTGGTCACAACTCTCCAGGTTGAAGGGAATATTACTACAGCTATAACATGTACAGGAAACCTAGAGAATGGACACACTGTGAATATGAAAGGTCTCTAAAACTCAAGGAATAATCCCTCTCCTTGTGCTCCAGTTTGACGTTCCAACTGCTTTACTATCAATCTCCCAACTTGTAGAGACAGCACCTTTAACCTCCTGGTGTACACATGTTGCCAATTTAGCAAAGGATGAAAGGCAAGAGGGAGAACCAATGAGAGAGTAGCTGTTAGACATTTGGACGGGCACATGTCTTTCTTATTTCCCGGGAGGAAGAAGAATTAACCAAAGTCTCAGCCACCCACCAAAAACCAGTATAGGTCCTGAACCAAAATATTGGTCTTGCGTTCAGCTCACAAAAAACGAGTTAAAAATGGAGCTCAGGGACACAACAATTAACAAACTGGCAGAGTAATAAAGGGCAACTATCGTCCAAAAATCAGTTGAGGGAAGTCAACCAGGCGGACTTGAAAGCGAGGCAGAATAGCAGGAAACAGATTTCAAGAGCCACGTTGGAATCGCCTTTAACGCATAGGAAGATGGGCAGAACTTCGACAATGATGCACCTGGCCAAAAATGGCGTATGCGTTTTCTCCTGAATATATTCAGGAGAAAACGCATACGGCATTTCTGGCCAAGCAAGCAAGCGGGCAATGCAAATCTGCACTAAAAAGAAGTATCACTTCCCACCAGTCAAAAGGGACATCCACAAAATGGGTAAAAACCAGAGGCTAGACAGGCCCTGGAGAACAGGGAGCCTTGTTATGCTGATGGGCGGGATGTAAATTGCCAACTGCCTCACTGGAGGAGTGCATTGTGTTCCCTAAAACAAGTAAACAAGAAAGCTACAGAGCCAAGGGCACTTCCAGTCTAGGGAATATACCTTGGGAAAACTGAAAATCAATAAGACAGAGCCACCCTCAAATTTAGGGCTGCACTGCTTACAAGAACCTCAACTTGGGTACACATTAAATATCCCAGGAAATATAAAAATGGTTCAAAAAATTGTGGTACTTACATACGATGGAATATCCCTCAGCCATGACATCAATGTCATAAGACCAGTAGCAGCTAAATGAGTGGATTCAGGTACGATGATTCTAACTGAAATAAGTCACACAGAGAAAGAAACTTATCATAAGATATCACTTATGAACATCCTGTAAACATGGCTACATATGAACTGAGTTAGGAAAGAGAACAGAGTCTCACATTTAGAAAACACTCTTATGCCTGCTTAAGGGGGAAGGAGAGGTGGGGTGATGCATAAAACCAGAGTTTGATATAAGCACAGGTACCATTCAAAAACCAACTATGGAATAGCCAAGACTTACACCTTCCTCAGTGAAAGGGATTCAAAACCCCATATTTCCCACAGAGGAATATATTGGATTAGTTAGAATCTTAAAACCTATGTATTGATATGTCTCCGTAAGGGAATCAAGTGTGTCTAGACTGGCATAAACATGGCAGCGAGAATCATCTCAAACCCACTATAAAAGGGAATTTCAAAAACAAAACAACAAAACAGGGAAATTCTTTACAATTCCTTCAGGGTCTCTGATGAAACCTGGAATGACCCTATCTACAATGACAGCTGGATGTGGCATAAGGCTGGACACATGGGACTGAGAGGATTGGTGAGATTGGGTGAGCAAATGCAGACCCTATAAAGCAATAATGCATGGCAACCATTCCATGGGTCCCAACTCTCCAGGTTGAAGAGTATATTACTACAGCTATAAAATGTACGGGAAACCTAGAGACTGGACACACTGTGAATACGAAAGGTCTCTAAAACTCAACGAATAGTCCCTCTGCTGGTGCTCAGGTTTGACTTTCGAACTGCTTTACTATCAATCTCCCAGCTTGGAGAGACTGCACCTTTAACCTCCTGTTTTGCACAGGTTGCCAATTTGGCAGAGGATGAAAGGGAAGAGGGAGAACCAATGAGAGAGTAGCTGTTAGGCATTTGGACGGGCACATGTCACTCTTATTTCCCGGGAGGAAGAAGAATTAACCAAAGTCTAAGCCACCCACCGCAAACCAGTATAGGTCCTGAACCAAAATATTGGACTTGCGTTCAGCTCACAATAAACGAGTTAAATTATGGAGCTCAGGGGCACAGCAATTCACAAACTGGTAGAGTAATAAAGGACAACTATCGTACAAAAATCTGTTGAGGGAAGGCAACGAGGCGGAATTGAAAGCGAGGCAGAATAGAAGGAAACAGATTTCAACAGATACGTTGGAATCGCTTTTAAAGCACAGGAAGAGGGGCACAACTTCGAAAATGATGCACTTGGCGAAAAAGGGCGTATGCATTTTCTGCTGAGTATATTCAGGAGAAAACGCATACGCCCTTTTTGGCCAAGCAAGCAAGCGGGCAATGCAAATCTGCACTACAAAGAAGTATCACTTCCCACAGGTCAAAAGGGATATCCACAAAATGGGTAAAAAGCAGAAAGGCAAGACAGGGCCTGGAGAACAGGGAGCCTTGTTATGCTGATGGGCGGGATGTAAATTGCCAACTGCCTCTCTGGAGGAGTGCATTTTGTTCCCTAAAACAAGTAAACAACAGAGCTACAGAGACAAGGGCACTTCCAGTCTAGGGTATATACCTTGGGAAAACTGAAAATCAGTAAGACAGAGCCACCCCAAAATTTAGGGCTGCACTGCTTACAAGAACCTCAACTAGGCTACACCTTAAATATCCCAGGAAAGACAAAATTTTTTCAAGAGATTGTGGTAATTACCTACGATGGAATATTTCTCTGCCATGAAATCAATGTCATCAGGCCAGTAGCAGCAAATTTAGTGGATTCAGTTACGAGGATTCTAAGTTAAATTAGTCACAGAGTAAAATAAACTTAGCATAAGATATCACTTATGAAGGTCATGTAAACATGGCTACACATGAACTGAGTTAGTAAAGAGAAGAGAGTCTCACATTTAGAAAACACTCTTACACCTGCTTAAGGGGTAAGGAGAGGTGGGGTGTTGCATAAAACCAGAGTTTGATATTAGTAAAGGCTCCATTCCAGAAACCAAATACAGAATAGAAAAGATCTACACCTTCCTCACTGAAAAGGAATCAACACCCCATACTTCCCTCAGAGGAATATATCTGACTAGTAAGAATCTTCAAACCTATATATTGATATGTCTCCGTAAGGGATCAAGTGTGTCTAGACTGGCATAAAAATGCAGTGGGAATCAGCTCAAACTCACTATAAAAAGGAATTTCAATAACCAAACAACAAAACAGGGAAATTCTTTACAATTCCTTCAGGGTCTCTGATGAAACCTGAAATGAACCTATCTACAACTACAGCTTGATTTGGCATAATGCTGGACATTTGGGACTGAGAGGATTGGTGAGACTGGGTGAGCAAACACAGACAGTTTAAAGCAATAATGCATGGCCTCCATTCCATGGTTCCAAACTCTCCAGGTGGAAGGGAATATTACTACAGCTATAACATGTACGTGAAACCTAGAGAATGGACACACTGTGTATACGAAAGGTTTCTAAAACTCAACTAATTGTCCCTCTCCTGGTGCTCCAGTTTGACTTTCCAACTGCTTTACTATCCATCTCTCAACTTGGAGAGACAGCCCCTTTAACCTCCTGGATAACACAGGTTGCCAATTTGGCAGAGGATGAAAGGGAACAGGGAGAACCAATGAGAGAGTAGCTGTTAGACATTTGGACGGGCATTTGTCACTCTAATTGCCCGGCAGGAAGAATAATTAACCAAGGACTCATCCCCCTGCCGGGAACCAGTATAGGTCCTGAACCGAAATTTTGGACTTGCGGTCAGCTCACAAACAACGATTTGATAAATGGAGCTCAGGGGCACAGCAATTCACAAACTGGCAGAGTAATAAAGGACAACTATCGTCCAAAAATATTTTGAAGGAAGGCAACGAGGCGGACTTGATACCGAGGCAGAATTGCAGGAAACAGATTTCAAGAGGTACGTTGGAATCACCTGTAAAGCACAGGAAGAGGGGCACAATTTCGACAATGATGGACTTGGCCAAAAATGGTTTATTCGTTTTCTCCTGAATATATTCTGGAGAAAACGCATACACACTTTTTGGCCAAGCAAGCAGGCGGGCAATGCAAATCTGCACTACAAAGAAGTATCCCTTCCCACCGGTCAAAAGGGACATCGGCAAAATGTGTAAAAACCACAAAGGCAAGAGAGGGCCTGCAGAACAGGGAGCCTTGTTATGCTGATGGGCGGGATGTAAGTTGGCAACTGCCTCTCTGGAGGAGTGCACTGTGTTCCCTAAAACAAGTAAACAACAGAGCTACATAGTGAAGGGCACTTCCAGTCTAGGGAATATACCTTGGGAAAACTGAAAATCAATAAGACAGAGCCGCCCCAAAATTTAGGGATGCACTGCTTACAAGAACCTCAACTTGGGTACACTTTAAATATCCCAGGAAAGTTAAAAATTGTTCAAAAAATTGTGGTATTTACGTACGATGGAATATCCCTCAGCCATGAAATCAATGTCATAAGACCAGTAGCAGCAAAATGAGTGGATTCAGGTATGATGATTCTAAGTGAAATAAGTCACACAGAAAAAGAATCTTATCATACGATATCACTTAAGAAGATCCTGTAAACATGGCTACACATGAAGTGAGTGAGGAAAGAGAACAGTGTCTCACATTTAGAAAACTCTCTTATGCCTGCTTAAGGGGGAAGGAGAGGTGGGGTGATGCATAAAACCAGAGTTTGATATAAGCACAGGTACCGTTCCAAAAACCAACTATGGAATAGACAAGACCTACAACTTCCTCGGGGAAAGGGACTCAAAAACGTATATTTTCTGCAGAGGAATATATCTGACTAGTAAGAATCTTAAAACCTATGTATTGATATGTCTCCGTCAGGGAATCAAGTGTGTCTAGACTGGCATAAACATGGCAGTGAGAATCAGCTCAAACCCACTATAAAAAGGAATTTCAAAAATAAAACAAAAACCAGGGGAATTCTATACAATTCCTTCAGGGTCTCTGATGAAACCTGGAATGACCCTATCTATAATGACAGCTGGATGTGGCATAAGGCTGAACACATGGGACTGAGAGGATTTGTGAGATTGGGTGAGCAAATGCAGACCCTTTAATGCAATAATGCATGGCAGCCATTCCATTGGTCACAACTCTCCAGGTTGAAGGGAATATTACTACAGCTATAACATGTACAGGAAACCTAGAGAATGGACACACTGTGAATATGAAAGGTCTCTAAAACTCAAGGAATAATCCCTCTCCTTGTGCTCCAGTTTGACGTTCCAACTGCTTTACTATCAATCTCCCAACTTGTAGAGACAGCACCTTTAACCTCCTGGTGTACACATGTTGCCAATTTAGCAAAGGATGAAAGGCAAGAGGGAGAACCAATGAGAGAGTAGCTGTTAGACATTTGGACGGGCACATGTCTTTCTTATTTCCCGGGAGGAAGAAGAATTAACCAAAGTCTCAGCCACCCACCAAAAACCAGTATAGGTCCTGAACCAAAATATTGGTCTTGCGTTCAGCTCACAAAAAACGAGTTAAAAATGGAGCTCAGGGACACAACAATTAACAAACTGGCAGAGTAATAAAGGGCAACTATCGTCCAAAAATCAGTTGAGGGAAGTCAACCAGGCGGACTTGAAAGCGAGGCAGAATAGCAGGAAACAGATTTCAAGAGCCACGTTGGAATCGCCTTTAACGCATAGGAAGATGGGCAGAACTTCGACAATGATGCACCTGGCCACAAATGGCGTATGCGTTTTCTCCTGAATATATTCAGGAGAAAATGCATACGGCATTTCTGGCCAAGCAAGCAAGCGGGCAATGCAAATCTGCACTAAAAAGAAGTATCACTTCCCACCAGTCAAAAGGGACATCCACAAAATGGGTAAAAACCAGAGGCTAGACAGGCCCTGGAGAACAGGGAGCCTTGTTATGCTGATGGGCGGGATGTAAATTGCCAACTGCCTCACTGGAGGAGTGCATTGTGTTCCCTAAAACAAGTAAACAAGAAAGCTACAGAGCCAAGGGCACTTCCAGTCTAGGGAATATACCTTGGGAAAACTGAAAATCAATAAGACAGAGCCACCCTCAAATTTAGGGCTGCACTGCTTACAAGAACCTCAACTTGGGTACACATTAAATATCCCAGGAAATATAAAAATGGTTCAAAAAATTGTGGTACTTACATACGATGGAATATCCCTCAGCCATGACATCAATGTCATAAGACCAGTAGCAGCTAAATGAGTGGATTCAGGTACGATGATTCTAACTGAAATAAGTCACACAGAGAAAGAAACTTATCATAAGATATCACTTATGAACATCCTGTAAACATGGCTACATATGAACTGAGTTAGGAAAGAGAACAGAGTCTCACATTTAGAAAACACTCTTATGCCTGCTTAAGGGGGAAGGAGAGGTGGGGTGATGCATAAAACCAGAGTTTGATATAAGCACAGGTACCATTCAAAAACCAACTATGGAATAGCCAAGACTTACACCTTCCTCAGTGAAAGGGATTCAAAACCCCATATTTCCCACAGAGGAATATATTGGATTAGTTAGAATCTTAAAACCTATGTATTGATATGTCTCCGTAAGGGAATCAAGTGTGTCTAGACTGGCATAAACATGGCAGCGAGAATCATCTCAAACCCACTATAAAAGGGAATTTCAAAAACAAAACAACAAAACAGGGAAATTCTTTACAATTCCTTCAGGGTCTCTGATGAAACCTGGAATGACCCTATCTACAATGACAGCTGGATGTGGCATAAGGCTGGACACATGGGACTGAGAGGATTGGTGAGATTGGGTGAGCAAATGCAGACCCTATAAAGCAATAATGCATGGCAACCATTCCATGGGTCCCAACTCTCCAGGTTGAAGAGTATATTACTACAGCTATAAAATGTACGGGAAACCTAGAGACTGGACACACTGTGAATACGAAAGGTCTCTAAAACTCAACGAATAGTCCCTCTGCTGGTGCTCAGGTTTGACTTTCGAACTGCTTTACTATCAATCTCCCAGCTTGGAGAGACTGCACCTTTAACCTCCTGTTTTGCACAGGTTGCCAATTTGGCAGAGGATGAAAGGGAAGAGGGAGAACCAATGAGAGAGTAGCTGTTAGGCATTTGGACGGGCACATGTCACTCTTATTTCCCGGGAGGAAGAAGAATTAACCAAAGTCTAAGCCACCCACCGCAAACCAGTATAGGTCCTGAACCAAAATATTGGACTTGCGTTCAGCTCACAATAAACGAGTTAAATTATGGAGCTCAGGGGCACAGCAATTCACAAACTGGTAGAGTAATAAAGGACAACTATCGTACAAAAATCTGTTGAGGGAAGGCAACGAGGCGGAATTGAAAGCGAGGCAGAATAGAAGGAAACAGATTTCAACAGATACGTTGGAATCGCTTTTAAAGCACAGGAAGAGGGGCACAACTTCGAAAATGATGCACTTGGCCAAAAAGGGCGTATGCATTTTCTGCTGAGTATATTCAGGAGAAAACGCATACGCCCTTTTTGGCCAAGCAAGCAAGCGGGCAATGCAAATCTGCACTACAAAGAAGTATCACTTCCCACAGGTCAAAAGGGATATCCACAAAATGGGTAAAAAGCAGAAAGGCAAGACAGGGCCTGGAGAACAGGGAGCCTTGTTATGCTGATGGGCGGGATGTAAATTGCCAACTGCCTCTCTGGAGGAGTGCATTTTGTTCCCTAAAACAAGTAAACAACAGAGCTACAGAGACAAGGGCACTTCCAGTCTAGGGTATATACCTTGGGAAAACTGAAAATCAGTAAGACAGAGCCACCCCAAAATTTAGGGCTGCACTGCTTACAAGAACCTCAACTAGGCTACACCTTAAATATCCCAGGAAAGACAAAATTTTTTCAAGAGATTGTGGTAATTACCTACGATGGAATATTTCTCTGCCATGAAATCAATGTCATCAGGCCAGTAGCAGCAAATTTAGTGGATTCAGTTACGAGGATTCTAAGTTAAATTAGTCACAGAGTAAAATAAACTTAGCATAAGATATCACTTATGAAGGTCATGTAAACATGGCTACACATGAACTGAGTTAGTAAAGAGAAGAGAGTCTCACATTTAGAAAACACTCTTACACCTGCTTAAGGGGTAAGGAGAGGTGGGGTGTTGCATAAAACCAGAGTTTGATATTAGTAAAGGCTCCATTCCAGAAACCAAATACAGAATAGAAAAGATCTACACCTTCCTCACTGAAAAGGAATCAACACCCCATACTTCCCTCAGAGGAATATATCTGACTAGTAAGAATCTTCAAACCTATATATTGATATGTCTCCGTAAGGGATCAAGTGTGTCTAGACTGGCATAAAAATGCAGTGGGAATCAGCTCAAACTCACTATAAAAAGGAATTTCAATAACCAAACAACAAAACAGGGAAATTCTTTACAATTCCTTCAGGGTCTCTGATGAAACCTGAAATGAACCTATCTACAACTACAGCTTGATTTGGCATAATGCTGGACATTTGGGACTGAGAGGATTGGTGAGACTGGGTGAGCAAACACAGACAGTTTAAAGCAATAATGCATGGCCTCCATTCCATGGTTCCAAACTCTCCAGGTGGAAGGGAATATTACTACAGCTATAACATGTACGTGAAACCTAGAGAATGGACACACTGTGTATACGAAAGGTTTCTAAAACTCAACTAATTGTCCCTCTCCTGGTGCTCCAGTTTGACTTTCCAACTGCTTTACTATCCATCTCTCAACTTGGAGAGACAGCCCCTTTAACCTCCTGGATAACACAGGTTGCCAATTTGGCAGAGGATGAAAGGGAACAGGGAGAACCAATGAGAGAGTAGCTGTTAGACATTTGGACGGGCATTTGTCACTCTAATTGCCCGGCAGGAAGAATAATTAACCAAGGACTCATCCCCCTGCCGGGAACCAGTATAGGTCCTGAACCGAAATTTTGGACTTGCGGTCAGCTCACAAACAACGATTTGATAAATGGAGCTCAGGGGCACAGCAATTCACAAACTGGCAGAGTAATAAAGGACAACTATCGTCCAAAAATATTTTGAAGGAAGGCAACGAGGCGGACTTGAAACCGAGGCAGAATTGCAGGAAACAGATTTCAAGAGGTACGTTGGAATCACCTGTAAAGCACAGGAAGAGGGGCACAATTTCGACAATGATGGACTTGGCCAAAAATGGTTTATTCGTTTTCTCCTGAATATATTCTGGAGAAAACGCATACACACTTTTTGGCCAAGCAAGCAGGCGGGCAATGCAAATCTGCACTACAAAGAAGTATCCCTTCCCACCGGTCAAAAGGGACATCGGCAAAATGTGTAAAAACCACAAAGGCAAGAGAGGGCCTGCAGAACAGGGAGCCTTGTTATGCTGATGGGCGGGATGTAAGTTGGCAACTGCCTCTCTGGAGGAGTGCACTGTGTTCCCTAAAACAAGTAAACAACAGAGCTACATAGTGAAGGGCACTTCCAGTCTAGGGAATATACCTTGGGAAAACTGAAAATCAATAAGACAGAGCCGCCCCAAAATTTAGGGATGCACTGCTTACAAGAACCTCAACTTGGGTACACTTTAAATATCCCAGGAAAGTTAAAAATTGTTCAAAAAATTGTGGTATTTACGTACGATGGAATATCCCTCAGCCATGAAATCAATGTCATAAGACCAGTAGCAGCAAAATGAGTGGATTCAGGTATGATGATTCTAAGTGAAATAAGTCACACAGAAAAAGAATCTTATCATACGATATCACTTAAGAAGATCCTGTAAACATGGCTACACATGAAGTGAGTGAGGAAAGAGAACAGTGTCTCACATTTAGAAAACTCTCTTATGCCTGCTTAAGGGGGAAGGAGAGGTGGGGTGATGCATAAAACCAGAGTTTGATATAAGCACAGGTACCGTTCCAAAAACCAACTATGGAATAGACAAGACCTACAACTTCCTCGGGGAAAGGGACTCAAAAACGTATATTTTCTGCAGAGGAATATATCTGACTAGTAAGAATCTTAAAACCTATGTATTGATATGTCTCCGTCAGGGAATCAAGTGTGTCTAGACTGGCATAAACATGGCAGTGAGAATCAGCTCAAACCCACTATAAAAAGGAATTTCAAAAATAAAACAAAAACCAGGGGAATTCTATACAATTCCTTCAGGGTCTCTGATGAAACCTGGAATGACCCTATCTATAATGACAGCTGGATGTGGCATAAGGCTGAACACATGGGACTGAGAGGATTTGTGAGATTGGGTGAGCAAATGCAGACCCTTTAATGCAATAATGCATGGCAGCCATTCCATTGGTCACAACTCTCCAGGTTGAAGGGAATATTACTACAGCTATAACATGTACAGGAAACCTAGAGAATGGACACACTGTGAATATGAAAGGTCTCTAAAACTCAAGGAATAATCCCTCTCCTTGTGCTCCAGTTTGACGTTCCAACTGCTTTACTATCAATCTCCCAACTTGTAGAGACAGCACCTTTAACCTCCTGGTGTACACATGTTGCCAATTTAGCAAAGGATGAAAGGCAAGAGGGAGAACCAATGAGAGAGTAGCTGTTAGACATTTGGACGGGCACATGTCTTTCTTATTTCCCGGGAGGAAGAAGAATTAACCAAAGTCTCAGCCACCCACCAAAAACCAGTATAGGTCCTGAACCAAAATATTGGTCTTGCGTTCAGCTCACAAAAAACGAGTTAAAAATGGAGCTCAGGGACACAACAATTAACAAACTGGCAGAGTAATAAAGGGCAACTATCGTCCAAAAATCAGTTGAGGGAAGTCAACCAGGCGGACTTGAAAGCGAGGCAGAATAGCAGGAAACAGATTTCAAGAGCCACGTTGGAATCGCCTTTAACGCATAGGAAGATGGGCAGAACTTCGACAATGATGCACCTGGCCACAAATGGCGTATGCGTTTTCTCCTGAATATATTCAGGAGAAAACGCATACGGCATTTCTGGCCAAGCAAGCAAGCGGGCAATGCAAATCTGCACTAAAAAGAAGTATCACTTCCCACCAGTCAAAAGGGACATCCACAAAATGGGTAAAAACCAGAGGCTAGACAGGCCCTGGAGAACAGGGAGCCTTGTTATGCTGATGGGCGGGATGTAAATTGCCAACTGCCTCACTGGAGGAGTGCATTGTGTTCCCTAAAACAAGTAAACAAGAAAGCTACAGAGCCAAGGGCACTTCCAGTCTAGGGAATATACCTTGGGAAAACTGAAAATCAATAAGACAGAGCCACCCTCAAATTTAGGGCTGCACTGCTTACAAGAACCTCAACTTGGGTACACATTAAATATCCCAGGAAATATAAAAATGGTTCAAAAAATTGTGGTACTTACATACGATGGAATATCCCTCAGCCATGACATCAATGTCATAAGACCAGTAGCAGCTAAATGAGTGGATTCAGGTACGATGATTCTAACTGAAATAAGTCACACAGAGAAAGAAACTTATCATAAGATATCACTTATGAACATCCTGTAAACATGGCTACATATGAACTGAGTTAGGAAAGAGAACAGAGTCTCACATTTAGAAAACACTCTTATGCCTGCTTAAGGGGGAAGGAGAGGTGGGGTGATGCATAAAACCAGAGTTTGATATAAGCACAGGTACCATTCAAAAACCAACTATGGAATAGCCAAGACTTACACCTTCCTCAGTGAAAGGGATTCAAAACCCCATATTTCCCACAGAGGAATATATTGGATTAGTTAGAATCTTAAAACCTATGTATTGATATGTCTCCGTAAGGGAATCAAGTGTGTCTAGACTGGCATAAACATGGCAGCGAGAATCATCTCAAACCCACTATAAAAGGGAATTTCAAAAACAAAACAACAAAACAGGGAAATTCTTTACAATTCCTTCAGGGTCTCTGATGAAACCTGGAATGACCCTATCTACAATGACAGCTGGATGTGGCATAAGGCTGGACACATGGGACTGAGAGGATTGGTGAGATTGGGTGAGCAAATGCAGACCCTATAAAGCAATAATGCATGGCAACCATTCCATGGGTCCCAACTCTCCAGGTTGAAGAGTATATTACTACAGCTATAAAATGTACGGGAAACCTAGAGACTGGACACACTGTGAATACGAAAGGTCTCTAAAACTCAACGAATAGTCCCTCTGCTGGTGCTCAGGTTTGACTTTCGAACTGCTTTACTATCAATCTCCCAGCTTGGAGAGACTGCACCTTTAACCTCCTGTTTTGCACAGGTTGCCAATTTGGCAGAGGATGAAAGGGAAGAGGGAGAACCAATGAGAGAGTAGCTGTTAGGCATTTGGACGGGCACATGTCACTCTTATTTCCCGGGAGGAAGAAGAATTAACCAAAGTCTAAGCCACCCACCGCAAACCAGTATAGGTCCTGAACCAAAATATTGGACTTGCGTTCAGCTCACAATAAACGAGTTAAATTATGGAGCTCAGGGGCACAGCAATTCACAAACTGGTAGAGTAATAAAGGACAACTATCGTACAAAAATCTGTTGAGGGAAGGCAACGAGGCGGAATTGAAAGCGAGGCAGAATAGAAGGAAACAGATTTCAACAGATACGTTGGAATCGCTTTTAAAGCACAGGAAGAGGGGCACAACTTCGAAAATGATGCACTTGGCGAAAAAGGGCGTATGCATTTTCTGCTGAGTATATTCAGGAGAAAACGCATACGCCCTTTTTGGCCAAGCAAGCAAGCGGGCAATGCAAATCTGCACTACAAAGAAGTATCACTTCCCACAGGTCAAAAGGGATATCCACAAAATGGGTAAAAAGCAGAAAGGCAAGACAGGGCCTGGAGAACAGGGAGCCTTGTTATGCTGATGGGCGGGATGTAAATTGCCAACTGCCTCTCTGGAGGAGTGCATTTTGTTCCCTAAAACAAGTAAACAACAGAGCTACAGAGACAAGGGCACTTCCAGTCTAGGGTATATACCTTGGGAAAACTGAAAATCAGTAAGACAGAGCCACCCCAAAATTTAGGGCTGCACTGCTTACAAGAACCTCAACTAGGCTACACCTTAAATATCCCAGGAAAGACAAAATTTTTTCAAGAGATTGTGGTAATTACCTACGATGGAATATTTCTCTGCCATGAAATCAATGTCATCAGGCCAGTAGCAGCAAATTTAGTGGATTCAGTTACGAGGATTCTAAGTTAAATTAGTCACAGAGTAAAATAAACTTAGCATAAGATATCACTTATGAAGGTCATGTAAACATGGCTACACATGAACTGAGTTAGTAAAGAGAAGAGAGTCTCACATTTAGAAAACACTCTTACACCTGCTTAAGGGGTAAGGAGAGGTGGGGTGTTGCATAAAACCAGAGTTTGATATTAGTAAAGGCTCCATTCCAGAAACCAAATACAGAATAGAAAAGATCTACACCTTCCTCACTGAAAAGGAATCAACACCCCATACTTCCCTCAGAGGAATATATCTGACTAGTAAGAATCTTCAAACCTATATATTGATATGTCTCCGTAAGGGATCAAGTGTGTCTAGACTGGCATAAAAATGCAGTGGGAATCAGCTCAAACTCACTATAAAAAGGAATTTCAATAACCAAACAACAAAACAGGGAAATTCTTTACAATTCCTTCAGGGTCTCTGATGAAACCTGAAATGAACCTATCTACAACTACAGCTTGATTTGGCATAATGCTGGACATTTGGGACTGAGAGGATTGGTGAGACTGGGTGAGCAAACACAGACAGTTTAAAGCAATAATGCATGGCCTCCATTCCATGGTTCCAAACTCTCCAGGTGGAAGGGAATATTACTACAGCTATAACATGTACGTGAAACCTAGAGAATGGACACACTGTGTATACGAAAGGTTTCTAAAACTCAACTAATTGTCCCTCTCCTGGTGCTCCAGTTTGACTTTCCAACTGCTTTACTATCCATCTCTCAACTTGGAGAGACAGCCCCTTTAACCTCCTGGATAACACAGGTTGCCAATTTGGCAGAGGATGAAAGGGAACAGGGAGAACCAATGAGAGAGTAGCTGTTAGACATTTGGACGGGCATTTGTCACTCTAATTGCCCGGCAGGAAGAATAATTAACCAAGGACTCATCCCCCTGCCGGGAACCAGTATAGGTCCTGAACCGAAATTTTGGACTTGCGGTCAGCTCACAAACAACGATTTGATAAATGGAGCTCAGGGGCACAGCAATTCACAAACTGGCAGAGTAATAAAGGACAACTATCGTCCAAAAATATTTTGAAGGAAGGCAACGAGGCGGACTTGATACCGAGGCAGAATTGCAGGAAACAGATTTCAAGAGGTACGTTGGAATCACCTGTAAAGCACAGGAAGAGGGGCACAATTTCGACAATGATGGACTTGGCCAAAAATGGTTTATTCGTTTTCTCCTGAATATATTCTGGAGAAAACGCATACACACTTTTTGGCCAAGCAAGCAGGCGGGCAATGCAAATCTGCACTACAAAGAAGTATCCCTTCCCACCGGTCAAAAGGGACATCGGCAAAATGTGTAAAAACCACAAAGGCAAGAGAGGGCCTGCAGAACAGGGAGCCTTGTTATGCTGATGGGCGGGATGTAAGTTGGCAACTGCCTCTCTGGAGGAGTGCACTGTGTTCCCTAAAACAAGTAAACAACAGAGCTACATAGTGAAGGGCACTTCCAGTCTAGGGAATATACCTTGGGAAAACTGAAAATCAATAAGACAGAGCCGCCCCAAAATTTAGGGATGCACTGCTTACAAGAACCTCAACTTGGGTACACTTTAAATATCCCAGGAAAGTTAAAAATTGTTCAAAAAATTGTGGTATTTACGTACGATGGAATATCCCTCAGCCATGAAATCAATGTCATAAGACCAGTAGCAGCAAAATGAGTGGATTCAGGTATGATGATTCTAAGTGAAATAAGTCACACAGAAAAAGAATCTTATCATACGATATCACTTAAGAAGATCCTGTAAACATGGCTACACATGAAGTGAGTGAGGAAAGAGAACAGTGTCTCACATTTAGAAAACTCTCTTATGCCTGCTTAAGGGGGAAGGAGAGGTGGGGTGATGCATAAAACCAGAGTTTGATATAAGCACAGGTACCGTTCCAAAAACCAACTATGGAATAGACAAGACCTACAACTTCCTCGGGGAAAGGGACTCAAAAACGTATATTTTCTGCAGAGGAATATATCTGACTAGTAAGAATCTTAAAACCTATGTATTGATATGTCTCCGTCAGGGAATCAAGTGTGTCTAGACTGGCATAAACATGGCAGTGAGAATCAGCTCAAACCCACTATAAAAAGGAATTTCAAAAATAAAACAAAAACCAGGGGAATTCTATACAATTCCTTCAGGGTCTCTGATGAAACCTGGAATGACCCTATCTATAATGACAGCTGGATGTGGCATAAGGCTGAACACATGGGACTGAGAGGATTTGTGAGATTGGGTGAGCAAATGCAGACCCTTTAATGCAATAATGCATGGCAGCCATTCCATTGGTCACAACTCTCCAGGTTGAAGGGAATATTACTACAGCTATAACATGTACAGGAAACCTAGAGAATGGACACACTGTGAATATGAAAGGTCTCTAAAACTCAAGGAATAATCCCTCTCCTTGTGCTCCAGTTTGACGTTCCAACTGCTTTACTATCAATCTCCCAACTTGTAGAGACAGCACCTTTAACCTCCTGGTGTACACATGTTGCCAATTTAGCAAAGGATGAAAGGCAAGAGGGAGAACCAATGAGAGAGTAGCTGTTAGACATTTGGACGGGCACATGTCTTTCTTATTTCCCGGGAGGAAGAAGAATTAACCAAAGTCTCAGCCACCCACCAAAAACCAGTATAGGTCCTGAACCAAAATATTGGTCTTGCGTTCAGCTCACAAAAAACGAGTTAAAAATGGAGCTCAGGGACACAACAATTAACAAACTGGCAGAGTAATAAAGGGCAACTATCGTCCAAAAATCAGTTGAGGGAAGTCAACCAGGCGGACTTGAAAGCGAGGCAGAATAGCAGGAAACAGATTTCAAGAGCCACGTTGGAATCGCCTTTAACGCATAGGAAGATGGGCAGAACTTCGACAATGATGCACCTGGCCACAAATGGCGTATGCGTTTTCTCCTGAATATATTCAGGAGAAAATGCATACGGCATTTCTGGCCAAGCAAGCAAGCGGGCAATGCAAATCTGCACTAAAAAGAAGTATCACTTCCCACCAGTCAAAAGGGACATCCACAAAATGGGTAAAAACCAGAGGCTAGACAGGCCCTGGAGAACAGGGAGCCTTGTTATGCTGATGGGCGGGATGTAAATTGCCAACTGCCTCACTGGAGGAGTGCATTGTGTTCCCTAAAACAAGTAAACAAGAAAGCTACAGAGCCAAGGGCACTTCCAGTCTAGGGAATATACCTTGGGAAAACTGAAAATCAATAAGACAGAGCCACCCTCAAATTTAGGGCTGCACTGCTTACAAGAACCTCAACTTGGGTACACATTAAATATCCCAGGAAATATAAAAATGGTTCAAAAAATTGTGGTACTTACATACGATGGAATATCCCTCAGCCATGACATCAATGTCATAAGACCAGTAGCAGCTAAATGAGTGGATTCAGGTACGATGATTCTAACTGAAATAAGTCACACAGAGAAAGAAACTTATCATAAGATATCACTTATGAACATCCTGTAAACATGGCTACATATGAACTGAGTTAGGAAAGAGAACAGAGTCTCACATTTAGAAAACACTCTTATGCCTGCTTAAGGGGGAAGGAGAGGTGGGGTGATGCATAAAACCAGAGTTTGATATAAGCACAGGTACCATTCAAAAACCAACTATGGAATAGCCAAGACTTACACCTTCCTCAGTGAAAGGGATTCAAAACCCCATATTTCCCACAGAGGAATATATTGGATTAGTTAGAATCTTAAAACCTATGTATTGATATGTCTCCGTAAGGGAATCAAGTGTGTCTAGACTGGCATAAACATGGCAGCGAGAATCATCTCAAACCCACTATAAAAGGGAATTTCAAAAACAAAACAACAAAACAGGGAAATTCTTTACAATTCCTTCAGGGTCTCTGATGAAACCTGGAATGACCCTATCTACAATGACAGCTGGATGTGGCATAAGGCTGGACACATGGGACTGAGAGGATTGGTGAGATTGGGTGAGCAAATGCAGACCCTATAAAGCAATAATGCATGGCAACCATTCCATGGGTCCCAACTCTCCAGGTTGAAGAGTATATTACTACAGCTATAAAATGTACGGGAAACCTAGAGACTGGACACACTGTGAATACGAAAGGTCTCTAAAACTCAACGAATAGTCCCTCTGCTGGTGCTCAGGTTTGACTTTCGAACTGCTTTACTATCAATCTCCCAGCTTGGAGAGACTGCACCTTTAACCTCCTGTTTTGCACAGGTTGCCAATTTGGCAGAGGATGAAAGGGAAGAGGGAGAACCAATGAGAGAGTAGCTGTTAGGCATTTGGACGGGCACATGTCACTCTTATTTCCCGGGAGGAAGAAGAATTAACCAAAGTCTAAGCCACCCACCGCAAACCAGTATAGGTCCTGAACCAAAATATTGGACTTGCGTTCAGCTCACAATAAACGAGTTAAATTATGGAGCTCAGGGGCACAGCAATTCACAAACTGGTAGAGTAATAAAGGACAACTATCGTACAAAAATCTGTTGAGGGAAGGCAACGAGGCGGAATTGAAAGCGAGGCAGAATAGAAGGAAACAGATTTCAACAGATACGTTGGAATCGCTTTTAAAGCACAGGAAGAGGGGCACAACTTCGAAAATGATGCACTTGGCCAAAAAGGGCGTATGCATTTTCTGCTGAGTATATTCAGGAGAAAACGCATACGCCCTTTTTGGCCAAGCAAGCAAGCGGGCAATGCAAATCTGCACTACAAAGAAGTATCACTTCCCACAGGTCAAAAGGGATATCCACAAAATGGGTAAAAAGCAGAAAGGCAAGACAGGGCCTGGAGAACAGGGAGCCTTGTTATGCTGATGGGCGGGATGTAAATTGCCAACTGCCTCTCTGGAGGAGTGCATTTTGTTCCCTAAAACAAGTAAACAACAGAGCTACAGAGACAAGGGCACTTCCAGTCTAGGGTATATACCTTGGGAAAACTGAAAATCAGTAAGACAGAGCCACCCCAAAATTTAGGGCTGCACTGCTTACAAGAACCTCAACTAGGCTACACCTTAAATATCCCAGGAAAGACAAAATTTTTTCAAGAGATTGTGGTAATTACCTACGATGGAATATTTCTCTGCCATGAAATCAATGTCATCAGGCCAGTAGCAGCAAATTTAGTGGATTCAGTTACGAGGATTCTAAGTTAAATTAGTCACAGAGTAAAATAAACTTAGCATAAGATATCACTTATGAAGGTCATGTAAACATGGCTACACATGAACTGAGTTAGTAAAGAGAAGAGAGTCTCACATTTAGAAAACACTCTTACACCTGCTTAAGGGGTAAGGAGAGGTGGGGTGTTGCATAAAACCAGAGTTTGATATTAGTAAAGGCTCCATTCCAGAAACCAAATACAGAATAGAAAAGATCTACACCTTCCTCACTGAAAAGGAATCAACACCCCATACTTCCCTCAGAGGAATATATCTGACTAGTAAGAATCTTCAAACCTATATATTGATATGTCTCCGTAAGGGATCAAGTGTGTCTAGACTGGCATAAAAATGCAGTGGGAATCAGCTCAAACTCACTATAAAAAGGAATTTCAATAACCAAACAACAAAACAGGGAAATTCTTTACAATTCCTTCAGGGTCTCTGATGAAACCTGAAATGAACCTATCTACAACTACAGCTTGATTTGGCATAATGCTGGACATTTGGGACTGAGAGGATTGGTGAGACTGGGTGAGCAAACACAGACAGTTTAAAGCAATAATGCATGGCCTCCATTCCATGGTTCCAAACTCTCCAGGTGGAAGGGAATATTACTACAGCTATAACATGTACGTGAAACCTAGAGAATGGACACACTGTGTATACGAAAGGTTTCTAAAACTCAACTAATTGTCCCTCTCCTGGTGCTCCAGTTTGACTTTCCAACTGCTTTACTATCCATCTCTCAACTTGGAGAGACAGCCCCTTTAACCTCCTGGATAACACAGGTTGCCAATTTGGCAGAGGATGAAAGGGAACAGGGAGAACCAATGAGAGAGTAGCTGTTAGACATTTGGACGGGCATTTGTCACTCTAATTGCCCGGCAGGAAGAATAATTAACCAAGGACTCATCCCCCTGCCGGGAACCAGTATAGGTCCTGAACCGAAATTTTGGACTTGCGGTCAGCTCACAAACAACGATTTGATAAATGGAGCTCAGGGGCACAGCAATTCACAAACTGGCAGAGTAATAAAGGACAACTATCGTCCAAAAATATTTTGAAGGAAGGCAACGAGGCGGACTTGAAACCGAGGCAGAATTGCAGGAAACAGATTTCAAGAGGTACGTTGGAATCACCTGTAAAGCACAGGAAGAGGGGCACAATTTCGACAATGATGGACTTGGCCAAAAATGGTTTATTCGTTTTCTCCTGAATATATTCTGGAGAAAACGCATACACACTTTTTGGCCAAGCAAGCAGGCGGGCAATGCAAATCTGCACTACAAAGAAGTATCCCTTCCCACCGGTCAAAAGGGACATCGGCAAAATGTGTAAAAACCACAAAGGCAAGAGAGGGCCTGCAGAACAGGGAGCCTTGTTATGCTGATGGGCGGGATGTAAGTTGGCAACTGCCTCTCTGGAGGAGTGCACTGTGTTCCCTAAAACAAGTAAACAACAGAGCTACATAGTGAAGGGCACTTCCAGTCTAGGGAATATACCTTGGGAAAACTGAAAATCAATAAGACAGAGCCGCCCCAAAATTTAGGGATGCACTGCTTACAAGAACCTCAACTTGGGTACACTTTAAATATCCCAGGAAAGTTAAAAATTGTTCAAAAAATTGTGGTATTTACGTACGATGGAATATCCCTCAGCCATGAAATCAATGTCATAAGACCAGTAGCAGCAAAATGAGTGGATTCAGGTATGATGATTCTAAGTGAAATAAGTCACACAGAAAAAGAATCTTATCATACGATATCACTTAAGAAGATCCTGTAAACATGGCTACACATGAAGTGAGTGAGGAAAGAGAACAGTGTCTCACATTTAGAAAACTCTCTTATGCCTGCTTAAGGGGGAAGGAGAGGTGGGGTGATGCATAAAACCAGAGTTTGATATAAGCACAGGTACCGTTCCAAAAACCAACTATGGAATAGACAAGACCTACAACTTCCTCGGGGAAAGGGACTCAAAAACGTATATTTTCTGCAGAGGAATATATCTGACTAGTAAGAATCTTAAAACCTATGTATTGATATGTCTCCGTCAGGGAATCAAGTGTGTCTAGACTGGCATAAACATGGCAGTGAGAATCAGCTCAAACCCACTATAAAAAGGAATTTCAAAAATAAAACAAAAACCAGGGGAATTCTATACAATTCCTTCAGGGTCTCTGATGAAACCTGGAATGACCCTATCTATAATGACAGCTGGATGTGGCATAAGGCTGAACACATGGGACTGAGAGGATTTGTGAGATTGGGTGAGCAAATGCAGACCCTTTAATGCAATAATGCATGGCAGCCATTCCATTGGTCACAACTCTCCAGGTTGAAGGGAATATTACTACAGCTATAACATGTACAGGAAACCTAGAGAATGGACACACTGTGAATATGAAAGGTCTCTAAAACTCAAGGAATAATCCCTCTCCTTGTGCTCCAGTTTGACGTTCCAACTGCTTTACTATCAATCTCCCAACTTGTAGAGACAGCACCTTTAACCTCCTGGTGTACACATGTTGCCAATTTAGCAAAGGATGAAAGGCAAGAGGGAGAACCAATGAGAGAGTAGCTGTTAGACATTTGGACGGGCACATGTCTTTCTTATTTCCCGGGAGGAAGAAGAATTAACCAAAGTCTCAGCCACCCACCAAAAACCAGTATAGGTCCTGAACCAAAATATTGGTCTTGCGTTCAGCTCACAAAAAACGAGTTAAAAATGGAGCTCAGGGACACAACAATTAACAAACTGGCAGAGTAATAAAGGGCAACTATCGTCCAAAAATCAGTTGAGGGAAGTCAACCAGGCGGACTTGAAAGCGAGGCAGAATAGCAGGAAACAGATTTCAAGAGCCACGTTGGAATCGCCTTTAACGCATAGGAAGATGGGCAGAACTTCGACAATGATGCACCTGGCCACAAATGGCGTATGCGTTTTCTCCTGAATATATTCAGGAGAAAACGCATACGGCATTTCTGGCCAAGCAAGCAAGCGGGCAATGCAAATCTGCACTAAAAAGAAGTATCACTTCCCACCAGTCAAAAGGGACATCCACAAAATGGGTAAAAACCAGAGGCTAGACAGGCCCTGGAGAACAGGGAGCCTTGTTATGCTGATGGGCGGGATGTAAATTGCCAACTGCCTCACTGGAGGAGTGCATTGTGTTCCCTAAAACAAGTAAACAAGAAAGCTACAGAGCCAAGGGCACTTCCAGTCTAGGGAATATACCTTGGGAAAACTGAAAATCAATAAGACAGAGCCACCCTCAAATTTAGGGCTGCACTGCTTACAAGAACCTCAACTTGGGTACACATTAAATATCCCAGGAAATATAAAAATGGTTCAAAAAATTGTGGTACTTACATACGATGGAATATCCCTCAGCCATGACATCAATGTCATAAGACCAGTAGCAGCTAAATGAGTGGATTCAGGTACGATGATTCTAACTGAAATAAGTCACACAGAGAAAGAAACTTATCATAAGATATCACTTATGAACATCCTGTAAACATGGCTACATATGAACTGAGTTAGGAAAGAGAACAGAGTCTCACATTTAGAAAACACTCTTATGCCTGCTTAAGGGGGAAGGAGAGGTGGGGTGATGCATAAAACCAGAGTTTGATATAAGCACAGGTACCATTCAAAAACCAACTATGGAATAGCCAAGACTTACACCTTCCTCAGTGAAAGGGATTCAAAACCCCATATTTCCCACAGAGGAATATATTGGATTAGTTAGAATCTTAAAACCTATGTATTGATATGTCTCCGTAAGGGAATCAAGTGTGTCTAGACTGGCATAAACATGGCAGCGAGAATCATCTCAAACCCACTATAAAAGGGAATTTCAAAAACAAAACAACAAAACAGGGAAATTCTTTACAATTCCTTCAGGGTCTCTGATGAAACCTGGAATGACCCTATCTACAATGACAGCTGGATGTGGCATAAGGCTGGACACATGGGACTGAGAGGATTGGTGAGATTGGGTGAGCAAATGCAGACCCTATAAAGCAATAATGCATGGCAACCATTCCATGGGTCCCAACTCTCCAGGTTGAAGAGTATATTACTACAGCTATAAAATGTACGGGAAACCTAGAGACTGGACACACTGTGAATACGAAAGGTCTCTAAAACTCAACGAATAGTCCCTCTGCTGGTGCTCAGGTTTGACTTTCGAACTGCTTTACTATCAATCTCCCAGCTTGGAGAGACTGCACCTTTAACCTCCTGTTTTGCACAGGTTGCCAATTTGGCAGAGGATGAAAGGGAAGAGGGAGAACCAATGAGAGAGTAGCTGTTAGGCATTTGGACGGGCACATGTCACTCTTATTTCCCGGGAGGAAGAAGAATTAACCAAAGTCTAAGCCACCCACCGCAAACCAGTATAGGTCCTGAACCAAAATATTGGACTTGCGTTCAGCTCACAATAAACGAGTTAAATTATGGAGCTCAGGGGCACAGCAATTCACAAACTGGTAGAGTAATAAAGGACAACTATCGTACAAAAATCTGTTGAGGGAAGGCAACGAGGCGGAATTGAAAGCGAGGCAGAATAGAAGGAAACAGATTTCAACAGATACGTTGGAATCGCTTTTAAAGCACAGGAAGAGGGGCACAACTTCGAAAATGATGCACTTGGCCAAAAAGGGCGTATGCATTTTCTGCTGAGTATATTCAGGAGAAAACGCATACGCCCTTTTTGGCCAAGCAAGCAAGCGGGCAATGCAAATCTGCACTACAAAGAAGTATCACTTCCCACAGGTCAAAAGGGATATCCACAAAATGGGTAAAAAGCAGAAAGGCAAGACAGGGCCTGGAGAACAGGGAGCCTTGTTATGCTGATGGGCGGGATGTAAATTGCCAACTGCCTCTCTGGAGGAGTGCATTTTGTTCCCTAAAACAAGTAAACAACAGAGCTACAGAGACAAGGGCACTTCCAGTCTAGGGTATATACCTTGGGAAAACTGAAAATCAGTAAGACAGAGCCACCCCAAAATTTAGGGCTGCACTGCTTACAAGAACCTCAACTAGGCTACACCTTAAATATCCCAGGAAAGACAAAATTTTTTCAAGAGATTGTGGTAATTACCTACGATGGAATATTTCTCTGCCATGAAATCAATGTCATCAGGCCAGTAGCAGCAAATTTAGTGGATTCAGTTACGAGGATTCTAAGTTAAATTAGTCACAGAGTAAAATAAACTTAGCATAAGATATCACTTATGAAGGTCATGTAAACATGGCTACACATGAACTGAGTTAGTAAAGAGAAGAGAGTCTCACATTTAGAAAACACTCTTACACCTGCTTAAGGGGTAAGGAGAGGTGGGGTGTTGCATAAAACCAGAGTTTGATATTAGTAAAGGCTCCATTCCAGAAACCAAATACAGAATAGAAAAGATCTACACCTTCCTCACTGAAAAGGAATCAACACCCCATACTTCCCTCAGAGGAATATATCTGACTAGTAAGAATCTTCAAACCTATATATTGATATGTCTCCGTAAGGGATCAAGTGTGTCTAGACTGGCATAAAAATGCAGTGGGAATCAGCTCAAACTCACTATAAAAAGGAATTTCAATAACCAAACAACAAAACAGGGAAATTCTTTACAATTCCTTCAGGGTCTCTGATGAAACCTGAAATGAACCTATCTACAACTACAGCTTGATTTGGCATAATGCTGGACATTTGGGACTGAGAGGATTGGTGAGACTGGGTGAGCAAACACAGACAGTTTAAAGCAATAATGCATGGCCTCCATTCCATGGTTCCAAACTCTCCAGGTGGAAGGGAATATTACTACAGCTATAACATGTACGTGAAACCTAGAGAATGGACACACTGTGTATACGAAAGGTTTCTAAAACTCAACTAATTGTCCCTCTCCTGGTGCTCCAGTTTGACTTTCCAACTGCTTTACTATCCATCTCTCAACTTGGAGAGACAGCCCCTTTAACCTCCTGGATAACACAGGTTGCCAATTTGGCAGAGGATGAAAGGGAACAGGGAGAACCAATGAGAGAGTAGCTGTTAGACATTTGGACGGGCATTTGTCACTCTAATTGCCCGGCAGGAAGAATAATTAACCAAGGACTCATCCCCCTGCCGGGAACCAGTATAGGTCCTGAACCGAAATTTTGGACTTGCGGTCAGCTCACAAACAACGATTTGATAAATGGAGCTCAGGGGCACAGCAATTCACAAACTGGCAGAGTAATAAAGGACAACTATCGTCCAAAAATATTTTGAAGGAAGGCAACGAGGCGGACTTGATACCGAGGCAGAATTGCAGGAAACAGATTTCAAGAGGTACGTTGGAATCACCTGTAAAGCACAGGAAGAGGGGCACAATTTCGACAATGATGGACTTGGCCAAAAATGGTTTATTCGTTTTCTCCTGAATATATTCTGGAGAAAACGCATACACACTTTTTGGCCAAGCAAGCAGGCGGGCAATGCAAATCTGCACTACAAAGAAGTATCCCTTCCCACCGGTCAAAAGGGACATCGGCAAAATGTGTAAAAACCACAAAGGCAAGAGAGGGCCTGCAGAACAGGGAGCCTTGTTATGCTGATGGGCGGGATGTAAGTTGGCAACTGCCTCTCTGGAGGAGTGCACTGTGTTCCCTAAAACAAGTAAACAACAGAGCTACATAGTGAAGGGCACTTCCAGTCTAGGGAATATACCTTGGGAAAACTGAAAATCAATAAGACAGAGCCGCCCCAAAATTTAGGGATGCACTGCTTACAAGAACCTCAACTTGGGTACACTTTAAATATCCCAGGAAAGTTAAAAATTGTTCAAAAAATTGTGGTATTTACGTACGATGGAATATCCCTCAGCCATGAAATCAATGTCATAAGACCAGTAGCAGCAAAATGAGTGGATTCAGGTATGATGATTCTAAGTGAAATAAGTCACACAGAAAAAGAATCTTATCATACGATATCACTTAAGAAGATCCTGTAAACATGGCTACACATGAAGTGAGTGAGGAAAGAGAACAGTGTCTCACATTTAGAAAACTCTCTTATGCCTGCTTAAGGGGGAAGGAGAGGTGGGGTGATGCATAAAACCAGAGTTTGATATAAGCACAGGTACCGTTCCAAAAACCAACTATGGAATAGACAAGACCTACAACTTCCTCGGGGAAAGGGACTCAAAAACGTATATTTTCTGCAGAGGAATATATCTGACTAGTAAGAATCTTAAAACCTATGTATTGATATGTCTCCGTCAGGGAATCAAGTGTGTCTAGACTGGCATAAACATGGCAGTGAGAATCAGCTCAAACCCACTATAAAAAGGAATTTCAAAAATAAAACAAAAACCAGGGGAATTCTATACAATTCCTTCAGGGTCTCTGATGAAACCTGGAATGACCCTATCTATAATGACAGCTGGATGTGGCATAAGGCTGAACACATGGGACTGAGAGGATTTGTGAGATTGGGTGAGCAAATGCAGACCCTTTAATGCAATAATGCATGGCAGCCATTCCATTGGTCACAACTCTCCAGGTTGAAGGGAATATTACTACAGCTATAACATGTACAGGAAACCTAGAGAATGGACACACTGTGAATATGAAAGGTCTCTAAAACTCAAGGAATAATCCCTCTCCTTGTGCTCCAGTTTGACGTTCCAACTGCTTTACTATCAATCTCCCAACTTGTAGAGACAGCACCTTTAACCTCCTGGTGTACACATGTTGCCAATTTAGCAAAGGATGAAAGGCAAGAGGGAGAACCAATGAGAGAGTAGCTGTTAGACATTTGGACGGGCACATGTCTTTCTTATTTCCCGGGAGGAAGAAGAATTAACCAAAGTCTCAGCCACCCACCAAAAACCAGTATAGGTCCTGAACCAAAATATTGGTCTTGCGTTCAGCTCACAAAAAACGAGTTAAAAATGGAGCTCAGGGACACAACAATTAACAAACTGGCAGAGTAATAAAGGGCAACTATCGTCCAAAAATCAGTTGAGGGAAGTCAACCAGGCGGACTTGAAAGCGAGGCAGAATAGCAGGAAACAGATTTCAAGAGCCACGTTGGAATCGCCTTTAAAGCATAGGAAGATGGGCAGAACTTCGACAATGATGCACCTGGCCACAAATGGCGTATGCGTTTTCTCCTGAATATATTCAGGAGAAAACGCATACGGCATTTCTGGCCAAGCAAGCAAGCGGGCAATGCAAATCTGCACTAAAAAGAAGTATCACTTCCCACCAGTCAAAAGGGACATCCACAAAATGGGTAAAAACCAGAGGCTAGACAGGCCCTGGAGAACAGGGAGCCTTGTTATGCTGATGGGCGGGATGTAAATTGCCAACTGCCTCACTGGAGGAGTGCATTGTGTTCCCTAAAACAAGTAAACAAGAAAGCTACAGAGCCAAGGGCACTTCCAGTCTAGGGAATATACCTTGGGAAAACTGAAAATCAATAAGACAGAGCCACCCTCAAATTTAGGGCTGCACTGCTTACAAGAACCTCAACTTGGGTACACATTAAATATCCCAGGAAATATAAAAATGGTTCAAAAAATTGTGGTACTTACATACGATGGAATATCCCTCAGCCATGACATCAATGTCATAAGACCAGTAGCAGCTAAATGAGTGGATTCAGGTACGATGATTCTAACTGAAATAAGTCACACAGAAAAAGAAACTTATCATAAGATATCACTTATGAACATCCTGTAAACATGGCTACATATGAACTGAGTTAGGAAAGAGAACAGAGTCTCACATTTAGAAAACACTCTTATGCCTGCTTAAGGGGGAAGGAGAGGTGGGGTGATGCATAAAACCAGAGTTTGATATAAGCACAGGTACCATTCAAAAACCAACTATGGAATAGCCAAGACTTACACCTTCCTCAGTGAAAGGGATTCAAAACCCCATATTTCCCACAGAGGAATATATTGGATTAGTTAGAATCTTAAAACCTATGTATTGATATGTCTCCGTAAGGGAATCAAGTGTGTCTAGACTGGCATAAACATGGCAGCGAGAATCATCTCAAACCCACTATAAAAGGGAATTTCAAAAACAAAACAACAAAACAGGGAAATTCTTTACAATTCCTTCAGGGTCTCTGATGAAACCTGGAATGACCCTATCTACAATGACAGCTGGATGTGGCATAAGGCTGGACACATGGGACTGAGAGGATTGGTGAGATTGGGTGAGCAAATGCAGACCCTATAAAGCAATAATGCATGGCAACCATTCCATGGGTCCCAACTCTCCAGGTTGAAGAGTATATTACTACAGCTATAAAATGTACGGGAAACCTAGAGACTGGACACACTGTGAATACGAAAGGTCTCTAAAACTCAACGAATAGTCCCTCTGCTGGTGCTCAGGTTTGACTTTCGAACTGCTTTACTATCAATCTCCCAGCTTGGAGAGACTGCACCTTTAACCTCCTGTTTTGCACAGGTTGCCAATTTGGCAGAGGATGAAAGGGAAGAGGGAGAACCAATGAGAGAGTAGCTGTTAGGCATTTGGACGGGCACATGTCACTCTTATTTCCCGGGAGGAAGAAGAATTAACCAAAGTCTAAGCCACCCACCGCAAACCAGTATAGGTCCTGAACCAAAATATTGGACTTGCGTTCAGCTCACAATAAACGAGTTAAATTATGGAGCTCAGGGGCACAGCAATTCACAAACTGGTAGAGTAATAAAGGACAACTATCGTACAAAAATCTGTTGAGGGAAGGCAACGAGGCGGAATTGAAAGCGAGGCAGAATAGAAGGAAACAGATTTCAACAGATACGTTGGAATCGCTTTTAAAGCACAGGAAGAGGGGCACAACTTCGAAAATGATGCACTTGGCGAAAAAGGGCGTATGCATTTTCTGCTGAGTATATTCAGGAGAAAACGCATACGCCCTTTTTGGCCAAGCAAGCAAGCGGGCAATGCAAATCTGCACTACAAAGAAGTATCACTTCCCACAGGTCAAAAGGGATATCCACAAAATGGGTAAAAAGCAGAAAGGCAAGACAGGGCCTGGAGAACAGGGAGCCTTGTTATGCTGATGGGCGGGATGTAAATTGCCAACTGCCTCTCTGGAGGAGTGCATTTTGTTCCCTAAAACAAGTAAACAACAGAGCTACAGAGACAAGGGCACTTCCAGTCTAGGGTATATACCTTGGGAAAACTGAAAATCAGTAAGACAGAGCCACCCCAAAATTTAGGGCTGCACTGCTTACAAGAACCTCAACTAGGCTACACCTTAAATATCCCAGGAAAGACAAAATTTTTTCAAGAGATTGTGGTAATTACCTACGATGGAATATTTCTCTGCCATGAAATCAATGTCATCAGGCCAGTAGCAGCAAATTTAGTGGATTCAGTTACGAGGATTCTAAGTTAAATTAGTCACAGAGTAAAATAAACTTAGCATAAGATATCACTTATGAAGGTCATGTAAACATGGCTACACATGAACTGAGTTAGTAAAGAGAAGAGAGTCTCACATTTAGAAAACACTCTTACACCTGCTTAAGGGGTAAGGAGAGGTGGGGTGTTGCATAAAACCAGAGTTTGATATTAGTAAAGGCTCCATTCCAGAAACCAAATACAGAATAGAAAAGATCTACACCTTCCTCACTGAAAAGGAATCAACACCCCATACTTCCCTCAGAGGAATATATCTGACTAGTAAGAATCTTCAAACCTATATATTGATATGTCTCCGTAAGGGATCAAGTGTGTCTAGACTGGCATAAAAATGCAGTGGGAATCAGCTCAAACTCACTATAAAAAGGAATTTCAATAACCAAACAACAAAACAGGGAAATTCTTTACAATTCCTTCAGGGTCTCTGATGAAACCTGAAATGAACCTATCTACAACTACAGCTTGATTTGGCATAATGCTGGACATTTGGGACTGAGAGGATTGGTGAGACTGGGTGAGCAAACACAGACAGTTTAAAGCAATAATGCATGGCCTCCATTCCATGGTTCCAAACTCTCCAGGTGGAAGGGAATATTACTACAGCTATAACATGTACGTGAAACCTAGAGAATGGACACACTGTGTATACGAAAGGTTTCTAAAACTCAACTAATTGTCCCTCTCCTGGTGCTCCAGTTTGACTTTCCAACTGCTTTACTATCCATCTCTCAACTTGGAGAGACAGCCCCTTTAACCTCCTGGATAACACAGGTTGCCAATTTGGCAGAGGATGAAAGGGAACAGGGAGAACCAATGAGAGAGTAGCTGTTAGACATTTGGACGGGCATTTGTCACTCTAATTGCCCGGCAGGAAGAATAATTAACCAAGGACTCATCCCCCTGCCGGGAACCAGTATAGGTCCTGAACCGAAATTTTGGACTTGCAGTCAGCTCACAAACAACGATTTGATAAATGGAGCTCAGGGGCACAGCAATTCACAAACTGGCAGAGTAATAAAGGACAACTATCGTCCAAAAATATTTTGAAGGAAGGCAACGAGGCGGACTTGAAACCGAGGCAGAATTGCAGGAAACAGATTTCAAGAGGTACGTTGGAATCACCTGTAAAGCACAGGAAGAGGGGCACAATTTCGACAATGATGGACTTGGCCAAAAATGGTTTATTCGTTTTCTCCTGAATATATTCTGGAGAAAACGCATACACACTTTTTGGCCAAGCAAGCAGGCGGGCAATGCAAATCTGCACTACAAAGAAGTATCCCTTCCCACCGGTCAAAAGGGACATCGGCAAAATGTGTAAAAACCACAAAGGCAAGAGAGGGCCTGCAGAACAGGGAGCCTTGTTATGCTGATGGGCGGGATGTAAGTTGGCAACTGCCTCTCTGGAGGAGTGCACTGTGTTCCCTAAAACAAGTAAACAACAGAGCTACATAGTGAAGGGCACTTCCAGTCTAGGGAATATACCTTGGGAAAACTGAAAATCAATAAGACAGAGCCGCCCCAAAATTTAGGGATGCACTGCTTACAAGAACCTCAACTTGGGTACACTTTAAATATCCCAGGAAAGTTAAAAATTGTTCAAAAAATTGTGGTATTTACGTACGATGGAATATCCCTCAGCCATGAAATCAATGTCATAAGACCAGTAGCAGCAAAATGAGTGGATTCAGGTATGATGATTCTAAGTGAAATAAGTCACACAGAAAAAGAATCTTATCATACGATATCACTTAAGAAGATCCTGTAAACATGGCTACACATGAAGTGAGTGAGGAAAGAGAACAGTGTCTCACATTTAGAAAACTCTCTTATGCCTGCTTAAAGGGGAAGGAGAGGTGGGGTGATGCATAAAACCAGAGTTTGATATAAGCACAGGTACCGTTCCAAAAACCAACTATGGAATAGACAAGACCTACAACTTCCTCGGGGAAAGGGACTCAAAAACGTATATTTTCTGCAGAGGAATATATCTGACTAGTAAGAATCTTAAAACCTATGTATTGATATGTATCCGTCAGGGAATCAAGTGTGTCTAGACTGGCATAAACATGGCAGTGAGAATCATCTCAAACCCACTATAAAAAGGAATTTCAAAAATAAAACAAAAACCAGGGGAATTCTATACAATTCCTTCAGGGTCTCTGATGAAACCTGGAATGACCCTATCTATAATGACAGCTGGATGTGGCATAAGGCTGAACACATGGGACTGAGAGGATTTGTGAGATTGGGTGAGCAAATGCAGACCCTTTAATGCAATAATGCACGGCAGCCATTCCATTGGTCACAACTCTCCAGGTTGAAGGGAATATTACTACAGCTATAACATGTACAGGAAACCTAGAGAATGGACACACTGTGAATATGAAAGGTCTCTAAAACTCAAGGAATAATCCCTCTCCTTGTGCTCCAGTTTGACGTTCCAACTGCTTTACTATCAATCTCCCAACTTGTAGAGACAGCACCTTTAACCTCCTGGTGTACACATGTTGCCAATTTAGCAAAGGATGAAAGGCAAGAGGGAGAACCAATGAGAGAGTAGCTGTTAGACATTTGGACGGGCACATGTCTTTCTTATTTCCCGGGAGGAAGAAGAATTAACCAAAGTCTCAGCCACCCACCAAAAACCAGTATAGGTCCTGAACCAAAATATTGGTCTTGCGTTCAGCTCACAAAAAACGAGTTAAAAATGGAGCTCAGGGACACAACAATTAACAAACTGGCAGAGTAATAAAGGGCAACTATCGTCCAAAAATCAGTTGAGGGAAGTCAACCAGGCGGACTTGAAAGCGAGGCAGAATAGCAGGAAACAGATTTCAAGAGCCACGTTGGAATCGCCTTTAAAGCATAGGAAGATGGGCAGAACTTCGACAATGATGCACCTGGCCACAAATGGCGTATGCGTTTTCTCCTGAATATATTCAGGAGAAAACGCATACGGCATTTCTGGCCAAGCAAGCAAGCGGGCAATGCAAATCTGCACTAAAAAGAAGTATCACTTCCCACCAGTCAAAAGGGACATCCACAAAATGGGTAAAAACCAGAGGCTAGACAGGCCCTGGAGAACAGGGAGCCTTGTTATGCTGATGGGCGGGATGTAAATTGCCAACTGCCTCACTGGAGGAGTGCATTGTGTTCCCTAAAACAAGTAAACAAGAAAGCTACAGAGCCAAGGGCACTTCCAGTCTAGGGAATATACCTTGGGAAAACTGAAAATCAATAAGACAGAGCCACCCTCAAATTTAGGGCTGCACTGCTTACAAGAACCTCAACTTGGGTACACATTAAATATCCCAGGAAATATAAAAATGGTTCAAAAAATTGTGGTACTTACATACGATGGAATATCCCTCAGCCATGACATCAATGTCATAAGACCAGTAGCAGCTAAATGAGTGGATTCAGGTACGATGATTCTAACTGAAATAAGTCACACAGAAAAAGAAACTTATCATAAGATATCACTTATGAACATCCTGTAAACATGGCTACATATGAACTGAGTTAGGAAAGAGAACAGAGTCTCACATTTAGAAAACACTCTTATGCCTGCTTAAGGGGGAAGGAGAGGGGGGGTGATGCATAAAACCAGAGTTTGATATAAGCACAGGTACCATTCAAAAACCAACTATGGAATAGCCAAGACTTACACCTTCCTCAGTGAAAGGGATTCAAAACCCCATATTTCCCACAGAGGAATATATTGGATTAGTTAGAATCTTAAAACCTATGTATTGATATGTCTCCGTAAGGGAATCAAGTGTGTCTAGACTGGCATAAACATGGCAGCGAGAATCATCTCAAACCCACTATAAAAGGGAATTTCAAAAACAAAACAACAAAACAGGGAAATTCTTTACAATTCCTTCAGGGTCTCTGATGAAACCTGGAATGACCCTATCTACAATGACAGCTGGATGTGGCATAAGGCTGGACACATGGGACTGAGAGGATTGGTGAGATTGGGTGAGCAAATGCAGACCCTATAAAGCAATAATGCATGGCAACCATTCCATGGGTCCCAACTCTCCAGGTTGAAGAGTATATTACTACAGCTATAAAATGTACGGGAAACCTAGAGACTGGACACACTGTGAATACGAAAGGTCTCTAAAACTCAACGAATAGTCCCTCTGCTGGTGCTCAGGTTTGACTTTCCAACTGCTTTACTATCAATCTCCCAGCTTGGAGAGACTGCACCTTTAACCTCCTGTTTTGCACAGGTTGCCAATTTGGCAGAGGATGAAAGGGAAGAGGGAGAACCAATGAGAGAGTAGCTGTTAGGCATTTGGACGGGCACATGTCACTCTTATTTCCCAGGAGGAAGAAGAATTAACCAAAGTCTAAGCCACCCACCGCAAACCAGTATAGGTCCTGAACCAAAATATTGGACTTGCGTTCAGCTCACAATAAACGAGTTAAATTATGGAGCTCAGGGGCACAGCAATTCACAAACTGGTAGAGTAATAAAGGACAACTATCGTACAAAAATCTGTTGAGGGAAGGCAACGAGGCGGAATTGAAAGCGAGGCAGAATAGAAGGAAACAGATTTCAACAGATACGTTGGAATCGCTTTTAAAGCACAGGAAGAGGGGCACAACTTCGAAAATGATGCACTTGGCCAAAAAGGGCGTATGCATTTTCTGCTGAGTATATTCAGGAGAAAACGCATACGCCCTTTTTGGCCAAGCAAGCAAGCGGGCAATGCAAATCTGCACTACAAAGAAGTATCACTTCCCACAGGTCAAAAGGGATATCCACAAAATGGGTAAAAAGCAGAAAGGCAAGACAGGGCCTGGAGAACAGGGAGCCTTGTTATGCTGATGGGCGGGATGTAAATTGCCAACTGCCTCTCTGGAGGAGTGCATTTTGTTCCCTAAAACAAGTAAACAACAGAGCTACAGAGACAAGGGCACTTCCAGTCTAGGGTATATACCTTGGGAAAACTGAAAATCAGTAAGACAGAGCCACCCCAAAATTTAGGGCTGCACTGCTTACAAGAACCTCAACTAGGCTACACCTTAAATATCCCAGGAAAGACAAAATTTTTTCAAGAGATTGTGGTAATTACCTACGATGGAATATTTCTCTGCCATGAAATCAATGTCATCAGGCCAGTAGCAGCAAATTTAGTGGATTCAGTTACGAGGATTCTAAGTTAAATTAGTCACAGAGTAAAATAAACTTAGCATAAGATATCACTTATGAAGGTCATGTAAACATGGCTACACATGAACTGAGTTAGTAAAGAGAAGAGAGTCTCACATTTAGAAAACACTCTTACACCTGCTTAAGGGGTAAGGAGAGGTGGGGTGTTGCATAAAACCAGAGTTTGATATTAGTAAAGGCTCCATTCCAGAAACCAAATACAGAATAGAAAAGATCTACACCTTCCTCACTGAAAAGGAATCAACACCCCATACTTCCCTCAGAGGAATATATCTGACTAGTAAGAATCTTCAAACCTATATATTGATATGTCTCCGTAAGGGATCAAGTGTGTCTAGACTGGCATAAAAATGCAGTGGGAATCAGCTCAAACTCACTATAAAAAGGAATTTCAATAACAAAACAACAAAACAGGGAAATTCTTTACAATTCCTTCAGGGTCTCTGATGAAACCTGAAATGAACCTATCTACAACTACAGCTTGATTTGGCATAATGCTGGACATTTGGGACTGAGAGGATTGGTGAGACTGGGTGAGCAAACACAGACAGTTTAAAGCAATAATGCATGGCCTCCATTCCATGGTTCCAAACTCTCCAGTTGGAAGGGAATATTACTACAGCTATAACATGTACGTGAAACCTAGAGAATGGACACACTGTGTATACGAAAGGTTTCTAAAACTCAACTAATTGTCCCTCTCCTGGTGCTCCAGTTTGACTTTCCAACTGCTTTACTATCCATCTCTCAACTTGGAGAGACAGCCCCTTTAACCTCCTGGATAACACAGGTTGCCAATTTGGCAGAGGATGAAAGGGAACAGGGAGAACCAATGAGAGAGTAGCTGTTAGACATTTGGACGGGCATTTGTCACTCTAATTGCCCGGCAGGAAGAATAATTAACCAAGGACTCATCCCCCTGCCGGGAACCAGTATAGGTCCTGAACCGAAATTTTGGACTTGCGGTCAGCTCACAAACAACGATTTGATAAATGGAGCTCAGGGGCACAGCAATTCACAAACTGGCAGAGTAATAAAGGACAACTATCGTCCAAAAATATTTTGAAGGAAGGCAACGAGGCGGACTTGAAACCGAGGCAGAATTGCAGGAAACAGATTTCAAGAGGTACGTTGGAATCACCTGTAAAGCACAGGAAGAGGGGCACAATTTCGACAATGATGGACTTGGCCAAAAATGGTTTATTCGTTTTCTCCTGAATATATTCTGGAGAAAACGCATACACACTTTTTGGCCAAGCAAGCAGGCGGGCAATGCAAATCTGCACTACAAAGAAGTATCCCTTCCCACCGGTCAAAAGGGACATCGGCAAAATGTGTAAAAACCACAAAGGCAAGAGAGGGCCTGCAGAACAGGGAGCCTTGTTATGCTGATGGGCGGGATGTAAGTTGGCAACTGCCCCTCTGGAGGAGTGCACTGTGTTCCCTAAAACAAGTAAACAACAGAGCTACATAGTGAAGGGCACTTCCAGTCTAGGGAATATACCTTGGGAAAACTGAAAATCAATAAGACAGAGCCGCCCCCAAATTTAGGGATGCACTGCTTACAAGAACCTCAACTTGGGTACACTTTAAATATCCCAGGAAAGTTAAAAATTGTTCAAAAAATTGTGGTATTTACGTACGATGGAATATCCCTCAGCCATGAAATCAATGTCATAAGACCAGTAGCAGCAAAATGAGTGGATTCAGGTATGATGATTCTAAGTGAAATAAGTCACACAGAAAAAGAATCTTATCATACGATATCACTTAAGAAGATCCTGTAAACATGGCTACACATGAAGTGAGTGAGGAAAGAGAACAGTGTCTCACATTTAGAAAACTCTCTTATGCCTGCTTAAGGGGGAAGGAGAGGTGGGGTGATGCATAAAACCAGAGTTTGATATAAGCACAGGTACCGTTCCAAAAACCAACTATGGAATAGACAAGACCTACAACTTCCTCGGGGAAAGGGACTCAAAAACGTATATTTTCTGCAGAGGAATATATCTGACTAGTAAGAATCTTAAAACCTATGTATTGATATGTCTCCGTCAGGGAATCAAGTGTGTCTAGACTGGCATAAACATGGCAGTGAGAATCAGCTCAAACCCACTATAAAAAGGAATTTCAAAAATAAAACAAAAACCAGGGGAATTCTATACAATTCCTTCAGGGTCTCTGATGAAACCTGGAATGACCCTATCTATAATGACAGCTGGATGTGGCATAAGGCTGAACACATGGGACTGAGAGGATTTGTGAGATTGGGTGAGCAAATGCAGACCCTTTAATGCAATAATGCATGGCAGCCATTCCATTGGTCACAACTCTCCAGGTTGAAGGGAATATTACTACAGCTATAACATGTACAGGAAACCTAGAGAATGGACACACTGTGAATATGAAAGGTCTCTAAAACTCAAGGAATAATCCCTCTCCTTGTGCTCCAGTTTGACGTTCCAACTGCTTTACTATCAATCTCCCAACTTGTAGAGACAGCACCTTTAACCTCCTGGTGTACACATGTTGCCAATTTAGCAAAGGATGAAAGGCAAGAGGGAGAACCAATGAGAGAGTAGCTGTTAGACATTTGGACGGGCACATGTCTTTCTTATTTCCCGGGAGGAAGAAGAATTAACCAAAGTCTCAGCCACCCACCAAAAACCAGTATAGGTCCTGAACCAAAATATTGGTCTTGCGTTCAGCTCACAAAAAACGAGTTAAAAATGGAGCTCAGGGACACAACAATTAACAAACTGGCAGAGTAATAAAGGGCAACTATCGTCCAAAAATCAGTTGAGGGAAGTCAACCAGGCGGACTTGAAAGCGAGGCAGAATAGCAGGAAACAGATTTCAAGAGCCACGTTGGAATCGCCTTTAAAGCATAGGAAGATGGGCAGAACTTCGACAATGATGCACCTGGCCACAAATGGCGTATGCGTTTTCTCCTGAATATATTCAGGAGAAAACGCATACGGCATTTCTGGCCAAGCAAGCAAGCGGGCAATGCAAATCTGCACTAAAAAGAAGTATCACTTCCCACCAGTCAAAAGGGACATCCACAAAATGGGTAAAAACCAGAGGCTAGACAGGCCCTGGAGAACAGGGAGCCTTGTTATGCTGATGGGCGGGATGTAAATTGCCAACTGCCTCACTGGAGGAGTGCATTGTGTTCCCTAAAACAAGTAAACAAGAAAGCTACAGAGCCAAGGGCACTTCCAGTCTAGGGAATATACCTTGGGAAAACTGAAAATCAATAAGACAGAGCCACCCTCAAATTTAGGGCTGCACTGCTTACAAGAACCTCAACTTGGGTACACATTAAATATCCCAGGAAATATAAAAATGGTTCAAAAAATTGTGGTACTTACATACGATGGAATATCCCTCAGCCATGACATCAATGTCATAAGACCAGTAGCAGCTAAATGAGTGGATTCAGGTACGATGATTCTAACTGAAATAAGTCACACAGAAAAAGAAACTTATCATAAGATATCACTTATGAACATCCTGTAAACATGGCTACATATGAACTGAGTTAGGAAAGAGAACAGAGTCTCACATTTAGAAAACACTCTTATGCCTGCTTAAGGGGGAAGGAGAGGTGGGGTGATGCATAAAACCAGAGTTTGATATAAGCACAGGTACCATTCAAAAACCAACTATGGAATAGCCAAGACTTACACCTTCCTCAGTGAAAGGGATTCAAAACCCCATATTTCCCACAGAGGAATATATTGGATTAGTTAGAATCTTAAAACCTATGTATTGATATGTCTCCGTAAGGGAATCAAGTGTGTCTAGACTGGCATAAACATGGCAGCGAGAATCATCTCAAACCCACTATAAAAGGGAATTTCAAAAACAAAACAACAAAACAGGGAAATTCTTTACAATTCCTTCAGGGTCTCTGATGAAACCTGGAATGACCCTATCTACAATGACAGCTGGATGTGGCATAAGGCTGGACACATGGGACTGAGAGGATTGGTGAGATTGGGTGAGCAAATGCAGACCCTATAAAGCAATAATGCATGGCAACCATTCCATGGGTCCCAACTCTCCAGGTTGAAGAGTATATTACTACAGCTATAAAATGTACGGGAAACCTAGAGACTGGACACACTGTGAATACGAAAGGTCTCTAAAACTCAACGAATAGTCCCTCTGCTGGTGCTCAGGTTTGACTTTCGAACTGCTTTACTATCAATCTCCCAGCTTGGAGAGACTGCACCTTTAACCTCCTGTTTTGCACAGGTTGCCAATTTGGCAGAGGATGAAAGGGAAGAGGGAGAACCAATGAGAGAGTAGCTGTTAGGCATTTGGACGGGCACATGTCACTCTTATTTCCCGGGAGGAAGAAGAATTAACCAAAGTCTAAGCCACCCACCGCAAACCAGTATAGGTCCTGAACCAAAATATTGGACTTGCGTTCAGCTCACAATAAACGAGTTAAATTATGGAGCTCAGGGGCACAGCAATTCACAAACTGGTAGAGTAATAAAGGACAACTATCGTACAAAAATCTGTTGAGGGAAGGCAACGAGGCGGAATTGAAAGCGAGGCAGAATAGAAGGAAACAGATTTCAACAGATACGTTGGAATCGCTTTTAAAGCACAGGAAGAGGGGCACAACTTCGAAAATGATGCACTTGGCCAAAAAGGGCGTATGCATTTTCTGCTGAGTATATTCAGGAGAAAACGCATACGCCCTTTTTGGCCAAGCAAGCAAGCGGGCAATGCAAATCTGCACTACAAAGAAGTATCACTTCCCACAGGTCAAAAGGGATATCCACAAAATGGGTAAAAAGCAGAAAGGCAAGACAGGGCCTGGAGAACAGGGAGCCTTGTTATGCTGATGGGCGGGATGTAAATTGCCAACTGCCTCTCTGGAGGAGTGCATTTTGTTCCCTAAAACAAGTAAACAACAGAGCTACAGAGACAAGGGCACTTCCAGTCTAGGGTATATACCTTGGGAAAACTGAAAATCAGTAAGACAGAGCCACCCCAAAATTTAGGGCTGCACTGCTTACAAGAACCTCAACTAGGCTACACCTTAAATATCCCAGGAAAGACAAAATTTTTTCAAGAGATTGTGGTAATTACCTACGATGGAATATTTCTCTGCCATGAAATCAATGTCATCAGGCCAGTAGCAGCAAATTTAGTGGATTCAGTTACGAGGATTCTAAGTTAAATTAGTCACAGAGTAAAATAAACTTAGCATAAGATATCACTTATGAAGGTCATGTAAACATGGCTACACATGAACTGAGTTAGTAAAGAGAAGAGAGTCTCACATTTAGAAAACACTCTTACACCTGCTTAAGGGGTAAGGAGAGGTGGGGTGTTGCATAAAACCAGAGTTTGATATTAGTAAAGGCTCCATTCCAGAAACCAAATACAGAATAGAAAAGATCTACACCTTCCTCACTGAAAAGGAATCAACACCCCATACTTCCCTCAGAGGAATATATCTGACTAGTAAGAATCTTCAAACCTATATATTGATATGTCTCCGTAAGGGATCAAGTGTGTCTAGACTGGCATAAAAATGCAGTGGGAATCAGCTCAAACTCACTATAAAAAGGAATTTCAATAACCAAACAACAAAACAGGGAAATTCTTTACAATTCCTTCAGGGTCTCTGATGAAACCTGAAATGAACCTATCTACAACTACAGCTTGATTTGGCATAATGCTGGACATTTGGGACTGAGAGGATTGGTGAGACTGGGTGAGCAAACACAGACAGTTTAAAGCAATAATGCATGGCCTCCATTCCATGGTTCCAAACTCTCCAGGTGGAAGGGAATATTACTACAGCTATAACATGTACGTGAAACCTAGAGAATGGACACACTGTGTATACGAAAGGTTTCTAAAACTCAACTAATTGTCCCTCTCCTGGTGCTCCAGTTTGACTTTCCAACTGCTTTACTATCCATCTCTCAACTTGGAGAGACAGCCCCTTTAACCTCCTGGATAACACAGGTTGCCAATTTGGCAGAGGATGAAAGGGAACAGGGAGAACCAATGAGAGAGTAGCTGTTAGACATTTGGACGGGCATTTGTCACTCTAATTGCCCGGCAGGAAGAATAATTAACCAAGGACTCATCCCCCTGCCGGGAACCAGTATAGGTCCTGAACCGAAATTTTGGACTTGCGGTCAGCTCACAAACAACGATTTGATAAATGGAGCTCAGGGGCACAGCAATTCACAAACTGGCAGAGTAATAAAGGACAACTATCGTCCAAAAATATTTTGAAGGAAGGCAACGAGGCGGACTTGAAACCGAGGCAGAATTGCAGGAAACAGATTTCAAGAGGTACGTTGGAATCACCTGTAAAGCACAGGAAGAGGGGCACAATTTCGACAATGATGGACTTGGCCAAAAATGGTTTATTCGTTTTCTCCTGAATATATTCTGGAGAAAACGCATACACACTTTTTGGCCAAGCAAGCAGGCGGGCAATGCAAATCTGCACTACAAAGAAGTATCCCTTCCCACCGGTCAAAAGGGACATCGGCAAAATGTGTAAAAACCACAAAGGCAAGAGAGGGCCTGCAGAACAGGGAGCCTTGTTATGCTGATGGGCGGGATGTAAGTTGGCAACTGCCCCTCTGGAGGAGTGCACTGTGTTCCCTAAAACAAGTAAACAACAGAGCTACATAGTGAAGGGCACTTCCAGTCTAGGGAATATACCTTGGGAAAACTGAAAATCAATAAGACAGAGCCGCCCCCAAATTTAGGGATGCACTGCTTACAAGAACCTCAACTTGGGTACACTTTAAATATCCCAGGAAAGTTAAAAATTGTTCAAAAAATTGTGGTATTTACGTACGATGGAATATCCCTCAGCCATGAAATCAATGTCATAAGACCAGTAGCAGCAAAATGAGTGGATTCAGGTATGATGATTCTAAGTGAAATAAGTCACACAGAAAAAGAATCTTATCATACGATATCACTTAAGAAGATCCTGTAAACATGGCTACACATGAAGTGAGTGAGGAAAGAGAACAGTGTCTCACATTTAGAAAACTCTCTTATGCCTGCTTAAGGGGGAAGGAGAGGTGGGGTGATGCATAAAACCAGAGTTTGATATAAGCACAGGTACCGTTCCAAAAACCAACTATGGAGTAGACAAGACCTACAACTTCCTCGGGGAAAGGGACTCAAAAACGTATATTTTCTGCAGAGGAATATATCTGACTAGTAAGAATCTTAAAACCTATGTATTGATATGTCTCCGTCAGGGAATCAAGTGTGTCTAGACTGGCATAAACATGGCAGTGAGAATCATCTCAAACCCACTATAAAAAGGAATTTCAAAAATAAAACAAAAACCAGGGGAATTCTATACAATTCCTTCAGGGTCTCTGATGAAACCTGGAATGACCCTATCTATAATGACAGCTGGATGTGGCATAAGGCTGAACACATGGGACTGAGAGGATTTGTGAGATTGGGTGAGCAAATGCAGACCCTTTAATGCAATAATGCGTGGCAGCCATTCCATTGGTCACAACTCTCCAGGTTGAAGGGAATATTACTACAGCTATAACATGTACAGGAAACCTAGAGAATGGACACACTGTGAATATGAAAGGTCTCTAAAACTCAAGGAATAATCCCTCTCCTTGTGCTCCAGTTTGACGTTCCAACTGCTTTACTATCAATCTCCCAACTTGTAGAGACAGCACCTTTAACCTCCTGGTGTACACATGTTGCCAATTTAGCAAAGGATGAAAGGCAAGAGGGAGAACCAATGAGAGAGTAGCTGTTAGACATTTGGACGGGCACATGTCTTTCTTATTTCCCGGGAGGAAGAAGAATTAACCAAAGTCTCAGCCACCCACCAAAAACCAGTATAGGTCCTGAACCAAAATATTGGTCTTGCGTTCAGCTCACAAAAAACGAGTTAAAAATGGAGCTCAGGGACACAACAATTAACAAACTGGCAGAGTAATAAAGGGCAACTATCGTCCAAAAATCAGTGGAGGGAAGTCAACCAGGCGGACTTGAAAGCGAGGCAGAATAGCAGGAAACAGATTTCAAGAGCCACGTTGGAATCGCCTTTAAAGCATAGGAAGATGGGCAGAACTTCGACAATGATGCACCTGGCCACAAATGGCGTATGCGTTTTCTCCTGAATATATTCAGGAGAAAACGCATACGGCATTTCTGGCCAAGCAAGCAAGCGGGCAATGCAAATCTGCACTAAAAAGAAGTATCACTTCCCACCAGTCAAAAGGGACATCCACAAAATGGGTAAAAACCAGAGGCTAGACAGGCCCTGGAGAACAGGGAGCCTTGTTATGCTGATGGGCGGGATGTAAATTGCCAACTGCCTCACTGGAGGAGTGCATTGTGTTCCCTAAAACAAGTAAACAAGAAAGCTACAGAGCCAAGGGCACTTCCAGTCTAGGGAATATACCTTGGGAAAACTGAAAATCAATAACACAGAGCCACCCTCAAATTTAGGGCTGCACTGCTTACAAGAACCTCAACTTGGGTACACATTAAATATCCCAGGAAATATAAAAATGGTTCAAAAAATTGTGGTACTTACATACGATGGAATATCCCTCAGCCATGACATCAATGTCATAAGACCAGTAGCAGCTAAATGAGTGGAATCAGGTACGATGATTCTAACTGAAATAAGTCACACAGAAAAAGAAACTTATCATAAGATATCACTTATGAACATCCTGTAAACATGGCTACATATGAACTGAGTTAGGAAAGAGAACAGAGTCTCACATTTAGAAAACACTCTTATGCCTGCTTAAGGGGGAAGGAGAGGTGGGGTGATGCATAAAACCAGAGTTTGATATAAGCACAGGTACCATTCAAAAACCAACTATGGAATAGCCAAGACTTACACCTTCCTCAGTGAAAGGGATTCAAAACCCCATATTTCCCACAGAGGAATATATTGGATTAGTTAGAATCTTAAAACCTATGTATTGATATGTCTCTGTAAGGGAATCAAGTGTGTCTAGACTGGCATAAACATGGCAGCGAGAATCATCTCAAACCCACTATAAAAGGGAATTTCAAAAACAAAACAACAAAACAGGGAAATTCTTTACAATTCCTTCAGGGTCTCTGATGAAACCTGGAATGACCCTATCTACAATGACAGCTGGATGTGGCATAAGGCTGGACACATGGGACTGAGAGGATTGGTGAGATTGGGTGAGCAAATGCAGACCCTATAAAGCAATAATGCATGGCAACCATTCCATGGGTCCCAACTCTCCAGGTTGAAGAGTATATTACTACAGCTATAAAATGTACGGGAAACCTAGAGACTGGACACACTGTGAATACGAAAGGTCTCTAAAACTCAACGAATAGTCCCTCTGCTGGTGCTCAGGTTTGACTTTCGAACTGCTTTACTATCAATCTCCCAGCTTGGAGAGACTGCACCTTTAACCTCCTGTTTTGCACAGGTTGCCAATTTGGCAGAGGATGAAAGGGAAGAGGGAGAACCAATGAGAGAGTAGCTGTTAGGCATTTGGACGGGCACATGTCACTCTTATTTCCCGGGAGGAAGAAGAATTAACCAAAGTCTAAGCCACCCACCGCAAACCAGTATAGGTCCTGAACCAAAATATTGGACTTGCGTTCAGCTCACAATAAACGAGTTAAATTATGGAGCTCAGGGGCACAGCAATTCACAAACTGGTAGAGTAATAAAGGACAACTATCGTACAAAAATCTGTTGAGGGAAGGCAACGAGGCGGAATTGAAAGCGAGGCAGAATAGAAGGAAACAGATTTCAACAGATACGTTGGAATCGCTTTTAAAGCACAGGAAGAGGGGCACAACTTCGAAAATGATGCACTTGGCCAAAAAGGGCGTATGCATTTTCTGCTGAGTATATTCAGGAGAAAACGCATACGCCCTTTTTGGCCAAGCAAGCAAGCGGGCAATGCAAATCTGCACTACAAAGAAGTATCACTTCCCACAGGTCAAAAGGGATATCCACAAAATGGGTAAAAAGCAGAAAGGCAAGACAGGGCCTGGAGAACAGGGAGCCTTGTTATGCTGATGGGCGGGATGTAAATTGCCAACTGCCTCTCTGGAGGAGTGCATTTTGTTCCCTAAAACAAGTAAACAACAGAGCTACAGAGACAAGGGCACTTCCAGTCTAGGGTATATACCTTGGGAAAACTGAAAATCAGTAAGACAGAGCCACCCCAAAATTTAGGGCTGCACTGCTTACAAGAACCTCAACTAGGCTACACCTTAAATATCCCAGGAAAGACAAAATTTTTTCAAGAGATTGTGGTAATTACCTACGATGGAATATTTCTCTGCCATGAAATCAATGTCATCAGGCCAGTAGCAGCAAATTTAGTGGATTCAGTTACGAGGATTCTAAGTTAAATTAGTCACAGAGTAAAATAAACTTAGCATAAGATATCACTTATGAAGGTCATGTAAACATGGCTACACATGAACTGAGTTAGTAAAGAGAAGAGAGTCTCACATTTAGAAAACACTCTTACACCTGCTTAAGGGGTAAGGAGAGGTGGGGTGTTGCATAAAACCAGAGTTTGATATTAGTAAAGGCTCCATTCCAGAAACCAAATACAGAATAGAAAAGATCTACACCTTCCTCACTGAAAAGGAATCAACACCCCATACTTCCCTCAGAGGAATATATCTGACTAGTAAGAATCTTCAAACCTATATATTGATATGTCTCCGTAAGGGATCAAGTGTGTCTAGACTGGCATAAAAATGCAGTGGGAATCAGCTCAAACTCACTATAAAAAGGAATTTCAATAACCAAACAACAAAACAGGGAAATTCTTTACAATTCCTTCAGGGTCTCTGATGAAACCTGAAATGAACCTATCTACAACTACAGCTTGATTTGGCATAATGCTGGACATTTGGGACTGAGAGGATTGGTGAGACTGGGTGAGCAAACACAGACAGTTTAAAGCAATAATGCATGGCCTCCATTCCATGGTTCCAAACTCTCCAGGTGGAAGGGAATATTACTACAGCTATAACATGTACGTGAAACCTAGAGAATGGACACACTGTGTATACGAAAGGTTTCTAAAACTCAACTAATTGTCCCTCTCTCCTGGTGCTCCAGTTTGACTTTCCAACTGCTTTACTATCCATCTCTCAACTTGGAGAGACAGCCCCTTTAACCTCCTGGATAACACAGGTTGCCAATTTGGCAGAGGATGAAAGGGAACAGGGAGAACCAATGAGAGAGTAGCTGTTAGACATTTGGACGGGCATTTGTCACTCTAATTGCCCGGCAGGAAGAATAATTAACCAAGGACTCATCCCCCTGCCGGGAACCAGTATAGGTCCTGAACCGAAATTTTGGACTTGCGGTCAGCTCACAAACAACGATTTGATAAATGGAGCTCAGGGGCACAGCAATTCACAAACTGGCAGAGTAATAAAGGACAACTATCGTCCAAAAATATTTTGAAGGAAGGCAACGAGGCGGACTTGAAACCGAGGCAGAATTGCAGGAAACAGATTTCAAGAGGTACGTTGGAATCACCTGTAAAGCACAGGAAGAGGGGCACAATTTCGACAATGATGGACTTGGCCAAAAATGGTTTATTCGTTTTCTCCTGAATATATTCTGGAGAAAACGCATACACACTTTTTGGCCAAGCAAGCAGGCGGGCAATGCAAATCTGCACTACAAAGAAGTATCCCTTCCCACCGGTCAAAAGGGACATCGGCAAAATGTGTAAAAACCACAAAGGCAAGAGAGGGCCTGCAGAACAGGGAGCCTTGTTATGCTGATGGGCGGGATGTAAGTTGGCAACTGCCTCTCTGGAGGAGTGCACTGTGTTCCCTAAAACAAGTAAACAACAGAGCTACATAGTGAAGGGCACTTCCAGTCTAGGGAATATACCTTGGGAAAACTGAAAATCAATAAGACAGAGCCGCCCCAAAATTTAGGGATGCACTGCTTACAAGAACCTCAACTTGGGTACACTTTAAATATCCCAGGAAAGTTAAAAATTGTTCAAAAAATTGTGGTATTTACGTACGATGGAATATCCCTCAGCCATGAAATCAATGTCATAAGACCAGTAGCAGCAAAATGAGTGGATTCAGGTATGATGATTCTAAGTGAAATAAGTCACACAGAAAAAGAATCTTATCATACGATATCACTTAAGAAGATCCTGTAAACATGGCTACACATGAAGTGAGTGAGGAAAGAGAACAGTGTCTCACATTTAGAAAACTCTCTTATGCCTGCTTAAGGGGGAAGGAGAGGTGGGGTGATGCATAAAACCAGAGTTTGATATAAGCACAGGTACCGTTCCAAAAACCAACTATGGAATAGACAAGACCTACAACTTCCTCGGGGAAAGGGACTCAAAAACGTATATTTTCTGCAGAGGAATATATCTGACTAGTAAGAATCTTAAAACCTATGTATTGATATGTCTCCGTCAGGGAATCAAGTGTGTCTAGACTGGCATAAACATGGCAGTGAGAATCATCTCAAACCCACTATAAAAAGGAATTTCAAAAATAAAACAAAAACCAGGGGAATTCTATACAATTCCTTCAGGGTCTCTGATGAAACCTGGAATGACCCTATCTATAATGACAGCTGGATGTGGCATAAGGCTGAACACATGGGACTGAGAGGATTTGTGAGATTGGGTGAGCAAATGCAGACCCTTTAATGCAATAATGCACGGCAGCCATTCCATTGGTCACAACTCTCCAGGTTGAAGGGAATATTACTACAGCTATAACATGTACAGGAAACCTAGAGAATGGACACACTGTGAATATGAAAGGTCTCTAAAACTCAAGGAATAATCCCTCTCCTTGTGCTCCAGTTTGACGTTCCAACTGCTTTACTATCAATCTCCCAACTTGTAGAGACAGCACCTTTAACCTCCTGGTGTACACATGTTGCCAATTTAGCAAAGGATGAAAGGCAAGAGGGAGAACCAATGAGAGAGTAGCTGTTAGACATTTGGACGGGCACATGTCTTTCTTATTTCCCGGGAGGAAGAAGAATTAACCAAAGTCTCAGCCACCCACCAAAAACCAGTATAGGTCCTGAACCAAAATATTGGTCTTGCGTTCAGCTCACAAAAAACGAGTTAAAAATGGAGCTCAGGGACACAACAATTAACAAACTGGCAGAGTAATAAAGGGCAACTATCATCCAAAAATCAGTGGAGGGAAGTCAACCAGGCGGACTTGAAAGCGAGGCAGAATAGCAGGAAACAGATTTCAAGAGCCACGTTGGAATCGCCTTTAAAGCATAGGAAGATGGGCAGAACTTCGACAATGATGCACCTGGCCACAAATGGCGTATGCGTTTTCTCCTGAATATATTCAGGAGAAAACGCATACGGCATTTCTGGCCAAGCAAGCAAGCGGGCAATGCAAATCTGCACTAAAAAGAAGTATCACTTCCCACCAGTCAAAAGGGACATCCACAAAATGGGTAAAAACCAGAGGCTAGACAGGCCCTGGAGAACAGGGAGCCTTGTTATGCTGATGGGCGGGATGTAAATTGCCAACTGCCTCACTGGAGGAGTGCATTGTGTTCCCTAAAACAAGTAAACAAGAAAGCTACAGAGCCAAGGGCACTTCCAGTCTAGGGAATATACCTTGGGAAAACTGAAAATCAATAAGACAGAGCCACCCTCAAATTTAGGGCTGCACTGCTTACAAGAACCTCAACTTGGGTACACATTAAATATCCCAGGAAATATAAAAATGGTTCAAAAAATTGTGGTACTTACATACGATGGAATATCCCTCAGCCATGACATCAATGTCATAAGACCAGTAGCAGCTAAATGAGTGGATTCAGGTACGATGATTCTAACTGAAATAAGTCACACAGAAAAAGAAACTTATCATAAGATATCACTTATGAACATCCTGTAAACATGGCTACATATGAACTGAGTTAGGAAAGAGAACAGAGTCTCACATTTAGAAAACACTCTTATGCCTGCTTAAGGGGGAAGGAGAGGTGGGGTGATGCATAAAACCAGAGTTTGATATAAGCACAGGTACCATTCAAAAACCAACTATGGAATAGCCAAGACTTACACCTTCCTCAGTGAAAGGGATTCAAAACCCCATATTTCCCACAGAGGAATATATTGGATTAGTTAGAATCTTAAAACCTATGTATTGATATGTCTCCGTAAGGGAATCAAGTGTGTCTAGACTGGCATAAACATGGCAGCGAGAATCATCTCAAACCCACTATAAAAGGGAATTTCAAAAACAAAACAACAAAACAGGGAAATTCTTTACAATTCCTTCAGGGTCTCTGATGAAACCTGGAATGACCCTATCTACAATGACAGCTGGATGTGGCATAAGGCTGGACACATGGGACTGAGAGGATTGGTGAGATTGGGTGAGCAAATGCAGACCCTATAAAGCAATAATGCATGGCAACCATTCCATGGGTCCCAACTCTCCAGGTTGAAGAGTATATTACTACAGCTATAAAATGTACGGGAAACCTAGAGACTGGACACACTGTGAATACGAAAGGTCTCTAAAACTCAACGAATAGTCCCTCTGCTGGTGCTCAGGTTTGACTTTCGAACTGCTTTACTATCAATCTCCCAGCTTGGAGAGACTGCACCTTTAACCTCCTGTTTTGCACAGGTTGCCAATTTGGCAGAGGATGAAAGGGAAGAGGGAGAACCAATGAGAGAGTAGCTGTTAGGCATTTGGACGGGCACATGTCACTCTTATTTCCCGGGAGGAAGAAGAATTAACCAAAGTCTAAGCCACCCACCGCAAACCAGTATAGGTCCTGAACCAAAATATTGGACTTGCGTTCAGCTCACAATAAACGAGTTAAATTATGGAGCTCAGGGGCACAGCAATTCACAAACTGGTAGAGTAATAAAGGACAACTATCGTACAAAAATCTGTTGAGGGAAGGCAACGAGGCGGAATTGAAAGCGAGGCAGAATAGAAGGAAACAGATTTCAACAGATACGTTGGAATCGCTTTTAAAGCACAGGAAGAGGGGCACAACTTCGAAAATGATGCACTTGGCCAAAAAGGGCGTATGCATTTTCTGCTGAGTATATTCAGGAGAAAACGCATACGCCCTTTTTGGCCAAGCAAGCAAGCGGGCAATGCAAATCTGCACTACAAAGAAGTATCACTTCCCACAGGTCAAAAGGGATATCCACAAAATGGGTAAAAAGCAGAAAGGCAAGACAGGGCCTGGAGAACAGGGAGCCTTGTTATGCTGATGGGCGGGATGTAAATTGCCAACTGCCTCTCTGGAGGAGTGCATTTTGTTCCCTAAAACAAGTAAACAACAGAGCTACAGAGACAAGGGCACTTCCAGTCTAGGGTATATACCTTGGGAAAACTGAAAATCAGTAAGACAGAGCCACCCCAAAATTTAGGGCTGCACTGCTTACAAGAACCTCAACTAGGCTACACCTTAAATATCCCAGGAAAGACAAAATTTTTTCAAGAGATTGTGGTAATTACCTACGATGGAATATTTCTCTGCCATGAAATCAATGTCATCAGGCCAGTAGCAGCAAATTTAGTGGATTCAGTTACGAGGATTCTAAGTTAAATTAGTCACAGAGTAAAATAAACTTAGCATAAGATATCACTTATGAAGGTCATGTAAACATGGCTACACATGAACTGAGTTAGTAAAGAGAAGAGAGTCTCACATTTAGAAAACACTCTTACACCTGCTTAAGGGGTAAGGAGAGGTGGGGTGTTGCATAAAACCAGAGTTTGATATTAGTAAAGGCTCCATTCCAGAAACCAAATACAGAATAGAAAAGATCTACACCTTCCTCACTGAAAAGGAATCAACACCCCATACTTCCCTCAGAGGAATATATCTGACTAGTAAGAATCTTCAAACCTATATATTGATATGTCTCCGTAAGGGATCAAGTGTGTCTAGACTGGCATAAAAATGCAGTGGGAATCAGCTCAAACTCACTATAAAAAGGAATTTCAATAACCAAACAACAAAACAGGGAAATTCTTTACAATTCCTTCAGGGTCTCTGATGAAACCTGAAATGAACCTATCTACAACTACAGCTTGATTTGGCATAATGCTGGACATTTGGGACTGAGAGGATTGGTGAGACTGGGTGAGCAAACACAGACAGTTTAAAGCAATAATGCATGGCCTCCATTCCATGGTTCCAAACTCTCCAGGTGGAAGGGAATATTACTACAGCTATAACATGTACGTGAAACCTAGAGAATGGACACACTGTGTATACGAAAGGTTTCTAAAACTCAACTAATTGTCCCTCTCTCCTGGTGCTCCAGTTTGACTTTCCAACTGCTTTACTATCCATCTCTCAACTTGGAGAGACAGCCCCTTTAACCTCCTGGATAACACAGGTTGCCAATTTGGCAGAGGATGAAAGGGAACAGGGAGAACCAATGAGAGAGTAGCTGTTAGACATTTGGACGGGCATTTGTCACTCTAATTGCCCGGCAGGAAGAATAATTAACCAAGGACTCATCCCCCTGCCGGGAACCAGTATAGGTCCTGAACCGAAATTTTGGACTTGCGGTCAGCTCACAAACAACGATTTGATAAATGGAGCTCAGGGGCACAGCAATTCACAAACTGGCAGAGTAATAAAGGACAACTATCGTCCAAAAATATTTTGAAGGAAGGCAACGAGGCGGACTTGAAACCGAGGCAGAATTGCAGGAAACAGATTTCAAGAGGTACGTTGGAATCACCTGTAAAGCACAGGAAGAGGGGCACAATTTCGACAATGATGGACTTGGCCAAAAATGGTTTATTCGTTTTCCCCTGAATATATTCTGGAGAAAACGCATACACACTTTTTGGCCAAGCAAGCAGGCGGGCAATGCAAATCTGCACTACAAAGAAGTATCCCTTCCCACCGGTCAAAAGGGACATCGGCAAAATGTGTAAAAACCACAAAGGCAAGAGAGGGCCTGCAGAACAGGGAGCCTTGTTATGCTGATGGGCGGGATGTAAGTTGGCAACTGCCCCTCTGGAGGAGTGCACTGTGTTCCCTAAAACAAGTAAACAACAGAGCTACATAGTGAAGGGCACTTCCAGTCTAGGGAATATACCTTGGGAAAACTGAAAATCAATAAGACAGAGCCGCCCCCAAATTTAGGGATGCACTGCTTACAAGAACCTCAACTTGGGTACACTTTAAATATCCCAGGAAAGTTAAAAATTGTTCAAAAAATTGTGGTATTTACGTACGATGGAATATCCCTCAGCCATGAAATCAATGTCATAAGACCAGTAGCAGCAAAATGAGTGGATTCAGGTATGATGATTCTAAGTGAAATAAGTCACACAGAAAAAGAATCTTATCATACGATATCACTTAAGAAGATCCTGTAAACATGGCTACACATGAAGTGAGTGAGGAAAGAGAACAGTGTCTCACATTTAGAAAACTCTCTTATGCCTGCTTAAGGGGGAAGGAGAGGTGGGGTGATGCATAAAACCAGAGTTTGATATAAGCACAGGTACCGTTCCAAAAACCAACTATGGAATAGACAAGACCTACAACTTCCTCGGGGAAAGGGACTCAAAAACGTATATTTTCTGCAGAGGAATATATCTGACTAGTAAGAATCTTAAAACCTATGTATTGATATGTCTCCGTCAGGGAATCAAGTGTGTCTAGACTGGCATAAACATGGCAGTGAGAATCAGCTCAAACCCACTATAAAAAGGAATTTCAAAAATAAAACAAAAACCAGGGGAATTCTATACAATTCCTTCAGGGTCTCTGATGAAACCTGGAATGACCCTATCTATAATGACAGCTGGATGTGGCATAAGGCTGAACACATGGGACTGAGAGGATTTGTGAGATTGGGTGAGCAAATGCAGACCCTTTAATGCAATAATGCATGGCAGCCATTCCATTGGTCACAACTCTCCAGGTTGAAGGGAATATTACTACAGCTATAACATGTACAGGAAACCTAGAGAATGGACACACTGTGAATATGAAAGGTCTCTAAAACTCAAGGAATAATCCCTCTCCTTGTGCTCCAGTTTGACGTTCCAACTGCTTTACTATCAATCTCCCAACTTGTAGAGACAGCACCTTTAACCTCCTGGTGTACACATGTTGCCAATTTAGCAAAGGATGAAAGGCAAGAGGGAGAACCAATGAGAGAGTAGCTGTTAGACATTTGGACGGGCACATGTCTTTCTTATTTCCCGGGAGGAAGAAGAATTAACCAAAGTCTCAGCCACCCACCAAAAACCAGTATAGGTCCTGAACCAAAATATTGGTCTTGCGTTCAGCTCACAAAAAACGAGTTAAAAATGGAGCTCAGGGACACAACAATTAACAAACTGGCAGAGTAATAAAGGGCAACTATCGTCCAAAAATCAGTTGAGGGAAGTCAACCAGGCGGACTTGAAAGCGAGGCAGAATAGCAGGAAACAGATTTCAAGAGCCACGTTGGAATCGCCTTTAAAGCATAGGAAGATGGGCAGAACTTCGACAATGATGCACCTGGCCACAAATGGCGTATGCGTTTTCTCCTGAATATATTCAGGAGAAAACGCATACGGCATTTCTGGCCAAGCAAGCAAGCGGGCAATGCAAATCTGCACTAAAAAGAAGTATCACTTCCCACCAGTCAAAAGGGACATCCACAAAATGGGTAAAAACCAGAGGCTAGACAGGCCCTGGAGAACAGGGAGCCTTGTTATGCTGATGGGCGGGATGTAAATTGCCAACTGCCTCACTGGAGGAGTGCATTGTGTTCCCTAAAACAAGTAAACAAGAAAGCTACAGAGCCAAGGGCACTTCCAGTCTAGGGAATATACCTTGGGAAAACTGAAAATCAATAAGACAGAGCCACCCTCAAATTTAGGGCTGCACTGCTTACAAGAACCTCAACTTGGGTACACATTAAATATCCCAGGAAATATAAAAATGGTTCAAAAAATTGTGGTACTTACATACGATGGAATATCCCTCAGCCATGACATCAATGTCATAAGACCAGTAGCAGCTAAATGAGTGGATTCAGGTACGATGATTCTAACTGAAATAAGTCACACAGAAAAAGAAACTTATCATAAGATATCACTTATGAACATCCTGTAAACATGGCTACATATGAACTGAGTTAGGAAAGAGAACAGAGTCTCACATTTAGAAAACACTCTTATGCCTGCTTAAGGGGGAAGGAGAGGTGGGGTGATGCATAAAACCAGAGTTTGATATAAGCACAGGTACCATTCAAAAACCAACTATGGAATAGCCAAGACTTACACCTTCCTCAGTGAAAGGGATTCAAAACCCCATATTTCCCACAGAGGAATATATTGGATTAGTTAGAATCTTAAAACCTATGTATTGATATGTCTCCGTAAGGGAATCAAGTGTGTCTAGACTGGCATAAACATGGCAGCGAGAATCATCTCAAACCCACTATAAAAGGGAATTTCAAAAACAAAACAACAAAACAGGGAAATTCTTTACAATTCCTTCAGGGTCTCTGATGAAACCTGGAATGACCCTATCTACAATGACAGCTGGATGTGGCATAAGGCTGGACACATGGGACTGAGAGGATTGGTGAGATTGGGTGAGCAAATGCAGACCCTATAAAGCAATAATGCATGGCAACCATTCCATGGGTCCCAACTCTCCAGGTTGAAGAGTATATTACTACAGCTATAAAATGTACGGGAAACCTAGAGACTGGACACACTGTGAATACGAAAGGTCTCTAAAACTCAACGAATAGTCCCTCTGCTGGTGCTCAGGTTTGACTTTCGAACTGCTTTACTATCAATCTCCCAGCTTGGAGAGACTGCACCTTTAACCTCCTGTTTTGCACAGGTTGCCAATTTGGCAGAGGATGAAAGGGAAGAGGGAGAACCAATGAGAGAGTAGCTGTTAGGCATTTGGACGGGCACATGTCACTCTTATTTCCCGGGAGGAAGAAGAATTAACCAAAGTCTAAGCCACCCACCGCAAACCAGTATAGGTCCTGAACCAAAATATTGGACTTGCGTTCAGCTCACAATAAACGAGTTAAATTATGGAGCTCAGGGGCACAGCAATTCACAAACTGGTAGAGTAATAAAGGACAACTATCGTACAAAAATCTGTTGAGGGAAGGCAACGAGGCGGAATTGAAAGCGAGGCAGAATAGAAGGAAACAGATTTCAACAGATACGTTGGAATCGCTTTTAAAGCACAGGAAGAGGGGCACAACTTCGAAAATGATGCACTTGGCCAAAAAGGGCGTATGCATTTTCTGCTGAGTATATTCAGGAGAAAACGCATACGCCCTTTTTGGCCAAGCAAGCAAGCGGGCAATGCAAATCTGCACTACAAAGAAGTATCACTTCCCACAGGTCAAAAGGGATATCCACAAAATGGGTAAAAAGCAGAAAGGCAAGACAGGGCCTGGAGAACAGGGAGCCTTGTTATGCTGATGGGCGGGATGTAAATTGCCAACTGCCTCTCTGGAGGAGTGCATTTTGTTCCCTAAAACAAGTAAACAACAGAGCTACAGAGACAAGGGCACTTCCAGTCTAGGGTATATACCTTGGGAAAACTGAAAATCAGTAAGACAGAGCCACCCCAAAATTTAGGGCTGCACTGCTTACAAGAACCTCAACTAGGCTACACCTTAAATATCCCAGGAAAGACAAAATTTTTTCAAGAGATTGTGGTAATTACCTACGATGGAATATTTCTCTGCCATGAAATCAATGTCATCAGGCCAGTAGCAGCAAATTTAGTGGATTCAGTTACGAGGATTCTAAGTTAAATTAGTCACAGAGTAAAATAAACTTAGCATAAGATATCACTTATGAAGGTCATGTAAACATGGCTACACATGAACTGAGTTAGTAAAGAGAAGAGAGTCTCACATTTAGAAAACACTCTTACACCTGCTTAAGGGGTAAGGAGAGGTGGGATGTTGCATAAAACCAGAGTTTGATATTAGTAAAGGCTCCATTCCAGAAACCAAATACAGAATAGAAAAGATCTACACCTTCCTCACTGAAAAGGAATCAACACCCCATACTTCCCTCAGAGGAATATATCTGACTAGTAAGAATCTTCAAACCTATATATTGATATGTCTCCGTAAGGGATCAAGTGTGTCTAGACTGGCATAAAAATGCAGTGGGAATCAGCTCAAACTCACTATAAAAAGGAATTTCAATAACAAAACAACAAAACAGGGAAATTCTTTACAATTCCTTCAGGGTCTCTGATGAAACCTGAAATGAACCTATCTACAACTACAGCTTGATTTGGCATAATGCTGGACATTTGGGACTGAGAGGATTGGTGAGACTGGGTGAGCAAACACAGACAGTTTAAAGCAATAATGCATGGCCTCCATTCCATGGTTCCAAACTCTCCAGGTGGAAGGGAATATTACTACAGCTATAACATGTACGTGAAACCTAGAGAATGGACACACTGTGTATACGAAAGGTTTCTAAAACTCAACTAATTGTCCCTCTCCTGGTGCTCCAGTTTGACTTTCCAACTGCTTTACTATCCATCTCTCAACTTGGAGAGACAGCCCCTTTAACCTCCTGGATAACACAGGTTGCCAATTTGGTAGAGGATGAAAGGGAACAGGGAGAACCAATGAGAGAGTAGCTGTTAGACATTTGGACGGGCATTTGTCACTCTAATTGCCCGGCAGGAAGAATAATTAACCAAGGACTCATCCCCCTGCCGGGAACCAGTATAGGTCCTGAACCGAAATTTTGGACTTGCGGTCAGCTCACAAACAACGATTTGATAAATGGAGCTCAGGGGCACAGCAATTCACAAACTGGCAGAGTAATAAAGGACAACTATCGTCCAAAAATATTTTGAAGGAAGGCAACGAGGCGGACTTGAAACCGAGGCAGAATTGCAGGAAACAGATTTCAAGAGGTACGTTGGAATCACCTGTAAAGCACAGGAAGAGGGGCACAATTTCGACAATGATGGACTTGGCCAAAAATGGTTTATTCGTTTTCTCCTGAATATATTCTGGAGAAAACGCATACACACTTTTTGGCCAAGCAAGCAGGCGGGCAATGCAAATCTGCACTACAAAGAAGTATCCCTTCCCACCGGTCAAAAGGGACATCGGCAAAATGTGTAAAAACCACAAAGGCAAGAGAGGGCCTGCAGAACAGGGAGCCTTGTTATGCTGATGGGCGGGATGTAAGTTGGCAACTGCCCCTCTGGAGGAGTGCACTGTGTTCCCTAAAACAAGTAAACAACAGAGCTACATAGTGAAGGGCACTTCCAGTCTAGGGAATATACCTTGGGAAAACTGAAAATCAATAAGACAGAGCCGCCCCCAAATTTAGGGATGCACTGCTTACAAGAACCTCAACTTGGGTACACTTTAAATATCCCAGGAAAGTTAAAAATTGTTCAAAAAATTGTGGTATTTACGTACGATGGAATATCCCTCAGCCATGAAATCAATGTCATAAGACCAGTAGCAGCAAAATGAGTGGATTCAGGTATGATGATTCTAAGTGAAATAAGTCACACAGAAAAAGAATCTTATCATACGATATCACTTAAGAAGATCCTGTAAACATGGCTACACATGAAGTGAGTGAGGAAAGAGAACAGTGTCTCACATTTAGAAAACTCTCTTATGCCTGCTTAAGGGGGAAGGAGAGGTGGGGTGATGCATAAAACCAGAGTTTGATATAAGCACAGGTACCGTTCCAAAAACCAACTATGGAGTAGACAAGACCTACAACTTCCTCGGGGAAAGGGACTCAAAAACGTATATTTTCTGCAGAGGAATATATCTGACTAGTAAGAATCTTAAAACCTATGTATTGATATGTCTCCGTCAGGGAATCAAGTGTGTCTAGACTGGCATAAACATGGCAGTGAGAATCAGCTCAAACCCACTATAAAAAGGAATTTCAAAAATAAAATAAAAACCAGGGGAATTCTATACAATTCCTTCAGGGTCTCTGATGAAACCTGGAATGACCCTATCTATAATGACAGCTGGATGTGGCATAAGGCTGAACACATGGGACTGAGAGGATTTGTGAGATTGGGTGAGCAAATGCAGACCCTTTAATGCAATAATGCGTGGCAGCCATTCCATTGGTCACAACTCTCCAGGTTGAAGGGAATATTACTACAGCTATAACATGTACAGGAAACCTAGAGAATGGACACACTGTGAATATGAAAGGTCTCTAAAACTCAAGGAATAATCCCTCTCCTTGTGCTCCAGTTTGACGTTCCAACTGCTTTACTATCAATCTCCCAACTTGTAGAGACAGCACCTTTAACCTCCTGGTGTACACATGTTGCCAATTTAGCAAAGGATGAAAGGCAAGAGGGAGAACCAATGAGAGAGTAGCTGTTAGACATTTGGACGGGCACATGTCTTTCTTATTTCCCGGGAGGAAGAAGAATTAACCAAAGTCTCAGCCACCCACCAAAAACCAGTATAGGTCCTGAACCAAAATATTGGTCTTGCGTTCAGCTCACAAAAAACGAGTTAAAAATGGAGCTCAGGGACACAACAATTAACAAACTGGCAGAGTAATAAAGGGCAACTATCGTCGAAAAATCAGTGGAGGGAAGTCAACCAGGCGGACTTGAAAGCGAGGCAGAATAGCAGGAAACAGATTTCAAGAGCCACGTTGGAATCGCCTTTAAAGCATAGGAAGATGGGCAGAACTTCGACAATGATGCACCTGGCCACAAATGGCGTATGCGTTTTCTCCTGAATATATTCAGGAGAAAACGCATACGGCATTTCTGGCCAAGCAAGCAAGCGGGCAATGCAAATCTGCACTAAAAAGAAGTATCACTTCCCACCAGTCAAAAGGGACATCCACAAAATGGGTAAAAACCAGAGGCTAGACAGGCCCTGGAGAACAGGGAGCCTTGTTATGCTGATGGGCGGGATGTAAATTGCCAACTGCCTCACTGGAGGAGTGCATTGTGTTCCCTAAAACAAGTAAACAAGAAAGCTACAGAGCCAAGGGCACTTCCAGTCTAGGGAATATACCTTGGGAAAACTGAAAATCAATAACACAGAGCCACCCTCAAATTTAGGGCTGCACTGCTTACAAGAACCTCAACTTGGGTACACATTAAATATCCCAGGAAATATAAAAATGGTTCAAAAAATTGTGGTACTTACATACGATGGAATATCCCTCAGCCATGACATCAATGTCATAAGACCAGTAGCAGCTAAATGAGTGGAATCAGGTACGATGATTCTAACTGAAATAAGTCACACAGAAAAAGAAACTTATCATAAGATATCACTTATGAACATCCTGTAAACATGGCTACATATGAACTGAGTTAGGAAAGAGAACAGAGTCTCACATTTAGAAAACACTCTTATGCCTGCTTAAGGGGGAAGGAGAGGTGGGGTGATGCATAAAACCAGAGTTTGATATAAGCACAGGTACCATTCAAAAACCAACTATGGAATAGCCAAGACTTACACCTTCCTCAGTGAAAGGGATTCAAAACCCCATATTTCCCACAGAGGAATATATTGGATTAGTTAGAATCTTAAAACCTATGTATTGATATGTCTCTGTAAGGGAATCAAGTGTGTCTAGACTGGCATAAACATGGCAGCGAGAATCATCTCAAACCCACTATAAAAGGGAATTTCAAAAACAAAACAACAAAACAGGGAAATTCTTTACAATTCCTTCAGGGTCTCTGATGAAACCTGGAATGACCCTATCTACAATGACAGCTGGATGTGGCATAAGGCTGGACACATGGGACTGAGAGGATTGGTGAGATTGGGTGAGCAAATGCAGACCCTATAAAGCAATAATGCATGGCAACCATTCCATGGGTCCCAACTCTCCAGGTTGAAGAGTATATTACTACAGCTATAAAATGTACGGGAAACCTAGAGACTGGACACACTGTGAATACGAAAGGTCTCTAAAACTCAACGAATAGTCCCTCTGCTGGTGCTCAGGTTTGACTTTCCAACTGCTTTACTATCAATCTCCCAGCTTGGAGAGACTGCACCTTTAACCTCCTGTTTTGCACAGGTTGCCAATTTGGCAGAGGATGAAAGGGAAGAGGGAGAACCAATGAGAGAGTAGCTGTTAGGCATTTGGACGGGCACATGTCACTCTTATTTCCCGGGAGGAAGAAGAATTAACCAAAGTCTAAGCCACCCACCGCAAACCAGTATAGGTCCTGAACCAAAATATTGGACTTGCGTTCAGCTCACAATAAACGAGTTAAATTATGGAGCTCAGGGGCACAGCAATTCACAAACTGGTAGAGTAATAAAGGACAACTATCGTACAAAAATCTGTTGAGGGAAGGCAACGAGGCGGAATTGAAAGCGAGGCAGAATAGAAGGAAACAGATTTCAACAGATACGTTGGAATCGCTTTTAAAGCACAGGAAGAGGGGCACAACTTCGAAAATGATGCACTTGGCCAAAAAGGGCGTATGCATTTTCTGCTGAGTATATTCAGGAGAAAACGCATACGCCCTTTTTGGCCAAGCAAGCAAGCGGGCAATGCAAATCTGCACTACAAAGAAGTATCACTTCCCACAGGTCAAAAGGGATATCCACAAAATGGGTAAAAAGCAGAAAGGCAAGACAGGGCCTGGAGAACAGGGAGCCTTGTTATGCTGATGGGCGGGATGTAAATTGCCAACTGCCTCTCTGGAGGAGTGCATTTTGTTCCCTAAAACAAGTAAACAACAGAGCTACAGAGACAAGGGCACTTCCAGTCTAGGGTATATACCTTGGGAAAACTGAAAATCAGTAAGACAGAGCCACCCCAAAATTTAGGGCTGCACTGCTTACAAGAACCTCAACTAGGCTACACCTTAAATATCCCAGGAAAGACAAAATTTTTTCAAGAGATTGTGGTAATTACCTACGATGGAATATTTCTCTGCCATGAAATCAATGTCATCAGGCCAGTAGCAGCAAATTTAGTGGATTCAGTTACGAGGATTCTAAGTTAAATTAGTCACAGAGTAAAATAAACTTAGCATAAGATATCACTTATGAAGGTCATGTAAACATGGCTACACATGAACTGAGTTAGTAAAGAGAAGAGAGTCTCACATTTAGAAAACACTCTTACACCTGCTTAAGGGGTAAGGAGAGGTGGGGTGTTGCATAAAACCAGAGTTTGATATTAGTAAAGGCTCCATTCCAGAAACCAAATACAGAATAGAAAAGATCTACACCTTCCTCACTGAAAAGGAATCAACACCCCATACTTCCCTCAGAGGAATATATCTGACTAGTAAGAATCTTCAAACCTATATATTGATATGTCTCCGTAAGGGATCAAGTGTGTCTAGACTGGCATAAAAATGCAGTGGGAATCAGCTCAAACTCACTATAAAAAGGAATTTCAATAACAAAACAACAAAACAGGGAAATTCTTTACAATTCCTTCAGGGTCTCTGATGAAACCTGAAATGAACCTATCTACAACTACAGCTTGATTTGGCATAATGCTGGACATTTGGGACTGAGAGGATTGGTGAGACTGGGTGAGCAAACACAGACAGTTTAAAGCAATAATGCATGGCCTCCATTCCATGGTTCCAAACTCTCCAGGTGGAAGGGAATATTACTACAGCTATAACATGTACGTGAAACCTAGAGAATGGACACACTGTGTATACGAAAGGTTTCTAAAACTCAACTAATTGTCCCTCTCCTGGTGCTCCAGTTTGACTTTCCAACTGCTTTACTATCCATCTCTCAACTTGGAGAGACAGCCCCTTTAACCTCCTGGATAACACAGGTTGCCAATTTGGTAGAGGATGAAAGGGAACAGGGAGAACCAATGAGAGAGTAGCTGTTAGACATTTGGACGGGCATTTGTCACTCTAATTGCCCGGCAGGAAGAATAATTAACCAAGGACTCATCCCCCTGCCGGGAACCAGTATAGGTCCTGAACCGAAATTTTGGACTTGCGGTCAGCTCACAAACAACGATTTGATAAATGGAGCTCAGGGGCACAGCAATTCACAAACTGGCAGAGTAATAAAGGACAACTATCGTCCAAAAATATTTTGAAGGAAGGCAACGAGGCGGACTTGAAACCGAGGCAGAATTGCAGGAAACAGATTTCAAGAGGTACGTTGGAATCACCTGTAAAGCACAGGAAGAGGGGCACAATTTCGACAATGATGGACTTGGCCAAAAATGGTTTATTCGTTTTCTCCTGAATATATTCTGGAGAAAACGCATACACACTTTTTGGCCAAGCAAGCAGGCGGGCAATGCAAATCTGCACTACAAAGAAGTATCCCTTCCCACCGGTCAAAAGGGACATCGGCAAAATGTGTAAAAACCACAAAGGCAAGAGAGGGCCTGCAGAACAGGGAGCCTTGTTATGCTGATGGGCGGGATGTAAGTTGGCAACTGCCCCTCTGGAGGAGTACACTGTGTTCCCTAAAACAAGTAAACAACAGAGCTACATAGTGAAGGGCACTTCCAGTCTAGGGAATATACCTTGGGAAAACTGAAAATCAATAAGACAGAGCCGCCCCCAAATTTAGGGATGCACTGCTTACAAGAACCTCAACTTGGGTACACTTTAAATATCCCAGGAAAGTTAAAAATTGTTCAAAAAATTGTGGTATTTACGTACGATGGAATATCCCTCAGCCATGAAATCAATGTCATAAGACCAGTAGCAGCAAAATGAGTGGATTCAGGTATGATGATTCTAAGTGAAATAAGTCACACAGAAAAAGAATCTTATCATACGATATCACTTAAGAAGATCCTGTAAACATGGCTACACATGAAGTGAGTGAGGAAAGAGAACAGTGTCTCACATTTAGAAAACTCTCTTATGCCTGCTTAAGGGGGAAGGAGAGGTGGGGTGATGCATAAAACCAGAGTTTGATATAAGCACAGGTACCGTTCCAAAAACCAACTATGGAATAGACAAGACCTACAACTTCCTCGGGGAAAGGGACTCAAAAACGTATATTTTCTGCAGAGGAATATATCTGACTAGTAAGAATCTTAAAACCTATGTATTGATATGTCTCCGTCAGGGAATCAAGTGTGTCTAGACTGGCATAAACATGGCAGTGAGAATCAGCTCAAACCCACTATAAAAAGGAATTTCAAAAATAAAACAAAAACCAGGGGAATTCTATACAATTCCTTCAGGGTCTCTGATGAAACCTGGAATGACCCTATCTATAATGACAGCTGGATGTGGCATAAGGCTGAACACATGGGACTGAGAGGATTTGTGAGATTGGGTGAGCAAATGCAGACCCTTTAATGCAATAATGCGTGGCAGCCATTCCATTGGTCACAACTCTCCAGGTTGAAGGGAATATTACTACAGCTATAACATGTACAGGAATCCTAGAGAATGGACACACTGTGAATATGAAAGGTCTCTAAAACTCAAGGAATAATCCCTCTCCTTGTGCTCCAGTTTGACGTTCCAACTGCTTTACTATCAATCTCCCAACTTGTAGAGACAGCACCTTTAACCTCCTGGTGTACACATGTTGCCAATTTAGCAAAGGATGAAAGGCAAGAGGGAGAACCAATGAGAGAGTAGCTGTTAGACATTTGGACGGGCACATGTCTTTCTTATTTCCCGGGAGGAAGAAGAATTAACCAAAGTCTCAGCCACCCACCAAAAACCAGTATAGGTCCTGAACCAAAATATTGGTCTTGCGTTCAGCTCACAAAAAACGAGTTAAAAATGGAGCTCAGGGACACAACAATTAACAAACTGGCAGAGTAATAAAGGGCAACTATCGTCCAAAAATCAGTGGAGGGAAGTCAACCAGGCGGACTTGAAAGCGAGGCAGAATAGCAGGAAACAGATTTCAAGAGCCACGTTGGAATCGCCTTTAAAGCATAGGAAGATGGGCAGAACTTCGACAATGATGCACCTGGCCACAAATGGCGTATGCGTTTTCTCCTGAATATATTCAGGAGAAAACGCATACGGCATTTCTGGCCAAGCAAGCAAGCGGGCAATGCAAATCTGCACTAAAAAGAAGTATCACTTCCCACCAGTCAAAAGGGACATCCACAAAATGGGTAAAAACCAGAGGCTAGACAGGCCCTGGAGAACAGGGAGCCTTGTTATGCTGATGGGCGGGATGTAAATTGCCAACTGCCTCACTGGAGGAGTGCATTGTGTTCCCTAAAACAAGTAAACAAGAAAGCTACAGAGCCAAGGGCACTTCCAGTCTAGGGAATATACCTTGGGAAAACTGAAAATCAATAAGACAGAGCCACCCTCAAATTTAGGGCTGCACTGCTTACAAGAACCTCAACTTGGGTACACATTAAATATCCCAGGAAATATAAAAATGGTTCAAAAAATTGTGGTACTTACATACGATGGAATATCCCTCAGCCATGACATCAATGTCATAAGACCAGTAGCAGCTAAATGAGTGGATTCAGGTACGATGATTCTAACTGAAATAAGTCACACAGAAAAAGAAACTTATCATAAGATATCACTTATGAACATCCTGTAAACATGGCTACATATGAACTGAGTTAGGAAAGAGAACAGAGTCTCACATTTAGAAAACACTCTTATGCCTGCTTAAGGGGGAAGGAGAGGTGGGGTGATGCATAAAACCAGAGTTTGATATAAGCACAGGTACCATTCAAAAACCAACTATGGAATAGCCAAGACTTACACCTTCCTCAGTGAAAGGGATTCAAAACCCCATATTTCCCACAGAGGAATATATTGGATTAGTTAGAATCTTAAAACCTATGTATTGATATGTCTCTGTAAGGGAATCAAGTGTGTCTAGACTGGCATAAACATGGCAGCGAGAATCATCTCAAACCCACTATAAAAGGGAATTTCAAAAACAAAACAACAAAACAGGGAAATTCTTTACAATTCCTTCAGGGTCTCTGATGAAACCTGGAATGACCCTATCTACAATGACAGCTGGATGTGGCATAAGGCTGGACACATGGGACTGAGAGGATTGGTGAGATTGGGTGAGCAAATGCAGACCCTATAAAGCAATAATGCATGGCAACCATTCCATGGGTCCCAACTCTCCAGGTTGAAGAGTATATTACTACAGCTATAAAATGTACGGGAAACCTAGAGACTGGACACACTGTGAATACGAAAGGTCTCTAAAACTCAACGAATAGTCCCTCTGCTGGTGCTCAGGTTTGACTTTCCAACTGCTTTACTATCAATCTCCCAGCTTGGAGAGACTGCACCTTTAACCTCCTGTTTTGCACAGGTTGCCAATTTGGCAGAGGATGAAAGGGAAGAGGGAGAACCAATGAGAGAGTAGCTGTTAGGCATTTGGACGGGCACATGTCACTCTTATTTCCCGGGAGGAAGAAGAATTAACCAAAGTCTAAGCCACCCACCGCAAACCAGTATAGGTCCTGAACCAAAATATTGGACTTGCGTTCAGCTCACAATAAACGAGTTAAATTATGGAGCTCAGGGGCACAGCAATTCACAAACTGGTAGAGTAATAAAGGACAACTATCGTACAAAAATCTGTTGAGGGAAGGCAACGAGGCGGAATTGAAAGCGAGGCAGAATAGAAGGAAACAGATTTCAACAGATACGTTGGAATCGCTTTTAAAGCACAGGAAGAGGGGCACAACTTCGAAAATGATGCACTTGGCCAAAAAGGGCGTATGCATTTTCTGCTGAGTATATTCAGGAGAAAACGCATACGCCCTTTTTGGCCAAGCAAGCAAGCGGGCAATGCAAATCTGCACTACAAAGAAGTATCACTTCCCACAGGTCAAAAGGGATATCCACAAAATGGGTAAAAAGCAGAAAGGCAAGACAGGGCCTGGAGAACAGGGAGCCTTGTTATGCTGATGGGCGGGATGTAAATTGCCAACTGCCTCTCTGGAGGAGTGCATTTTGTTCCCTAAAACAAGTAAACAACAGAGCTACAGAGACAAGGGCACTTCCAGTCTAGGGTATATACCTTGGGAAAACTGAAAATCAGTAAGACAGAGCCACCCCAAAATTTAGGGCTGCACTGCTTACAAGAACCTCAACTAGGCTACACCTTAAATATCCCAGGAAAGACAAAATTTTTTCAAGAGATTGTGGTAATTACCTACGATGGAATATTTCTCTGCCATGAAATCAATGTCATCAGGCCAGTAGCAGCAAATTTAGTGGATTCAGTTACGAGGATTCTAAGTTAAATTAGTCACAGAGTAAAATAAACTTAGCATAAGATATCACTTATGAAGGTCATGTAAACATGGCTACACATGAACTGAGTTAGTAAAGAGAAGAGAGTCTCACATTTAGAAAACACTCTTACACCTGCTTAAGGGGTAAGGAGAGGTGGGGTGTTGCATAAAACCAGAGTTTGTTATTAGTAAAGGCTCCATTCCAGAAACCAAATACAGAATAGAAAAGATCTACACCTTCCTCACTGAAAAGGAATCAACACCCCATACTTCCCTCAGAGGAATATATCTGACTAGTAAGAATCTTCAAACCTATATATTGATATGTCTCCGTAAGGGATCAAGTGTGTCTAGACTGGCATAAAAATGCAGTGGGAATCAGCTCAAACTCACTATAAAAAGGAATTTCAATAACCAAACAACAAAACAGGGAAATTCTTTACAATTCCTTCAGGGTCTCTGATGAAACCTGAAATGAACCTATCTACAACTACAGCTTGATTTGGCATAATGCTGGACATTTGGGACTGAGAGGATTGGTGAGACTGGGTGAGCAAACACAGACAGTTTAAAGCAATAATGCATGGCCTCCATTCCATGGTTCCAAACTCTCCAGGTGGAAGGGAATATTACTACAGCTATAACATGTACGTGAAACCTAGAGAATGGACACACTGTGTATACGAAAGGTTTCTAAAACTCAACTAATTGTCCCTCTCCTGGTGCTCCAGTTTGACTTTCCAACTGCTTTACTATCCATCTCTCAACTTGGAGAGACAGCCCCTTTAACCTCCTGGATAACACAGGTTGCCAATTTGGCAGAGGATGAAAGGGAACAGGGAGAACCAATGAGAGAGTAGCTGTTAGACATTTGGACGGGCATTTGTCACTCTAATTGCCCGGCAGGAAGAATAATTAACCAAGGACTCATCCCCCTGCCGGGAACCAGTATAGGTCCTGAACCGAAATTTTGGACTTGCGGTCAGCTCACAAACAACGATTTGATAAATGGAGCTCAGGGGCACAGCAATTCACAAACTGGCAGAGTAATAAAGGACAACTATCGTCCAAAAATATTTTGAAGGAAGGCAACGAGGCGGACTTGAAACCGAGGCAGAATTGCAGGAAACAGATTTCAAGAGGTACGTTGGAATCACCTGTAAAGCACAGGAAGAGGGGCACAATTTCGACAATGATGGACTTGGCCAAAAATGGTTTATTCGTTTTCTCCTGAATATATTCTGGAGAAAACGCATACACACTTTTTGGCCAAGCAAGCAGGCGGGCAATGCAAATCTGCACTACAAAGAAGTATCCCTTCCCACCGGTCAAAAGGGACATCGGCAAAATGTGTAAAAACCACAAAGGCAAGAGAGGGCCTGCAGAACAGGGAGCCTTGTTATGCTGATGGGCGGGATGTAAGTTGGCAACTGCCTCTCTGGAGGAGTGCACTGTGTTCCCTAAAACAAGTAAACAACAGAGCTACATAGTGAAGGGCACTTCCAGTCTAGGGAATATACCTTGGGAAAACTGAAAATCAATAAGACAGAGCCGCCCCAAAATTTAGGGATGCACTGCTTACAAGAACCTCAACTTGGGTACACTTTAAATATCCCAGGAAAGTTAAAAATTGTTCAAAAAATTGTGGTATTTACGTACGATGGAATATCCCTCAGCCATGAAATCAATGTCATAAGACCAGTAGCAGCAAAATGAGTGGATTCAGGTATGATGATTCTAAGTGAAATAAGTCACACAGAAAAAGAATCTTATCATACGATATCACTTAAGAAGATCCTGTAAACATGGCTACACATGAAGTGAGTGAGGAAAGAGAACAGTGTCTCACATTTAGAAAACTCTCTTATGCCTGCTTAAGGGGGAAGGAGAGGTGGGGTGATGCATAAAACCAGAGTTTGATATAAGCACAGGTACCGTTCCAAAAACCAACTATGGAATAGACAAGACCTACAACTTCCTCGGGGAAAGGGACTCAAAAACGTATATTTTCTGCAGAGGAATATATCTGACTAGTAAGAATCTTAAAACCTATGTATTGATATGTCTCCGTCAGGGAATCAAGTGTGTCTAGACTGGCATAAACATGGCAGTGAGAATCAGCTCAAACCCACTATAAAAAGGAATTTCAAAAATAAAACAAAAACCAGGGGAATTCTATACAATTCCTTCAGGGTCTCTGATGAAACCTGGAATGACCCTATCTATAATGACAGCTGGATGTGGCATAAGGCTGAACACATGGGACTGAGAGGATTTGTGAGATTGGGTGAGCAAATGCAGACCCTTTAATGCAATAATGCGTGGCAGCCATTCCATTGGTCACAACTCTCCAGGTTGAAGGGAATATTACTACAGCTATAACATGTACAGGAAACCTAGAGAATGGACACACTGTGAATATGAAAGGTCTCTAAAACTCAAGGAATAATCCCTCTCCTTGTGCTCCAGTTTGACGTTCCAACTGCTTTACTATCAATCTCCCAACTTGTAGAGACAGCACCTTTAACCTCCTGGTGTACACATGTTGCCAATTTAGCAAAGGATGAAAGGCAAGAGGGAGAACCAATGAGAGAGTAGCTGTTAGACATTTGGACGGGCACATGTCTTTCTTATTTCCCGGGAGGAAGAAGAATTAACCAAAGTCTCAGCCACCCACCAAAAACCAGTATAGGTCCTGAACCAAAATATTGGTCTTGCGTTCAGCTCACAAAAAACGAGTTAAAAATGGAGCTCAGGGACACAACAATTAACAAACTGGCAGAGTAATAAAGGGCAACTATCGTCCAAAAATCAGTTGAGGGAAGTCAACCAGGCGGACTTGAAAGCGAGGCAGAATAGCAGGAAACAGATTTCAAGAGCCACGTTGGAATCGCCTTTAAAGCATAGGAAGATGGGCAGAACTTCGACAATGATGCACCTGGCCACAAATGGCGTATGCGTTTTCTCCTGAATATATTCAGGAGAAAACGCATACGGCATTTCTGGCCAAGCAAGCAAGCGGGCAATGCAAATCTGCACTAAAAAGAAGTATCACTTCCCACCAGTCAAAAGGGACATCCACAAAATGGGTAAAAACCAGAGGCTAGACAGGCCCTGGAGAACAGGGAGCCTTGTTATGCTGATGGGCGGGATGTAAATTGCCAACTGCCTCACTGGAGGAGTGCATTGTGTTCCCTAAAACAAGTAAACAAGAAAGCTACAGAGCCAAGGGCACTTCCAGTCTAGGGAATATACCTTGGGAAAACTGAAAATCAATAAGACAGAGCCACCCTCAAATTTAGGGCTGCACTGCTTACAAGAACCTCAACTTGGGTACACATTAAATATCCCAGGAAATATAAAAATGGTTCAAAAAATTGTGGTACTTACATACGATGGAATATCCCTCAGCCATGACATCAATGTCATAAGACCAGTAGCAGCTAAATGAGTGGATTCAGGTACGATGATTCTAACTGAAATAAGTCACACAGAAAAAGAAACTTATCATAAGATATCACTTATGAACATCCTGTAAACATGGCTACATATGAACTGAGTTAGGAAAGAGAACAGAGTCTCACATTTAGAAAACACTCTTATGCCTGCTTAAGGGGGAAGGAGAGGTGGGGTGATGCATAAAACCAGAGTTTGATATAAGCACAGGTACCATTCAAAAACCAACTATGGAGTAGCCAAGACTTACACCTTCCTCAGTGAAAGGGATTCAAAACCCCATATTTCCCACAGAGGAATATATTGGATTAGTTAGAATCTTAAAACCTATGTATTGATATGTCTCCGTAAGGGAATCAAGTGTGTCTAGACTGGCATAAACATGGCAGCGAGAATCATCTCAAACCCACTATAAAAGGGAATTTCAAAAACAAAACAACAAAACAGGGAAATTCTTTACAATTCCTTCAGGGTCTCTGATGAAACCTGGAATGACCCTATCTACAATGACAGCTGGATGTGGCATAAGGCTGGACACATGGGACTGAGAGGATTGGTGAGATTGGGTGAGCAAATGCAGACCCTATAAAGCAATAATGCATGGCAACCATTCCATGGGTCCCAACTCTCCAGGTTGAAGAGTATATTACTACAGCTATAAAATGTACGGGAAACCTAGAGACTGGACACACTGTGAATACGAAAGGTCTCTAAAACTCAACGAATAGTCCCTCTGCTGGTGCTCAGGTTTGACTTTCGAACTGCTTTACTATCAATCTCCCAGCTTGGAGAGACTGCACCTTTAACCTCCTGTTTTGCACAGGTTGCCAATTTGGCAGAGGATGAAAGGGAAGAGGGAGAACCAATGAGAGAGTAGCTGTTAGGCATTTGGACGGGCACATGTCACTCTTATTTCCCGGGAGGAAGAAGAATTAACCAAAGTCTAAGCCACCCACCGCAAACCAGTATAGGTCCTGAACCAAAATATTGGACTTGCGTTCAGCTCACAATAAACGAGTTAAATTATGGAGCTCAGGGGCACAGCAATTCACAAACTGGTAGAGTAATAAAGGACAACTATCGTACAAAAATCTGTTGAGGGAAGGCAACGAGGCGGAATTGAAAGCGAGGCAGAATAGAAGGAAACAGATTTCAACAGATACGTTGGAATCGCTTTTAAAGCACAGGAAGAGGGGCACAACTTCGAAAATGATGCACTTGGCCAAAAAGGGCGTATGCATTTTCTGCTGAGTATATTCAGGAGAAAACGCATACGCCCTTTTTGGCCAAGCAAGCAAGCGGGCAATGCAAATCTGCACTACAAAGAAGTATCACTTCCCACAGGTCAAAAGGGATATCCACAAAATGGGTAAAAAGCAGAAAGGCAAGACAGGGCCTGGAGAACAGGGAGCCTTGTTATGCTGATGGGCGGGATGTAAATTGCCAACTGCCTCTCTGGAGGAGTGCATTTTGTTCCCTAAAACAAGTAAACAACAGAGCTACAGAGACAAGGGCACTTCCAGTCTAGGGTATATACCTTGGGAAAACTGAAAATCAGTAAGACAGAGCCACCCCAAAATTTAGGGCTGCACTGCTTACAAGAACCTCAACTAGGCTACACCTTAAATATCCCAGGAAAGACAAAATTTTTTCAAGAGATTGTGGTAATTACATACGATGGAATATTTCTCTGCCATGAAATCAATGTCATCAGGCCAGTAGCAGCAAATTTAGTGGATTCAGTTACGAGGATTCTAAGTTAAATTAGTCACAGAGTAAAATAAACGTAGCATAAGATATCACTTATGAAGGTCATGTAAACATGGCTACACATGAACTGAGTTAGTAAAGAGAAGAGAGTCTCACATTTAGAAAACACTCTTACACCTGCTTAAGGGGTAAGGAGAGGTGGGGTGTTGCATAAAACCAGAGTTTGTTATTAGTAAAGGCTCCATTCCAGAAACCAAATACAGAATAGAAAAGATCTACACCTTCCTCACTGAAAAGGAATCAACACCCCATACTTCCCTCAGAGGAATATATCTGACTAGTAAGAATCTTCAAACCTATATATTGATATGTCTCCGTAAGGGATCAAGTGTGTCTAGACTGGCATAAAAATGCAGTGGGAATCAGCTCAAACTCACTATAAAAAGGAATTTCAATAACCAAACAACAAAACAGGGAAATTCTTTACAATTCCTTCAGGGTCTCTGATGAAACCTGAAATGAACCTATCTACAACTACAGCTTGATTTGGCATAATGCTGGACATTTGGGACTGAGAGGATTGGTGAGACTGGGTGAGCAAACACAGACAGTTTAAAGCAATAATGCATGGCCTCCATTCCATGGTTCCAAACTCTCCAGGTGGAAGGGAATATTACTACAGCTATAACATGTACGTGAAACCTAGAGAATGGACACACTGTGTATACGAAAGGTTTCTAAAACTCAACTAATTGTCCCTCTCCTGGTGCTCCAGTTTGACTTTCCAACTGCTTTACTATCCATCTCTCAACTTGGAGAGACAGCCCCTTTAACCTCCTGGATAACACAGGTTGCCAATTTGGCAGAGGATGAAAGGGAACAGGGAGAACCAATGAGAGAGTAGCTGTTAGACATTTGGACGGGCATTTGTCACTCTAATTGCCCGGCAGGAAGAATAATTAACCAAGGACTCATCCCCCTGCCGGGAACCAGTATAGGTCCTGAACCGAAATTTTGGACTTGCGGTCAGCTCACAAACAACGATTTGATAAATGGAGCTCAGGGGCACAGCAATTCACAAACTGGCAGAGTAATAAAGGACAACTATCGTCCAAAAATATTTTGAAGGAAGGCAACGAGGCGGACTTGAAACCGAGGCAGAATTGCAGGAAACAGATTTCAAGAGGTACGTTGGAATCACCTGTAAAGCACAGGAAGAGGGGCACAATTTCGACAATGATGGACTTGGCCAAAAATGGTTTATTCGTTTTCTCCTGAATATATTCTGGAGAAAACGCATACACACTTTTTGGCCAAGCAAGCAGGCGGGCAATGCAAATCTGCACTACAAAGAAGTATCCCTTCCCACCGGTCAAAAGGGACATCGGCAAAATGTGTAAAAACCACAAAGGCAAGAGAGGGCCTGCAGAACAGGGAGCCTTGTTATGCTGATGGGCGGGATGTAAGTTGGCAACTGCCTCTCTGGAGGAGTGCACTGTGTTCCCTAAAACAAGTAAACAACAGAGCTACATAGTGAAGGGCACTTCCAGTCTAGGGAATATACCTTGGGAAAACTGAAAATCAATAAGACAGAGCCGCCCCCAAATTTAGGGATGCACTGCTTACAAGAACCTCAACTTGGGTACACTTTAAATATCCCAGGAAAGTTAAAAATTGTTCAAAAAATTGTGGTATTTACGTACGATGGAATATCCCTCAGCCATGAAATCAATGTCATAAGACCAGTAGCAGCAAAATGAGTGGATTCAGGTATGATGATTCTAAGTGAAATAAGTCACACAGAAAAAGAATCTTATCATACGATATCACTTAAGAAGATCCTGTAAACATGGCTACACATGAAGTGAGTGAGGAAAGAGAACAGTGTCTCACATTTAGAAAACTCTCTTATGCCTGCTTAAGGGGGAAGGAGAGGTGGGGTGATGCATAAAACCAGAGTTTGATATAAGCACAGGTACCGTTCCAAAAACCAACTATGGAATAGACAAGACCTACAACTTCCTCGGGGAAAGGGACTCAAAAACGTATATTTTCTGCAGAGGAATATATCTGACTAGTAAGAATCTTAAAACCTATGTATTGATATGTCTCCGTCAGGGAATCAAGTGTGTCTAGACTGGCATAAACATGGCAGTGAGAATCAGCTCAAACCCACTATAAAAAGGAATTTCAAAAATAAAACAAAAACCAGGGGAATTCTATACAATTCCTTCAGGGTCTCTGATGAAACCTGGAATGACCCTATCTATAATGACAGCTGGATGTGGCATAAGGCTGAACACATGGGACTGAGAGGATTTGTGAGATTGGGTGAGCAAATGCAGACCCTTTAATGCAATAATGCATGGCAGCCATTCCATTGGTCACAACTCTCCAGGTTGAAGGGAATATTACTACAGCTATAACATGTACAGGAAACCTAGAGAATGGACACACTGTGAATATGAAAGGTCTCTAAAACTCAAGGAATAATCCCTCTCCTTGTGCTCCAGTTTGACGTTCCAACTGCTTTACTATCAATCTCCCAACTTGTAGAGACAGCACCTTTAACCTCCTGGTGTACACATGTTGCCAATTTAGCAAAGGATGAAAGGCAAGAGGGAGAACCAATGAGAGAGTAGCTGTTAGACATTTGGACGGGCACATGTCTTTCTTATTTCCCGGGAGGAAGAAGAATTAACCAAAGTCTCAGCCACCCACCAAAAACCAGTATAGGTCCTGAACCAAAATATTGGTCTTGCGTTCAGCTCACAAAAAACGAGTTAAAAATGGAGCTCAGGGACACAACAATTAACAAACTGGCAGAGTAATAAAGGGCAACTATCGTCCAAAAATCAGTGGAGGGAAGTCAACCAGGCGGACTTGAAAGCGAGGCAGAATAGCAGGAAACAGATTTCAAGAGCCACGTTGGAATCGCCTTTAAAGCATAGGAAGATGGGCAGAACTTCGACAATGATGCACCTGGCCACAAATGGCGTATGCGTTTTCTCCTGAATATATTCAGGAGAAAACGCATACGGCATTTCTGGCCAAGCAAGCAAGCGGGCAATGCAAATCTGCACTAAAAAGAAGTATCACTTCCCACCAGTCAAAAGGGACATCCACAAAATGGGTAAAAACCAGAGGCTAGACAGGCCCTGGAGAACAGGGAGCCTTGTTATGCTGATGGGCGGGATGTAAATTGCCAACTGCCTCACTGGAGGAGTGCATTGTGTTCCCTAAAACAAGTAAACAAGAAAGCTACAGAGCCAAGGGCACTTCCAGTCTAGGGAATATACCTTGGGAAAACTGAAAATCAATAAGACAGAGCCACCCTCAAATTTAGGGCTGCACTGCTTACAAGAACCTCAACTTGGGTACACATTAAATATCCCAGGAAATATAAAAATGGTTCAAAAAATTGTGGTACTTACATACGATGGAATATCCCTCAGCCATGACATCAATGTCATAAGACCAGTAGCAGCTAAATGAGTGGATTCAGGTACGATGATTCTAACTGAAATAAGTCACACAGAAAAAGAAACTTATCATAAGATATCACTTATGAACATCCTGTAAACATGGCTACATATGAACTGAGTTAGGAAAGAGAACAGAGTCTCACATTTAGAAAACACTCTTATGCCTGCTTAAGGGGGAAGGAGAGGTGGGGTGATGCATAAAACCAGAGTTTGATATAAGCACAGGTACCATTCAAAAACCAACTATGGAATAGCCAAGACTTACACCTTCCTCAGTGAAAGGGATTCAAAACCCCATATTTCCCACAGAGGAATATATTGGATTAGTTAGAATCTTAAAACCTATGTATTGATATGTCTCCGTAAGGGAATCAAGTGTGTCTAGACTGGCATAAACATGGCAGCGAGAATCATCTCAAACCCACTATAAAAGGGAATTTCAAAAACAAAACAACAAAACAGGGAAATTCTTTACAATTCCTTCAGGGTCTCTGATGAAACCTGGAATGACCCTATCTACAATGACAGCTGCATGTGGCATAAGGCTGGACACATGGGACTGAGAGGATTGGTGAGATTGGGTGAGCAAATGCAGACCCTATAAAGCAATAATGCATGGCAACCATTCCATGGGTCCCAACTCTCCAGGTTGAAGAGTATATTACTACAGCTATAAAATGTACGGGAAACCTAGAGACTGGACACACTGTGAATACGAAAGGTCTCTAAAACTCAACGAATAGTCCCTCTGCTGGTGCTCAGGTTTGACTTTCGAACTGCTTTACTATCAATCTCCCAGCTTGGAGAGACTGCACCTTTAACCTCCTGTTTTGCACAGGTTGCCAATTTGGCAGAGGATGAAAGGGAAGAGGGAGAACCAATGAGAGAGTAGCTGTTAGGCATTTGGACGGGCACATGTCACTCTTATTTCCCAGGAGGAAGAAGAATTAACCAAAGTCTAAGCCACCCACCGCAAACCAGTATAGGTCCTGAACCAAAATATTGGACTTGCGTTCAGCTCACAATAAACGAGTTAAATTATGGAGCTCAGGGGCACAGCAATTCACAAACTGGTAGAGTAATAAAGGACAACTATCGTACAAAAATCTGTTGAGGGAAGGCAACGAGGCGGAATTGAAAGCGAGGCAGAATAGAAGGAAACAGATTTCAACAGATACGTTGGAATCGCTTTTAAAGCACAGGAAGAGGGGCACAACTTCGAAAATGATGCACTTGGCCAAAAAGGGCGTATGCATTTTCTCCTGAGTATATTCAGGAGAAAACGCATACGCCCTTTTTGGCCAAGCAAGCAAGCGGGCAATGCAAATCTGCACTACAAAGAAGTATCACTTCCCACAGGTCAAAAGGGATATCCACAAAATGGGTAAAAAGCAGAAAGGCAAGACAGGGCCTGGAGAACAGGGAGCCTTGTTATGCTGATGGGCGGGATGTAAATTGCCAACTGCCTCTCTGGAGGAGTGCATTTTGTTCCCTAAAACAAGTAAACAACAGAGCTACAGAGACAAGGGTACTTCCAGTCTAGGGTATATACCTTGGGAAAACTGAAAATCAGTAAGACAGAGCCACCCCAAAATTTAGGGCTGCACTGCTTACAAGAACCTCAACTAGGCTACACCTTAAATATCCCAGGAAAGACAAAATTTTTTCAAGAGATTGTGGTAATTACCTACGATGGAATATTTCTCTGCCATGAAATCAATGTCATCAGGCCAGTAGCAGCAAATTTAGTGGATTCAGTTACGAGGATTCTAAGTTAAATTAGTCACAGAGTAAAATAAACTTAGCATAAGATATCACTTATGAAGGTCATGTAAACATGGCTACACATGAACTGAGTTAGTAAAGAGAAGAGAGTCTCACATTTAGAAAACACTCTTACACCTGCTTAAGGGGTAAGGAGAGGTGGGGTGTTGCATAAAACCAGAGTTTGATATTAGTAAAGGCTCCATTCCAGAAACCAAATACAGAATAGAAAAGATCTACACCTTCCTCACTGAAAAGGAATCAACACCCCATACTTCCCTCAGAGGAATATATCTGACTAGTAAGAATCTTCAAACCTATATATTGATATGTCTCCGTAAGGGATCAAGTGTGTCTAGACTGGCATAAAAATGCAGTGGGAATCAGCTCAAACTCACTATAAAAAGGAATTTCAATAACCAAACAACAAAACAGGGAAATTCTTTACAATTCCTTCAGGGTCTCTGATGAAACCTGAAATGAACCTATCTACAACTACAGCTTGATTTGGCATAATGCTGGACATTTGGGACTGAGAGGATTGGTGAGACTGGGTGAGCAAACACAGACAGTTTAAAGCAATAATGCATGGCCTCCATTCCATGGTTCCAAACTCTCCAGGTGGAAGGGAATATTACTACAGCTATAACATGTACGTGAAACCTAGAGAATGGACACACTGTGTATACGAAAGGTTTCTAAAACTCAACTAATTGTCCCTCTCCTGGTGCTCCAGTTTGACTTTCCAACTGCTTTACTATCCATCTCTCAACTTGGAGAGACAGCCCCTTTAACCTCCTGGATAACACAGGTTGCCAATTTGGCAGAGGATGAAAGGGAACAGGGAGAACCAATGAGAGAGTAGCTGTTAGACATTTGGACGGGCATTTGTCACTCTAATTGCCCGGCAGGAAGAATAATTAACCAAGGACTCATCCCCCTGCCGGGAACCAGTATAGGTCCTGAACCGAAATTTTGGACTTGCAGTCAGCTCACAAACAACGATTTGATAAATGGAGCTCAGGGGCACAGCAATTCACAAACTGGCAGAGTAATAAAGGACAACTATCGTCCAAAAATATTTTGAAGGAAGGCAACGAGGCGGACTTGAAACCGAGGCAGAATTGCAGGAAACAGATTTCAAGAGGTACGTTGGAATCACCTGTAAAGCACAGGAAGAGGGGCACAATTTCGACAATGATGGACTTGGCCAAAAATGGTTTATTCGTTTTCTCCTGAATATATTCTGGAGAAAACGCATACACACTTTTTGGCCAAGCAAGCAGGCGGGCAATGCAAATCTGCACTACAAAGAAGTATCCCTTCCCACCGGTCAAAAGGGACATCGGCAAAATGTGTAAAAACCACAAAGGCAAGAGAGGGCCTGCAGAACAGGGAGCCTTGTTATGCTGATGGGCGGGATGTAAGTTGGCAACTGCCTCTCTGGAGGAGTGCACTGTGTTCCCTAAAACAAGTAAACAACAGAGCTACATAGTGAAGGGCACTTCCAGTCTAGGGAATATACCTTGGGAAAACTGAAAATCAATAAGACAGAGCCGCCCCAAAATTTAGGGATGCACTGCTTACAAGAACCTCAACTTGGGTACACTTTAAATATCCCAGGAAAGTTAAAAATTGTTCAAAAAATTGTGGTATTTACGTACGATGGAATATCCCTCAGCCATGAAATCAATGTCATAAGACCAGTAGCAGCAAAATGAGTGGATTCAGGTATGATGATTCTAAGTGAAATAAGTCACACAGAAAAAGAATCTTATCATACGATATCACTTAAGAAGATCCTGTAAACATGGCTACACATGAAGTGAGTGAGGAAAGAGAACAGTGTCTCACATTTAGAAAACTCTCTTATGCCTGCTTAAGGGGGAAGGAGAGGTGGGGTGATGCATAAAACCAGAGTTTGATATAAGCACAGGTACCGTTCCAAAAACCAACTATGGAATAGACAAGACCTACAACTTCCTCGGGGAAAGGGACTCAAAAACGTATATTTTCTGCAGAGGAATATATCTGACTAGTAAGAATCTTAAAACCTATGTATTGATATGTCTCCGTCAGGGAATCAAGTGTGTCTAGACTGGCATAAACATGGCAGTGAGAATCATCTCAAACCCACTATAAAAAGGAATTTCAAAAATAAAACAAAAACCAGGGGAATTCTATACAATTCCTTCAGGGTCTCTGATGAAACCTGGAATGACCCTATCTATAATGACAGCTGGATGTGGCATAAGGCTGAACACATGGGACTGAGAGGATTTGTGAGATTGGGTGAGCAAATGCAGACCCTTTAATGCAATAATGCATGGCAGCCATTCCATTGGTCACAACTCTCCAGGTTGAAGGGAATATTACTACAGCTATAACATGTACAGGAAACCTAGAGAATGGACACACTGTGAATATGAAAGGTCTCTAAAACTCAAGGAATAATCCCTCTCCTTGTGCTCCAGTTTGACGTTCCAACTGCTTTACTATCAATCTCCCAACTTGTAGAGACAGCACCTTTAACCTCCTGGTGTACACATGTTGCCAATTTAGCAAAGGATGAAAGGCAAGAGGGAGAACCAATGAGAGAGTAGCTGTTAGACATTTGGACGGGCACATGTCTTTCTTATTTCCCGGGAGGAAGAAGAATTAACCAAAGTCTCAGCCACCCACCAAAAACCAGTATAGGTCCTGAACCAAAATATTGGTCTTGCGTTCAGCTCACAAAAAACGAGTTAAAAATGGAGCTCAGGGACACAACAATTAACAAACTGGCAGAGTAATAAAGGGCAACTATCGTCCAAAAATCAGTGGAGGGAAGTCAACCAGGCGGACTTGAAAGCGAGGCAGAATAGCAGGAAACAGATTTCAAGAGCCACGTTGGAATCGCCTTTAAAGCATAGGAAGATGGGCAGAACTTCGACAATGATGCACCTGGCCACAAATGGCGTATGCGTTTTCTCCTGAATATATTCAGGAGAAAACGCATACGGCATTTCTGGCCAAGCAAGCAAGCGGGCAATGCAAATCTGCACTAAAAAGAAGTATCACTTCCCACCAGTCAAAAGGGACATCCACAAAATGGGTAAAAACCAGAGGCTAGACAGGCCCTGGAGAACAGGGAGCCTTGTTATGCTGATGGGCGGGATGTAAATTGCCAACTGCCTCACTGGAGGAGTGCATTGTGTTCCCTAAAACAAGTAAACAAGAAAGCTACAGAGCCAAGGGCACTTCCAGTCTAGGGAATATACCTTGGGAAAACTGAAAATCAATAAGACAGAGCCACCCTCAAATTTAGGGCTGCACTGCTTACAAGAACCTCAACTTGGGTACACATTAAATATCCCAGGAAATATAAAAATGGTTCAAAAAATTGTGGTACTTACATACGATGGAATATCCCTCAGCCATGACATCAATGTCATAAGACCAGTAGCAGCTAAATGAGTGGATTCAGGTACGATGATTCTAACTGAAATAAGTCACACAGAAAAAGAAACTTATCATAAGATATCACTTATGAACATCCTGTAAACATGGCTACATATGAACTGAGTTAGGAAAGAGAACAGAGTCTCACATTTAGAAAACACTCTTATGCCTGCTTAAGGGGGAAGGAGAGGTGGGGTGATGCATAAAACCAGAGTTTGATATAAGCACAGGTACCATTCAAAAACCAACTATGGAATAGCCAAGACTTACACCTTCCTCAGTGAAAGGGATTCAAAACCCCATATTTCCCACAGAGGAATATATTGGATTAGTAAGAATCTTAAAACCTATGTATTGATATGTCTCCGTAAGGGAATCAAGTGTGTCTAGACTGGCATAAACATGGCAGCGAGAATCATCTCAAACCCACTATAAAAGGGAATTTCAAAAACAAAACAACAAAACAGGGAAATTCTTTACAATTCCTTCAGGGTCTCTGATGAAACCTGGAATGACCCTATCTACAATGACAGCTGGATGTGGCATAAGGCTGGACACATGGGACTGAGAGGATTGGTGAGATTGGGTGAGCAAATGCAGACCCTATAAAGCAATAATGCATGGCAACCATTCCATGGGTCCCAACTCTCCAGGTTGAAGAGTATATTACTACAGCTATAAAATGTACGGGAAACCTAGAGACTGGACACACTGTGAATACGAAAGGTCTCTAAAACTCAACGAATAGTCCCTCTGCTGGTGCTCAGGTTTGACTTTCGAACTGCTTTACTATCAATCTCCCAGCTTGGAGAGACTGCACCTTTAACCTCCTGTTTTGCACAGGTTGCCAATTTGGCAGAGGATGAAAGGGAAGAGGGAGAACCAATGAGAGAGTAGCTGTTAGGCATTTGGACGGGCACATGTCACTCTTATTTCCCGGGAGGAAGAAGAATTAACCAAAGTCTAAGCCACCCACCGCAAACCAGTATAGGTCCTGAACCAAAATATTGGACTTGCGTTCAGCTCACAATAAACGAGTTAAATTATGGAGCTCAGGGGCACAGCAATTCACAAACTGGTAGAGTAATAAAGGACAACTATCGTACAAAAATCTGTTGAGGGAAGGCAACGAGGCGGAATTGAAAGCGAGGCAGAATAGAAGGAAACAGATTTCAACAGATACGTTGGAATCGCTTTTAAAGCACAGGAAGAGGGGCACAACTTCGAAAATGATGCACTTGGCCAAAAAGGGCGTATGCATTTTCTGCTGAGTATATTCAGGAGAAAACGCATACGCCCTTTTTGGCCAAGCAAGCAAGCGGGCAATGCAAATCTGCACTACAAAGAAGTATCACTTCCCACAGGTCAAAAGGGATATCCACAAAATGGGTAAAAAGCAGAAAGGCAAGACAGGGCCTGGAGAACAGGGAGCCTTGTTATGCTGATGGGCGGGATGTAAATTGCCAACTGCCTCTCTGGAGGAGTGCATTTTGTTCCCTAAAACAAGTAAACAACAGAGCTACAGAGACAAGGGCACTTCCAGTCTAGGGTATATACCTTGGGAAAACTGAAAATCAGTAAGACAGAGCCACCCCAAAATTTAGGGCTGCACTGCTTACAAGAACCTCAACTAGGCTACACCTTAAATATCCCAGGAAAGACAAAATTTTTTCAAGAGATTGTGGTAATTACCTACGATGGAATATTTCTCTGCCATGAAATCAATGTCATCAGGCCAGTAGCAGCAAATTTAGTGGATTCAGTTACGAGGATTCTAAGTTAAATTAGTCACAGAGTAAAATAAACTTAGCATAAGATATCACTTATGAAGGTCATGTAAACATGGCTACACATGAACTGAGTTAGTAAAGAGAAGAGAGTCTCACATTTAGAAAACACTCTTACACCTGCTTAAGGGGTAAGGAGAGGTGGGGTGTTGCATAAAACCAGAGTTTGATATTAGTAAAGGCTCCATTCCAGAAACCAAATACAGAATAGAAAAGATCTACACCTTCCTCACTGAAAAGGAATCAACACCCCATACTTCCCTCAGAGGAATATATCTGACTAGTAAGAATCTTCAAACCTATATATTGATATGTCTCCGTAAGGGATCAAGTGTGTCTAGACTGGCATAAAAATGCAGTGGGAATCAGCTCAAACTCACTATAAAAAGGAATTTCAATAACCAAACAACAAAACAGGGAAATTCTTTACAATTCCTTCAGGGTCTCTGATGAAACCTGAAATGAACCTATCTACAACTACAGCTTGATTTGGCATAATGCTGGACATTTGGGACTGAGAGGATTGGTGAGACTGGGTGAGCAAACACAGACAGTTTAAAGCAATAATGCATGGCCTCCATTCCATGGTTCCAAACTCTCCAGGTGGAAGGGAATATTACTACAGCTATAACATGTACGTGAAACCTAGAGAATGGACACACTGTGTATACGAAAGGTTTCTAAAACTCAACTAATTGTCCCTCTCCTGGTGCTCCAGTTTGACTTTCCAACTGCTTTACTATCCATCTCTCAACTTGGAGAGACAGCCCCTTTAACCTCCTGGATAACACAGGTTGCCAATTTGGCAGAGGATGAAAGGGAACAGGGAGAACCAATGAGAGAGTAGCTGTTAGACATTTGGACGGGCATTTGTCACTCTAATTGCCCGGCAGGAAGAATAATTAACCAAGGACTCATCCCCCTGCCGGGAACCAGTATAGGTCCTGAACCGAAATTTTGGACTTGCGGTCAGCTCACAAACAACGATTTGATAAATGGAGCTCAGGGGCACAGCAATTCACAAACTGGCAGAGTAATAAAGGACAACTATCGTCCAAAAATATTTTGAAGGAAGGCAACGAGGCGGACTTGAAACCGAGGCAGAATTGCAGGAAACAGATTTCAAGAGGTACGTTGGAATCACCTGTAAAGCACAGGAAGAGGGGCACAATTTCGACAATGATGGACTTGGCCAAAAATGGTTTATTCGTTTTCTCCTGAATATATTCTGGAGAAAACGCATACACACTTTTTGGCCAAGCAAGCAGGCGGGCAATGCAAATCTGCACTACAAAGAAGTATCCCTTCCCACCGGTCAAAAGGGACATCGGCAAAATGTGTAAAAACCACAAAGGCAAGAGAGGGCCTGCAGAACAGGGAGCCTTGTTATGCTGATGGGCGGGATGTAAGTTGGCAACTGCCTCTCTGGAGGAGTGCACTGTGTTCCCTAAAACAAGTAAACAACAGAGCTACATAGTGAAGGGCACTTCCAGTCTAGGGAATATACCTTGGGAAAACTGAAAATCAATAAGACAGAGCCGCCCCAAAATTTAGGGATGCACTGCTTACAAGAACCTCAACTTGGGTACACTTTAAATATCCCAGGAAAGTTAAAAATTGTTCAAAAAATTGTGGTATTTACGTACGATGGAATATCCCTCAGCCATGAAATCAATGTCATAAGACCAGTAGCAGCAAAATGAGTGGATTCAGGTATGATGATTCTAAGTGAAATAAGTCACACAGAAAAAGAATCTTATCATACGATATCACTTAAGAAGATCCTGTAAACATGGCTACACATGAAGTGAGTGAGGAAAGAGAACAGTGTCTCACATTTAGAAAACTCTCTTATGCCTGCTTAAGGGGGAAGGAGAGGTGGGGTGATGCATAAAACCAGAGTTTGATATAAGCACAGGTACCGTTCCAAAAACCAACTATGGAGTAGACAAGACCTACAACTTCCTCGGGGAAAGGGACTCAAAAACGTATATTTTCTGCAGAGGAATATATCTGACTAGTAAGAATCTTAAAACCTATGTATTGATATGTCTCCGTCAGGGAATCAAGTGTGTCTAGACTGGCATAAACATGGCAGTGAGAATCAGCTCAAACCCACTATAAAAAGGAATTTCAAAAATAAAACAAAAACCAGGGGAATTCTATACAATTCCTTCAGGGTCTCTGATGAAACCTGGAATGACCCTATCTATAATGACAGCTGGATGTGGCATAAGGCTGAACACATGGGACTGAGAGGATTTGTGAGATTGGGTGAGCAAATGCAGACCCTTTAATGCAATAATGCACGGCAGCCATTCCATTGGTCACAACTCTCCAGGTTGAAGGGAATATTACTACAGCTATAACATGTACAGGAAACCTAGAGAATGGACACACTGTGAATATGAAAGGTCTCTAAAACTCAAGGAATAATCCCTCTCCTTGTGCTCCAGTTTGACGTTCCAACTGCTTTACTATCAATCTCCCAACTTGTAGAGACAGCACCTTTAACCTCCTGGTGTACACATGTTGCCAATTTAGCAAAGGATGAAAGGCAAGAGGGAGAACCAATGAGAGAGTAGCTGTTAGACATTTGGACGGGCACATGTCTTTCTTATTTCCCGGGAGGAAGAAGAATTAACCAAAGTCTCAGCCACCCACCAAAAACCAGTATAGGTCCTGAACCAAAATATTGGTCTTGCGTTCAGCTCACAAAAAACGAGTTAAAAATGGAGCTCAGGGACACAACAATTAACAAACTGGCAGAGTAATAAAGGGCAACTATCGTCCAAAAATCAGTTGAGGGAAGTCAACCAGGCGGACTTGAAAGCGAGGCAGAATAGCAGGAAACAGATTTCAAGAGCCACGTTGGAATCGCCTTTAAAGCATAGGAAGATGGGCAGAACTTCGACAATGATGCACCTGGCCACAAATGGCGTATGCGTTTTCTCCTGAATATATTCAGGAGAAAACGCATACGGCATTTCTGGCCAAGCAAGCAAGCGGGCAATGCAAATCTGCACTAAAAAGAAGTATCACTTCCCACCAGTCAAAAGGGACATCCACAAAATGGGTAAAAACCAGAGGCTAGACAGGCCCTGGAGAACAGGGAGCCTTGTTATGCTGATGGGCGGGATGTAAATTGCCAACTGCCTCACTGGAGGAGTGCATTGTGTTCCCTAAAACAAGTAAACAAGAAAGCTACAGAGCCAAGGGCACTTCCAGTCTAGGGAATATACCTTGGGAAAACTGAAAATCAATAAGACAGAGCCACCCTCAAATTTAGGGCTGCACTGCTTACAAGAACCTCAACTTGGGTACACATTAAATATCCCAGGAAATATAAAAATGGTTCAAAAAATTGTGGTACTTACATACGATGGAATATCCCTCAGCCATGACATCAATGTCATAAGACCAGTAGCAGCTAAATGAGTGGATTCAGGTACGATGATTCTAACTGAAATAAGTCACACAGAAAAAGAAACTTATCATAAGATATCACTTATGAACATCCTGTAAACATGGCTACATATGAACTGAGTTAGGAAAGAGAACAGAGTCTCACATTTAGAAAACACTCTTATGCCTGCTTAAGGGGGAAGGAGAGGTGGGGTGATGCATAAAACCAGAGTTTGATATAAGCACAGGTACCATTCAAAAACCAACTATGGAATAGCCAAGACTTACACCTTCCTCAGTGAAAGGGATTCAAAACCCCATATTTCCCACAGAGGAATATATTGGATTAGTTAGAATCTTAAAACCTATGTATTGATATGTCTCCGTAAGGGAATCAAGTGTGTCTAGACTGGCATAAACATGGCAGCGAGAATCATCTCAAACCCACTATAAAAGGGAATTTCAAAAACAAAACAACAAAACAGGGAAATTCTTTACAATTCCTTCAGGGTCTCTGATGAAACCTGGAATGACCCTATCTACAATGACAGCTGGATGTGGCATAAGGCTGGACACATGGGACTGAGAGGATTGGTGAGATTGGGTGAGCAAATGCAGACCCTATAAAGCAATAATGCATGGCAACCATTCCATGGGTCCCAACTCTCCAGGTTGAAGAGTATATTACTACAGCTATAAAATGTACGGGAAACCTAGAGACTGGACACACTGTGAATATGAAAGGTCTCTAAAACTCAACGAATAGTCCCTCTGCTGGTGCTCAGGTTTGACTTTCGAACTGCTTTACTATCAATCTCCCAGCTTGGAGAGACTGCACCTTTAACCTCCTGTTTTGCACAGGTTGCCAATTTGGCAGAGGATGAAAGGGAAGAGGGAGAACCAATGAGAGAGTAGCTGTTAGGCATTTGGACGGGCACATGTCACTCTTATTTCCCGGGAGGAAGAAGAATTAACCAAAGTCTAAGCCACCCACCGCAAACCAGTATAGGTCCTGAACCAAAATATTGGACTTGCGTTCAGCTCACAATAAACGAGTTAAATTATGGAGCTCAGGGGCACAGCAATTCACAAACTGGTAGAGTAATAAAGGACAACTATCGTACAAAAATCTGTTGAGGGAAGGCAACGAGGCGGAATTGAAAGCGAGGCAGAATAGAAGGAAACAGATTTCAACAGATACGTTGGAATCGCTTTTAAAGCACAGGAAGAGGGGCACAACTTCGAAAATGATGCACTTGGCCAAAAAGGGCGTATGCATTTTCTCCTGAGTATATTCAGGAGAAAACGCATACGCCCTTTTTGGCCAAGCAAGCAAGCGGGCAATGCAAATCTGCACTACAAAGAAGTATCACTTCCCACAGGTCAAAAGGGATATCCACAAAATGGGTAAAAAGCAGAAAGGCAAGACAGGGCCTGGAGAACAGGGAGCCTTGTTATGCTGATGGGCGGGATGTAAATTGCCAACTGCCTCTCTGGAGGAGTGCATTTTGTTCCCTAAAACAAGTAAACAACAGAGCTACAGAGACAAGGGCACTTCCAGTCTAGGGTATATACCTTGGGAAAACTGAAAATCAGTAAGACAGAGCCACCCCAAAATTTAGGGCTGCACTGCTTACAAGAACCTCAACTAGGCTACACCTTAAATATCCCAGGAAAGACAAAATTTTTTCAAGAGATTGTGGTAATTACCTACGATGGAATATTTCTCTGCCATGAAATCAATGTCATCAGGCCAGTAGCAGCAAATTTAGTGGATTCAGTTACGAGGATTCTAAGTTAAATTAGTCACAGAGTAAAATAAACTTAGCATAAGATATCACTTATGAAGGTCATGTAAACATGGCTACACATGAACTGAGTTAGTAAAGAGAAGAGAGTCTCACATTTAGAAAACACTCTTACACCTGCTTAAGGGGTAAGGAGAGGTGGGGTGTTGCATAAAACCAGAGTTTGATATTAGTAAAGGCTCCATTCCAGAAACCAAATACAGAATAGAAAAGATCTACACCTTCCTCACTGAAAAGGAATCAACACCCCATACTTCCCTCAGAGGAATATATCTGACTAGTAAGAATCTTCAAACCTATATATTGATATGTCTCCGTAAGGGATCAAGTGTGTCTAGACTGGCATAAAAATGCAGTGGGAATCAGCTCAAACTCACTATAAAAAGGAATTTCAATAACAAAACAACAAAACAGGGAAATTCTTTACAATTCCTTCAGGGTCTCTGATGAAACCTGAAATGAACCTATCTACAACTACAGCTTGATTTGGCATAATGCTGGACATTTGGGACTGAGAGGATTGGTGAGACTGGGTGAGCAAACACAGACAGTTTAAAGCAATAATGCATGGCCTCCATTCCATGGTTCCAAACTCTCCAGGTGGAAGGGAATATTACTACAGCTATAACATGTACGTGAAACCTAGAGAATGGACACACTGTGTATACGAAAGGTTTCTAAAACTCAACTAATTGTCCCTCTCCTGGTGCTCCAGTTTGACTTTCCAACTGCTTTACTATCCATCTCTCAACTTGGAGAGACAGCCCCTTTAACCTCCTGGATAACACAGGTTGCCAATTTGGCAGAGGATGAAAGGGAACAGGGAGAACCAATGAGAGAGTAGCTGTTAGACATTTGGACGGGCATTTGTCACTCTAATTGCCCGGCAGGAAGAATAATTAACCAAGGACTCATCCCCCTGCCGGGAACCAGTATAGGTCCTGAACCGAAATTTTGGACTTGCGGTCAGCTCACAAACAACGATTTGATAAATGGAGCTCAGGGGCACAGCAATTCACAAACTGGCAGAGTAATAAAGGACAACTATCGTCCAAAAATATTTTGAAGGAAGGCAACGAGGCGGACTTGAAACCGAGGCAGAATTGCAGGAAACAGATTTCAAGAGGTACGTTGGAATCACCTGTAAAGCACAGGAAGAGGGGCACAATTTCGACAATGATGGACTTGGCCAAAAATGGTTTATTCGTTTTCTCCTGAATATATTCTGGAGAAAACGCATACACACTTTTTGGCCAAGCAAGCAGGCGGGCAATGCAAATCTGCACTACAAAGAAGTATCCCTTCCCACCGGTCAAAAGGGACATCGGCAAAATGTGTAAAAACCACAAAGGCAAGAGAGGGCCTGCAGAACAGGGAGCCTTGTTATGCTGATGGGCGGGATGTAAGTTGGCAACTGCCTCTCTGGAGGAGTGCACTGTGTTCCCTAAAACAAGTAAACAACAGAGCTACATAGTGAAGGGCACTTCCAGTCTAGGGAATATACCTTGGGAAAACTGAAAATCAATAAGACAGAGCCGCCCCAAAATTTAGGGATGCACTGCTTACAAGAACCTCAACTTGGGTACACTTTAAATATCCCAGGAAAGTTAAAAATTGTTCAAAAAATTGTGGTATTTACGTACGATGGAATATCCCTCAGCCATGAAATCAATGTCATAAGACCAGTAGCAGCAAAATGAGTGGATTCAGGTATGATGATTCTAAGTGAAATAAGTCACACAGAAAAAGAATCTTATCATACGATATCACTTAAGAAGATCCTGTAAACATGGCTACACATGAAGTGAGTGAGGAAAGAGAACAGTGTCTCACATTTAGAAAACTCTCTTATGCCTGCTTAAGGGGGAAGGAGAGGTGGGGTGATGCATAAAACCAGAGTTTGATATAAGCACAGGTACCGTTCCAAAAACCAACTATGGAATAGACAAGACCTACAACTTCCTCGGGGAAAGGGACTCAAAAACGTATATTTTCTGCAGAGGAATATATCTGACTAGTAAGAATCTTAAAACCTATGTATTGATATGTCTCCGTCAGGGAATCAAGTGTGTCTAGACTGGCATAAACATGGCAGTGAGAATCAGCTCAAACCCACTATAAAAAGGAATTTCAAAAATAAAACAAAAACCAGGGGAATTCTATACAATTCCTTCAGGGTCTCTGATGAAACCTGGAATGACCCTATCTATAATGACAGCTGGATGTGGCATAAGGCTGAACACATGGGACTGAGAGGATTTGTGAGATTGGGTGAGCAAATGCAGACCCTTTAATGCAATAATGCATGGCAGCCATTCCATTGGTCACAACTCTCCAGGTTGAAGGGAATATTACTACAGCTATAACATGTACAGGAAACCTAGAGAATGGACACACTGTGAATATGAAAGGTCTCTAAAACTCAAGGAATAATCCCTCTCCTTGTGCTCCAGTTTGACGTTCCAACTGCTTTACTATCAATCTCCCAACTTGTAGAGACAGCACCTTTAACCTCCTGGTGTACACATGTTGCCAATTTAGCAAAGGATGAAAGGCAAGAGGGAGAACCAATGAGAGAGTAGCTGTTAGACATTTGGACGGGCACATGTCTTTCTTATTTCCCGGGAGGAAGAAGAATTAACCAAAGTCTCAGCCACCCACCAAAAACCAGTATAGGTCCTGAACCAAAATATTGGTCTTGCATTCAGCTCACAAAAAACGAGTTAAAAATGGAGCTCAGGGACACAACAATTAACAAACTGGCAGAGTAATAAAGGGCAACTATCGTCCAAAAATCAGTTGAGGGAAGTCAACCAGGCGGACTTGAAAGCGAGGCAGAATAGCAGGAAACAGATTTCAAGAGCCACGTTGGAATCGCCTTTAAAGCATAGGAAGATGGGCAGAACTTCGACAATGATGCACCTGGCCACAAATGGCGTATGCGTTTTCTCCTGAATATATTCAGGAGAAAACGCATACGGCATTTCTGGCCAAGCAAGCAAGCGGGCAATGCAAATCTGCACTAAAAAGAAGTATCACTTCCCACCAGTCAAAAGGGACATCCACAAAATGGGTAAAAACCAGAGGCTAGACAGGCCCTGGAGAACAGGGAGCCTTGTTATGCTGATGGGCGGGATGTAAATTGCCAACTGCCTCACTGGAGGAGTGCATTGTGTTCCCTAAAACAAGTAAACAAGAAAGCTACAGAGCCAAGGGCACTTCCAGTCTAGGGAATATACCTTGGGAAAACTGAAAATCAATAAGACAGAGCCACCCTCAAATTTAGGGCTGCACTGCTTACAAGAACCTCAACTTGGGTACACATTAAATATCCCAGGAAATATAAAAATGGTTCAAAAAATTGTGGTACTTACATACGATGGAATATCCCTCAGCCATGACATCAATGTCATAAGACCAGTAGCAGCTAAATGAGTGGATTCAGGTACGATGATTCTAACTGAAATAAGTCACACAGAAAAAGAAACTTATCATAAGATATCACTTATGAACATCCTGTAAACATGGCTACATATGAACTGAGTTAGGAAAGAGAACAGAGTCTCACATTTAGAAAACACTCTTATGCCTGCTTAAGGGGGAAGGAGAGGTGGGGTGATGCATAAAACCAGAGTTTGATATAAGCACAGGTACCATTCAAAAACCAACTATGGAATAGCCAAGACTTACACCTTCCTCAGTGAAAGGGATTCAAAACCCCATATTTCCCACAGAGGAATATATTGGATTAGTTAGAATCTTAAAACCTATGTATTGATATGTCTCCGTAAGGGAATCAAGTGTGTCTAGACTGGCATAAACATGGCAGCGAGAATCATCTCAAACCCACTATAAAAGGGAATTTCAAAAACAAAACAACAAAACAGGGAAATTCTTTACAATTCCTTCAGGGTCTCTGATGAAACCTGGAATGACCCTATCTACAATGACAGCTGGATGTGGCATAAGGCTGGACACATGGGACTGAGAGGATTGGTGAGATTGGGTGAGCAAATGCAGACCCTATAAAGCAATAATGCATGGCAACCATTCCATGGGTCCCAACTCTCCAGGTTGAAGAGTATATTACTACAGCTATAAAATGTACGGGAAACCTAGAGACTGGACACACTGTGAATACGAAAGGTCTCTAAAACTCAACGAATAGTCCCTCTGCTGGTGCTCAGGTTTGACTTTCGAACTGCTTTACTATCAATCTCCCAGCTTGGAGAGACTGCACCTTTAACCTCCTGTTTTGCACAGGTTGCCAATTTGGCAGAGGATGAAAGGGAAGAGGGAGAACCAATGAGAGAGTAGCTGTTAGGCATTTGGACGGGCACATGTCACTCTTATTTCCCGGGAGGAAGAAGAATTAACCAAAGTCTAAGCCACCCACCGCAAACCAGTATAGGTCCTGAACCAAAATATTGGACTTGCGTTCAGCTCACAATAAACGAGTTAAATTATGGAGCTCAGGGGCACAGCAATTCACAAACTGGTAGAGTAATAAAGGACAACTATCGTACAAAAATCTGTTGAGGGAAGGCAACGAGGCGGAATTGAAAGCGAGGCAGAATAGAAGGAAACAGATTTCAACAGATACGTTGGAATCGCTTTTAAAGCACAGGAAGAGGGGCACAACTTCGAAAATGATGCACTTGGCCAAAAAGGGCGTATGCATTTTCTCCTGAGTATATTCAGGAGAAAACGCATACGCCCTTTTTGGCCAAGCAAGCAAGCGGGCAATGCAAATCTGCACTACAAAGAAGTATCACTTCCCACAGGTCAAAAGGGATATCCACAAAATGGGTAAAAAGCAGAAAGGCAAGACAGGGCCTGGAGAACAGGGAGCCTTGTTATGCTGATGGGCGGGATGTAAATTGCCAACTGCCTCTCTGGAGGAGTGCATTTTGTTCCCTAAAACAAGTAAACAACAGAGCTACAGAGACAAGGGCACTTCCAGTCTAGGGTATATACCTTGGGAAAACTGAAAATCAGTAAGACAGAGCCACCCCAAAATTTAGGGCTGCACTGCTTACAAGAACCTCAACTAGGCTACACCTTAAATATCCCAGGAAAGACAAAATTTTTTCAAGAGATTGTGGTAATTACCTACGATGGAATATTTCTCTGCCATGAAATCAATGTCATCAGGCCAGTAGCAGCAAATTTAGTGGATTCAGTTACGAGGATTCTAAGTTAAATTAGTCACAGAGTAAAATAAACTTAGCATAAGATATCACTTATGAAGGTCATGTAAACATGGCTACACATGAACTGAGTTAGTAAAGAGAAGAGAGTCTCACATTTAGAAAACACTCTTACACCTGCTTAAGGGGTAAGGAGAGGTGGGGTGTTGCATAAAACCAGAGTTTGTTATTAGTAAAGTCTCCATTCCAGAAACCAAATACAGAATAGAAAAGATCTACACCTTCCTCACTGAAAAGGAATCAACACCCCATACTTCCCTCAGAGGAATATATCTGACTAGTAAGAATCTTCAAACCTATATATTGATATGTCTCCATAAGGGATCAAGTGTGTCTAGACTGGCATAAAAATGCAGTGGGAATCAGCTCAAACTCACTATAAAAAGGAATTTCAATAACAAAACAACAAAACAGGGAAATTCTTTACAATTCCTTCAGGGTCTCTGATGAAACCTGAAATGAACCTATCTACAACTACAGCTTGATTTGGCATAATGCTGGACATTTGGGACTGAGAGGATTGGTGAGACTGGGTGAGCAAACACAGACAGTTTAAAGCAATAATGCATGGCCTCCATTCCATGGTTCCAAACTCTCCAGGTGGAAGGGAATATTACTACAGCTATAACATGTACGTGAAACCTAGAGAATGGACACACTGTGTATACGAAAGGTTTCTAAAACTCAACTAATTGTCCCTCTCCTGGTGCTCCAGTTTGACTTTCCAACTGCTTTACTATCCATCTCTCAACTTGGAGAGACAGCCCCTTTAACCTCCTGGATAACACAGGTTGCCAATTTGGCAGAGGATGAAAGGGAACAGGGAGAACCAATGAGAGAGTAGCTGTTAGACATTTGGACGGGCATTTGTCACTCTAATTGCCCGGCAGGAAGAATAATTAACCAAGGACTCATCCCCCTGCCGGGAACCAGTATAGGTCCTGAACCGAAATTTTGGACTTGCGGTCAGCTCACAAACAACGATTTGATAAATGGAGCTCAGGGGCACAGCAATTCACAAACTGGCAGAGTAATAAAGGACAACTATCGTCCAAAAATATTTTGAAGGAAGGCAACGAGGCGGACTTGAAACCGAGGCAGAATTGCAGGAAACAGATTTCAAGAGGTACGTTGGAATCACCTGTAAAGCACAGGAAGAGGGGCACAATTTCGACAATGATGGACTTGGCCAAAAATGGTTTATTCGTTTTCTCCTGAATATATTCTGGAGAAAACGCATACACACTTTTTGGCCAAGCAAGCAGGCGGGCAATGCAAATCTGCAGTACAAAGAAGTATCCCTTCCCACCGGTCAAAAGGGACATCGGCAAAATGTGTAAAAACCACAAAGGCAAGAGAGGGCCTGCAGAACAGGGAGCCTTGTTATGCTGATGGGCGGGATGTAAGTTGGCAACTGCCTCTCTGGAGGAGTGCACTGTGTTCCCTAAAACAAGTAAACAACAGAGCTACATAGTGAAGGGCACTTCCAGTCTAGGGAATATACCTTGGGAAAACTGAAAATCAATAAGACAGAGCCGCCCCAAAATTTAGGGATGCACTGCTTACAAGAACCTCAACTTGGGTACACTTTAAATATCCCAGGAAAGTTAAAAATTGTTCAAAAAATTGTGGTATTTACGTACGATGGAATATCCCTCAGCCATGAAATCAATGTCATAAGACCAGTAGCAGCAAAATGAGTGGATTCAGGTATGATGATTCTAAGTGAAATAAGTCACACAGAAAAAGAATCTTATCATACGATATCACTTAAGAAGATCCTGTAAACATGGCTACACATGAAGTGAGTGAGGAAAGAGAACAGTGTCTCACATTTAGAAAACTCTCTTATGCCTGCTTAAGGGGGAAGGAGAGGTGGGGTGATGCATAAAACCAGAGTTTGATATAAGCACAGGTACCGTTCCAAAAACCAACTATGGAATAGACAAGACCTACAACTTCCTCGGGGAAAGGGACTCAAAAACGTATATTTTCTGCAGAGGAATATATCTGACTAGTAAGAATCTTAAAACCTATGTATTGATATGTCTCCGTCAGGGAATCAAGTGTGTCTAGACTGGCATAAACATGGCAGTGAGAATCAGCTCAAACCCACTATAAAAAGGAATTTCAAAAATAAAACAAAAACCAGGGGAATTCTATACAATTCCTTCAGGGTCTCTGATGAAACCTGGAATGACCCTATCTATAATGACAGCTGGATGTGGCATAAGGCTGAACACATGGGACTGAGAGGATTTGTGAGATTGGGTGAGCAAATGCAGACCCTTTAATGCAATAATGCATGGCAGCCATTCCATTGGTCACAACTCTCCAGGTTGAAGGGAATATTACTACAGCTATAACATGTACAGGAAACCTAGAGAATGGACACACTGTGAATATGAAAGGTCTCTAAAACTCAAGGAATAATCCCTCTCCTTGTGCTCCAGTTTGACGTTCCAACTGCTTTACTATCAATCTCCCAACTTGTAGAGACAGCACCTTTAACCTCCTGGTGTACACATGTTGCCAATTTAGCAAAGGATGAAAGGCAAGAGGGAGAACCAATGAGAGAGTAGCTGTTAGACATTTGGACGGGCACATGTCTTTCTTATTTCCCGGGAGGAAGAAGAATTAACCAAAGTCTCAGCCACCCACCAAAAACCAGTATAGGTCCTGAACCAAAATATTGGTCTTGCGTTCAGCTCACAAAAAACGAGTTAAAAATGGAGCTCAGGGACACAACAATTAACAAACTGGCAGAGTAATAAAGGGCAACTATCGTCCAAAAATCAGTGGAGGGAAGTCAACCAGGCGGACTTGAAAGCGAGGCAGAATAGCAGGAAACAGATTTCAAGAGCCACGTTGGAATCGCCTTTAAAGCATAGGAAGATGGGCAGAACTTCGACAATGATGCACCTGGCCACAAATGGCGTATGCGTTTTCTCCTGAATATATTCAGGAGAAAACGCATACGGCATTTCTGGCCAAGCAAGCAAGCGGGCAATGCAAATCTGCACTAAAAAGAAGTATCACTTCCCACCAGTCAAAAGGGACATCCACAAAATGGGTAAAAACCAGAGGCTAGACAGGCCCTGGAGAACAGGGAGCCTTGTTATGCTGATGGGCGGGATGTAAATTGCCAACTGCCTCACTGGAGGAGTGCATTGTGTTCCCTAAAACAAGTAAACAAGAAAGCTACAGAGCCAAGGGCACTTCCAGTCTAGGGAATATACCTTGGGAAAACTGAAAATCAATAAGACAGAGCCACCCTCAAATTTAGGGCTGCACTGCTTACAAGAACCTCAACTTGGGTACACATTAAATATCCCAGGAAATATAAAAATGGTTCAAAAAATTGTGGTACTTACATACGATGGAATATCCCTCAGCCATGACATCAATGTCATAAGACCAGTAGCAGCTAAATGAGTGGATTCAGGTACGATGATTCTAACTGAAATAAGTCACACAGAAAAAGAAACTTATCATAAGATATCACTTATGAACATCCTGTAAACATGGCTACATATGAACTGAGTTAGGAAAGAGAACAGAGTCTCACATTTAGAAAACACTCTTATGCCTGCTTAAGGGGGAAGGAGAGGTGGGGTGATGCATAAAACCAGAGTTTGATATAAGCACAGGTACCATTCAAAAACCAACTATGGAATAGCCAAGACTTACACCTTCCTCAGTGAAAGGGATTCAAAACCCCATATTTCCCACAGAGGAATATATTGGATTAGTTAGAATCTTAAAACCTATGTATTGATATGTCTCCGTAAGGGAATCAAGTGTGTCTAGACTGGCATAAACATGGCAGCGAGAATCATCTCAAACCCACTATAAAAGGGAATTTCAAAAACAAAACAACAAAACAGGGAAATTCTTTACAATTCCTTCAGGGTCTCTGATGAAACCTGGAATGACCCTATCTACAATGACAGCTGGATGTGGCATAAGGCTGGACACATGGGACTGAGAGGATTGGTGAGATTGGGTGAGCAAATGCAGACCCTATAAAGCAATAATGCATGGCAACCATTCCATGGGTCCCAACTCTCCAGGTTGAAGAGTATATTACTACAGCTATAAAATGTACGGGAAACCTAGAGACTGGACACACTGTGAATACGAAAGGTCTCTAAAACTCAACGAATAGTCCCTCTGCTGGTGCTCAGGTTTGACTTTCGAACTGCTTTACTATCAATCTCCCAGCTTGGAGAGACTGCACCTTTAACCTCCTGTTTTGCACAGGTTGCCAATTTGGCAGAGGATGAAAGGGAAGAGGGAGAACCAATGAGAGAGTAGCTGTTAGGCATTTGGACGGGCACATGTCACTCTTATTTCCCGGGAGGAAGAAGAATTAACCAAAGTCTAAGCCACCCACCGCAAACCAGTATAGGTCCTGAACCAAAATATTGGACTTGCGTTCAGCTCACAATAAACGAGTTAAATTATGGAGCTCAGGGGCACAGCAATTCACAAACTGGTAGAGTAATAAAGGACAACTATCGTACAAAAATCTGTTGAGGGAAGGCAACGAGGCGGAATTGAAAGCGAGGCAGAATAGAAGGAAACAGATTTCAACAGATACGTTGGAATCGATTTTAAAGCACAGGAAGAGGGGCACAACTTCGAAAATGATGCACTTGGCCAAAAAGGGCGTATGCATTTTCTGCTGAGTATATTCAGGAGAAAACGCATACGCCCTTTTTGGCCAAGCAAGCAAGCGGGCAATGCAAATCTGCACTACAAAGAAGTATCACTTCCCACAGGTCAAAAGGGATATCCACAAAATGGGTAAAAAGCAGAAAGGCAAGACAGGGCCTGGAGAACAGGGAGCCTTGTTATGCTGATGGGCGGGATGTAAATTGCCAACTGCCTCTCTGGAGGAGTGCATTTTGTTCCCTAAAACAAGTAAACAACAGAGCTACAGAGACAAGGGCACTTCCAGTCTAGGGTATATACCTTGGGAAAACTGAAAATCAGTAAGACAGAGCCACCCCAAAATTTAGGGCTGCACTGCTTACAAGAACCTCAACTAGGCTACACCTTAAATATCCCAGGAAAGACAAAATTTTTTCAAGAGATTGTGGTAATTACCTACGATGGAATATTTCTCTGCCATGAAATCAATGTCATCAGGCCAGTAGCAGCAAATTTAGTGGATTCAGTTACGAGGATTCTAAGTTAAATTAGTCACAGAGTAAAATAAACTTAGCATAAGATATCACTTATGAAGGTCATGTAAACATGGCTACACATGAACTGAGTTAGTAAAGAGAAGAGAGTCTCACATTTAGAAAACACTCTTACACCTGCTTAAGGGGTAAGGAGAGGTGGGGTGTTGCATAAAACCAGAGTTTGATATTAGTAAAGGCTCCATTCCAGAAACCAAATACAGAATAGAAAAGATCCACACCTTCCTCACTGAAAAGGAATCAACACCCCATACTTCCCTCAGAGGAATATATCTGACTAGTAAGAATCTTCAAACCTATATATTGATATGTCTCCGTAAGGGATCAAGTGTGTCTAGACTGGCATAAAAATGCAGTGGGAATCAGCTCAAACTCACTATAAAAAGGAATTTCAATAACAAAACAACAAAACAGGGAAATTCTTTACAATTCCTTCAGGGTCTCTGATGAAACCTGAAATGAACCTATCTACAACTACAGCTTGATTTGGCATAATGCTGGACATTTGGGACTGAGAGGATTGGTGAGACTGGGTGAGCAAACACAGACAGTTTAAAGCAATAATGCATGGCCTCCATTCCATGGTTCCAAACTCTCCAGGTGGAAGGGAATATTACTACAGCTATAACATGTACGTGAAACCTAGAGAATGGACACACTGTGTATACGAAAGGTTTCTAAAACTCAACTAATTGTCCCTCTCCTGGTGCTCCAGTTTGACTTTCCAACTGCTTTACTATCCATCTCTCAACTTGGAGAGACAGCCCCTTTAACCTCCTGGATAACACAGGTTGCCAATTTGGCAGAGGATGAAAGGGAACAGGGAGAACCAATGAGAGAGTAGCTGTTAGACATTTGGACGGGCATTTGTCACTCTAATTGCCCGGCAGGAAGAATAATTAACCAAGGACTCATCCCCCTGCCGGGAACCAGTATAGGTCCTGAACCGAAATTTTGGACTTGCGGTCAGCTCACAAACAACGATTTGATAAATGGAGCTCAGGGGCACAGCAATTCACAAACTGGCAGAGTAATAAAGGACAACTATCGTCCAAAAATATTTTGAAGGAAGGCAACGAGGCGGACTTGAAACCGAGGCAGAATTGCAGGAAACAGATTTCAAGAGGTACGTTGGAATCACCTGTAAAGCACAGGAAGAGGGGCACAATTTCGACAATGATGGACTTGGCCAAAAATGGTTTATTCGTTTTCTCCTGAATATATTCTGGAGAAAACGCATACACACTTTTTGGCCAAGCAAGCAGGCGGGCAATGCAAATCTGCACTACAAAGAAGTATCCCTTCCCACCGGTCAAAAGGGACATCGGCAAAATGTGTAAAAACCACAAAGGCAAGAGAGGGCCTGCAGAACAGGGAGCCTTGTTATGCTGATGGGCGGGATGTAAGTTGGCAACTGCCTCTCTGGAGGAGTGCACTGTGTTCCCTAAAACAAGTAAACAACAGAGCTACATAGTGAAGGGCACTTCCAGTCTAGGGAATATACCTTGGGAAAACTGAAAATCAATAAGACAGAGCCGCCCCAAAATTTAGGGATGCACTGCTTACAAGAACCTCAACTTGGGTACACTTTAAATATCCCAGGAAAGTTAAAAATTGTTCAAAAAATTGTGGTATTTACGTACGATGGAATATCCCTCAGCCATGAAATCAATGTCATAAGACCAGTAGCAGCAAAATGAGTGGATTCAGGTATGATGATTCTAAGTGAAATAAGTCACACAGAAAAAGAATCTTATCATACGATATCACTTAAGAAGATCCTGTAAACATGGCTACACATGAAGTGAGTGAGGAAAGAGAACAGTGTCTCACATTTAGAAAACTCTCTTATGCCTGCTTAAGGGGGAAGGAGAGGTGGGGTGATGCATAAAACCAGAGTTTGATATAAGCACAGGTACCGTTCCAAAAACCAACTATGGAATAGACAAGACCTACAACTTCCTCGGGGAAAGGGACTCAAAAACGTATATTTTCTGCAGAGGAATATATCTGACTAGTAAGAATCTTAAAACCTATGTATTGATATGTCTCCGTCAGGGAATCAAGTGTGTCTAGACTGGCATAAACATGGCAGTGAGAATCAGCTCAAACCCACTATAAAAAGGAATTTCAAAAATAAAACAAAAACCAGGGGAATTCTATACAATTCCTTCAGGGTCTCTGATGAAACCTGGAATGACCCTATCTATAATGACAGCTGGATGTGGCATAAGGCTGAACACATGGGACTGAGAGGATTTGTGAGATTGGGTGAGCAAATGCAGACCCTTTAATGCAATAATGCATGGCAGCCATTCCATTGGTCACAACTCTCCAGGTTGAAGGGAATATTACTACAGCTATAACATGTACAGGAAACCTAGAGAATGGACACACTGTGAATATGAAAGGTCTCTAAAACTCAAGGAATAATCCCTCTCCTTGTGCTCCAGTTTGACGTTCCAACTGCTTTACTATCAATCTCCCAACTTGTAGAGACAGCACCTTTAACCTCCTGGTGTACACATGTTGCCAATTTAGCAAAGGATGAAAGGCAAGAGGGAGAACCAATGAGAGAGTAGCTGTTAGACATTTGGACGGGCACATGTCTTTCTTATTTCCCGGGAGGAAGAAGAATTAACCAAAGTCTCAGCCACCCACCAAAAACCAGTATAGGTCCTGAACCAAAATATTGGTCTTGCGTTCAGCTCACAAAAAACGAGTTAAAAATGGAGCTCAGGGACACAACAATTAACAAACTGGCAGAGTAATAAAGGGCAACTATCGTCCAAAAATCAGTTGAGGGAAGTCAACCAGGCGGACTTGAAAGCGAGGCAGAATAGCAGGAAACAGATTTCAAGAGCCACGTTGGAATCGCCTTTAAAGCATAGGAAGATGGGCAGAACTTCGACAATGATGCACCTGGCCACAAATGGCGTATGCGTTTTCTCCTGAATATATTCAGGAGAAAACGCATACGGCATTTCTGGCCAAGCAAGCAAGCGGGCAATGCAAATCTGCACTAAAAAGAAGTATCAATTCCCACCAGTCAAAAGGGACATCCACAAAATGGGTAAAAACCAGAGGCTAGACAGGCCCTGGAGAACAGGGAGCCTTGTTATGCTGATGGGCGGGATGTAAATTGCCAACTGCCTCACTGGAGGAGTGCATTGTGTTCCCTAAAACAAGTAAACAAGAAAGCTACAGAGCCAAGGGCACTTCCAGTCTAGGGAATATACCTTGGGAAAACTGAAAATCAATAAGACAGAGCCACCCTCAAATTTAGGGCTGCACTGCTTACAAGAACCTCAACTTGGGTACACATTAAATATCCCAGGAAATATAAAAATGGTTCAAAAAATTGTGGTACTTACATACGATGGAATATCCCTCAGCCATGATATCAATGTCATAAGACCAGTAGCAGCTAAATGAGTGGATTCAGGTACGATGATTCTCACTGAAATAAGTCACACAGAAAAAGAAACTTATCATAAGATATCACTTGTGAACATCCTGTAAACATGGCTACATATGAACTGAGTTAGGAAAGAGAACAGAGTCTCACATTTAGAAAACACTCTTATGCCTGCTTAAGGGGGAAGGAGAGGTGGGGTGATGCATAAAACCAGAGTTTGATATAAGCACAGGTACCATTCAAAAACCAACTATGGAATAGCCAAGACTTACACCTTCCTCAGTGAAAGGGATTCAAAACCCCATATTTCCCACAGAGGAATATATTGGATTAGTTAGAATCTTAAAACCTATGTATTGATATGTCTCCGTAAGGGAATCAAGTGTGTCTAGACTGGCATAAACATGGCAGCGAGAATCATCTCAAACCCACTATAAAAGGGAATTTCAAAAACAAAACAACAAAACAGGGAAATTCTTTACAATTCCTTCAGGGTCTCTGATGAAACCTGGAATGACCCTATCTACAATGACAGCTGGATGTGGCATAAGGCTGGACACATGGGACTGAGAGGATTGGTGAGATTGGGTGAGCAAATGCAGACCCTATAAAGCAATAATGCATGGCAACCATTCCATGGGTCCCAACTCTCCAGGTTGAAGAGTATATTACTACAGCTATAAAATGTACGGGAAACCTAGAGACTGGACACACTGTGAATACGAAAGGTCTCTAAAACTCAACGAATAGTCCCTCTGCTGGTGCTCAGGTTTGACTTTCGAACTGCTTTACTATCAATCTCCCAGCTTGGAGAGACTGCACCTTTAACCTCCTGTTTTGCACAGGTTGCCAATTTGGCAGAGGATGAAAGGGAAGAGGGAGAACCAATGAGAGAGTAGCTGTTAGGCATTTGGACGGGCACATGTCACTCTTATTTCCCGGGAGGAAGAAGAATTAACCAAAGTCTAAGCCACCCACCGCAAACCAGTATAGGTCCTGAACCAAAATATTGGACTTGCGTTCAGCTCACAATAAACGAGTTAAATTATGGAGCTCAGGGGCACAGCAATTCACAAACTGGTAGAGTAATAAAGGACAACTATCGTACAAAAATCTGTTGAGGGAAGGCAACGAGGCGGAATTGAAAGCGAGGCAGAATAGAAGGAAACAGATTTCAACAGATACGTTGGGATCGCTCTTAAAGCACAGGAAGAGGGGCACAACTTCGAAAATGATGCACTTGGCCAAAAAGGGCGTATGCATTTTCTCCTGAGTATATTCAGGAGAAAACGCATACGCCCTTTTTGGCCAAGCAAGCAAGCGGGCAATGCAAATCTGCACTACAAAGAAGTATCACTTCCCACAGGTCAAAAGGGATATCCACAAAATGGGTAAAAAGCAGAAAGGCAAGACAGGGCCTGGAGAACAGGGAGCCTTGTTATGCTGATGGGTGGGATGTAAATTGCCAACTGCCTCTCTGGAGGAGTGCATTTTGTTCCCTAAAACAAGTAAACAACAGAGCTACAGAGACAAGGGCACTTCCAGTCTAGGGTATATACCTTGGGAAAACTGAAAATCAGTAAGACAGAGCCACCCCAAAATTTAGGGCTGCACTGCTTACAAGAACCTCAACTAGGCTACACCTTAAATATCCCAGGAAAGACAAAATTTTTTCAAGAGATTGTGGTAATTACCTACGATGGAATATTTCTCTGCCATGAAATCAATGTCATCAGGCCAGTAGCAGCAAATTTAGTGGATTCAGTTACGAGGATTCTAAGTTAAATTAGTCAGAGAGTAAAATAAACTTAGCATAAGATATCACTTATGAAGGTCATGTAAACATGGCTACACATGAACTGAGTTAGTAAAGAGAAGAGAGTCTCACATTTAGAAAACACTCTTACACCTGCTTAAGGGGTAAGAAGAGGTGGGGTGTTGCATAAAACCAGAGTTTGATATTAGTAAAGGCTCCATTCCAGAAACCAAATACAGAATAGAAAAGATCTACACCTTCCTCACTGAAAAGGAATCAACACCCCATACTTCTCTCAGAGGAATATATCTGACTAGTAAGAATCTTCAAACCTATATATTGATATGTCTCCGTAAGGGATCAAGTGTGTCTAGACTGGCATAAAAATGCAGTGGGAATCAGCTCAAACTCACTATAAAAAGGAATTTCAATAACCAAACAACAAAACAGGGAAATTCTTTACAATTCCTTCAGGGTCTCTGATGAAACCTGAAATGAACCTATCTACAACTACAGCTTGATTTGGCATAATGCTGGACATTTGGGACTGAGAGGATTGGTGAGACTGGGTGAGCAAACACAGACAGTTTAAAGCAATAATGCATGGCCTCCATTCCATGGTTCCAAACTCTCCAGGTGGAAGGGAATATTACTACAGCTATAACATGTACGTGAAACCTAGAGAATGGACACACTGTGTATACGAAAGGTTTCTAAAACTCAACTAATTGTCCCTCTCCTGGTGCTCCACTTTGACTTTCCAACTGCTTTACTATCCATCTCTCAACTTGGAGAGACAGCCCCTTTAACCTCCTGGATAACACAGGTTGCCAATTTGGCAGAGGATGAAAGGGAACAGGGAGAACCAATGAGAGAGTAGCTGTTAGACATTTGGACGGGCATTTGTCACTCTAATTGCCCGGCAGGAAGAATAATTAACCAAGGACTCATCCCCCTGCCGGGAACCAGTATAGGTCCTGAACCGAAATTTTGGACTTGCGGTCAGCTCACAAACAACGATTTGATAAATGGAGCTCAGGGGCACAGCAATTCACAAACTGGCAGAGTAATAAAGGACAACTATCGTCCAAAAATATTTTGAAGGAAGGCAACGAGGCGGACTTGAAACCGAGGCAGAATTGCAGGAAACAGATTTCAAGAGGTACGTTGGAATCACCTGTAAAGCACAGGAAGAGGGGCACAATTTCGACAATGATGGACTTGGCCAAAAATGGTTTATTCGTTTTCTCCTGAATATATTCTGGAGAAAACGCATACACACTTTTTGGCCAAGCAAGCAGGCGGGCAATGCAAATCTGCACTACAAAGAAGTATCCCTTCCCACCGGTCAAAAGGGACATCGGCAAAATGTGTAAAAACCACAAAGGCAAGAGAGGGCCTGCAGAACAGGGAGCCTTGTTATGCTGATGGGCGGGATGTAAGTTGGCAACTGCCTCTCTGGAGGAGTGCACTGTGTTCCCTAAAACAAGTAAACAACAGAGCTACATAGTGAAGGGCACTTCCAGTCTAGGGAATATACCTTGGGAAAACTGAAAATCAATAAGACAGAGCCGCCCCCAAATTTAGGGATGCACTGCTTACAAGAACCTCAACTTGGGTACACTTTAAATATCCCAGGAAAGTTAAAAATTGTTCAAAAAATTGTGGTATTTACGTACGATGGAATATCCCTCAGCCATGAAATCAATGTCATAAGACCAGTAGCAGCAAAATGAGTGGATTCAGGTATGATGATTCTAAGTGAAATAAGTCACACAGAAAAAGAATCTTATCATACGATATCACTTAAGAAGATCCTGTAAACATGGCTACACATGAAGTGAGTGAGGAAAGAGAACAGTGTCTCACATTTAGAAAACTCTCTTATGCCTGCTTAAGGGGGAAGGAGAGGTGGGGTGATGCATAAAACCAGAGTTTGATATAAGCACAGGTACCGTTCCAAAAACCAACTATGGAATAGACAAGACCTACAACTTCCTCGGGGAAAGGGACTCAAAAACGTATATTTTCTGCAGAGGAATATATCTGACTAGTAAGAATCTTAAAACCTATGTATTGATATGTCTCCGTCAGGGAATCAAGTGTGTCTAGACTGGCATAAACATGGCAGTGAGAATCAGCTCAAACCCACTATAAAAAGGAATTTCAAAAATAAAACAAAAACCAGGGGAATTCTATACAATTCCTTCAGGGTCTCTGATGAAACCTGGAATGACCCTATCTATAATGACAGCTGGATGTGGCATAAGGCTGAACACATGGGACTGAGAGGATTTGTGAGATTGGGTGAGCAAATGCAGACCCTTTAATGCAATAATGCATGGCAGCCATTCCATTGGTCACAACTCTCCAGGTTGAAGGGAATATTACTACAGCTATAACATGTACAGGAAACCTAGAGAATGGACACACTGTGAATATGAAAGGTCTCTAAAACTCAAGGAATAATCCCTCTCCTTGTGCTCCAGTTTGACGTTCCAACTGCTTTACTATCAATCTCCCAACTTGTAGAGACAGCACCTTTAACCTCCTGGTGTACACATATTGCCAATTTAGCAAAGGATGAAAGGCAAGAGGGAGAACCAATGAGAGAGTAGCTGTTAGACATTTGGACGGGCACATGTCTTTCTTATTTCCCGGGAGGAAGAAGAATTAACCAAAGTCTCAGCCACCCACCAAAAACCAGTATAGGTCCTGAACCAAAATATTGGTCTTGCGTTCAGCTCACAAAAAACGAGTTAAAAATGGAGCTCAGGGACACAACAATTAACAAACTGGCAGAGTAATAAAGGGCAACTATCGTCCAAAAATCAGTTGAGGGAAGTCAACCAGGCGGACTTGAAAGCGAGGCAGAATAGCAGGAAACAGATTTCAAGAGCCACGTTGGAATCGCCTTTAAAGCATAGGAAGATGGGCAGAACTTCGACAATGATGCACCTGGCCACAAATGGCGTATGCGTTTTCTCCTGAATATATTCAGGAGAAAACGCATACGGCATTTCTGGCCAAGCAAGCAAGCGGGCAATGCAAATCTGCACTAAAAAGAAGTATCACTTCCCACCAGTCAAAAGGGACATCCACAAAATGGGTAAAAACCAGAGGCTAGACAGGCCCTGGAGAACAGGGAGCCTTGTTATGCTGATGGGCGGGATGTAAATTGCCAACTGCCTCACTGGAGGAGTGCATTGTGTTCCCTAAAACAAGTAAACAAGAAAGCTACAGAGCCAAGGACACTTCCAGTCTAGGGAATATACCTTGGGAAAACTGAAAATCAATAAGACAGAGCCACCCTCAAATTTAGGGCTGCACTGCTTACAAGAACCTCAACTTGGGTACACATTAAATATCCCAGGAAATATAAAAATGGTTTAAAAAATTGTGGTACTTACATACGATGGAATATCCCTCAGCCATGATATCAATGTCATAAGACCAGTAGCAGCTAAATGAGTGGATTCAGGTACGATGATTCTAACTGAAATAAGTCACACAGAAAAAGAAACTTATCATAAGATATCACTTATGAACATCCTGTAAACATGGCTACATATGAACTGAGTTAGGAAAGAGAACAGAGTCTCACATTTAGAAAACACTCTTATGCCTGCTTAAGGGGGAAGGAGAGGTGGGGTGATGCATAAAACCAGAGTTTGATATAAGCACAGGTACCATTCAAAAACCAACTATGGAATAGCCAAGACTTACACCTTCCTCAGTGAAAGGGATTCAAAACCCCATATTTCCCACAGAGGAATATATTGGATTAGTTAGAATCTTAAAACCTATGTATTGATATGTCTCCGTAAGGGAATCAAGTGTGTCTAGACTGGCATAAACATGGCAGCGAGAATCATCTCAAACCCACTATAAAAGGGAATTTCAAAAACAAAACAACAAAACAGGGAAATTCTTTACAATTCCTTCAGGGTCTCTGATGAAACCTGGAATGACCCTATCTACAATGACAGCTGGATGTGGCATAAGGATGGACACATGGGACTGAGAGGATTGGTGAGATTGGGTGAGCAAATGCAGACCCTATAAAGCAATAATGCATGGCAACCTTTCCATGGGTCCCAACTCTCCAGGTTGAAGAGTATATTACTACAGCTATAAAATGTACGGGAAACCTAGAGACTGGACACACTGTGAATACGAAAGGTCTCTAAAACTCAACGAATAGTCCCTCTGCTGGTGCTCAGGTTTGACTTTCCAACTGCTTTACTATCAATCTCCCAGCTTGGAGAGACTGCACCTTTAACCTCCTGTTTTGCACAGGTTGCCAATTTGGCAGAGGATGAAAGGGAAGAGGGAGAACCAATGAGAGAGTAGCTGTTAGGCATTTGGACGGGCACATGTCACTCTTATTTCCCGGGAGGAAGAAGAATTAACCAAAGTCTAAGCCACCCACCGCAAACCAGTATAGGTCCTGAACCAAAATATTGGACTTGCGTTCAGCTCACAATAAACGAGTTAAATTATGGAGCTCAGGGGCACAGCAATTCACAAACTGGTAGAGTAATAAAGGACAACTATCGTACAAAAATCTGTTGAGGGAAGGCAACGAGGCGGAATTGAAAGCGAGGCAGAATAGAAGGAAACAGATTTCAACAGATACGTTGGGATCGCTTTTAAAGCACAGGAAGAGGGGCACAACTTCGAAAATGATGCACTTGGCCAAAAAGGGCGTATGCATTTTCTGCTGAGTATATTCAGGAGAAAACGCATACGCCCTTTTTGGCCAAGCAAGCAAGCGGGCAATGCAAATCTGCACTACAAAGAAGTATCACTTCCCACAGGTCAAAAGGGATATCCACAAAATGGGTAAAAAGCAGAAAGGCAAGACAGGGCCTGGAGAACAGGGAGCCTTGTTATGCTGATGGGCGGGATGTAAATTGCCAACTGCCTCTCTGGAGGAGTGCATTTTGTTCCCTAAAACAAGTAAACAACAGAGCTACAGAGACAAGGGCACTTCCAGTCTAGGGTATATACCTTGGGAAAACTGAAAATCAGTAAGACAGAGCCACCCCAAAATTTAGGGCTGCACTGCTTACAAGAACCTCAACTAGGCTACACCTTAAATATCCCAGGAAAGACAAAATTTTTTCAAGAGATTGTGGTAATTACCTACGATGGAATATTTCTCTGCCATGAAATCAATGTCATCAGGCCAGTAGCAGCAAATTTAGTGGATTCAGTTACGAGGATTCTAAGTTAAATTAGTCACAGAGTAAAATAAACTTAGCATAAGATATCACTTATGAAGGTCATGTAAACATGGCTACACATGAACTGAGTTAGTAAAGAGAAGAGAGTCTCACATTTAGAAAACACTCTTACACCTGCTTAAGGGGTAAGGAGAGGTGGGGTGTTGCATAAAACCAGAGTTTGTTATTAGTAAAGTCTCCATTCCAGAAACCAAATACAGAATAGAAAAGATCTACACCTTCCTCACTGAAAAGGAATCAACACCCCATACTTCCCTCAGAGGAATATATCTGACTAGTAAGAATCTTCAAACCTATATATTGATATGTCTCCGTAAGGGATCAAGTGTGTCTAGACTGGCATAAAAATGCAGTGGGAATCAGCTCAAACTCACTATAAAAAGGAATTTCAATAACAAAACAACAAAACAGGGAAATTCTTTACAATTCCTTCAGGGTCTCTGATGAAACCTGAAATGAACCTATCTACAACTACAGCTTGATTTGGCATAATGCTGGACATTTGGGACTGAGAGGATTGGTGAGACTGGGTGAGCAAACACAGACAGTTTAAAGCAATAATGCATGGCCTCCATTCCATGGTTCCAAACTCTCCAGGTGGAAGGGAATATTACTACAGCTATAACATGTACGTGAAACCTAGAGAATGGACACACTGTGTATACGAAAGGTTTCTAAAACTCAACTAATTGTCCCTCTCCTGGTGCTCCAGTTTGACTTTCCAACTGCTTTACTATCCATCTCTCAACTTGGAGAGACAGCCCCTTTAACCTCCTGGATAACACAGGTTGCCAATTTGGCAGAGGATGAAAGGGAACAGGGAGAACCAATGAGAGAGTAGCTGTTAGACATTTGGACGGGCATTTGTCACTCTAATTGCCCGGCAGGAAGAATAATTAACCAAGGACTCATCCCCCTGCCGGGAACCAGTATAGGTCCTGAACCGAAATTTTGGACTTGCGGTCAGCTCACAAACAACGATTTGATAAATGGAGCTCAGGGGCACAGCAATTCACAAACTGGCAGAGTAATAAAGGACAACTATCGTCCAAAAATATTTTGAAGGAAGGCAACGAGGCGGACTTGAAACCGAGGCAGAATTGCAGGAAACAGATTTCAAGAGGTACGTTGGAATCACCTGTAAAGCACAGGAAGAGGGGCACAATTTCGACAATGATGGACTTGGCCAAAAATGGTTTATTCGTTTTCTCCTGAATATATTCTGGAGAAAACGCATACACACTTTTTGGCCAAGCAAGCAGGCGGGCAATGCAAATCTGCAGTACAAAGAAGTATCCCTTCCCACCGGTCAAAAGGGACATCGGCAAAATGTGTAAAAACCACAAAGGCAAGAGAGGGCCTGCAGAACAGGGAGCCTTGTTATGCTGATGGGCGGGATGTAAGTTGGCAACTGCCTCTCTGGAGGAGTGCACTGTGTTCCCTAAAACAAGTAAACAACAGAGCTACATAGTGAAGGGCACTTCCAGTCTAGGGAATATACCTTGGGAAAACTGAAAATCAATAAGACAGAGCCGCCCCAAAATTTAGGGATGCACTGCTTACAAGAACCTCAACTTGGGTACACTTTAAATATCCCAGGAAAGTTAAAAATTGTTCAAAAAATTGTGGTATTTACGTACGATGGAATATCCCTCAGCCATGAAATCAATGTCATAAGACCAGTAGCAGCAAAATGAGTGGATTCAGGTATGATGATTCTAAGTGAAATAAGTCACACAGAAAAAGAATCTTATCATACGATATCACTTAAGAAGATCCTGTAAACATGGCTACACATGAAGTGAGTGAGGAAAGAGAACAGTGTCTCACATTTAGAAAACTCTCTTATGCCTGCTTAAGGGGGAAGGAGAGGTGGGGTGATGCATAAAACCAGAGTTTGATATAAGCACAGGTACCGTTCCAAAAACCAACTATGGAATAGACAAGACCTACAACTTCCTCGGGGAAAGGGACTCAAAAACGTATATTTTCTGCAGAGGAATATATCTGACTAGTAAGAATCTTAAAACCTATGTATTGATATGTCTCCGTCAGGGAATCAAGTGTGTCTAGACTGGCATAAACATGGCAGTGAGAATCAGCTCAAACCCACTATAAAAAGGAATTTCAAAAATAAAACAAAAACCAGGGGAATTCTATACAATTCCTTCAGGGTCTCTGATGAAACCTGGAATGACCCTATCTATAATGACAGCTGGATGTGGCATAAGGCTGAACACATGGGACTGAGAGGATTTGTGAGATTGGGTGAGCAAATGCAGACCCTTTAATGCAATAATGCATGGCAGCCATTCCATTGGTCACAACTCTCCAGGTTGAAGGGAATATTACTACAGCTATAACATGTACAGGAAACCTAGAGAATGGACACACTGTGAATATGAAAGGTCTCTAAAACTCAAGGAATAATCCCTCTCCTTGTGCTCCAGTTTGACGTTCCAACTGCTTTACTATCAATCTCCCAACTTGTAGAGACAGCACCTTTAACCTCCTGGTGTACACATGTTGCCAATTTAGCAAAGGATGAAAGGCAAGAGGGAGAACCAATGAGAGAGTAGCTGTTAGACATTTGGACGGGCACATGTCTTTCTTATTTCCCGGGAGGAAGAAGAATTAACCAAAGTCTCAGCCACCCACCAAAAACCAGTATAGGTCCTGAACAAAAATATTGGTCTTGCGTTCAGCTCACAAAAAACGAGTTAAAAATGGAGCTCAGGGACACAACAATTAACAAACTGGCAGAGTAATAAAGGGCAACTATCGTCCAAAAATCAGTTGAGGGAAGTCAACCAGGCGGACTTGAAAGCGAGGCAGAATAGCAGGAAACAGATTTCAAGAGCCACGTTGGAATCGCCTTTAAAGCATAGGAAGATGGGCAGAACTTCGACAATGATGCACCTGGCCACAAATGGCGTATGCGTTTTCTCCTGAATATATTCAGGAGAAAACGCATACGGCATTTCTGGCCAAGCAAGCAAGCGGGCAATGCAAATCTGCACTAAAAAGAAGTATCACTTCCCACCAGTCAAAAGGGACATCCACAAAATGGGTAAAAACCAGAGGCTAGACAGGCCCTGGAGAACAGGGAGCCTTGTTATGCTGATGGGCGGGATGTAAATTGCCAACTGCCTCACTGGAGGAGTGCATTGTGTTCCCTAAAACAAGTAAACAAGAAAGCTACAGAGCCAAGGGCACTTCCAGTCTAGGGAATATACCTTGGGAAAACTGAAAATCAATAAGACAGAGCCACCCTCAAATTTAGGGCTGCACTGCTTACAAGAACCTCAACTTGGGTACACATTAAATATCCCAGGAAATATAAAAATGGTTCAAAAAATTGTGGTACTTACATACGATGGAATATCCCTCAGCCATGACATCAATGTCATAAGACCAGTAGCAGCTAAATGAGTGGATTCTGGTACGATGATTCTAACTGAAATAAGTCACACAGAAAAAGAAACTTATCATAAGATATCACTTATGAACATCCTGTAAACATGGCTACATATGAACTGAGTTAGGAAAGAGAACAGAGTCTCACATTTAGAAAACACTCTTATGCCTGCTTAAGGGGGAAGGAGAGGTGGGGTGATGCATAAAACCAGAGTTTGATATAAGCACAGGTACCATTCAAAAACCAACTATGGAATAGCCAAGACTTACACCTTCCTCAGTGAAAGGGATTCAAAACCCCATATTTCCCACAGAGGAATATATTGGATTAGTTAGAATCTTAAAACCTATGTATTGATATGTCTCCGTAAGGGAATCAAGTGTGTCTAGACTGGCATAAACATGGCAGCGAGAATCATCTCAAACCCACTATAAAAGGGAATTTCAAAAACAAAACAACAAAACAGGGAAATTCTTTACAATTCCTTCAGGGTCTCTGATGAAACCTGGAATGACCCTATCTACAATGACAGCTGGATGTGGCATAAGGCTGGACACATGGGACTGAGAGGATTGGTGAGATTGGGTGAGCAAATGCAGACCCTATAAAGCAATAATGCATGGCAACCATTCCATGGGTCCCAACTCTCCAGGTTGAAGAGTATATTACTACAGCTATAAAATGTACGGGAAACCTAGAGACTGGACACACTGTGAATACGAAAGGTCTCTAAAACTCAACGAATAGTCCCTCTGCTGGTGCTCAGGTTTGACTTTCGAACTGCTTTACTATCAATCTCCCAGCTTGGAGAGACTGCACCTTTAACCTCCTGTTTTGCACAGGTTGCCAATTTGGCAGAGGATGAAAGGGAAGAGGGAGAACCAATGAGAGAGTAGCTGTTAGGCATTTGGACGGGCACATGTCACTCTTATTTCCCGGGAGGAAGAAGAATTAACCAAAGTCTAAGCCACCCACCGCAAACCAGTATAGGTCCTGAACCAAAATATTGGACTTGCGTTCAGCTCACAATAAACGAGTTAAATTATGGAGCTCAGGGGCACAGCAATTCACAAACTGGTAGAGTAATAAAGGACAACTATCGTACAAAAATCTGTTGAGGGAAGGCAACGAGGCGGAATTGAAAGCGAGGCAGAATAGAAGGAAACAGATTTCAACAGATACGTTGGAATCGATTTTAAAGCACAGGAAGAGGGGCACAACTTCGAAAATGATGCACTTGGCCAAAAAGGGCGTATGCATTTTCTGCTGAGTATATTCAGGAGAAAACGCATACGCCCTTTTTGGCCAAGCAAGCAAGCGGGCAATGCAAATCTGCACTACAAAGAAGTATCACTTCCCACAGGTCAAAAGGGATATCCACAAAATGGGTAAAAAGCAGAAAGGCAAGACAGGGCCTGGAGAACAGGGAGCCTTGTTATGCTGATGGGCGGGATGTAAATTGCCAACTGCCTCTCTGGAGGAGTGCATTTTGTTCCCTAAAACAAGTAAACAACAGAGCTACAGAGACAAGGGCACTTCCAGTCTAGGGTATATACCTTGGGAAAACTGAAAATCAGTAAGACAGAGCCACCCCAAAATTTAGGGCTGCACTGCTTACAAGAACCTCAACTAGGCTACACCTTAAATATCCCAGGAAAGACAAAATTTTTTCAAGAGATTGTGGTAATTACCTACGATGGAATATTTCTCTGCCATGAAATCAATGTCATCAGGCCAGTAGCAGCAAATTTAGTGGATTCAGTTACGAGGATTCTAAGTTAAATTAGTCACAGAGTAAAATAAACTTAGCATAAGATATCACTTATGAAGGTCATGTAAACATGGCTACACATGAACTGAGTTAGTAAAGAGAAGAGAGTCTCACATTTAGAAAACACTCTTACACCTGCTTAAGGGGTAAGGAGAGGTGGGGTGTTGCATAAAACCAGAGTTTGATATTAGTAAAGGCTCCATTCCAGAAACCAAATACAGAATAGAAAAGATCCACACCTTCCTCACTGAAAAGGAATCAACACCCCATACTTCCCTCAGAGGAATATATCTGACTAGTAAGAATCTTCAAACCTATATATTGATATGTCTCCGTAAGGGATCAAGTGTGTCTAGACTGGCATAAAAATGCAGTGGGAATCAGCTCAAACTCACTATAAAAAGGAATTTCAATAACAAAACAACAAAACAGGGAAATTCTTTACAATTCCTTCAGGGTCTCTGATGAAACCTGAAATGAACCTATCTACAACTACAGCTTGATTTGGCATAATGCTGGACATTTGGGACTGAGAGGATTGGTGAGACTGGGTGAGCAAACACAGACAGTTTAAAGCAATAATGCATGGCCTCCATTCCATGGTTCCAAACTCTCCAGGTGGAAGGGAATATTACTACAGCTATAACATGTACGTGAAACCTAGAGAATGGACACACTGTGTATACGAAAGGTTTCTAAAACTCAACTAATTGTCCCTCTCCTGGTGCTCCAGTTTGACTTTCCAACTGCTTTACTATCCATCTCTCAACTTGGAGAGACAGCCCCTTTAACCTCCTGGATAACACAGGTTGCCAATTTGGCAGAGGATGAAAGGGAACAGGGAGAACCAATGAGAGAGTAGCTGTTAGACATTTGGACGGGCATTTGTCACTCTAATTGCCCGGCAGGAAGAATAATTAACCAAGGACTCATCCCCCTGCCGGGAACCAGTATAGGTCCTGAACCGAAATTTTGGACTTGCGGTCAGCTCACAAACAACGATTTGATAAATGGAGCTCAGGGGCACAGCAATTCACAAACTGGCAGAGTAATAAAGGACAACTATCGTCCAAAAATATTTTGAAGGAAGGCAACGAGGCGGACTTGAAACCGAGGCAGAATTGCAGGAAACAGATTTCAAGAGGTACGTTGGAATTACCTGTAAAGCACAGGAAGAGGGGCACAATTTCGACAATGATGGACTTGGCCAAAAATGGTTTATTCGTTTTCTCCTGAATATATTCTGGAGAAAACGCATACACACTTTTTGGCCAAGCAAGCAGGCGGGCAATGCAAATCTGCACTACAAAGAAGTATCCCTTCCCACCGGTCAAAAGGGACATCGGCAAAATGTGTAAAAACCACAAAGGCAAGAGAGGGCCTGCAGAACAGGGAGCCTTGTTATGCTGATGGGCGGGATGTAAGTTGGCAACTGCCTCTCTGGAGGAGTGCACTGTGTTCCCTAAAACAAGTAAACAACAGAGCTACATAGTGAAGGGCACTTCCAGTCTAGGGAATATACCTTGGGAAAACTGAAAATCAATAAGACAGAGCCGCCCCAAAATTTAGGGATGCACTGCTTACAAGAACCTCAACTTGGGTACACTTTAAATATCCCAGGAAAGTTAAAAATTGTTCAAAAAATTGTGGTATTTACGTACGATGGAATATCCCTCAGCCATGAAATCAATGTCATAAGACCAGTAGCAGCAAAATGAGTGGATTCAGGTATGATGATTCTAAGTGAAATAAGTCACACAGAAAAAGAATCTTATCATACGATATCACTTAAGAAGATCCTGTAAACATGGCTACACATGAAGTGAGTGAGGAAAGAGAACAGTGTCTCACATTTAGAAAACTCTCTTATGCCTGCTTAAGGGGGAAGGAGAGGTGGGGTGATGCATAAAACCAGAGTTTGATATAAGCACAGGTACCGTTCCAAAAACCAACTATGGAATAGACAAGACCTACAACTTCCTCGGGGAAAGGGACTCAAAAACGTATATTTTCTGCAGAGGAATATATCTGACTAGTAAGAATCTTAAAACCTATGTATTGATATGTCTCCGTCAGGGAATCAAGTGTGTCTAGACTGGCATAAACATGGCAGTGAGAATCAGCTCAAACCCACTATAAAAAGGAATTTCAAAAATAAAACAAAAACCAGGGGAATTCTATACAATTCCTTCAGGGTCTCTGATGAAACCTGGAATGACCCTATCTATAATGACAGCTGGATGTGGCATAAGGCTGAACACATGGGACTGAGAGGATTTGTGAGATTGGGTGAGCAAATGCAGACCCTTTAATGCAATAATGCATGGCAGCCATTCCATTGGTCACAACTCTCCAGGTTGAAGGGAATATTACTACAGCTATAACATGTACAGGAAACCTAGAGAATGGACACACTGTGAATATGAAAGGTCTCTAAAACTCAAGGAATAATCCCTCTCCTTGTGCTCCAGTTTGACGTTCCAACTGCTTTACTATCAATCTCCCAACTTGTAGAGACAGCACCTTTAACCTCCTGGTGTACACATGTTGCCAATTTAGCAAAGGATGAAAGGCAAGAGGGAGAACCAATGAGAGAGTAGCTGTTAGACATTTGGACGGGCACATGTCTTTCTTATTTCCCGGGAGGAAGAAGAATTAACCAAAGTCTCAGCCACCCACCAAAAACCAGTATAGGTCCTGAACCAAAATATTGGTCTTGCGTTCAGCTCACAAAAAACGAGTTAAAAATGGAGCTCAGGGACACAACAATTAACAAACTGGCAGAGTAATAAAGGGCAACTATCGTCCAAAAATCAGTTGAGGGAAGTCAACCAGGCGGACTTGAAAGCGAGGCAGAATAGCAGGAAACAGATTTCAAGAGCCACGTTGGAATCGCCTTTAAAGCATAGGAAGATGGGCAGAACTTCGACAATGATGCACCTGGCCACAAATGGCGTATGCGTTTTCTCCTGAATATATTCAGGAGAAAACGCATACGGCATTTCTGGCCAAGCAAGCAAGCGGGCAATGCAAATCTGCACTAAAAAGAAGTATCACTTCCCACCAGTCAAAAGGGACATCCACAAAATGGGTAAAAACCAGAGGCTAGACAGGCCCTGGAGAACAGGGAGCCTTGTTATGCTGATGGGCGGGATGTAAATTGCCAACTGCCTCACTGGAGGAGTGCATTGTGTTCCCTAAAACAAGTAAACAAGAAAGCTACAGAGCCAAGGGCACTTCCAGTCTAGGGAATATACCTTGGGAAAACTGAAAATCAATAAGACAGAGCCACCCTCAAATTTAGGGCTGCACTGCTTACAAGAACCTCAACTTGGGTACACATTAAATATCCCAGGAAATATAAAAATGGTTCAAAAAATTGTGGTACTTACATACGATGGAATATCCCTCAGCCATGATATCAATGTCATAAGACCAGTAGCAGCTAAATGAGTGGATTCAGGTACGATGATTCTCACTGAAATAAGTCACACAGAAAAAGAAACTTATCATAAGATATCACTTGTGAACATCCTGTAAACATGGCTACATATGAACTGAGTTAGGAAAGAGAACAGAGTCTCACATTTAGAAAACACTCTTATGCCTGCTTAAGGGGGAAGGAGAGGTGGGGTGATGCATAAAACCAGAGTTTGATATAAGCACAGGTACCATTCAAAAACCAACTATGGAATAGCCAAGACTTACACCTTCCTCAGTGAAAGGGATTCAAAACCCCATATTTCCCACAGAGGAATATATTGGATTAGTTAGAATCTTAAAACCTATGTATTGATATGTCTCCGTAAGGGAATCAAGTGTGTCTAGACTGGCATAAACATGGCAGCGAGAATCATCTCAAACCCACTATAAAAGGGAATTTCAAAAACAAAACAACAAAACAGGGAAATTCTTTACAATTCCTTCAGGGTCTCTGATGAAACCTGGAATGACCCTATCTACAATGACAGCTGGATGTGGCATAAGGCTGGACACATGGGACTGAGAGGATTGGTGAGATTGGGTGAGCAAATGCAGACCCTATAAAGCAATAATGCATGGCAACCATTCCATGGGTCCCAACTCTCCAGGTTGAAGAGTATATTACTACAGCTATAAAATGTACGGGAAACCTAGAGACTGGACACACTGTGAATACGAAAGGTCTCTAAAACTCAACGAATAGTCCCTCTGCTGGTGCTCAGGTTTGACTTTCGAACTGCTTTACTATCAATCTCCCAGCTTGGAGAGACTGCACCTTTAACCTCCTGTTTTGCACAGGTTGCCAATTTGGCAGAGGATGAAAGGGAAGAGGGAGAACCAATGAGAGAGTAGCTGTTAGGCATTTGGACGGGCACATGTCACTCTTATTTCCCGGGAGGAAGAAGAATTAACCAAAGTCTAAGCCACCCACCGCAAACCAGTATAGGTCCTGAACCAAAATATTGGACTTGCGTTCAGCTCACAATAAACGAGTTAAATTATGGAGCTCAGGGGCACAGCAATTCACAAACTGGTAGAGTAATAAAGGACAACTATCGTACAAAAATCTGTTGAGGGAAGGCAACGAGGCGGAATTGAAAGCGAGGCAGAATAGAAGGAAACAGATTTCAACAGATACGTTGGGATCGCTCTTAAAGCACAGGAAGAGGGGCACAACTTCGAAAATGATGCACTTGGCCAAAAAGGGCGTATGCATTTTCTCCTGAGTATATTCAGGAGAAAACGCATACGCCCTTTTTGGCCAAGCAAGCAAGCGGGCAATGCAAATCTGCACTACAAAGAAGTATCACTTCCCACAGGTCAAAAGGGATATCCACAAAATGGGTAAAAAGCAGAAAGGCAAGACAGGGCCTGGAGAACAGGGAGCCTTGTTATGCTGATGGGTGGGATGTAAATTGCCAACTGCCTCTCTGGAGGAGTGCATTTTGTTCCCTAAAACAAGTAAACAACAGAGCTACAGAGACAAGGGCACTTCCAGTCTAGGGTATATACCTTGGGAAAACTGAAAATCAGTAAGACAGAGCCACCCCAAAATTTAGGGCTGCACTGCTTACAAGAACCTCAACTAGGCTACACCTTAAATATCCCAGGAAAGACAAAATTTTTTCAAGAGATTGTGGTAATTACCTACGATGGAATATTTCTCTGCCATGAAATCAATGTCATCAGGCCAGTAGCAGCAAATTTAGTGGATTCAGTTACGAGGATTCTAAGTTAAATTAGTCAGAGAGTAAAATAAACTTAGCATAAGATATCACTTATGAAGGTCATGTAAACATGGCTACACATGAACTGAGTTAGTAAAGAGAAGAGAGTCTCACATTTAGAAAACACTCTTACACCTGCTTAAGGGGTAAGAAGAGGTGGGGTGTTGCATAAAACCAGAGTTTGATATTAGTAAAGGCTCCATTCCAGAAACCAAATACAGAATAGAAAAGATCTACACCTTCCTCACTGAAAAGGAATCAACACCCCATACTTCTCTCAGAGGAATATATCTGACTAGTAAGAATCTTCAAACCTATATATTGATATGTCTCCGTAAGGGATCAAGTGTGTCTAGACTGGCATAAAAATGCAGTGGGAATCAGCTCAAACTCACTATAAAAAGGAATTTCAATAACCAAACAACAAAACAGGGAAATTCTTTACAATTCCTTCAGGGTCTCTGATGAAACCTGAAATGAACCTATCTACAACTACAGCTTGATTTGGCATAATGCTGGACATTTGGGACTGAGAGGATTGGTGAGACTGGGTGAGCAAACACAGACAGTTTAAAGCAATAATGCATGGCCTCCATTCCATGGTTCCAAACTCTCCAGGTGGAAGGGAATATTACTACAGCTATAACATGTACGTGAAACCTAGAGAATGGACACACTGTGTATACGAAAGGTTTCTAAAACTCAACTAATTGTCCCTCTCCTGGTGCTCCACTTTGACTTTCCAACTGCTTTACTATCCATCTCTCAACTTGGAGAGACAGCCCCTTTAACCTCCTGGATAACACAGGTTGCCAATTTGGCAGAGGATGAAAGGGAACAGGGAGAACCAATGAGAGAGTAGCTGTTAGACATTTGGACGGGCATTTGTCACTCTAATTGCCCGGCAGGAAGAATAATTAACCAAGGACTCATCCCCCTGCCGGGAACCAGTATAGGTCCTGAACCGAAATTTTGGACTTGCGGTCAGCTCACAAACAACGATTTGATAAATGGAGCTCAGGGGCACAGCAATTCACAAACTGGCAGAGTAATAAAGGACAACTATCGTCCAAAAATATTTTGAAGGAAGGCAACGAGGCGGACTTGAAACCGAGGCAGAATTGCAGGAAACAGATTTCAAGAGGTACGTTGGAATCACCTGTAAAGCACAGGAAGAGGGGCACAATTTCGACAATGATGGACTTGGCCAAAAATGGTTTATTCGTTTTCTCCTGAATATATTCTGGAGAAAACGCATACACACTTTTTGGCCAAGCAAGCAGGCGGGCAATGCAAATCTGCACTACAAAGAAGTATCCCTTCCCACCGGTCAAAAGGGACATCGGCAAAATGTGTAAAAACCACAAAGGCAAGAGAGGGCCTGCAGAACAGGGAGCCTTGTTATGCTGATGGGCGGGATGTAAGTTGGCAACTGCCTCTCTGGAGGAGTGCACTGTGTTCCCTAAAACAAGTAAACAACAGAGCTACATAGTGAAGGGCACTTCCAGTCTAGGGAATATACCTTGGGAAAACTGAAAATCAATAAGACAGAGCCGCCCCAAAATTTAGGGATGCACTGCTTACAAGAACCTCAACTTGGGTACACTTTAAATATCCCAGGAAAGTTAAAAATTGTTCAAAAAATTGTGGTATTTACGTACGATGGAATATCCCTCAGCCATGAAATCAATGTCATAAGACCAGTAGCAGCAAAATGAGTGGATTCAGGTATGATGATTCTAAGTGAAATAAGTCACACAGAAAAAGAATCTTATCATACGATATCACTTAAGAAGATCCTGTAAACATGGCTACACATGAAGTGAGTGAGGAAAGAGAACAGTGTCTCACATTTAGAAAACTCTCTTATGCCTGCTTAAGGGGGAAGGAGAGGTGGGGTGATGCATAAAACCAGAGTTTGATATAAGCACAGGTACCGTTCCAAAAACCAACTATGGAATAGACAAGACCTACAACTTCCTCGGGGAAAGGGACTCAAAAACGTATATTTTCTGCAGAGGAATATATCTGACTAGTAAGAATCTTAAAACCTATGTATTGATATGTCTCCGTCAGGGAATCAAGTGTGTCTAGACTGGCATAAACATGGCAGTGAGAATCAGCTCAAACCCACTATAAAAAGGAATTTCAAAAATAAAACAAAAACCAGGGGAATTCTATACAATTCCTTCAGGGTCTCTGATGAAACCTGGAATGACCCTATCTATAATGACAGCTGGATGTGGCATAAGGCTGAACACATGGGACTGAGAGGATTTGTGAGATTGGGTGAGCAAATGCAGACCCTTTAATGCAATAATGCATGGCAGCCATTCCATTGGTCACAACTCTCCAGGTTGAAGGGAATATTACTACAGCTATAACATGTACAGGAAACCTAGAGAATGGACACACTGTGAATATGAAAGGTCTCTAAAACTCAAGGAATAATCCCTCTCCTTGTGCTCCAGTTTGACGTTCCAACTGCTTTACTATCAATCTCCCAACTTGTAGAGACAGCACCTTTAACCTCCTGGTGTACACATATTGCCAATTTAGCAAAGGATGAAAGGCAAGAGGGAGAACCAATGAGAGAGTAGCTGTTAGACATTTGGACGGGCACATGTCTTTCTTATTTCCCGGGAGGAAGAAGAATTAACCAAAGTCTCAGCCACCCACCAAAAACCAGTATAGGTCCTGAACCAAAATATTGGTCTTGCGTTCAGCTCACAAAAAACGAGTTAAAAATGGAGCTCAGGGACACAACAATTAACAAACTGGCAGAGTAATAAAGGGCAACTATCGTCCAAAAATCAGTTGAGGGAAGTCAACCAGGCGGACTTGAAAGCGAGGCAGAATAGCAGGAAACAGATTTCAAGAGCCACGTTGGAATCGCCTTTAAAGCATAGGAAGATGGGCAGAACTTCGACAATGATGCACCTGGCCACAAATGGCGTATGCGTTTTCTCCTGAATATATTCAGGAGAAAACGCATACGGCATTTCTGGCCAAGCAAGCAAGCGGGCAATGCAAATCTGCACTAAAAAGAAGTATCACTTCCCACCAGTCAAAAGGGACATCCACAAAATGGGTAAAAACCAGAGGCTAGACAGGCCCTGGAGAACAGGGAGCCTTGTTATGCTGATGGGCGGGATGTAAATTGCCAACTGCCTCACTGGAGGAGTGCATTGTGTTCCCTAAAACAAGTAAACAAGAAAGCTACAGAGCCAAGGACACTTCCAGTCTAGGGAATATACCTTGGGAAAACTGAAAATCAATAAGACAGAGCCACCCTCAAATTTAGGGCTGCACTGCTTACAAGAACCTCAACTTGGGTACACATTAAATATCCCAGGAAATATAAAAATGGTTTAAAAAATTGTGGTACTTACATACGATGGAATATCCCTCAGCCATGATATCTATGTCATAAGACCAGTAGCAGCTAAATGAGTGGATTCAGGTACGATGATTCTAACTGAAATAAGTCACACAGAAAAAGAAACTTATCATAAGATATCACTTATGAACATCCTGTAAACATGGCTACATATGAACTGAGTTAGGAAAGAGAACAGAGTCTCACATTTAGAAAACACTCTTATGCCTGCTTAAGGGGGAAGGAGAGGTGGGGTGATGCATAAAACCAGAGTTTGATATAAGCACAGGTACCATTCAAAAACCAACTATGGAATAGCCAAGACTTACACCTTCCTCAGTGAAAGGGATTCAAAACCCCATATTTCCCACAGAGGAATATATTGGATTAGTTAGAATCTTAAAACCTATGTATTGATATGTCTCCGTAAGGGAATCAAGTGTGTCTAGACTGGCATAAACATGGCAGCGAGAATCATCTCAAACCCACTATAAAAGGGAATTTCAAAAACAAAACAACAAAACAGGGAAATTCTTTACAATTCCTTCAGGGTCTCTGATGAAACCTGGAATGACCCTATCTACAATGACAGCTGGATGTGGCATAAGGATGGACACATGGGACTGAGAGGATTGGTGAGATTGGGTGAGCAAATGCAGACCCTATAAAGCAATAATGCATGGCAACCTTTCCATGGGTCCCAACTCTCCAGGTTGAAGAGTATATTACTACAGCTATAAAATGTACGGGAAACCTAGAGACTGGACACACTGTGAATACGAAAGGTCTCTAAAACTCAACGAATAGTCCCTCTGCTGGTGCTCAGGTTTGACTTTCCAACTGCTTTACTATCAATCTCCCAGCTTGGAGAGACTGCACCTTTAACCTCCTGTTTTGCACAGGTTGCCAATTTGGCAGAGGATGAAAGGGAAGAGGGAGAACCAATGAGAGAGTAGCTGTTAGGCATTTGGACGGGCACATGTCACTCTTATTTCCCGGGAGGAAGAAGAATTAACCAAAGTCTAAGCCACCCACCGCAAACCAGTATAGGTCCTGAACCAAAATATTGGACTTGCGTTCAGCTCACAATAAACGAGTTAAATTATGGAGCTCAGGGGCACAGCAATTCACAAACTGGTAGAGTAATAAAGGACAACTATCGTACAAAAATCTGTTGAGGGAAGGCAACGAGGCGGAATTGAAAGCGAGGCAGAATAGAAGGAAACAGATTTCAACAGATACGTTGGGATCGCTTTTAAAGCACAGGAAGAGGGGCACAACTTCGAAAATGATGCACTTGGCCAAAAAGGGCGTATGCATTTTCTGCTGAGTATATTCAGGAGAAAACGCATACGCCCTTTTTGGCCAAGCAAGCAAGCGGGCAATGCAAATCTGCACTACAAAGAAGTATCACTTCCCACAGGTCAAAAGGGATATCCACAAAATGGGTAAAAAGCAGAAAGGCAAGACAGGGCCTGGAGAACAGGGAGCCTTGTTATGCTGATGGGTGGGATGTAAATTGCCAACTGCCTCTCTGGAGGAGTGCATTTTGTTCCCTAAAACAAGTAAACAACAGAGCTACAGAGACAAGGGCACTTCCAGTCTAGGGTATATACCTTGGGAAAACTGAAAATCAGTAAGACAGAGCCACCCCAAAATTTAGGGCTGCACTGCTTACAAGAACCTCAACTAGGCTACACCTTAAATATCCCAGGAAAGACAAAATTTTTTCAAGAGGTTGTGGTAATTACATACGATGGAATATTTCTCTGCCATGAAATCAATGTCATCAGGCCAGTAGCAGCAAATTTAGTGGATTCAGTTACGAGGATTCTAAGTTAAATTAGTCAGAGAGTAAAATAAACTTAGCATAAGATATCACTTATGAAGGTCATGTAAACATGGCTACACATGAACTGAGTTAGTAAAGAGAAGAGAGTCTCACATTTAGAAAACACTCTTACACCTGCTTAAGGGGTAAGAAGAGGTGCGGTGTTGCATAAAACCAGAGTTTGATATTAGTAAAGGCTCCATTCCAGAAACCAAATACAGAATAGAAAAGATCTACACCTTCCTCACTGAAAAGGAATCAACACCCCATACTTCCCTCAGAGGAATATATCTGACTAGTAAGAATCTTCAAACCTATATATTGATATGTCTCCGTAAGGGATCAAGTGTGTCTAGACTGGCATAAAAATGCAGTGGGAATCAGCTCAAACTCACTATAAAAAGGAATTTCAATAACCAAACAACAAAACAGGGAAATTCTTTACAATTCCTTCAGGGTCTCTGATGAAACCTGAAATGAACCTATCTACAACTACAGCTTGATTTGGCATAATGCTGGACATTTGGGACTGAGAGGATTGGTGAGACTGGGTGAGCAAACACAGACAGTTTAAAGCAATAATGCATGGCCTCCATTCCATGGTTCCAAACTCTCCAGGTGGAAGGGAATATTACTACAGCTATAACATGTACGTGAAACCTAGAGAATGGACACACTGTGTATACGAAAGGTTTCTAAAACTCAACTAATTGTCCCTCTCCTGGTGCTCCAGTTTGACTTTCCAACTGCTTTACTATCCATCTCTCAACTTGGAGAGACAGCCCCTTTAACCTCCTGGATAACACAGGTTGCCAATTTGGCAGAGGATGAAAGGGAACAGGGAGAACCAATGAGAGAGTAGCTGTTAGACATTTGGACGGGCATTTGTCACTCTAATTGCCCGGCAGGAAGAATAATTAACCAAGGACTCATCCCCCTGCCGGGAACCAGTATAGGTCCTGAACCGAAATTTTGGACTTGCGGTCAGCTCACAAACAACGATTTGATAAATGGAGCTCAGGGGCACAGCAATTCACAAACTGGCAGAGTAATAAAGGACAACTATCGTCCAAAAATATTTTGAAGGAAGGCAACGAGGCGGACTTGAAACCGAGGCAGAATTGCAGGAAACAGATTTCAAGAGGTACGTTGGAATCACCTGTAAAGCACAGGAAGAGGGGCACAATTTCGACAATGATGGACTTGGCCAAAAATGGTTTATTCGTTTTCTCCTGAATATATTCTGGAGAAAACGCATACACACTTTTTGGCCAAGCAAGCAGGCGGGCAATGCAAATCTGCACTACAAAGAAGTATCCCTTCCCACCGGTCAAAAGGGACATCGGCAAAATGTGTAAAAACCACAAAGGCAAGAGAGGGCCTGCAGAACAGGGAGCCTTGTTATGCTGATGGGCGGGATGTAAGTTGGCAACTGCCTCTCTGGAGGAGTGCACTGTGTTCCCTAAAACAAGTAAACAACAGAGCTACATAGTGAAGGGCACTTCCAGTCTAGGGAATATACCTTGGGAAAACTGAAAATCAATAAGACAGAGCCGCCCCAAAATTTAGGGATGCACTGCTTACAAGAACCTCAACTTGGGTACACTTTAAATATCCCAGGAAAGTTAAAAATTGTTCAAAAAATTGTGGTATTTACGTACGATGGAATATCCCTCAGCCATGAAATCAATGTCATAAGACCAGTAGCAGCAAAATGAGTGGATTCAGGTATGATGATTCTAAGTGAAATAAGTCACACAGGAAAAGAATCTTATCATACGATATCACTTAAGAAGATCCTGTAAACATGGCTACACATGAAGTGAGTGAGGAAAGAGAACAGTGTCTCACATTTAGAAAACTCTCTTATGCCTGCTTAAGGGGGAAGGAGAGGTGGGGTGATGCATAAAACCAGAGTTTGATATAAGCACAGGTACCGTTCCAAAAACCAACTATGGAATAGACAAGACCTACAACTTCCTCGGGGAAAGGGACTCAAAAACGTATATTTTCTGCAGAGGAATATATCTGACTAGTAAGAATCTTAAAACCTATGTATTGATATGTCTCCGTCAGGGAATCAAGTGTGTCTAGACTGGCATAAACATGGCAGTGAGAATCCGCTCAAACCCACTATAAAAAGGAAATTCAAAAATAAAACAAAAACCAGGGAAATTCTATACAATTCCTTCAGGGTCTCTGATGAAACCTGGAATGACCCTATCTATAATGAGAGCTGGATGTGGCATAAGGCTGAACACATGGGACTGAGAGGATTTGTGAGATTGGGTGAGCAAATGCAGACCCTTTAATGCAATAATGCATGGCAGCCATTCCATTGGTCACAACTCTCCAGGTTGAAGGGAATATTACTACAGCTACAACATGTACAGGAAACCTAGAGAATGGACACACTGTGAATATGAAAGGTCTCTAAAACTCAAGGAATAATCCCTCTCCTTGTGCTCCAGTTTGACGTTCCAACTGCTTTACTATCAATCTCCCAACTTGTAGAGACAGCACCTTTATCCTCCTGGTGTACACATGTTGCCAATTTAGCAAAGGATGAAAGGCAAGAGGGAGAACCAATGAGAGAGTAGCTGTTAGACATTTGGACGGGCACATGTCTTTCTTATTTCCCGGGAGGAAGAAGAATTAACCAAAGTCTCAGCCACCCACCAAAAACCAGTATAGGTCCTGAACCAAAATATTGGTCTTGCGTTCAGCTCACAAAAAACGAGTTAAAAATGGAGCTCAGGGACACAACAATTAACAAACTGGCAGAGTAATAAAGGGCAACTATCGTCCAAAAATCAGTTGAGGGAAGTCAACCAGGCGGACTTGAAAGCGAGGCAGAATAGCAGGAAACAGATTTCAAGAGCCACGTTGGAATCGCCTTTAAAGCATAGGAAGATGGGCAGAACTTCGACAATGATGCACCTGGCCACAAATGGCGTATGCGTTTTCTCCTGAATATATTCAGGAGAAAACGCATACGGCATTTCTGGCCAAGCAAGCAAGCGGGCAATGCAAATCTGCACTAAAAAGAAGTATCACTTCCCACCAGTCAAAAGGGACATCCACAAAATGGGTAAAAACCAGAGGCTAGACAGGCCCTGGAGAACAGGGAGCCTTGTTATGCTGATGGGCGGGATGTAAATTGCCAACTGCCTCACTGGAGGAGTGCATTGTGTTCCCTAAAACAAGTAAACAAGAAAGCTACAGAGCCAAGGGCACTTCCAGTCTAGGGAATATACCTTGGGAAAACTGAAAATCAATAAGACAGAGCCACCCTCAAATTTAGGGCTGCACTGCTTACAAGAACCTCAACTTGGGTACACATTAAATATCCCAGGAAATATAAAAATGGTTCAAAAAATTGTGGTACTTACATACGATGGAATATCCCTCAGCCATGACATCAATGTCATAAGACCAGTAGCAGCTAAATGAGTGGAATCAGGTACGATGATTCTAACTGAAATAAGTCACACAGAAAAAGAAACTTATCATAAGATATCACTTATGAACATCCTGTAAACATGGCTACATATGAACTGAGTTAGGAAAGAGAACAGAGTCTCACATTTAGAAAACACTCTTATGCCTGCTTAAGGGGGAAGGAGAGGTGGGGTGATGCATAAAACCAGAGTTTGATATAAGCACATGTACCATTCAAAAACCAACTATGGAATAGCCAAGACTTACACCTTCCTCAGTGAAAGGGATTCAAAACCCCATATTTCCCACAGAGGAATATATTGGATTAGTTAGAATCTTAAAACCTATGTATTGATATGTCTCCGTAAGGGAATCAAGTGTGTCTAGACTGGCATAAACATGGCAGCGAGAATCATCTCAAACCCACTATAAAAGGGAATTTCAAAAACAAAACAACAAAACAGGGAAATTCTTTACAATTCCTTCAGGGTCTCTGATGAAACCTGGAATGACCCTATCTACAATGACAGCTGGATGTGGCATAAGGCTGGACACATGGGACTGAGAGGATTGGTGAGATTGGGTGAGCAAATGCAGACCCTATAAAGCAATAATGCATGGCAACCATTCCATGGGTCCCAACTCTCCAGGTTGAAGAGTATATTACTACAGCTATAAAATGTACGGGAAACCTAGAGACTGGACACACTGTGAATACGAAAGGTCTCTAAAACTCAACGAATAGTCCCTCTGCTGGTGCTCAGGTTTGACTTTCCAACTACTTTACTATCAATCTCCCAGCTTGGAGAGACGGCACCTTTAACCTCCTGTTTTGCACAGGTTGCCAATTTGGCAGAGGATGAAAGGGAAGAGGGAGAACCAATGAGAGAGTAGCTGTTAGGCATTTGGACGGGCACATGTCACTCTTATTTCCCGGGAGGAAGAAGAATTAACCAAAGTCTAAGCCACCCACCGCAAAGCAGTATAGGTCCTGAACCAAAATATTGGACTTGCGTTCAGCTCACAATAAACGAGTTAAATTATGGAGCTCAGGGGCACAGCAATTCACAAACTGGTAGAGTAATAAAGGACAACTATCGTACAAAAATCTGTTGAGGGAAGGCAACGAGGCGGAATTGAAAGCGAGGCAGAATAGAAGGAAACAGATTTCAACAGATACGTTGGAATCGCTTTTAAAGCACAGGAAGAGGGGCACAACTTCGAAAATGATGCACTTGGCCAAAAAGGGCGTATGCATTTTCTCCTGAGTATATTCAGGAGAAAACGCATACGCCCTTTTTGGCCAAGCAAGCAAGCGGGCAATGCAAATCTGCACTACAAAGAAGTATCACTTCCCACAGGTCAAAAGGGATATCCACAAAATGGGTAAAAAGCAGAAAGGCAAGACAGGGCCTGGAGAACAGGGAGCCTTGTTATGCTGATGGGCGGGATGTAAATTGCCAACTGCCTCTCTGGAGGAGTGCATTTTGTTCCCTAAAACAAGTAAACAACAGAGCTACAGAGACAAGGGCACTTCCAGTCTAGGGTATATACCTTGGGAAAACTGAAAATCAGTAAGACAGAGCCACCCCAAAATTTAGGGCTGCACTGCTTACAAGAACCTCAACTAGGCTACACCTTAAATATCCCAGGAAAGACAAAAGTTTTTCAAGAGATTGTGGTAATTACATACGATGGAATATTTCTCTGCCATGAAATCAATGTCATCAGGCCAGTAGCGGCAAATTTAGTGGATTCAGTTACGAGGATTCTAAGTTAAATTAGTCACAGAGTAAAATAAACTTAGCATAAGATATCACTTATGAAGGTCATGTAAACATGGCTACACATGAACTGAGTTAGTAAAGAGAAGAGAGTCTCACATTTAGAAAACACTCTTACACCTGCTTAAGGGGTAAGGAGAGGTGGGGTGTTGCATAAAACCAGAGTTTGATATTAGTAAATGCTCCATTCCAGAAACCAAATACAGAATAGAAAAGATCTACACCTTCCTCACTGAAAAGGAATCAACACCCCATACTTCCCTCAGAGGAATATATCTGACTAGTAAGAATCTTCAAACCTATATATTGATATGTCTCCGTAAGGGATCAAGTGTGTCTAGACTGGCATAAAAATGCAGTGGGAATCAGCTCAAACTCACTATAAAAAGGAATTTCAATAACAAAACAACAAAACAGGGAAATTCTTTACAATTCCTTCAGGGTCTCTGATGAAACCTGAAATGAACCTATCTACAACTACAGCTTGATTTGGCATAATGCTGGACATTTGGGACTGAGAGGATTGGTGAGACTGGGTGAGCAAACACAGACAGTTTAAAGCAATAATGCATGGCCTCCATTCCATGGTTCCAAACTCTCCAGGTGGAAGGGAATATTACTACAGCTATAACATGTACGTGAAACCTAGAGAATGGACACACTGTGTATACGAAAGGTTTCTAAAACTCAACAAATTGTCCCTCTCTCCTGGTGCTCCAGTTTGACTTTCCAACTGCTTTACTATCCATCTCTCAACTTGGAGAGACAGCCCCTTTAACCTCCTGGATAACACAGGTTGCCAATTTGGCAGAGGATGAAAGGGAACAGGGAGAACCAATGAGAGAGTAGCTGTTAGACATTTGGACGGGCATTTGTCACTCTAATTGCCCGGCAGGAAGAATAATTAACCAAGGACTCATCCCCCTGCCGGGAACCAGTATAGGTCCTGAACCGAAATTTTGGACTTGCGGTCAGCTCACAAACAACGATTTGATAAATGGAGCTCAGGGGCACAGCAATTCACAAACTGGCAGAGTAATAAAGGACAACTATCGTCCAAAAATATTTTGAAGGAAGGCAACGAGGCGGACTTGAAACCGAGGCAGAATTGCAGGAAACAGATTTCAAGAGGTACGTTGGAATCACCTGTAAAGCACAGGAAGAGGGGCACAATTTCGACAATGATGGACTTGGCCAAAAATGGTTTATTCGTTTTCTCCTGAATATATTCTGGAGAAAACGCATACACACTTTTTGGCCAAGCAAGCAGGCGGGCAATGCAAATCTGCACTACAAAGAAGTATCCCTTCCCACCGGTCAAAAGGGACATCGGCAAAATGTGTAAAAACCACAAAGGCAAGAGAGGGCCTGCAGAACAGGGAGCCTTGTTATGCTGATGGGCGGGATGTAAGTTGGCAACTGCCTCTCTGGAGGAGTGCACTGTGTTCCCTAAAACAAGTAAACAACAGAGCTACATAGTGAAGGGCACTTCCAGTCTAGGGAATATACCTTGGGAAAACTGAAAATCAATAAGACAGAGCCGCCCCAAAATTTAGGGATGCACTGCTTACAAGAACCTCAACTTGGGTACACTTTAAATATCCCAGGAAAGTTAAAAATTGTTCAAAAAATTGTGGTATTTACGTACGATGGAATATCCCTCAGCCATGAAATCAATGTCATAAGACCAGTAGCAGCAAAATGAGTGGATTCAGGTATGATGATTCTAAGTGAAATAAGTCACACAGGAAAAGAATCTTATCATACGATATCACTTAAGAAGATCCTGTAAACATGGCTACACATGAAGTGAGTGAGGAAAGAGAACAGTGTCTCACATTTAGAAAACTCTCTTATGCCTGCTTAAGGGGGAAGGAGAGGTGGGGTGATGCATAAAACCAGAGTTAGATATAAGCACAGGTACCGTTCCAAAAACCAACTATGGAATAGACAAGACCTACAACTTCCTCGGGGAAAGGGACTCAAAAACGTATATTTTCTGCAGAGGAATATATCTGACTAGTAAGAATCTTAAAACCTATGTATTGATATGTCTCCGTCAGGGAATCAAGTGTGTCTAGACTGGCATAAACATGGCAGTGAGAATCCGCTCAAACCCACTATAAAAAGGAAATTCAAAAATAAAACAAAAACCAGGGAAATTCTATACAATTCCTTCAGGGTCTCTGATGAAACCTGGAATGACCCTATCTATAATGAGAGCTGGATGTGGCATAAGGCTGAACACATGGGACTGAGAGGATTTGTGAGATTGGGTGAGCAAATGCAGACCCTTTAATGCAATAATGCATGGCAGCCATTCCATTGGTCACAACTCTCCAGGTTGAAGGGAATATTACTACAGCTACAACATGTACAGGAAACCTAGAGAATGGACACACTGTGAATATGAAAGGTCTCTAAAACTCAAGGAATAATCCCTCTCCTTGTGCTCCAGTTTGACGTTCCAACTGCTTTACTATCAATCTCCCAACTTGTAGAGACAGCACCTTTATCCTCCTGGTGTACACATGTTGCCAATTTAGCAAAGGATGAAAGGCAAGAGGGAGAACCAATGAGAGAGTAGCTGTTAGACATTTGGACGGGCACATGTCTTTCTTATTTCCCGGGAGGAAGAAGAATTAACCAAAGTCTCAGCCACCCACCAAAAACCAGTATAGGTCCTGAACCAAAATATTGGTCTTGCGTTCAGCTCACAAAAAACGAGTTAAAAATGGAGCTCAGGGACACAACAATTAACAAACTGGCAGAGTAATAAAGGGCAACTATCGTCCAAAAATCAGTTGAGGGAAGTCAACCAGGCGGACTTGAAAGCGAGGCAGAATAGCAGGAAACAGATTTCAAGAGCCACGTTGGAATCGCCTTTAAAGCATAGGAAGATGGGCAGAACTTCGACAATGATGCACCTGGCCACAAATGGCGTATGCGTTTTCTCCTGAATATATTCAGGAGAAAACGCATACGGCATTTCTGGCCAAGCAAGCAAGCGGGCAATGCAAATCTGCACTAAAAAGAAGTATCACTTCCCACCAGTCAAAAGGGACATCCACAAAATGGGTAAAAACCAGAGGCTAGACAGGCCCTGGAGAACAGGGAGCCTTGTTATGCTGATGGGCGGGATGTAAATTGCCAACTGCCTCACTGGAGGAGTGCATTGTGTTCCCTAAAACAAGTAAACAAGAAAGCTACAGAGCCAAGGGCACTTCCAGTCTAGGGAATATACCTTGGGAAAACTGAAAATCAATAAGACAGAGCCACCCTCAAATTTAGGGCTGCACTGCTTACAAGAACCTCAACTTGGGTACACATTAAATATCCCAGGAAATATAAAAATGGTTCAAAAAATTGTGGTACTTACATACGATGGAATATCCCTCAGCCATGACATCAATGTCATAAGACCAGTAGCAGCTAAATGAGTGGAATCAGGTACGATGATTCTAACTGAAATAAGTCACACAGAAAAAGAAACTTATCATAAGATATCACTTATGAACATCCTGTAAACATGGCTACATATGAACTGAGTTAGGAAAGAGAACAGAGTCTCACATTTAGAAAACACTCTTATGCCTGCTTAAGGGGGAAGGAGAGGTGGGGTGATGCATAAAACCAGAGTTTGATATAAGCACAGGTACCATTCAAAAACCAACTATGGAATAGCCAAGACTTACACCTTCCTCAGTGAAAGGGATTCAAAACCCCATATTTCCCACAGAGGAATATATTGGATTAGTTAGAATCTTAAAACCTATGTATTGATATGTCTCCGTAAGGGAATCAAGTGTGTCTAGACTGGCATAAACATGGCAGCGAGAATCATCTCAAACCCACTATAAAAGGGAATTTCAAAAACAAAACAACAAAACAGGGAAATTCTTTACAATTCCTTCAGGGTCTCTGATGAAACCTGGAATGACCCTATCTACAATGACAGCTGGATGTGGCATAAGGCTGGACACATGGGACTGAGAGGATTGGTGAGATTGGGTGAGCAAATGCAGACCCTATAAAGCAATAATGCATGGCAACCATTCCATGGGTCCCAACTCTCCAGGTTGAAGAGTATATTACTACAGCTATAAAATGTACGGGAAACCTAGAGACTGGACACACTGTGAATACGAAAGGTCTCTAAAACTCAACGAATAGTCCCTCTGCTGGTGCTCAGGTTTGACTTTCCAACTACTTTACTATCAATCTCCCAGCTTGGAGAGACGGCACCTTTAACCTCCTGTTTTGCACAGGTTGCCAATTTGGCAGAGGATGAAAGGGAAGAGGGAGAACCAATGAGAGAGTAGCTGTTAGGCATTTGGACGGGCACATGTCACTCTTATTTCCCGGGAGGAAGAAGAATTAACCAAAGTCTAAGCCACCCACCGCAAAGCAGTATAGGTCCTGAACCAAAATATTGGACTTGCGTTCAGCTCACAATAAACGAGTTAAATTATGGAGCTCAGGGGCACAGCAATTCACAAACTGGTAGAGTAATAAAGGACAACTATCGTACAAAAATCTGTTGAGGGAAGGCAACGAGGCGGAATTGAAAGCGAGGCAGAATAGAAGGAAACAGATTTCAACAGATACGTTGGAATCGCTTTTAAAGCACAGGAAGAGGGGCACAACTTCGAAAATGATGCACTTGGCCAAAAAGGGCGTATGCATTTTCTCCTGAGTATATTCAGGAGAAAACGCATACGCCCTTTTTGGCCAAGCAAGCAAGCGGGCAATGCAAATCTGCACTACAAAGAAGTATCACTTCCCACAGGTCAAAAGGGATATCCACAAAATGGGTAAAAAGCAGAAAGGCAAGACAGGGCCTGGAGAACAGGGAGCCTTGTTATGCTGATGGGCGGGATGTAAATTGCCAACTGCCTCTCTGGAGGAGTGCATTTTGTTCCCTAAAACAAGTAAACAACAGAGCTACAGAGACAAGGGCACTTCCAGTCTAGGGTATATACCTTGGGAAAACTGAAAATCAGTAAGACAGAGCCACCCCAAAATTTAGGGCTGCACTGCTTACAAGAACCTCAACTAGGCTACACCTTAAATATCCCAGGAAAGACAAAAGTTTTTCAAGAGATTGTGGTAATTACATACGATGGAATATTTCTCTGCCATGAAATCAATGTCATCAGGCCAGTAGCGGCAAATTTAGTGGATTCAGTTACGAGGATTCTAAGTTAAATTAGTCACAGAGTAAAATAAACTTAGCATAAGATATCACTTATGAAGGTCATGTAAACATGGCTACACATGAACTGAGTTAGTAAAGAGAAGAGAGTCTCACATTTAGAAAACACTCTTACACCTGCTTAAGGGGTAAGGAGAGGTGGGGTGTTGCATAAAACCAGAGTTTGATATTAGTAAATGCTCCATTCCAGAAACCAAATACAGAATAGAAAAGACCTACACCTTCCTCACTGAAAAGGAATCAACACCCCATACTTCCCTCAGAGGAATATATCTGACTAGTAAGAATCTTCAAACCTATATATTGATATGTCTCCGTAAGGGATCAAGTGTGTCTAGACTGGCATAAAAATGCAGTGGGAATCAGCTCAAACTCACTATAAAAAGGAATTTCAATAACAAAACAACAAAACAGGGAAATTCTTTACAATTCCTTCAGGGTCTCTGATGAAACCTGAAATGAACCTATCTACAACTACAGCTTGATTTGGCATAATGCTGGACATTTGGGACTGAGAGGATTGGTGAGACTGGGTGAGCAAACACAGACAGTTTAAAGCAATAATGCATGGCCTCCATTCCATGGTTCCAAACTCTCCAGGTGGAAGGGAATATTACTACAGCTATAACATGTACGTGAAACCTAGAGAATGGACACACTGTGTATACGAAAGGTTTCTAAAACTCAACAAATTGTCCCTCTCTCCTGGTGCTCCAGTTTGACTTTCCAACTGCTTTACTATCCATCTCTCAACTTGGAGAGACAGCCCCTTTAACCTCCTGGATAACACAGGTTGCCAATTTGGCAGAGGATGAAAGGGAACAGGGAGAACCAATGAGAGAGTAGCTGTTAGACATTTGGACGGGCATTTGTCACTCTAATTGCCCGGCAGGAAGAATAATTAACCAAGGACTCATCCCCCTGCCGGGAACCAGTATAGGTCCTGAACCGAAATTTTGGACTTGCGGTCAGCTCACAAACAACGATTTGATAAATGGAGCTCAGGGGCACAGCAATTCACAAACTGGCAGAGTAATAAAGGACAACTATCGTCCAAAAATATTTTGAAGGAAGGCAACGAGGCGGACTTGAAACCGAGGCAGAATTGCAGGAAACAGATTTCAAGAGGTACGTTGGAATCACCTGTAAAGCACAGGAAGAGGGGCACAATTTCGACAATGATGGACTTGGCCAAAAATGGTTTATTCGTTTTCTCCTGAATATATTCTGGAGAAAACGCATACACACTTTTTGGCCAAGCAAGCAGGCGGGCAATGCAAATCTGCACTACAAAGAAGTATCCCTTCCCACCGGTCAAAAGGGACATCGGCAAAATGTGTAAAAACCACAAAGGCAAGAGAGGGCCTGCAGAACAGGGAGCCTTGTTATGCTGATGGGCGGGATGTAAGTTGGCAACTGCCTCTCTGGAGGAGTGCACTGTGTTCCCTAAAACAAGTAAACAACAGAGCTACATAGTGAAGGGCACTTCCAGTCTAGGGAATATACCTTGGGAAAACTGAAAATCAATAAGACAGAGCCACCCCAAAATTTAGGGATGCACTGCTTACAAGAACCTCAACTTGGGTACACTTTAAATATCCCAGGAAAGTTAAAAATTGTTCAAAAAATTGTGGTATTTACGTACGATGGAATATCCCTCAGCCATGAAATCAATGTCATAAGACCAGTAGCAGCAAAATGAGTGGATTCAGGTATGATGATTCTAAGTGAAATAAGTCACACAGGAAAAGAATCTTATCATACGATATCACTTAAGAAGATCCTGTAAACATGGCTACACATGAAGTGAGTGAGGAAAGAGAACAGTGTCTCACATTTAGAAAACTCTCTTATGCCTGCTTAAGGGGGAAGGAGAGGTGGGGTGATGCATAAAACCAGAGTTTGATATAAGCACAGGTACCGTTCCAAAAACCAACTATGGAATAGACAAGACCTACAACTTCCTCGGGGAAAGGGACTCAAAAACGTATATTTTCTGCAGAGGAATATATCTGACTAGTAAGAATCTTAAAACCTATGTATTGATATGTCTCCGTCAGGGAATCAAGTGTGTCTAGACTGGCATAAACATGGCAGTGAGAATCCGCTCAAACCCACTATAAAAAGGAATTTCAAAAATAAAACAAAAACCAGGGAAATTCTATACAATTCCTTCAGGGTCTCTGATGAAACCTGGAATGACCCTATCTATAATGAGAGCTGGATGTGGCATAAGGCTGAACACATGGGACTGAGAGGATTTGTGAGATTGGGTGAGCAAATGCAGACCCTTTAATGCAATAATGCATGGCAGCCATTCCATTGGTCACAACTCTCAAGGTTGAAGGGAATATTACTACAGCTATAACATGTACAGGAAACCTAGAGAATGGACACACTGTGAATATGAAAGGTCTCTAAAACTCAAGGAATAATCCCTCTCCTTGTGCTCCAGTTTGACGTTCCAACTGCTTTACTATCAATCTCCCAACTTGTAGAGACAGCACCTTTAACCTCCTGGTGTACACATGTTGCCAATTTAGCAAAGGATGAAAGGCAAGAGGGAGAACCAATGAGAGAGTAGCTGTTAGACATTTGGACGGGCACATGTCTTTCTTATTTCCCGGGAGGAAGAAGAATTAACCAAAGTCTCAGCCACCCACCAAAACCAGTATAGGTCCTGAACCAAAATATTGGTCTTGCGTTCAGCTCACAAAAAACGAGTTAAAAATGGAGCTCAGGGACACAACAATTAACAAACTGGCAGAGTAATAAAGGGCAACTATCGTCCAAAAATCAGTTGAGGGAAGTCAACCAGGCGGACTTGAAAGCGAGGCAGAATAGCAGGAAACAGATTTCAAGAGCCACGTTGGAATCGCCTTTAAAGCATAGGAAGATGGGCAGAACTTCGACAATGATGCACCTGGCCACAAATGGCGTATGCGTTTTCTCCTGAATATATTCAGGAGAAAACGCATACGGCATTTCTGGCCAAGCAAGCAAGCGGGCAATGCAAATCTGCACTAAAAAGAAGTATCACTTCCCACCAGTCAAAAGGGACATCCACAAAATGGGTAAAAAACAGAGGCTAGACAGGCCCTGGAGAACAGGGAGCCTTGTTATGCTGATGGGCGGGATGTAAATTGCCAACTGCCTCACTGGAGGAGTGCATTGTGTTCCCTAAAACAAGTAAACAAGAAAGCTACAGAGCCAAGGGCACTTCCAGTCTAGGGAATATACCTTGGGAAAACTGAAAATCAATAAGACAGAGCCACCCTCAAATTTAGGGCTGCACTGCTTACAAGAACCTCAACTTGGGTACACATTAAATATCCCAGGAAATATAAAAATGGTTCAAAAAATTGTGGTACTTACATACGATGGAATATCCCTCAGCCATGACATCAATGTCATAAGACCAGTAGCAGCTAAATGAGTGGATTCAGGTACGATGATTCTAACTGAAATAAGTCACACAGAAAAAGAAACTTATCATAAGATATCACTTATGAACATCCTGTAAACATGGCTACATATGAACTGAGTTAGGAAAGAGAACAGAGTCTCACATTTAGAAAACACTCTTATGCCTGCTTAAGGGGGAAGGAGAGGTGGGGTGATGCATAAAACCAGAGTTTGATATAAGCACAGGTACCATTCAAAAACCAACTATGGAATAGCCAAGACTTACACCTTCCTCAGTGAAAGGGATTCAAAACCCCATATTTCCCACAGAGGAATATATTGGATTAGTTAGAATCTTAAAACCTATGTATTGATATGTCTCCATAAGGGAATCAAGTGTGTCTAGACTGGCATAAACAGGGCAGCGAGAATCATCTCAAACCCACTATAAAAGGGAATTTCAAAAACAAAACAACAAAACAGGGAAATTCTTTACAATTCCTTCAGGGTCTCTGATGAAACCTGGAATGACCCTATCTACAATGACAGCTGGATGTGGCATAAGGCTGGACACATGGGACTGAGAGGATTGGTGAGATTGGGTGAGCAAATGCAGACCCTATAAAGCAATAATGCATGGCAACCATTCCATGGGTCCCAACTCTCCAGGTTGAAGAGTATATTACTACAGCTATAAAATGTACGGGAAACCTAGAGACTGGACACACTGTGAATACGAAAGGTCTCTAAAACTCAACGAATAGTCCCTCTGCTGGTGCTCAGGTTTGACTTTCCAACTGCTTTACTATCAATCTCCCAGCTTGGAGAGACTGCACCTTTAACCTCCTGTTTTGCACAGGTTGCCAATTTGGCAGAGGATGAAAGGGAAGAGGGAGAACCAATGAGAGAGTAGCTGTTAGGCATTTGGACGGGCACATGTCACTCTTATTTCCCGGGAGGAAGAAGAATTAACCAAAGTCTAAGCCACCCACCGCAAACCAGTATAGGTCCTGAAACAAAATATTGGACTTGCGTTCAGCTCACAATAAACGAGTTAAATTATGGAGCTCAGGGGCACAGCAATTCACAAACTGGTAGAGTAATAAAGGACAACTATCGTACAAAAATCTGTTGAGGGAAGGCAACGAGGCGGAATTGAAAGCGAGGCAGAATAGAAGGAAACAGATTTCAACAGATACGTTGGAATCGCTTTTAAAGCACAGGAAGAGGGGCACAACTTCGAAAATGATGCACTTGGCCAAAAAGGGCGTATGCATTTTCTCCTGAGTATATTCAGGAGAAAACGCATATGCCCTTTTTGGCCAAGCAAGCAAGCGGGCAATGCAAATCTGCACTACAAAGAAGTATCACTTCCCACAAGTCAAAAAGGATATCCACAAAATGGGTAAAAAGCAGAAAGGCAAGACAGGGCCTGGAGAACAGGGAGCCTTGTTATGCTGATGGGCGGGATGTAAATTGCCAACTGCCTCTCTGGAGGAGTGCATTTTGTTCCCTAAAACAAGTAAACAACAGAGCTACAGAGACAAGGGCACTTCCAGTCTAGGGTATATACCTCGGGAAAACTGAAAATCAGTAAGACAGAGCCACCCCAAAATTTAGGGCTGCACTGCTTACAAGAACCTCAACTAGGCTACACCTTAAATATCCCAGGAAAGACAAAATTTTTTCAAGAGATTGTGGTAATTACATACGATGGAATATTTCTCTGCCATGAAATCAATGTCATCAGGCCAGTAGCAGCAAATTTAGTGGATTCAGTTACGAGGATTCTAAGTTAAATTAGTCACAGAGTAAAATAAACTTAGCATAAGATATCACTTATGAAGGTCATGTAAACATGGCTACACATGAACTGAGTTAGTAAAGAGAAGAGAGTCTCACATTTAGAAAACACTCTTACACCTGCTTAAGGGGTAAGGAGAGGTGGGGTGTTGCATAAAACCAGAGTTTGATATTAGTAAAGGCTCCATTCCAGAAACCAAATACAGAATAGAAAAGATCCACACCTTCCTCACTGAAAAGGAATCAACACCCCATACTTCCCTCAGAGGAATATATCTGACTAGTAAGAATCTTCAAACCTATATATTGATATGTCTCCGTAAGGGATCAAGTGTGTCTAGACTGGCATAAAAATGCAGTGGGAATCAGCTCAAACTCACTATAAAAAGGAATTTCAATAACCAAACAACAAAACAGGGAAATTCTTTACAATTCCTTCAGGGTCTCTGATGAAACCTGAAATGAACCTATCTACAACTACAGCTTGATTTGGCATAATGCTGGACATTTGGGACTGAGAGGATTGGTGAGACTGGGTGAGCAAACACAGACAGTTTAAAGCAATAATGCATGGCCTCCATTCCATGGTTCCAAACTCTCCAGGTGGAAGGGAATATTACTACAGCTATAACATGTACGTGAAACCTAGAGAATGGACACACTGTGTATACGAAAGGTTTCTAAAACTCAACTAATTGTCCCTCTCCTGGTGCTCCAGTTTGACTTTCCAACTGCTTTACTATCCATCTCTCAACTTGGAGAGACAGCCCCTTTAACCTCCTGGATAACACAGGTTGCCAATTTGGCAGAGGATGAAAGGGAACAGGGAGAACCAATGAGAGAGTAGCTGTTAGACATTTGGACGGGCATTTGTCACTCTAATTGCCCGGCAGGAAGAATAATTAACCAAGGACTCATCCCCCTGCCGGGAACCAGTATAGGTCCTGAACCGAAATTTTGGACTTGCGGTCAGCTCACAAACAACGATTTGATAAATGGAGCTCAGGGGCACAGCAATTCACAAACTGGCAGAGTAATAAAGGACAACTATCGTCCAAAAATATTTTGAAGGAAGGCAACGAGGCGGACTTGAAACCGAGGCAGAATTGCAGGAAACAGATTTCAAGAGGTACGTTGGAATCACCTGTAAAGCACAGGAAGAGGGGCACAATTTCGACAATGATGGACTTGGCCAAAAATGGTTTATTCGTTTTCTCCTGAATATATTCTGGAGAAAACGCATACACACTTTTTGGCCAAGCAAGCAGGCGGGCAATGCAAATCTGCACTACAAAGAAGTATCCCTTCCCACCGGTCAAAAGGGACATCGGCAAAATGTGTAAAAACCACAAAGGCAAGAGAGGGCCTGCAGAACAGGGAGCCTTGTTATGCTGATGGGCGGGATGTAAGTTGGCAACTGCCTCTCTGGAGGAGTGCACTGTGTTCCCTAAAACAAGTAAACAACAGAGCTACATAGTGAAGGGCACTTCCAGTCTAGGGAATATACCTTGGGAAAACTGAAAATCAATAAGACAGAGCCGCCCCAAAATTTAGGGATGCACTGCTTACAAGAACCTCAACTTGGGTACACTTTAAATATCCCAGGAAAGTTAAAAATTGTTCAAAAAATTGTGGTATTTACGTACGATGGAATATCCCTCAGCCATGAAATCAATGTCATAAGACCAGTAGCAGCAAAATGAGTGGATTCAGGTATGATGATTCTAAGTGAAATAAGTCACACAGAAAAAGAATCTTATCATACGATATCACTTAAGAAGATCCTGTAAACATGGCTACACATGAAGTGAGTGAGGAAAGAGAACAGTGTCTCACATTTAGAAAACTCTCTTATGCCTGCTTAAGGGGGAAGGAGAGGTGGGGTGATGCATGAAACCAGAGTTTGATATAAGCACAGGTACCGTTCCAAAAACCAACTATGGAATAGACAAGACCTACAACTTCCTCGGGGAAAGGGACTCAAAAACGTATATTTTCTGCAGAGGAATATATCTGACTAGTAAGAATCTTAAAACCTATGTATTGATATGTCTCCGTCAGGGAATCAAGTGTGTCTAGACTGGCATAAACATGGCAGTGAGAATCAGCTCAAACCCACTATAAAAAGGAATTTCAAAAATAAAACAAAAACCAGGGAAATTCTATACAATTCCTTCAGGGTCTCTGATGAAACCTGAAATGACCCTATCTATAATGACAGCTGGATGTGGCATAAGGCTGAACACATGGGACTGAGAGGATTTGTGAGATTGGGTGAGCAAATGCAGACCCTTTAATGCAATAATGCATGGCAGCCATTCCATTGGTCACAACTCTCCAGGTTGAAGGGAATATTACTACAGCTATAACATGTACAGGAGACCTAGAGAATGGACACACTGTGAATATGAAAGGTCTCTAAAACTCAAGGAATAATCCCTCTCCTTGTGCTCCAGTTTGACGTTCCAACTGCTTTACTATCAATCTCCCAACTTGTAGAGACAGCACCTTTAACCTCCTGGTGTACACATGTTGCCAATTTAGCAAAGGATGAAAGGCAAGAGGGAGAACCAATGAGAGAGTAGCTGTTAGACATTTGGACGGGCACATGTCTTTCTTATTTCCCGGGAGGAAGAAGAATTAACCAAAGTCTCAGCCACCCACCAAAAACCAGTATAGGTCCTGAACCAAAATATTGGACTTGTGTTCAGCTCACAAAAAACGAGTTAAAAATGGAGCTCAGGGACACAACAATTAACAAACTGGCAGAGTAATAAAGGGCAACTATCGTCCAAAAATCAGTTGAGGGAAGTCAACCAGGCGGACTTGAAAGCGAGGCAGAATAGCAGGAAACAGATTTCAAGAGCCACGTTGGAATCGCCTTTAAAGCATAGGAAGATGGGCAGAACTTCGACAATGATGCACCTGGCCACAAATGGCGTATGCGTTTTCTCCTGAATATATTCAGGAGAAAACGCATACGGCATTTCTGGCCAAGCAAGCAAGCGGACAATGCAAATCTGCACTAAAAAGAAGTATCACTTCCCACCAGTCAAAAGGGACATCCACAAAATGGGTAAAAACCAGAGGCTAGACAGGCCCTGGAGAACAGGGAGCCTTGTTATGCTGATGGGCGGGATGTAAATTGCCAACTGCCTCACTGGAGGAGTGCATTGTGTTCCCTAAAACACGTAAACAAGAAAGCGACAGAGCCAAGGGCACTTCCAGTCTAGGGAATATACCTTGGGAAAACTGAAAATCAATAAGACAGAGCCACCCTCAAATTTAGGGCTGCACTGCTTACAAGAACCTCAACTTGGGTACACATTAAATATCCCAGGAAATATAAAAATGGTTCAAAAAATTGTGGTACTCACATACGATGGAATATCCCTCAGCCATGAAATCAATGTCATAAGACCAGTAGCAGCTAAATGAGTGGATTCAGGTACGATGATTCTAACTGAAATAAGTCACACAGAAAAAGAAACTTATCATAAGATATCACTTATGAACATCCTGTAAACATGGCTACATATGAACTGAGTTAGGAAAGAGAACAGAGTCTCACATTTAGAAAACACTCTTATGCCTGCTTAAGGGGGAAGGAGAGGTGGGGTGATGCATAAAACCAGAGTTTGATATAAGCACAGGTACCATTCAAAAACCAACTATGGAATAGCCAAGACTTACACCTTCCTCAGTGAAAGGGATTCAAAACCCCATATTTCCCACAGAGGAATATATTGGATTAGTTAGAATCTTAAAACCTATGTATTGATATGTCTCCGTAAGGGAATCAAGTGTGTCTAGACTGGCATAAACATGGCAGCGAGAATCATCTCAAACCCACTATAAAAGGGAATTTCAAAAACAAAACAACAAAACAGGGAAATTCTTTACAATTCCTTCAGGGTCTCTGATGAAACCTGGAATGACCCTATCTACAATGACAGCTGGATGTGGCATAAGGCTGGACACATGGGACTGAGAGGATTGGTGAGATTGGGTGAGCAAATGCAGACCCTATAAAGCAATAATGCATGGCAACCATTCCATGGGTCCCAACTCTCCAGGTTGAAGAGTATATTACTACAGCTATAAAATGTACGGGAAACCTAGAGACTGGACACACTGTGAATACGAAAGGTCTCTAAAACTCAACGAATAGTCCCTCTGCTGGTGCTCAGGTTTGACTTTCGAACTGCTTTACTATCAATCTCCCAGCTTGGAGAGACGGCACCTTTAACCTCCTGTTTTGCACAGGTTGCCAATTTGGCAGAGGATGAAAGGGAAGAGGGAGAACCAATGAGAGAGTAGCTGTTAGGCATTTGGACGGGCACATGTCACTCTTATTTCCCGGGAGGAAGAAGAATTAACCAAAGTCTCAGCCACCCACCGCAAACCAGTATAGGTCCTGAACCAAAATATTGGACTTGCGTTCAGCTCACAATAAACGAGTTAAATTATGGAGCTCAGGGGCACAGCAATTCACAAACTGGTAGAGTAATAAAGGACAACTATCGTACAAAAATCTGTTGAGGGAAGGCAACGAGGCGGAATTGAAAGCGAGGCAGAATAGAAGGAAACAGATTTCAACAGATACGTTGGAATCGCTTTTAAAGCACAGGAAGAGGGGCACAACTTCGAAAATGATGCACTTGGCCAAAAAGGGCGTATGCATTTTCTGCTGAGTATATTCAGGAGAAAACGCATACGCCCTTTTTGGCCAAGCAAGCAAGCGGGCAATGCAAATCTGCACTACAAAGAAGTATCACTTCCCACAGGTCAAAAGGGATATCCACAAAATGGGTAAAAAGCAGAAAGGCAAGACAGGGCCTGGAGAACAGGGAGCCTTGTTATGCTGATGGGCGGGATGTAAATTGCCAACTGCCTCTCTGGAGGAGTGCATTTTGTTCCCTAAAACAAGTAAACAACAGAGCTACAGAGACAAGGGCCCTTCCAGTCTAGGGTATATACCTTGGGAAAACTGAAAATCAGTAAGACAGAGCCACCCCAAAATTTAGGGCTGCACTGCTTACAAGAACCTCAACTAGGCTACACCTTAAATATCCCAGGAAAGACAAAATTTTTTCAAGAGATTGTGGTAATTACATACGATGGAATATTTCTCTGCCATGAAATCAATGTCATCAGGCCAGTAGCAGCAAATTTAGTGGATTCAGTTACGAGGATTCTAAGTTAAATTAGTCACAGAGTAAAATAAACTTAGCATAAGATATCACTTATGAAGGTCATGTAAACATGGCTACACATGAACTGAGTTAGTAAAGAGAAGAGAGTCTCACATTTAGAAAACACTCTTACACCTGCTTAAGGGGTAAGGAGAGGTGGGGTGTTGCATAAAACCAGAGTTTGATATTAGTAAAGGCTCCATTCCAGAAACCAAATACAGAATAGAAAAGATCTACACCTTCCTCACTGAAAAGGAATCAACACCCCATACTTCCCTCAGAGGAATATATCTGACTAGTAAGAATCTTCAAACCTATATATTGATATGTCTCCGTAAGGGATCAAGTGTGTCTAGACTGGCATAAAAATGCAGTGGGAATCAGCTCAAACTCACTATAAAAAGGAATTTCAATAACCAAACAACAAAACAGGGAAATTCTTTACAATTCCTTCAGGGTCTCTGATGAAACCTGAAATGAACCTATCTACAACTACAGCTTGATTTGGCATAATGCTGGACATTTGGGACTGAGAGGATTGGTGAGACTGGGTGAGCAAACACAGACAGTTTAAAGCAATAATGCATGGCCTCCATTCCATGGTTCCAAACTCTCCAGGTGGAAGGGAATATTACTACAGCTATAACATGTACGTGAAACCTAGAGAATGGACACACTGTGTATACGAAAGGTTTCTAAAACTCAACTAATTGTCCCTCTCCTGGTGCTCCAGTTTGACTTTCCAACTGCTTTACTATCCATCTCTCAACTTGGAGAGACAGCCCCTTTAACCTCCTGGATAACACAGGTTGCCAATTTGGCAGAGGATGAAAGGGAACAGGGAGAACCAATGAGAGAGTAGCTGTTAGACATTTGGACGGGCATTTGTCACTCTAATTGCCCGGCAGGAAGAATAATTAACCAAGGACTCATCCCCCTGCCGGGAACCAGTATAGGTCCTGAACCGAAATTTTGGACTTGCGGTCAGCTCACAAACAACGATTTGATAAATGGAGCTCAGGGGCACAGCAATTCACAAACTGGCAGAGTAATAAAGGACAACTATCGTCCAAAAATATTTTGAAGGAAGGCAACGAGGCGGACTTGAAACCGAGGCAGAATTGCAGGAAACAGATTTCAAGAGGTACGTTGGAATCACCTGTAAAGCACAGGAAGAGGGGCACAATTTCGACAATGATGGACTTGGCCAAAAATGGTTTATTCGTTTTCTCCTGAATATATTCTGGAGAAAACGCATACACACTTTTTGGCCAAGCAAGCAGGCGGGCAATGCAAATCTGCACTACAAAGAAGTATCCCTTCCCACCGGTCAAAAGGGACATCGGCAAAATGTGTAAAAACCACAAAGGCAAGAGAGGGCCTGCAGAACAGGGAGCCTTGTTATGCTGATGGGCGGGATGTAAGTTGGCAACTGCCTCTCTGGAGGAGTGCACTGTGTTCCCTAAAACAAGTAAACAACAGAGCTACATAGTGAAGGGCACTTCCAGTCTAGGGAATATACCTTGGGAAAACTGAAAATCAATAAGACAGAGCCGCCCCAAAATTTAGGGATGCACTGCTTACAAGAACCTCAACTTGGGTACACTTTAAACATCCCAGGAAAGTTAAAAATTGTTCAAAAAATTGTGGTATTTACGTACGATGGAATATCCCTCAGCCATGAAATCAATGTCATAAGACCAGTAGCAGCAAAATGAGTGGATTCAGGTATGATGATTCTAAGTGAAATAAGTCACACAGAAAAAGAATCTTATCATACGATATCACTTAAGAAGATCCTGTAAACATGGCTACACATGAAGTGAGTGAGGAAAGAGAACAGTGTCTCACATTTAGAAAACTCTCTTATGCCTGCTTAAGGGGGAAGGAGAGGTGGGGTGATGCATAAAACCAGAGTTTGATATAAGCACAGGTACCGTTCCAAAAACCAACTATGGAATAGACAAGAGCTACAACTTCCTCGGGGAAAGGGACTCAAAAACGTATATTTTCTGCAGAGGAATATATCTGACTAGTAAGAATCTTAAAACCTATGTATTGATATGTCTCCGTCAGGGAATCAAGTGTGTCTAGACTGGCATAAACATGGCAGTGAGAATCAGCTCAAACCCACTATAAAAAGGAATTTCAAAAATAAAACAAAAACCAGGGAAATTCTATACAATTCCTTCAGGGTCTCTGATGAAACCTGGAATGACCCTATCTATAATGACAGCTGGATGTGGCATAAGGCTGAACACATGGGACTGAGAGGATTTGTGAGATTGGGTGAGCAAATGCAGACCCTTTAATGCAATAATGCATGGCAGCCATTCCATTGGTCACAACTCTCCAGGTTGAAGGGAATATTACTACAGCTATAACATGTACAGGAAACCTAGAGAATGGACACACTGTGAATATGAAAGGTCTCTAAAACTCAAGGAATAATCCCTCTCCTTGTGCTCCAGTTTGACGTTCCAACTGCTTTACTATCAATCTCCCAACTTGTAGAGACAGCACCTTTAACCTCCTGGTGTACACATGTTGCCAATTTAGCAAAGGATGAAAGGCAAGAGGGAGAACCAATGAGAGAGTAGCTGTTAGACATTTGGACGGGCACATGTCATTCTTATTTCCCGGGAGGAAGAAGAATTAACCAAAGTCTCAGCCACCCACCAAAAACCAGTATAGGTCCTGAACCAAAATATTGGACTTGCGTTCAGCTCACAAAAAACGAGTTAAAAATGGAGCTCAGGGACACAACAATTAACAAACTGGCAGAGTAATAAAGGGCAACTATCGTCCAAAAATCAGTTGAGGGAAGTCAACCAGGCGGACTTGAAAGCGAGGCAGAATAGCAGGAAACAGATTTCAAGAGCCACGTTGGAATCGCCTTTAAAGCATAGGAAGATGGGCAGAACTTCGACAATGATGCACCTGGCCACAAATGGCGTATGCGTTTTCTCCTGAATATATTCAGGAGAAAACGCATACGGCATTTCTGGCCAAGCAAGCAAGCGGGCAATGCAAATCTGCACTAAAAAGAAGTATCACTTCCCACCAGTCAAAAGGGACATCCACAAAATGGGTAAAAACCAGAGGCTAGACAGGCCCTGGAGAACAGGGAGCCTTGTTATGCTGATGGGCGGGATGTAAATTGCCAACTGCCTCACTGGAGGAGTGCATTGTGTTCCCTAAAACACGTAAACAAGAAAGCGACAGAGCCAAGGGCACTTCCAGTCTAGGGAATATACCTTGGGAAAACTGAAAATCAATAAGACAGAGCCACCCTCAAATTTAGGGCTGCACTGCTTACAAGAACCTCAACTTGGGTACACATTAAATATCCCAGGAAATATAAAAATGGTTCAAAAAATTGTGGTACTTACATACGATGGAATATCCCTCAGCCATGAAATCAATGTCATAAGACCAGTAGCAGCTAAATGAGTGGATTCAGGTACGATGATTCTAACTGAAATAAGTCACACAGAAAAAGAAACTTATCATAAGATATCACTTATGAACATCCTGTAAACATGGCTACATATGAACTGAGTTAGGAAAGAGAACAGAGTCTCCCATTTAGAAAACACTCTTATGCCTGCTTAAGGGGGAAGGAGAGGTGGGGTGATGCATAAAACCAGAGTTTGATATAAGCACAGGTACCATTCAAAAACCAACTATGGAATAGCCAAGACTTACACCTTCCTCAGTGAAAGGGATTCAAAACCCCATATTTCCCACAGAGGAATATATTGGATTAGTTAGAATCTTAAAACCTATGTATTGATATGTCTCCGTAAGGGAATCAAGTGTGTCTAGACTGGCATAAACATGGCAGCGAGAATCATCTCAAACCCACTATAAAAGGGAATTTCAAAAACAAAACAACAAAACAGGGAAATTCTTTACAATTCCTTCAGGGTCTCTGATGAAACCTGGAATGACCCTATCTACAATGACAGCTGGATGTGGCATAAGGCTGGACACATGGGACTGAGAGGATTGGTGAGATTGGGTGAGCAAATGCAGACCCTATAAAGCAATAATGCATGGCAACCATTCCATGGGTCCCAACTCTCCACGTTGAAGAGTATATTACTACAGCTATAAAATGTACGGGAAACCTAGAGACTGGACACACTGTGAATACGAAAGGTCTCTAAAACTCAACGAATAGTCCCTCTGCTGGTGCTCAGGTTTGACTTTCGAACTGCTTTACTATCAATCTCCCAGCTTGGAGAGACGGCACATTTAACCTCCTGTTTTGCACAGGTTGCCAATTTGGCAGAGGATGAAAGGGAAGAGGGAGAACCAATGAGAGAGTAGCTGTTAGGCATTTGGACGGGCACATGTCACTCTTATTTCCCGGGAGGAAGAAGAATTAACCAAAGTCTCAGCCACCCACCGCAAACCAGTATAGGTCCTGAACCAAAATATTGGACTTGCGTTCAGCTCACAATAAACGAGTTAAATTATGGAGCTCAGGGGCACAGCAATTCACAAACTGGTAGAGTAATAAAGGACAACTATCGTACAAAAATCTGTTGAGGGAAGGCAACGAGGCGGAATTGAAAGCGAGGCAGAATAGAAGGAAACAGATTTCAACAGATACGTTGGAATCGCTTTTAAAGCACAGGAAGAGGGGCACAACTTCGAAAATGATGCACTTGGCCAAAAAGGGCGTATGCATTTTCTGCTGAGTATATTCAGGAGAAAACGCATACGCCCTTTTTGGCCAAGCAAGCAAGCGGGCAATGCAAATCTGCACTACAAAGAAGTATCACTTCCCACAGGTCAAAAGGGATATCCACAAAATGGGTAAAAAGCAGAAAGGCAAGACAGGGCCTGGAGAACAGGGAGCCTTGTTATGCTGATGGGCGGGATGTAAATTGCCAACTGCCTCTCTGGAGGAGTGCATTTTGTTCCCTAAAACAAGTAAACAACAGAGCTACAGAGACAAGGGCCCTTCCAGTCTAGGGTATATACCTTGGGAAAACTGAAAATCAGTAAGACAGAGCCACCCCAAAATTTAGGGCTGCACTGCTTACAAGAACCTCAACTAGGCTACACCTTAAATATCCCAGGAAAGACAAAATTTTTTCAAGAGATTGTGGTAATTACATACGATGGAATATTTCTCTGCCATGAAATCAATGTCATCAGGCCAGTAGCAGCAAATTTAGTGGATTCAGTTACGAGGATTCTAAGTTAAATTAGTCACAGAGTAAAATAAACTTAGCATAAGATATCACTTATGAAGGTCATGTAAACATGGCTACACATGAACTGAGTTAGTAAAGAGAAGATTGTCTCACATTTAGAAAACACTCTTACACCTGCTTAAGGGGTAAGGAGAGGTGGGGTGTTGCATAAAACCAGAGTTTGATATTAGTAAAGGCTCCATTCCAGAAACCAAATACAGAATAGAAAAGATCTACACCTTCCTCACTGAAAAGGAATCAACACCCCATACTTCCCTCAGAGGAATATATCTGACTAGTAAGAATCTTCAAACCTATATATTGATATGTCTCCGTAAGGGATCAAGTGTGTCTAGACTGGCATAAAAATGCAGTGGGAATCAGCTCAAACTCACTATAAAAAGGAATTTCAATAACCAAACAACAAAACAGGGAAATTCTTTACAATTCCTTCAGGGTCTCTGATGAAACCTGAAATGAACCTATCTACAACTACAGCTTGATTTGGCATAATGCTGGACATTTGGGACTGAGAGGATTGGTGAGACTGGGTGAGCAAACACAGACAGTTTAAAGCAATAATGCATGGCCTCCATTCCATGGTTCCAAACTCTCCAGGTGGAAGGGAATATTACTACAGCTATAACATGTACGTGAAACCTAGAGAATGGACACACTGTGTATACGAAAGGTTTCTAAAACTCAACTAATTGTCCCTCTCCTGGTGCTCCAGTTTGACTTTCCAACTGCTTTACTATCCATCTCTCAACTTGGAGAGACAGCCCCTTTAACCTCCTGGATAACACAGGTTGCCAATTTGGCAGAGGATGAAAGGGAACAGGGAGAACCAATGAGAGAGTAGCTGTTAGACATTTGGACGGGCATTTGTCACTCTAATTGCCCGGCAGGAAGAATAATTAACCAAGGACTCATCCCCCTGCCGGGAACCAGTATAGGTCCTGAACCGAAATTTTGGACTTGCGGTCAGCTCACAAACAACGATTTGATAAATGGAGCTCAGGGGCACAGCAATTCACAAACTGGCAGAGTAATAAAGGACAACTATCGTCCAAAAATATTTTGAAGGAAGGCAACGAGGCGGACTTGAAACCGAGGCAGAATTGCAGGAAACAGATTTCAAGAGGTACGTTGGAATCACCTGTAAAGCACAGGAAGAGGGGCACAATTTCGACAATGATGGACTTGGCCAAAAATGGTTTATTCGTTTTCTCCTGAATATATTCTGGAGAAAACGCATACACACTTTTTGGCCAAGCAAGCAGGCGGGCAATGCAAATCTGCACTACAAAGAAGTATCCCTTCCCACCGGTCAAAAGGGACATCGGCAAAATGTGTAAAAACCACAAAGGCAAGAGAGGGCCTGCAGAACAGGGAGCCTTGTTATGCTGATGGGCGGGATGTAAGTTGGCAACTGCCTCTCTGGAGGAGTGCACTGTGTTCCCTAAAACAAGTAAACAACAGAGCTACATAGTGAAGGGCACTTCCAGTCTAGGGAATATACCTTGGGAAAACTGAAAATCAATAAGACAGAGCCGCCCCAAAATTTAGGGATGCACTGCTTACAAGAACCTCAACTTGGGTACACTTTAAACATCCCAGGAAAGTTAAAAATTGTTCAAAAAATTGTGGTATTTACGTACGATGGAATATCCCTCAGCCATGAAATCAATGTCATAAGACCAGTAGCAGCAAAATGAGTGGATTCAGGTATGATGATTCTAAGTGAAATAAGTCACACAGAAAAAGAATCTTATCATACGATATCACTTAAGAAGATCCTGTAAACATGGCTACACATGAAGTGAGTGAGGAAAGAGAACAGTGTCTCACATTTAGAAAACTCTCTTATGCCTGCTTAAGGGGGAAGGAGAGGTGGGGTGATGCATAAAACCAGAGTTTGATATAAGCACAGGTACCGTTCCAAAAACCAACTATGGAATAGACAAGAGCTACAACTTCCTCGGGGAAAGGGACTCAAAAACGTATATTTTCTGCAGAGGAATATATCTGACTAGTAAGAATCTTAAAACCTATGTATTGATATGTCTCCGTCAGGGAATCAAGTGTGTCTAGACTGGCATAAACATGGCAGTGAGAATCAGCTCAAACCCACTATAAAAAGGAATTTCAAAAATAAAACAAAAACCAGGGAAATTCTATACAATTCCTTCAGGGTCTCTGATGAAACCTGGAATGACCCTATCTATAATGACAGCTGGATGTGGCATAAGGCTGAACACATGGGACTGAGAGGATTTGTGAGATTGGGTGAGCAAATGCAGACCCTTTAATGCAATAATGCATGGCAGCCATTCCATTGGTCACAACTCTCCAGGTTGAAGGGAATATTACTACAGCTATAACATGTACAGGAAACCTAGAGAATGGACACACTGTGAATATGAAAGGTCTCTAAAACTCAAGGAATAATCCCTCTCCTTGTGCTCCAGTTTGACGTTCCAACTGCTTTACTATCAATCTCCCAAATTGTAGAGACAGCACCTTTAACCTCCTGGTGTACACATGTTGCCAATTTAGCAAAGGATGAAAGGCAAGAGGGAGAACCAATGAGAGAGTAGCTGTTAGACATTTGGACGGGCACATGTCATTCTTATTTCCCGGGAGGAAGAAGAATTAACCAAAGTCTCAGCCACCCACCAAAAACCAGTATAGGTCCTGAACCAAAATATTGGACTTGCGTTCAGCTCACAAAAAACGAGTTAAAAATGGAGCTCAGGGACACAACAATTAACAAACTGGCAGAGTAATAAAGGGCAACTATCGTCCAAAAATCAGTTGAGGGAAGTCAACCAGGCGGACTTGAAAGCGAGGCAGAATAGCAGGAAACAGATTTCAAGAGCCACGTTGGAATCGCCTTTAAAGCATAGGAAGATGGGCAGAACTTCGACAATGATGCACCTGGCCACAAATGGCGTATGCGTTTTCTCCTGAATATATTCAGGAGAAAACGCATACGGCATTTCTGGCCAAGCAAGCAAGCGGGCAATGCAAATCTGCACTAAAAAGAAGTATCACTTCCCACCAGTCAAAAGGGACATCCACAAAATGGGTAAAAACCAGAGGCTAGACAGGCCCTGGAGAACAGGGAGCCTTGTTATGCTGATGGGCGGGATGTAAATTGCCAACTGCCTCACTGGAGGAGTGCATTGTGTTCCCTAAAACACGTAAACAAGAAAGCGACAGAGCCAAGGGCACTTCCAGTCTAGGGAATATACCTTGGGAAAACTGAAAATCAATAAGACAGAGCCACCCTCAAATTTAGGGCTGCACTGCTTACAAGAACCTCAACTTGGGTACACATTAAATATCCCAGGAAATATAAAAATGGTTCAAAAAATTGTGGTACTTACATACGATGGAATATCCCTCAGCCATGAAATCAATGTCATAAGACCAGTAGCAGCTAAATGAGTGGATTCAGGTACGATGATTCTAACTGAAATAAGTCACACAGAAAAAGAAACTTATCATAAGATATCACTTATGAACATCCTGTAAACATGGCTACATATGAACTGAGTTAGGAAAGAGAACAGAGTCTCACATTTAGAAAACACTCTTATGCCTGCTTAAGGGGGAAGGAGAGGTGGGGTGATGCATAAAACCAGAGTTTGATATAAGCACAGGTACCATTCAAAAACCAACTATGGAATAGCCAAGACTTACACCTTCCTCAGTGAAAGGGATTCAAAACCCCATATTTCCCACAGAGGAATATATTGGATTAGTTAGAATCTTAAAACCTATGTATTGATATGTCTCCGTAAGGGAATCAAGTGTGTCTAGACTGGCATAAACATGGCAGCGAGAATCATCTCAAACCCACTATAAAAGGGAATTTCAAAAACAAAACAACAAAACAGGGAAATTCTTTACAATTCCTTCAGGGTCTCTGATGAAACCTGGAATGACCCTATCTACAATGACAGCTGGATGTGGCATAAGGCTGGACACATGGGACTGAGAGGATTGGTGAGATTGGGTGAGCAAATGCAGACCCTATAAAGCAATAATGCATGGCAACCATTCCATGGGTCCCAACTCTCCACGTTGAAGAGTATATTACTACAGCTATAAAATGTACGGGAAACCTAGAGACTGGACACACTGTGAATACGAAAGGTCTCTAAAACTCAACGAATAGTCCCTCTGCTGGTGCTCAGGTTTGACTTTCGAACTGCTTTACTATCAATCTCCCAGCTTGGAGAGACGGCACATTTAACCTCCTGTTTTGCACAGGTTGCCAATTTGGCAGAGGATGAAAGGGAAGAGGGAGAACCAATGAGAGAGTAGCTGTTAGGCATTTGGACGGGCACATGTCACTCTTATTTCCCGGGAGGAAGAAGAATTAACCAAAGTCTCAGCCACCCACCGCAAACCAGTATAGGTCCTGAACCAAAATATTGGACTTGCGTTCAGCTCACAATAAACGAGTTAAATTATGGAGCTCAGGGGCACAGCAATTCACAAACTGGTAGAGTAATAAAGGACAACTATCGTACAAAAATCTGTTGAGGGAAGGCAACGAGGCGGAATTGAAAGCGAGGCAGAATAGAAGGAAACAGATTTCAACAGATACGTTGGAATCGCTTTTAAAGCACAGGAAGAGGGGCACAACTTCGAAAATGATGCACTTGGCCAAAAAGGGCGTATGCATTTTCTGCTGAGTATATTCAGGAGAAAACGCATACGCCCTTTTTGGCCAAGCAAGCAAGCGGGCAATGCAAATCTGCACTACAAAGAAGTATCACTTCCCACAGGTCAAAAGGGATATCCACAAAATGGGTAAAAAGCAGAAAGGCAAGACAGGGCCTGGAGAACAGGGAGCCTTGTTATGCTGATGGGCGGGATGTAAATTGCCAACTGCCTCTCTGGAGGAGTGCATTTTGTTCCCTAAAACAAGTAAACAACAGAGCTACAGAGACAAGGGCCCTTCCAGTCTAGGGTATATACCTTGGGAAAACTGAAAATCAGTAAGACAGAGCCACCCCAAAATTTAGGGCTGCACTGCTTACAAGAACCTCAACTAGGCTACACCTTAAATATCCCAGGAAAGACAAAATTTTTTCAAGAGATTGTGGTAATTACATACGATGGAATATTTCTCTGCCATGAAATCAATGTCATCAGGCCAGTAGCAGCAAATTTAGTGGATTCAGTTACGAGGATTCTAAGTTAAATTAGTCACAGAGTAAAATAAACTTAGCATAAGATATCACTTATGAAGGTCATGTAAACATGGCTACACATGAACTGAGTTAGTAAAGAGAAGAGAGTCTCACATTTAGAAAACACTCTTACACCTGCTTAAGGGGTAAGGAGAGGTGGGGTGTTGCATAAAACCAGAGTTTGATATTAGTAAAGGCTCCATTCCAGAAACCAAATACAGAATAGAAAAGATCTACACCTTCCTCACTGAAAAGGAATCAACACCCCATACTTCCCTCAGAGGAATATATCTGACTAGTAAGAATCTTCAAACCTATATATTGATATGTCTCCGTAAGGGATCAAGTGTGTCTAGACTGGCATAAAAATGCAGTGGGAATCAGCTCAAACTCACTATAAAAAGGAATTTCAATAACCAAACAACAAAACAGGGAAATTCTTTACAATTCCTTCAGGGTCTCTGATGAAACCTGAAATGAACCTATCTACAACTACAGCTTGATTTGGCATAATGCTGGACATTTGGGACTGAGAGGATTGGTGAGACTGGGTGAGCAAACACAGACAGTTTAAAGCAATAATGCATGGCCTCCATTCCATGGTTCCAAACTCTCCAGGTGGAAGGGAATATTACTACAGCTATAACATGTACGTGAAACCTAGAGAATGGACACACTGTGTATACGAAAGGTTTCTAAAACTCAACTAATTGTCCCTCTCCTGGTGCTCCAGTTTGACTTTCCAACTGCTTTACTATCCATCTCTCAACTTGGAGAGACAGCCCCTTTAACCTCCTGGATAACACAGGTTGCCAATTTGGCAGAGGATGAAAGGGAACAGGGAGAACCAATGAGAGAGTAGCTGTTAGACATTTGGACGGGCATTTGTCACTCTAATTGCCCGGCAGGAAGAATAATTAACCAAGGACTCATCCCCCTGCCGGGAACCAGTATAGGTCCTGAACCGAAATTTTGGACTTGCGGTCAGCTCACAAACAACGATTTGATAAATGGAGCTCAGGGGCACAGCAATTCACAAACTGGCAGAGTAATAAAGGACAACTATCGTCCAAAAATATTTTGAAGGAAGGCAACGAGGCGGACTTGAAACCGAGGCAGAATTGCAGGAAACAGATTTCAAGAGGTACGTTGGAATCACCTGTAAAGCACAGGAAGAGGGGCACAATTTCGACAATGATGGACTTGGCCAAAAATGGTTTATTCGTTTTCTCCTGAATATATTCTGGAGAAAACGCATACACACTTTTTGGCCAAGCAAGCAGGCGGGCAATGCAAATCTGCACTACAAAGAAGTATCCCTTCCCACCGGTCAAAAGGGACATCGGCAAAATGTGTAAAAACCACAAAGGCAAGAGAGGGCCTGCAGAACAGGGAGCCTTGTTATGCTGATGGGCGGGATGTAAGTTGGCAACTGCCTCTCTGGAGGAGTGCACTGTGTTCCCTAAAACAAGTAAACAACAGAGCTACATAGTGAAGGGCACTTCCAGTCTAGGGAATATACCTTGGGAAAACTGAAAATCAATAAGACAGAGCCGCCCCAAAATTTAGGGATGCACTGCTTACAAGAACCTCAACTTGGGTACACTTTAAACATCCCAGGAAAGTTAAAAATTGTTCAAAAAATTGTGGTATTTACGTACGATGGAATATCCCTCAGCCATGAAATCAATGTCATAAGACCAGTAGCAGCAAAATGAGTGGATTCAGGTATGATGATTCTAAGTGAAATAAGTCACACAGAAAAAGAATCTTATCATACGATATCACTTAAGAAGATCCTGTAAACATGGCTACACATGAAGTGAGTGAGGAAAGAGAACAGTGTCTCACATTTAGAAAACTCTCTTATGCCTGCTTAAGGGGGAAGGAGAGGTGGGGTGATGCATAAAACCAGAGTTTGATATAAGCACAGGTACCGTTCCAAAAACCAACTATGGAATAGACAAGAGCTACAACTTCCTCGGGGAAAGGGACTCAAAAACGTATATTTTCTGCAGAGGAATATATCTGACTAGTAAGAATCTTAAAACCTATGTATTGATATGTCTCCGTCAGGGAATCAAGTGTGTCTAGACTGGCATAAACATGGCAGTGAGAATCAGCTCAAACCCACTATAAAAAGGAATTTCAAAAATAAAACAAAAACCAGGGAAATTCTATACAATTCCTTCAGGGTCTCTGATGAAACCTGGAATGACCCTATCTATAATGACAGCTGGATGTGGCATAAGGCTGAACACATGGGACTGAGAGGATTTGTGAGATTGGGTGAGCAAATGCAGACCCTTTAATGCAATAATGCATGGCAGCCATTCCATTGGTCACAACTCTCCAGGTTGAAGGGAATATTACTACAGCTATAACATGTACAGGAAACCTAGAGAATGGACACACTGTGAATATGAAAGGTCTCTAAAACTCAAGGAATAATCCCTCTCCTTGTGCTCCAGTTTGACGTTCCAACTGCTTTACTATCAATCTCCCAACTTGTAGAGACAGCACCTTTAACCTCCTGGTGTACACATGTTGCCAATTTAGCAAAGGATGAAAGGCAAGAGGGAGAACCAATGAGAGAGTAGCTGTTAGACATTTGGACGGGCACATGTCATTCTTATTTCCCGGGAGGAAGAAGAATTAACCAAAGTCTCAGCCACCCACCAAAAACCAGTATAGGTCCTGAACCAAAATATTGGACTTGCGTTCAGCTCACAAAAAACGAGTTAAAAATGGAGCTCAGGGACACAACAATTAACAAACTGGCAGAGTAATAAAGGGCAACTATCGTCCAAAAATCAGTTGAGGGAAGTCAACCAGGCGGACTTGAAAGCGAGGCAGAATAGCAGGAAACAGATTTCAAGAGCCACGTTGGAATCGCCTTTAAAGCATAGGAAGATGGGCAGAACTTCGACAATGATGCACCTGGCCACAAATGGCGTATGCGTTTTCTCCTGAATATATTCAGGAGAAAACGCATACGGCATTTCTGGCCAAGCAAGCAAGCGGGCAATGCAAATCTGCACTAAAAAGAAGTATCACTTCCCACCAGTCAAAAGGGACATCCACAAAATGGGTAAAAACCAGAGGCTAGACAGGCCCTGGAGAACAGGGAGCCTTGTTATGCTGATGGGCGGGATGTAAATTGCCAACTGCCTCACTGGAGGAGTGCATTGTGTTCCCTAAAACACGTAAACAAGAAAGCGACAGAGCCAAGGGCACTTCCAGTCTAGGGAATATACCTTGGGAAAACTGAAAATCAATAAGACAGAGCCACCCTCAAATTTAGGGCTGCACTGCTTACAAGAACCTCAACTTGGGTACACATTAAATATCCCAGGAAATATAAAAATGGTTCAAAAAATTGTGGTACTTACATACGATGGAATATCCCTCAGCCATGAAATCAATGTCATAAGACCAGTAGCAGCTAAATGAGTGGATTCAGGTACGATGATTCTAACTGAAATAAGTCACACAGAAAAAGAAACTTATCATAAGATATCACTTATGAACATCCTGTAAACATGGCTACATATGAACTGAGTTAGGAAAGAGAACAGAGTCTCACATTTAGAAAACACTCTTATGCCTGCTTAAGGGGGAAGGAGAGGTGGGGTGATGCATAAAACCAGAGTTTGATATAAGCACAGGTACCATTCAAAAACCAACTATGGAATAGCCAAGACTTACACCTTCCTCAGTGAAAGGGATTCAAAACCCCATATTTCCCACAGAGGAATATATTGGATTAGTTAGAATCTTAAAACCTATGTATTGATATGTCTCCGTAAGGGAATCAAGTGTGTCTAGACTGGCATAAACATGGCAGCGAGAATCATCTCAAACCCACTATAAAAGGGAATTTCAAAAACAAAACAACAAAACAGGGAAATTCTTTACAATTCCTTCAGGGTCTCTGATGAAACCTGGAATGACCCTATCTACAATGACAGCTGGATGTGGCATAAGGCTGGACACATGGGACTGAGAGGATTGGTGAGATTGGGTGAGCAAATGCAGACCCTATAAAGCAATAATGCATGGCAACCATTCCATGGGTCCCAACTCTCCACGTTGAAGAGTATATTACTACAGCTATAAAATGTACGGGAAACCTAGAGACTGGACACACTGTGAATACGAAAGGTCTCTAAAACTCAACGAATAGTCCCTCTGCTGGTGCTCAGGTTTGACTTTCGAACTGCTTTACTATCAATCTCCCAGCTTGGAGAGACGGCACATTTAACCTCCTGTTTTGCACAGGTTGCCAATTTGGCAGAGGATGAAAGGGAAGAGGGAGAACCAATGAGAGAGTAGCTGTTAGGCATTTGGACGGGCACATGTCACTCTTATTTCCCGGGAGGAAGAAGAATTAACCAAAGTCTCAGCCACCCACCGCAAACCAGTATAGGTCCTGAACCAAAATATTGGACTTGCGTTCAGCTCACAATAAACGAGTTAAATTATGGAGCTCAGGGGCACAGCAATTCACAAACTGGTAGAGTAATAAAGGACAACTATCGTACAAAAATCTGTTGAGGGAAGGCAACGAGGCGGAATTGAAAGCGAGGCAGAATAGAAGGAAACAGATTTCAACAGATACGTTGGAATCGCTTTTAAAGCACAGGAAGAGGGGCACAACTTCGAAAATGATGCACTTGGCCAAAAAGGGCGTATGCATTTTCTGCTGAGTATATTCAGGAGAAAACGCATACGCCCTTTTTGGCCAAGCAAGCAAGCGGGCAATGCAAATCTGCACTACAAAGAAGTATCACTTCCCACAGGTCAAAAGGGATATCCACAAAATGGGTAAAAAGCAGAAAGGCAAGACAGGGCCTGGAGAACAGGGAGCCTTGTTATGCTGATGGGCGGGATGTAAATTGCCAACTGCCTCTCTGGAGGAGTGCATTTTGTTCCCTAAAACAAGTAAACAACAGAGCTACAGAGACAAGGGCCCTTCCAGTCTAGGGTATATACCTTGGGAAAACTGAAAATCAGTAAGACAGAGCCACCCCAAAATTTAGGGCTGCACTGCTTACAAGAACCTCAACTAGGCTACACCTTAAATATCCCAGGAAAGACAAAATTTTTTCAAGAGATTGTGGTAATTACATACGATGGAATATTTCTCTGCCATGAAATCAATGTCATCAGGCCAGTAGCAGCAAATTTAGTGGATTCAGTTACGAGGATTCTAAGTTAAATTAGTCACAGAGTAAAATAAACTTAGCATAAGATATCACTTATGAAGGTCATGTAAACATGGCTACACATGAACTGAGTTAGTAAAGAGAAGAGAGTCTCACATTTAGAAAACACTCTTACACCTGCTTAAGGGGTAAGGAGAGGTGGGGTGTTGCATAAAACCAGAGTTTGATATTAGTAAAGGCTCCATTCCAGAAACCAAATACAGAATAGAAAAGATCTACACCTTCCTCACTGAAAAGGAATCAACACCCCATACTTCCCTCAGAGGAATATATCTGACTAGTAAGAATCTTCAAACCTATATATTGATATGTCTCCGTAAGGGATCAAGTGTGTCTAGACTGGCATAAAAATGCAGTGGGAATCAGCTCAAACTCACTATAAAAAGGAATTTCAATAACCAAACAACAAAACAGGGAAATTCTTTACAATTCCTTCAGGGTCTCTGATGAAACCTGAAATGAACCTATCTACAACTACAGCTTGATTTGGCATAATGCTGGACATTTGGGACTGAGAGGATTGGTGAGACTGGGTGAGCAAACACAGACAGTTTAAAGCAATAATGCATGGCCTCCATTCCATGGTTCCAAACTCTCCAGGTGGAAGGGAATATTACTACAGCTATAACATGTACGTGAAACCTAGAGAATGGACACACTGTGTATACGAAAGGTTTCTAAAACTCAACTAATTGTCCCTCTCCTGGTGCTCCAGTTTGACTTTCCAACTGCTTTACTATCCATCTCTCAACTTGGAGAGACAGCCCCTTTAACCTCCTGGATAACACAGGTTGCCAATTTGGCAGAGGATGAAAGGGAACAGGGAGAACCAATGAGAGAGTAGCTGTTAGACATTTGGACGGGCATTTGTCACTCTAATTGCCCGGCAGGAAGAATAATTAACCAAGGACTCATCCCCCTGCCGGGAACCAGTATAGGTCCTGAACCGAAATTTTGGACTTGCGGTCAGCTCACAAACAACGATTTGATAAATGGAGCTCAGGGGCACAGCAATTCACAAACTGGCAGAGTAATAAAGGACAACTATCGTCCAAAAATATTTTGAAGGAAGGCAACGAGGCGGACTTGAAACCGAGGCAGAATTGCAGGAAACAGATTTCAAGAGGTACGTTGGAATCACCTGTAAAGCACAGGAAGAGGGGCACAATTTCGACAATGATGGACTTGGCCAAAAATGGTTTATTCGTTTTCTCCTGAATATATTCTGGAGAAAACGCATACACACTTTTTGGCCAAGCAAGCAGGCGGGCAATGCAAATCTGCACTACAAAGAAGTATCCCTTCCCACCGGTCAAAAGGGACATCGGCAAAATGTGTAAAAACCACAAAGGCAAGAGAGGGCCTGCAGAACAGGGAGCCTTGTTATGCTGATGGGCGGGATGTAAGTTGGCAACTGCCTCTCTGGAGGAGTGCACTGTGTTCCCTAAAACAAGTAAACAACAGAGCTACATAGTGAAGGGCACTTCCAGTCTAGGGAATATACCTTGGGAAAACTGAAAATCAATAAGACAGAGCCGCCCCAAAATTTAGGGATGCACTGCTTACAAGAACCTCAACTTGGGTACACTTTAAACATCCCAGGAAAGTTAAAAATTGTTCAAAAAATTGTGGTATTTACGTACGATGGAATATCCCTCAGCCATGAAATCAATGTCATAAGACCAGTAGCAGCAAAATGAGTGGATTCAGGTATGATGATTCTAAGTGAAATAAGTCACACAGAAAAAGAATCTTATCATACGATATCACTTAAGAAGATCCTGTAAACATGGCTACACATGAAGTGAGTGAGGAAAGAGAACAGTGTCTCACATTTAGAAAACTCTCTTATGCCTGCTTAAGGGGGAAGGAGAGGTGGGGTGATGCATAAAACCAGAGTTTGATATAAGCACAGGTACCGTTCCAAAAACCAACTATGGAATAGACAAGAGCTACAACTTCCTCGGGGAAAGGGACTCAAAAACGTATATTTTCTGCAGAGGAATATATCTGACTAGTAAGAATCTTAAAACCTATGTATTGATATGTCTCCGTCAGGGAATCAAGTGTGTCTAGACTGGCATAAACATGGCAGTGAGAATCAGCTCAAACCCACTATAAAAAGGAATTTCAAAAATAAAACAAAAACCAGGGAAATTCTATACAATTCCTTCAGGGTCTCTGATGAAACCTGGAATGACCCTATCTATAATGACAGCTGGATGTGGCATAAGGCTGAACACATGGGACTGAGAGGATTTGTGAGATTGGGTGAGCAAATGCAGACCCTTTAATGCAATAATGCATGGCAGCCATTCCATTGGTCACAACTCTCCAGGTTGAAGGGAATATTACTACAGCTATAACATGTACAGGAAACCTAGAGAATGGACACACTGTGAATATGAAAGGTCTCTAAAACTCAAGGAATAATCCCTCTCCTTGTGCTCCAGTTTGACGTTCCAACTGCTTTACTATCAATCTCCCAAATTGTAGAGACAGCACCTTTAACCTCCTGGTGTACACATGTTGCCAATTTAGCAAAGGATGAAAGGCAAGAGGGAGAACCAATGAGAGAGTAGCTGTTAGACATTTGGACGGGCACATGTCATTCTTATTTCCCGGGAGGAAGAAGAATTAACCAAAGTCTCAGCCACCCACCAAAAACCAGTATAGGTCCTGAACCAAAATATTGGACTTGCGTTCAGCTCACAAAAAACGAGTTAAAAATGGAGCTCAGGGACACAACAATTAACAAACTGGCAGAGTAATAAAGGGCAACTATCGTCCAAAAATCAGTTGAGGGAAGTCAACCAGGCGGACTTGAAAGCGAGGCAGAATAGCAGGAAACAGATTTCAAGAGCCACGTTGGAATCGCCTTTAAAGCATAGGAAGATGGGCAGAACTTCGACAATGATGCACCTGGCCACAAATGGCGTATGCGTTTTCTCCTGAATATATTCAGGAGAAAACGCATACGGCATTTCTGGCCAAGCAAGCAAGCGGGCAATGCAAATCTGCACTAAAAAGAAGTATCACTTCCCACCAGTCAAAAGGGACATCCACAAAATGGGTAAAAACCAGAGGCTAGACAGGCCCTGGAGAACAGGGAGCCTTGTTATGCTGATGGGCGGGATGTAAATTGCCAACTGCCTCACTGGAGGAGTGCATTGTGTTCCCTAAAACACGTAAACAAGAAAGCGACAGAGCCAAGGGCACTTCCAGTCTAGGGAATATACCTTGGGAAAACTGAAAATCAATAAGACAGAGCCACCCTCAAATTTAGGGCTGCACTGCTTACAAGAACCTCAACTTGGGTACACATTAAATATCCCAGGAAATATAAAAATGGTTCAAAAAATTGTGGTACTTACATACGATGGAATATCCCTCAGCCATGAAATCAATGTCATAAGACCAGTAGCAGCTAAATGAGTGGATTCAGGTACGATGATTCTAACTGAAATAAGTCACACAGAAAAAGAAACTTATCATAAGATATCACTTATGAACATCCTGTAAACATGGCTACATATGAACTGAGTTAGGAAAGAGAACAGAGTCTCACATTTAGAAAACACTCTTATGCCTGCTTAAGGGGGAAGGAGAGGTGGGGTGATGCATAAAACCAGAGTTTGATATAAGCACAGGTACCATTCAAAAACCAACTATGGAATAGCCAAGACTTACACCTTCCTCAGTGAAAGGGATTCAAAACCCCATATTTCCCACAGAGGAATATATTGGATTAGTTAGAATCTTAAAACCTATGTATTGATATGTCTCCGTAAGGGAATCAAGTGTGTCTAGACTGGCATAAACATGGCAGCGAGAATCATCTCAAACCCACTATAAAAGGGAATTTCAAAAACAAAACAACAAAACAGGGAAATTCTTTACAATTCCTTCAGGGTCTCTGATGAAACCTGGAATGACCCTATCTACAATGACAGCTGGATGTGGCATAAGGCTGGACACATGGGACTGAGAGGATTGGTGAGATTGGGTGAGCAAATGCAGACCCTATAAAGCAATAATGCATGGCAACCATTCCATGGGTCCCAACTCTCCACGTTGAAGAGTATATTACTACAGCTATAAAATGTACGGGAAACCTAGAGACTGGACACACTGTGAATACGAAAGGTCTCTAAAACTCAACGAATAGTCCCTCTGCTGGTGCTCAGGTTTGACTTTCGAACTGCTTTACTATCAATCTCCCAGCTTGGAGAGACGGCACATTTAACCTCCTGTTTTGCACAGGTTGCCAATTTGGCAGAGGATGAAAGGGAAGAGGGAGAACCAATGAGAGAGTAGCTGTTAGGCATTTGGACGGGCACATGTCACTCTTATTTCCCGGGAGGAAGAAGAATTAACCAAAGTCTCAGCCACCCACCGCAAACCAGTATAGGTCCTGAACCAAAATATTGGACTTGCGTTCAGCTCACAATAAACGAGTTAAATTATGGAGCTCAGGGGCACAGCAATTCACAAACTGGTAGAGTAATAAAGGACAACTATCGTACAAAAATCTGTTGAGGGAAGGCAACGAGGCGGAATTGAAAGCGAGGCAGAATAGAAGGAAACAGATTTCAACAGATACGTTGGAATCGCTTTTAAAGCACAGGAAGAGGGGCACAACTTCGAAAATGATGCACTTGGCCAAAAAGGGCGTATGCATTTTCTGCTGAGTATATTCAGGAGAAAACGCATACGCCCTTTTTGGCCAAGCAAGCAAGCGGGCAATGCAAATCTGCACTACAAAGAAGTATCACTTCCCACAGGTCAAAAGGGATATCCACAAAATGGGTAAAAAGCAGAAAGGCAAGACAGGGCCTGGAGAACAGGGAGCCTTGTTATGCTGATGGGCGGGATGTAAATTGCCAACTGCCTCTCTGGAGGAGTGCATTTTGTTCCCTAAAACAAGTAAACAACAGAGCTACAGAGACAAGGGCCCTTCCAGTCTAGGGTATATACCTTGGGAAAACTGAAAATCAGTAAGACAGAGCCACCCCAAAATTTAGGGCTGCACTGCTTACAAGAACCTCAACTAGGCTACACCTTAAATATCCCAGGAAAGACAAAATTTTTTCAAGAGATTGTGGTAATTACATACGATGGAATATTTCTCTGCCATGAAATCAATGTCATCAGGCCAGTAGCAGCAAATTTAGTGGATTCAGTTACGAGGATTCTAAGTTAAATTAGTCACAGAGTAAAATAAACTTAGCATAAGATATCACTTATGAAGGTCATGTAAACATGGCTACACATGAACTGAGTTAGTAAAGAGAAGAGAGTCTCACATTTAGAAAACACTCTTACACCTGCTTAAGGGGTAAGGAGAGGTGGGGTGTTGCATAAAACCAGAGTTTGATATTAGTAAAGGCTCCATTCCAGAAACCAAATACAGAATAGAAAAGATCTACACCTTCCTCACTGAAAAGGAATCAACACCCCATACTTCCCTCAGAGGAATATATCTGACTAGTAAGAATCTTCAAACCTATATATTGATATGTCTCCGTAAGGGATCAAGTGTGTCTAGACTGGCATAAAAATGCAGTGGGAATCAGCTCAAACTCACTATAAAAAGGAATTTCAATAACCAAACAACAAAACAGGGAAATTCTTTACAATTCCTTCAGGGTCTCTGATGAAACCTGAAATGAACCTATCTACAACTACAGCTTGATTTGGCATAATGCTGGACATTTGGGACTGAGAGGATTGGTGAGACTGGGTGAGCAAACACAGACAGTTTAAAGCAATAATGCATGGCCTCCATTCCATGGTTCCAAACTCTCCAGGTGGAAGGGAATATTACTACAGCTATAACATGTACGTGAAACCTAGAGAATGGACACACTGTGTATACGAAAGGTTTCTAAAACTCAACTAATTGTCCCTCTCCTGGTGCTCCAGTTTGACTTTCCAACTGCTTTACTATCCATCTCTCAACTTGGAGAGACAGCCCCTTTAACCTCCTGGATAACACAGGTTGCCAATTTGGCAGAGGATGAAAGGGAACAGGGAGAACCAATGAGAGAGTAGCTGTTAGACATTTGGACGGGCATTTGTCACTCTAATTGCCCGGCAGGAAGAATAATTAACCAAGGACTCATCCCCCTGCCGGGAACCAGTATAGGTCCTGAACCGAAATTTTGGACTTGCGGTCAGCTCACAAACAACGATTTGATAAATGGAGCTCAGGGGCACAGCAATTCACAAACTGGCAGAGTAATAAAGGACAACTATCGTCCAAAAATATTTTGAAGGAAGGCAACGAGGCGGACTTGAAACCGAGGCAGAATTGCAGGAAACAGATTTCAAGAGGTACGTTGGAATCACCTGTAAAGCACAGGAAGAGGGGCACAATTTCGACAATGATGGACTTGGCCAAAAATGGTTTATTCGTTTTCTCCTGAATATATTCTGGAGAAAACGCATACACACTTTTTGGCCAAGCAAGCAGGCGGGCAATGCAAATCTGCACTACAAAGAAGTATCCCTTCCCACCGGTCAAAAGGGACATCGGCAAAATGTGTAAAAACCACAAAGGCAAGAGAGGGCCTGCAGAACAGGGAGCCTTGTTATGCTGATGGGCGGGATGTAAGTTGGCAACTGCCTCTCTGGAGGAGTGCACTGTGTTCCCTAAAACAAGTAAACAACAGAGCTACATAGTGAAGGGCACTTCCAGTCTAGGGAATATACCTTGGGAAAACTGAAAATCAATAAGACAGAGCCGCCCCAAAATTTAGGGATGCACTGCTTACAAGAACCTCAACTTGGGTACACTTTAAACATCCCAGGAAAGTTAAAAATTGTTCAAAAAATTGTGGTATTTACGTACGATGGAATATCCCTCAGCCATGAAATCAATGTCATAAGACCAGTAGCAGCAAAATGAGTGGATTCAGGTATGATGATTCTAAGTGAAATAAGTCACACAGAAAAAGAATCTTATCATACGATATCACTTAAGAAGATCCTGTAAACATGGCTACACATGAAGTGAGTGAGGAAAGAGAACAGTGTCTCACATTTAGAAAACTCTCTTATGCCTGCTTAAGGGGGAAGGAGAGGTGGGGTGATGCATAAAACCAGAGTTTGATATAAGCACAGGTACCGTTCCAAAAACCAACTATGGAATAGACAAGACCTACAACTTCCTCGGGGAAAGGGACTCAAAAACGTATATTTTCTGCAGAGGAATATATCTGACTAGTAAGAATCTTAAAACCTATGTATTGATATGTCTCCGTCAGGGAATCAAGTGTGTCTAGACTGGCATAAACATGGCAGTGAGAATCAGCTCAAACCCACTATAAAAAGGAATTTCAAAAATAAAACAAAAACCAGGGAAATTCTATACAATTCCTTCAGGGTCTCTGATGAAACCTGGAATGACCCTATCTATAATGACAGCTGGATGTGGCATAAGGCTGAACACATGGGACTGAGAGGATTTGTGAGATTGGGTGAGCAAATGCAGACCCTTTAATGCAATAATGCATGGCAGCCATTCCATTGGTCACAACTCTCCAGGTTGAAGGGAATATTACTACAGCTATAACATGTACAGGAGACCTAGAGAATGGACACACTGTGAATATGAAAGGTCTCTAAAACTCAAGGAATAATCCCTCTCCTTGTACTCCACTTTGACGTTCCAACTGCTTTACTATCAATCTCCCAACTTGTAGAGACAGCACCTTTAACCTCCTGGTGTACACATGTTGCCAATTTAGCAAAGAATGAAAGGCAAGAGGGAGAACCAATGAGAGAGTAGCTGTTAGACATTTGGACGGGCACATGTCTTTCTTATTTCCCGGGAGGAAGAAGAATTAACCAAAGTCTCAGCCACCCACCAAAAACCAGTATAGGTCCTGAACCAAAATATTGGACTTGTGTTCAGCTCACAAAAAACGAGTTAAAAATGGAGCTCAGGGACACAACAATTAACAAACTGGCAGAGTAATAAAGGGCAACTATCGTCCAAAAATCAGTTGAGGGAAGTCAACCAGGCGGACTTGAAAGCGAGGCAGAATAGCAGGAAACAGATTTCAAGAGCCACGTTGGAATCGCCTTTAAAGCATAGGAAGATGGGCAGAACTTCGACAATGATGCACCTGGCCACAAATGGCGTATGCGTTTTCTCCTGAATATATTCAGGAGAAAACGCATACGGCATTTCTGGCCAAGCAAGCAAGCGGGCAATGCAAATCTGCACTAAAAAGAAGTATCACTTCCCACCAGTCAAAAGGGACATCCACAAAATGGGTAAAAACCAGAGGCTAGACAGGCCCTGGAGAACAGGGAGCCTTGTTATGCTGATGGGCGGGATGTAAATTGCCAACTGCCTCACTGGAGGAGTGCATTGTGTTCCCTAAAACACGTAAACAAGAAAGCGACAGATCAAGGGCACTTCCAGTCTAGGGAATATACCTTGGGAAAACTGAAAATCAATAAGACAGAGCCACCCTCAAATTTAGGGCTGCACTGCTTACAAGAACCTCAACTTGGGTACACATTAAATATCCCAGGAAATATAAAAATGGTTCAAAAAATTGTGGTACTTACATACGATGGAATATCCCTCAGCCATGAAATCAATGTCATAAGACCAGTAGCAGCTAAATGAGTGGATTCAGGTACGATGATTCTAACTGAAATAAGTCACACAGAAAAAGAAACTTATCATAAGATATCACTTATGAACATCCTGTAAACATGGCTACATATGAACTGAGTTAGGAAAGAGAACAGAGTCTCACATTTAGAAAACACTCTTATGCCTGCTTAAGGGGGAAGGAGAGGTGGGGTGATGCATAAAACCAGAGTTTGATATAAGCACAGGTACCATTCAAAAACCAACTATGGAATAGCCAAGACTTACACCTTCCTCAGTGAAAGGGATTCAAAACCCCATATTTCCCACAGAGGAATATATTGGATTAGTTAGAATCTTAAAACCTATGTATTGATATGTCTCCGTAAGGGAATCAAGTGTGTCTAGACTGGCATAAACATGGCAGCGAGAATCATCTCAAACCCACTATAAAAGGGAATTTCAAAAACAAAACAACAAAACAGGGAAATTCTTTACAATTCCTTCAGGGTCTCTGATGAAACCTGGAATGACCCTATCTACAATGACAGCTGGATGTGGCATAAGGCTGGACACATGGGACTGAGAGGATTGGTGAGATTGGGTGAGCAAATGCAGACCCTATAAAGCAATAATGCATGGCAACCATTCCATGGGTCCCAACTCTCCAGGTTGAAGAGTATATTACTACAGCTATAAAATGTACGGGAAACCTAGAGACTGGACACACTGTGAATACGAAAGGTCTCTAAAACTCAACGAATAGTCCCTCTGCTGGTGCTCAGGTTTGACTTTCGAACTGCTTTACTATCAATCTCCCAGCTTCGAGAGACGGCACCTTTAACCTCCTGTTTTGCACAGGTTGCCAATTTGGCAGAGGATGAAAGGGAAGAGGGAGAACCAATGAGAGAGTAGCTGTTAGGCATTTGGACGGGCACATGTCACTCTTATTTCCCGGGAGGAAGAAGAATTAACCAAAGTCTCAGCCACCCACCGCAAACCAGTATAGGTCCTGAACCAAAATATTGGACTTGCGTTCAGCTCACAATAAACGAGTTAAATTATGGAGCTCAGGGGCACAGCAATTCACAAACTAGTAGAGTAATAAAGGACAACTATCGTACAAAAATCTGTTGAGGGAAGGCAACGAGGCGGAATTGAAAGCGAGGCAGAATAGAAGGAAACAGATTTCAACAGATACGTTGGAATCGCTTTTAAAGCACAGGAAGAGGGGCACAACTTCGAAAATGATGCACTTGGCCAAAAAGGGCGTATGCATTTTCTCCTGAGTATATTCAGGAGAAAACGCATACGCCCTTTTTGGCCAAGCAAGCAAGCGGGCAATGCAAATCTGCACTACAAAGAAGTATCACTTCCCACAGGTCAAAAGGGATATCCACAAAATGGGTAAAAAGCAGAAAGGCAAGACAGGGCCTGGAGAACAGGGAGCCTTGTTATGCTGATGGGCGGGATGTAAATTGCCAACTGCCTCTCTGGAGGAGTGCATTTTGTTCCCTAAAACAAGTAAACAACAGAGCTACAGAGACAAGGGCACTTCCAGTCTAGGGTATATACCTTGGGAAAACTGAAAATCAGTAAGACAGAGCCACCCCAAAATTTAGGGCTGCACTGCTTACAAGAACCTCAACTAGGCTACACCTTAAATATCCCAGGAAAGACAAAATTTTTTCAAGAGATTGTGGTAATTACATACGATGGAATATTTCTCTGCCATGAAATCAATGTCATCAGGCCAGTAGCAGCAAATTTAGTGGATTCAGTTACGAGGATTCTAAGTTAAATAGTCACAGAGTAAAATAAACTTAGCATAAGATATCACTTATGAAGGTCATGTAAACATGGCTACACATGAACTGAGTTAGTAAAGAGAAGAGAGTCTCACATTTAGAAAACACTCTTACACCTGCTTAAGGGGTAAGGAGAGGTGGGGTGTTGCATAAAACCAGAGTTTGATATTAGTAAAGGCTCCATTCCAGAAACCAAATACAGAATAGAAAAGATCTACACCTTCCTCACTGAAAAGGAATCAACACCCCATACTTCCCTCAGAGGAATATATCTGACTAGTAAGAATCTTCAAACCTATATATTGATATGTCTCCGTAAGGGATCAAGTGTGTCTAGACTGGCATAAAAATGCAGTGGGAATCAGCTCAAACTCACTATAAAAAGGAATTTCAATAACAAAACAACAAAACAGGGAAATTCTTTACAATTCCTTCAGGGTCTCTGATGAAACCTGAAATGAACCTATCTACAACTACAGCTTGATTTGGCATAATGCTGGACATTTGGGACTGAGAGGATTGGTGAGACTGGGTGAGCAAACACAGACAGTTTAAAGCAATAATGCATGGCCTCCATTCCATGGTTCCAAACTCTCCAGGTGGAAGGGAATATTACTACAGCTATAACATGTACGTGAAACCTAGAGAATGGACACACTGTGTATACGAAAGGTTTCTAAAACTCAACTAATTGTCCCTCTCCTGGTGCTCCAGTTTGACTTTCCAACTGCTTTACTATCCATCTCTCAACTTGGAGAGACAGCCCCTTTAACCTCCTGGATAACACAGGTTGCCAATTTGGCAGAGGATGAAAGGGAACAGGGAGAACCAATGAGAGAGTAGCTGTTAGACATTTGGACGGGCATTTGTCACTCTAATTGCCCGGCAGGAAGAATAATTAACCAAGGACTCATCCCCCTGCCGGGAACCAGTATAGGTCCTGAACCGAAATTTTGGACTTGCGGTCAGCTCACAAACAACGATTTGATAAATGGAGCTCAGGGGCACAGCAATTCACAAACTGGCAGATTAATAAAGGACAACTATCATCCAAAAATATTTTGAAGGAAGGCAACGAGGCAGACTTGAAACCGAGGCAGAATTGCAGGAAACAGATTTCAAGAGGTACGTTGGAATCACCTGTAAAGCACAGGAAGAGGGGCACAATTTCGACAATGATGGACTTGGCCAAAAATGGTTTATTCGTTTTCTCCTGAATATATTCTGGAGAAAACGCATACACACTTCTTGGCCAAGCAAGCAGGCGGGCAATGCAAATCTGCACTACAAAGAAGTATCCCTTCCCACCGGTCAAAAGGAACATCGGCAAAATGTGTAAAAACTACAAAGGCAAGAGAGGGCCTGCAGAACAGGGAGCCTTGTTATGCTGATGGGCGGGATGTAAGTTGGCAACTGCCTCTCTGGAGGAGTGCACTGTGTTCCCTAAAACAAGTAAACAACAGAGCTACATAGTGAAGGGCACTTCCAGTCTAGGGAATATACCTTGGGAAAACTGAAAATCAATAAGACAGAGCCGCCCCAAAATTTAGGGATGCACTGCTTACAAGAACCTCAACTTGGGTACAATTTAAATATCCCAGGAAAGTTAAATTTGTTCAAAAAATTGTGGTATTTACGTACGATGGAATATCCCTCAGCCATGAAATCAATGTCATAAGACCAGTAGCAGCAAAATGAGTGGATTCAGGTATGATGATTCTAAGTGAAATAAGTCACACAGAAAAAGAATCTTATCATACGATATCACTTAAGAAGATCCTATAAACATGGCTACACATGAAGTGAGTGAGGAAAGAGAACAGTGTCTCACATTTAGAAAACTCTCTTATGCCTGCTTAAGGGGGAAGGAGAGCTGGGGTGATGCATAAAACCAGAGTTTGATATAAGCACAGGTACCGTTCCAAAAACCAACTATGGAATAGACAAGACCTACAACTTCCTCGGGGAAAGGGACTCAAAAACGTATATTTTCTGCAGAGGAATATATCTGACTAGTAAGAATCTTAAAACCTATGTATTGATATGTCTCCGTCAGGGAATCAAGTGTGTCTAGACTGGCATAAACATGGCAGTGAGAATCAGCTCAAACCCACTATAAAAAGGAATTTCAAAAATAAAACAAAAACCAGGGAAATTCTATACAATTCCTTCAGGGTCTCTGATGAAACCTGGAATGACCCTATCTATAATGACAGCTGGATGTGGCATAAGGCTGAACACATGGGACTGAGAGGATTTGTGAGATTGGGTGAGCAAATGCAGACCCTTTAATGCAATAATGCATGGCAGCCATTCCATTGGTCACAACTCTCCAGGTTGAAGGGAATATTACTACAGCTATAACATGTACAGGAAGCCTAGAGAATGGACACACTGTGAATATGAAAGGTCTCTAAAACTCAAGGAATAATCCCTCTCCTTGTGCTCCACTTTGACGTTCCAACTGCTTTACTATCAATCTCCCAACTTGTAGAGACAGCACCTTTAACCTCCTGGTGTACACATGTTGCCAATTTAGCAAAGGATGAAAGGCAAGAGGGAGAACCAATGAGAGAGTAGCTGTTAGACATTTGGACGGGCACATGTCTTTCTTATTTCCCGGGAGGAAGAAGAATTAACCAAAGTCTCAGCCACCCACCAAAAACCAGTATAGGTCCTGAACCAAAATATTGGTCTTGCGTTCAGCTCACAAAAAACGAGTTAAAAATGGAGCTCAGGGACACAACAATTAACAAACTGGCAGAGTAATAAAGGGCAACTATCGTCCAAAAATCAGTTGAGGGAAGTCAACCAGGCGGACTTGAAAGCGAGGCAGAATAGCAGGAAACAGATTTCAAGAGCCACGTTGGAATCGCCTTTAAAGCATAGGAAGATGGGCAGAACTTCGACAATGATGCACCTGGCCACAAATGGCGTATGCGTTTTCTCCTGAATATATTCAGGAGAAAACGCATACGGCATTTCTGGCCAAGCAAGCAAGCGGGCAATGCAAATCTGCACTAAAAAGAAGTATCACTTCCCACCAGTCAAAAGGGACATCCACAAAATGGGTAAAAACCAGAGGCTAGACAGGCCCTGGAGAACAGGGAGCCTTGTTATGCTGATGGGCGGGATGTAAATTGCCAACTGCCTCACTGGAGGAGTGCATTGTGTTCCCTAAAACAAGTAAACAAGAAAGCGACAGAGCCAAGGGCACTTCCAGTCTAGGGAATATACCTTGGGAAAACTGAAAATCAATAAGACAGAGCCACCCTCAAATTTAGGGCTGCACTGCTTACAAGAACCTCAACTTGGGTACACATTAAATATCCCAGGAAATATAAAAATGGTTCAAAAAATTGTGGTACTTACATACGATGGAATATCCCTCAGCCATGAAATCAATGTCATAAGACCAGTAGCATCTAAATGAGTGGATTCAGGTACGATGATTCTAACTGAAATAAGTCACACAGAAAAAGAAACTTATCATAAGATATCACTTATGAACATCCTGTAAACATGGCTACATATGAACTGAGTTAGGAAAGAGAACAGAGTCTCACATTTAGAAAACACTCTTATGCCTGCTTAAGGGGGAAGGAGAGGTGGGGTGATGCATAAAACCAGAGTTTGATATAAGCACAGGTACCATTCAAAAACCAACTATGGAATAGCCAAGACTTACACCTTCCTCAGTGAAAGGGATTCAAAACCCCATATTTCCCACAGAGGAATATATTGGATTAGTTAGAATCTTAAAACCTATGTATTGATATGTCTCCGTAAGGGAATCAAGTGTGTCTAGACTGGCATAAACATGGCAGCGAGAATCATCTCAAACCCACTATAAAAGGGAATTTCAAAAACAAAACAACAAAACAGGGAAATTCTTTACAATTCCTTCAGGGTCTCTGATGAAACCTGGAATGACCCTATCTACAATGACAGCTGGATGTGGCATAAGGCTGGACACATGGGACTGAGAGGATTGGTGAGATTGGGTGAGCAAATGCAGACCCTATAAAGCAATAATGCATGGCAACCATTCCATGGGTCCCAACTCTCCACGTTGAAGAGTATATTACTACAGCTATAAAATGTACGGGAAACCTAGAGACTGGACACACTGTGAATACGAAAGGTCTCTAAAACTCAACGAATAGTCCCTCTGCTGGTGCTCAGGTTTGACTTTCCAACTGCTTTACTATCAATCTCCCAGCTTGGAGAGACGGCACCTTTAACCTCCTGTTTTGCACAGGTTGCCAATTTGGCAGAGGATGAAAGGGAAGAGGGAGAACCAATGAGAGAGTAGCTGTTAGGCATTTGGACGGGCACATGTCACTCTTATTTCCCGGGAGGAAGAAGAATTAACCAAAGTCTCAGCCACCCACCGCAAACCAGTATAGGTCCTGAACCAAAATATTGGACTTGCGTTCAGCTCACAATAAACGAGTTAAATTATGGAGCTCAGGGGCACAGCAATTCACAAACTGGTAGAGTAATAAAGGACAACTATCGTACAAAAATCTGTTGAGGGAAGGCAACGAGGCGGAATTGAAAGCGAGGCAGAATAGAAGGAAACAGATTTCAACAGATACGTTGGGATCGCTTTTAAAGCACAGGAAGAGGGGCACAACTTCGAAAATGATGCACTTGGCCAAAAAGGGCGTATGCATTTTCTGCTGAGTATATTCAGGAGAAAACGCATACGCCCTTTTTGGCCAAGCAAGCAAGCGGGCAATGCAAATCTGCACTACAAAGAAGTATCACTTCCCACAGGTCAAAAGGGATATCCACAAAATGGGTAAAAAGCAGAAAGGCAAGACAGGGCCTGGAGAACAGGGAGCCTTGTTATGCTGATGGGCGGGATGTAAATTGCCAACTGCCTCTCTGGAGGAGTGCATTTTGTTCCCTAAAACAAGTAAACAACAGAGCTACAGAGACAAGGGCCCTTCCAGTCTAGGGTATATACCTTGGGAAAACTGAAAATCAGTAAGACAGAGCCACCCCAAAATTTAGGGCTGCACTGCTTACAAGAACCTCAACTAGGCTACACCTTAAATATCCCAGGAAAGACAAAATTTTTTCAAGAGATTGTGGTAATTACATACGATGGAATATTTCTCTGCCATGAAATCAATGTCATCAGGCCAGTAGCAGCAAATTTAGTGGATTCAGTTACGAGGATTCTAAGTTAAATTAGTCACAGAGTAAAATAAACTTAGCATAAGATATCACTTATGAAGGTCATGTAAACATGGCTACACATGAACTGAGTTAGTAAAGAGAAGAGAGTCTCACATTGAGAAAACACTCTTACACCTGCTTAAGGGGTAAGGAGAGGTGGGGTGTTGCATAAAACCAGAGTTTGATATTAGTAAAGGCTCCATTCCAGAAACCAAATACAGAATAGAAAAGATCCACACCTTCCTCACTGAAAAGGAATCAACACCCCATACTTCCCTCAGAGGAATATATCTGACTAGTAAGAATCTTCAAACCTATATATTGATATGTCTCCGTAAGGGATCAAGTGTGTCTAGACTGGCATAAAAATGCAGTGGGAATCAGCTCAAACTCACTATAAAAAGGAATTTCAATAACAAAACAACAAAACAGGGAAATTCTTTACAATTCCTTCAGGGTCTCTGATGAAACCTGAAATGAACCTATCTACAACTACAGCTTGATTTGGCATAATGCTGGACATTTGGGACTGAGAGGATTGGTGAGACTGGGTGAGCAAACACAGACAGTTTAAAGCAATAATGCATGGCCTCCATTCCATGGTTCCAAACTCTCCAGGTGGAAGGGAATATTACTACAGCTATAACATGTACGTGAAACCTAGAGAATGGACACACTGTGTATACGAAAGGTTTCTAAAACTCAACTAATTGTCCCTCTCCTGGTGCTCCAGTTTGACTTTCCAACTGCTTTACTATCCATCTCTCAACTTGGAGAGACAGCCCCTTTAACCTCCTGGATAACACAGGTTGCCAATTTGGCAGAGGATGAAAGGGAACAGGGAGAACCAATGAGAGAGTAGCTGTTAGACATTTGGACGGGCATTTGTCACTCTAATTGCCCGGCAGGAAGAATAATTAACCAAGGACTCATCCCCCTGCCGGGAACCAGTATAGGTCCTGAACCGAAATTTTGGACTTGCGGTCAGCTCACAAACAACGATTTGATAAATGGAGCTCAGGGGCACAGCAATTCACAAACTGGCAGATTAATAAAGGACAACTATCATCCAAAAATATTTTGAAGGAAGGCAACGAGGCGGACTTGAAACCGAGGCAGAATTGCAGGAAACAGATTTCAAGAGGTACGTTGGAATCACCTGTAAAGCACAGGAAGAGGGGCACAATTTCGACAATGATGGACTTGGCCAAAAATGGTTTATTCGTTTTCTCCTGAATATATTCTGGAGAAAACGCATACACACTTCTTGGCCAAGCAAGCAGGCGGGCAATGCAAATCTGCACTACAAAGAAGTATCCCTTCCCACCGGTCAAAAGGAACATCGGCAAAATGTGTAAAAACTACAAAGGCAAGAGAGGGCCTGCAGAACAGGGAGCCTTGTTATGCTGATGGGCGGGATGTAAGTTGGCAACTGCCTCTCTGGAGGAGTGCACTGTGTTCCCTAAAACAAGTAAACAACAGAGCTACATAGTGAAGGGCACTTCCAGTCTAGGGAATATACCTTGGGAAAACTGAAAATCAATAAGACAGAGCCGCCCCAAAATTTAGGGATGCACTGCTTACAAGAACCTCAACTTGGGTACACTTTAAATATCCCAGGAAAGTTAAAAATTGTTCAAAAATTGTGGTATTTACGTACGATGGAATATCCCTCAGCCATGAAATCAATGTCATAAGACCAGTAGCAGCAAAATGAGTGGATTCAGGTATGATGATTCTAAGTGAAATAAGTCACACAGAAAAAGAATCTTATCATACGATATCACTTAAGAAGATCCTGTAAACATGGCTACACATGAAGTGAGTGAGGAAAGAGAACAGTGTCTCACATTTAGAAAACTCTCTTATGCCTGCTTAAGGGGGAAGGAGAGGTGGGGTGATGCATAAAACCAGAGTTTGATATAAGCACAGGTACCGTTCCAAAAACCAACTATGGAATAGACAAGAGCTACAACTTCCTCGGGGAAAGGGACTCAAAAACGTATATTTTCTGCAGAGGAATATATCTGACTAGTAAGAATCTTAAAACCTATGTATTGATATGTCTCCGTCAGGGAATCAAGTGTGTCTAGACTGGCATAAACATGGCAGTGAGAATCAGCTCAAACCCACTATAAAAAGGAATTTCAAAAATAAAACAAAAACCAGGGAAATTCTATACAATTCCTTCAGGGTCTCTGATGAAACCTGGAATGACCCTATCTATAATGACAGCTGGATGTGGCATAAGGCTGAACACATGGGACTGAGAGGATTTGTGAGATTGGGTGAGCAAATGCAGACCCTTTAATGCAATAATGCATGGCAGCCATTCCATTGGTCACAACTCTCCAGGTTGAAGGGAATATTACTACAGCTATAACATGTACAGGAAGCCTAGAGAATGGACACACTGTGAATATGAAAGGTCTCTAAAACTCAAGGAATAATCCCTCTCCTTGTGCTCCACTTTGACGTTCCAACTGCTTTACTATCAATCTCCCAACTTGTAGAGACAGCACCTTTAACCTCCTGGTGTACACATGTTGCCAATTTTGCAAAGGATGAAAGGCAAGAGGGAGAACCAATGAGAGAGTAGCTGTTAGACATTTGGACGGGCACATGTCTTTCTTATTTCCCGGGAGGAAGAAGAATTAACCAAAGTCTCAGCCACCCACCAAAAACCAGTATAGGTCCTGAACCAAAATATTGGACTTGCGTTCAGCTCACAAAAAACGAGTTAAAAATGGAGCTCAGGGACACAACAATTAACAAACTGGCAGAGTAATAAAGGGCAACTATCGTCCAAAAATCAGTTGAGGGAAGTCAACCAGGCTGACTTGAAAGCGAGGCAGAATAGCAGGAAACAGATTTCAAGAGCCACGTTGGAATCGCCTTTAAAGCATAGGAAGATGGGCAGAACTTCGACAATGATGCACCTGGCCACAAATGGCGTATGCGTTTTCTCCTGAATATATTCAGGAGAAAACGCATACGGCATTTCTGGCCAAGCAAGCAAGCGGGCAATGCAAATCTGCACTAAAAAGAAGTATCACTTCCCACCAGTCAAATGGGACATCCACAAAATGGGTAAAAACCAGAGGCTAGACAGGCCCTGGAGAACAGGGAGCCTTGTTATGCTGATGGGCGGGATGTAAATTGCCAACTGCCTCACTGGAGGAGTGCATTGTGTTCCCTAAAACAAGTAAACAAGAAAGCGACAGAGCCAAGGGCACTTCCAGTCTAGGGAATATACCTTGGGAAAACTGAAAATCAATAAGACAGAGCCACCCTCAAATTTAGGGCTGCACTGCTTACAAGAACCTCAACTTGGGTACACATTAAATATCCCAGGAAATATAAAAATGGTTCAAAAAATTGTGGTACTTACATACGATGGAATATCCCTCAGCCATGAAATCAATGTCATAAGACCAGTAGCAGCTAAATGAGTGGATTCAGGTACGATGATTCTAACTGAAACAAGTCACACAGAAAAAGAAACTTATCATAAGATATCACTTATGAACATCCTGTAAACATGGCTACATATGAACTGAGTTAGGAAAGAGAACAGAGTCTCACATTTAGAAAACACTCTTATGCCTGCTTAAGGGGGAAGGAGAGGTGGGGTGATGCATAAAACCAGAGTTTGATATAAGCACAGGTACCATTCAAAAGCCAACTATGGAATAGCCAAGACTTACACCTTCCTCAGTGAAAGGGATTCAAAACCCCATATTTCCCACAGAGGAATATATTGGATTAGTTAGAATCTTAAAACCTATGTATTGATATGTCTCCGTAAGGGAATCAAGTGTGTCTAGACTGGCATAAACATGGCAGCGAGAATCATCTCAAACCCACTATAAAAGGGAATTTCAAAAACAAAACAACAAAACAGGGAAATTCTTTACAATTCCTTCAGGGTCTCTGATGAAACCTGGAATGACCCTATCTACAATGACAGCTGGATGTGGCATAAGGCTGGACACATGGGACTGAGAGGATTGGTGAGATTGGGTGAGCAAATGCAGACCCTATAAAGCAATAATGCATGGCAACCATTCCATGGGTCCCAACTCTCCAGGTTGAAGAGTATATTACTACAGCTATAAAATGTACGGGAAACCTAGAGACTGGACACACTGTGAATACGAAAGGTCTCTAAAACTCAACGAATAGTCCCTCTGCTGGTGCTCAGGTTTGACTTTCCAACTGCTTTACTATCAATCTCCCAGCTTGGAGAGACGGCACCTTTAACCTCCTGTTTTGCACAGGTTGCCAATTTGGCAGAGGATGAAAGGGAAGAGGGAGAACCAATGAGAGAGTAGCTGTTAGGCATTTGGACGGGCACATGTCACTCTTATTTCCCGGGAGGAAGAAGAATTAACCAAAGTCTCAGCCACCCACCGCAAACCAGTATAGGTCCTGAACCAAAATATTGGACTTGCGTTCAGCTCACAATAAACGAGTTAAATTATGGAGCTCAGGGGCACAGCAATTCACAAACTGGTAGAGTAATAAAGGACAACTATCGTACAAAAATCTGTTGAGGGAAGGCAACGAGGCGGAATTGAAAGCGAGGCAGAATAGAAGGAAACAGATTTCAACAGATACGTTGGAATCGCTTTTAAAGCACAGGAAGAGGGGCACAACTTCGAAAATGATGCACTTGGCCAAAAAGGGCGTATGCATTTTCTGCTGAGTATATTCAGGAGAAAACGCATACGCCCTTTTTGGCCAAGCAAGCAAGCGGGCAATGCAAATCTGCACTACAAAGAAGTATCACTTCCCACAGGTCAAAAGGGATATCCACAAAATGGGTAAAAAGCAGAAAGGCAAGACAGGGCCTGGAGAACAGGGAGCCTTGTTATGCTGATGGGCGGGATGTAAATTGCCAACTGCCTCTCTGGAGGAGTGCATTTTGTTCCCTAAAACAAGTAAACAACAGAGCTACAGAGACAAGGGCACTTCCAGTCTAGGGTATATACCTTGGGAAAACTGAAAATCAGTAAGACAGAGCCACCCCAAAATTTAGGGCTGCACTGCTTACAAGAACCTCAACTAGGCTACACCTTAAATATCCCAGGAAAGACAAAATTTTTTCAAGAGATTGTGGTAATTACATACGATGGAATATTTCTCTGCCATGAAATCAATGTCATCAGGCCAGTAGCAGCAAATTTAGTGGATTCAGTTACGAGGATTCTAAGTTAAATTAGTCACAGAGTAAAATAAACTTAGCATAAGATATCACTTATGAAGGTCATGTAAACATGGCTACACATGAACTGAGTTAGTAAAGAGAAGAGAGTCTCACATTGAGAAAACACTCTTACACCTGCTTAAGGGGTAAGGAGAGGTGGGGTGTTGCATAAAACCAGAGTTTGATATTAGTAAAGGCTCCATTCCAGAAACCAAATACAGAATAGAAAAGATCTACACCTTCCTCACTGAAAAGGAATCAACACCCCATACTTCCCTCAGAGGAATATATCTGACTAGTAAGAATCTTCAAACCTATATATTGATATGTCTCCGTAAGGGATCAAGTGTGTCTAGACTGGCATAAAAATGCAGTGGGAATCAGCTCAAACTCACTATAAAAAGGAATTTCAATAACAAAACAACAAAACAGGGAAATTCTTTACAATTCCTTCAGGGTCTCTGATGAAACCTGAAATGAACCTATCTACAACTACAGCTTGATTTGGCATAATGCTGGACATTTGGGACTGAGAGGATTGGTGAGACTGGGTGAGCAAACACAGACAGTTTAAAGCAATAATGCATGGCCTCCATTCCATGGTTCCAAACTCTCCAGGTGGAAGGGAATATTACTACAGCTATAACATGTACGTGAAACCTAGAGAATGGACACACTGTGTATACGAAAGGTTTCTAAAACTCAACTAATTGTCCCTCTCCTGGTGCTCCAGTTTGACTTTCCAACTGCTTTACTATCCATCTCTCAACTTGGAGAGACAGCCCCTTTAACCTCCTGGATAACACAGGTTGCCAATTTGGCAGAGGATGAAAGGGAACAGGGAGAACCAATGAGAGAGTAGCTGTTAGACATTTGGACGGGCATTTGTCACTCTAATTGCCCGGCAGGAAGAATAATTAACCAAGGACTCATCCCCCTGCCGGGAACCAGTATAGGTCCTGAACCGAAATTTTGGACTTGCGGTCAGCTCACAAACAACGATTTGATAAATGGAGCTCAGGGGCACAGCAATTCACAAACTGGCAGAGTAATAAAGGACAACTATCGTCCAAAAATATTTTGAAGGAAGGCAACGAGGCGGACTTGAAACCGAGGCAGAATTGCAGGAAACAGATTTCAAGAGGTACGTTGGAATCATCTGTAAAGCACAGGAAGAGGGGCACAATTTCGACAATGATGGACTTGGCCAAAAATGGTTTATTCGTTTTCTCCTGAATATATTCTGGAGAAAACGCATACACACTTCTTGGCCAAGCAAGCAGGCGGGCAATGCAAATCTGCACTACAAAGAAGTATCCCTTCCCACCGGTCAAAAGGGACATCGGCAAAATATGTAAAAACCACAAAGGCAAGAGAGGGCCTGCAGAACAGGGAGCCTTGTTATGCTGATGGGCGGGATGTAAGTTGGCAACTGCCTCTCTGGAGGAGTGCACTGTGTTCCCTAAAACAAGTAAACAACAGAGCTACATAGTGAAGGGCACTTCCAGTCTAGGGAATATACCTTGGGAAAACTGAAAATCAATAAGACAGAGCCGCCCCAAAATTTAGGGATGCACTGCTTACAAGAACCTCAACTTGGGTACACTTTAAATATCCCAGGAAAGTTAAAAATTGTTCAAAAAATTGTGGTATTTACGTACGATGGAATATCCCTCAGCCATGAAATCAATGTCATAAGACCAGTAGCAGCAAAATGAGTGGATTCAGGTATGATGATTCTAAGTGAAATAAGTCACACAGAAAAAGAATCTTATCATACGATATCACTTAAGAAGATCCTGTAAACATGGCTACACATGAAGTGAGTGAGGAAAGAGAACAGTGTCTCACATTTAGAAAACTCTCTTATGCCTGCTTAAGGGGGAAGGAGAGGTGGGGTGATGCATAAAACCAGAGTTTGATATAAGCACAGGTACCGTTCCAAAAACCAACTATGGAATAGACAAGACCTACAACTTCCTCGGGGAAAGGGACTCAAAAACGTATATTTTCTGCAGAGGAATATATCTGACTAATAAGAATCTTAAAACCTATGTATTGATATGTCTCCGTCAGGGAATCAAGTGTGTCTAGACTGGCATAAACATGGCAGTGAGAATCAGCTCAAACCCACTATAAAAAGGAATTTCAAAAATAAAACAAAAACCAGGGAAATTCTATACAATTCCTTCAGGGTCTCTGATGAAACCTGGAATGACCCTATCTATAATGACAGCTGGATGTGGCATAAGGCTGAACACATGGGACTGAGAGGATTTGTGAGATTGGGTGAGCAAATGCAGACCCTTTAATGCAATAATGCATGGCAGCCATTCCATTGGTCACAACTCTCCAGGTTGAAGGGAATATTACTACAGCTATAACATGTACAGGAAGCCTAGAGAATGGACACACTGTGAATATGAAAGGTCTCTAAAACTCAAGGAATAATCCCTCTCCTTGTGCTCCAGTTTGACGTTCCAACTGCTTTACTATCAATCTCCCAACTTGTAGAGACAGCACCTTTAACCTCCTGGTGTACACATGTTGCCAATTTAGCAAAGGATGAAAGGCAAGAGGGAGAACCAATGAGAGAGTAGCTGTTAGACATTTGGACGGGCACATGTCTTTCTTATTTCCCGGGAGGAAGAAGAATTAACCAAAGTCTCAGCCACCCACCAAAAACCAGTATAGGTCCTGAACCAAAATATTGGACTTGCGTTCAGCTCACAAAAAACGAGTTAAAAATGGAGCTCAGGGACACAACAATTAACAAACTGGCAGAGTAATAAAGGGCAACTATCGTCCAAAAATCAGTTGAGGGAAGTCAACCAGGCGGACTTGAAAGCGAGGCAGAATAGCAGGAAACAGATTTCAAGAGCCACGTTGGAATCGCCTTTAAAGCATAGGAAGATGGGCAGAACTTCGACAATGATGCACCTGGCCACAAATGGCGTATGCGTTTTCTCCTGAATATATTCAGGAGAAAACGCATACGGCATTTCTGGCCAAGCAAGCAAGCGGGCAATGCAAATCTGCACTAAAAAGAAGTATCACTTCCCACCAGTCAAAAGGGACATCCACAAAATGGGTAAAAACCAGAGGCTAGACAGGCCCTGGAGAACAGGGAGCCTTGTTATGCTGATGGGCGGGATGTAAATTGCCAACTGCCTCACTGGAGGAGTGCATTGTGTTCCCTAAAACAAGTAAACAAGAAAGCGACAGAGCCAAGGGCACTTCCAGTCTAGGGAATATACCTTGGGAAAACTGAAAATCAATAAGACAGAGCCACCCTCAAATTTAGGGCTGCACTGCTTACAAGAACCTCAACTTGGGTACACATTAAATATCCCAGGAAATATAAAAATGGTTCAAAAAATTGTGGTACTTACATACGATGGAATATCCCTCAGCCATGAAATCAATGTCATAAGACCAGTAGCATCTAAATGAGTGGATTCAGGTACGATGATTCTAACTGAAATAAGTCACACAGAAAAAGAAACTTATCATAAGATATCACTTATGAACATCCTGTAAACATGGCTACATATGAAATGAGTTAGGAAAGAGAACAGAGTCTCACATTTAGAAAACACTCTTATGCCTGCTTAAGGGGGAAGGAGAGGTGGGGTGATGCATAAAACCAGAGTTTGATATAAGCACAGGTACCATTCAAAAACCAACTATGGAATAGCCAAGAGTTACACCTTCCACAGTGAAAGGGACTCAAAACCCCATATTTCCCGCAGAGGAATATGTCTGTCTAGTAAGAATCTTAAAACATATGTATTGATATGTCTCCGTAAGAGAATCAAGTGTGTCTAGACTGGCATAATCATGGCAGCGAGAATCAGCTCAAACCCACTATAAAAAGGAATTTCAAGAAGAAAACAAAAAAAAAGGGAAATTCTTTACAATTCCTTCAGGGTCTCTGATGAAACCTGGAATGACCCTATCTACAACAACAGCTGTATGTGGCATAAGGATGGACACATGGGACTGAGAGGATTGGTGAGATTGGTTGAGCAAATGCAGACCCTTTAAAGCAATAAAGCATGGCACCCATTCCATGGGTCCCAACTCTCCAGGTTGAACGTAATATTACTACAGCTATAACATGTACGGGAAACCTAGAGAATGGACACACTGTGAATACGAAAGGTCTCTAAAACGCAAAGAATACTCCCCATCCTGGTGCTCCGGTTTGACTTTCCAACTGCTTTACTATCAATCTCCCAAACTAGAGAGACAGCACCTTTAACCTCCTGTTTCGCACAGGTTTCCAATTTGGCAGAGGATGAATGGGAAGAGGGAGAACCAATGAGAGAGTAGCTGTTAGGCATTTGGACGGGCATATGTCACTCTTATTTCCCAGGAGGAAGAAGAATTAACCAAAGTGTCAGCCACCCAACGAAAACCAGTATAGGTCCTGAACCAAAATATCGGACTTGCGTTCAGCTCACAAAAAAACGATGTAAATAATGTATCTCAGGGGCAGAGCAATTCACAAAATGGCAGAGTAATAAAGGGCAACTATCGTCCAACAATCTGTTGAGGGGAGGCAACGAGGCGAACTTGAAAGCTAGGCAGAATAGCAGGAAACAGATTTCAAGAGGTACGTTGGAATCGCCTTTAAAGCACAGGAAGAGGGGCACAACTTCGACAATGATGCACGAGGCCAAAAAGGGCGTATGTGTTTTCGCCTGAATATATTCAGGGGAAAACGCTTACGCCCTTTTTCGCCAAGCAAGCAAGTGGGCAATGCAAGTCTGCACTACAAAGTAGTATCACTTCCCACCGGTCAAAAGGGACATGCACAAAATGGGTAAAAACCAGAAAGGCAAGACAGGCCCTGGAGAACAGGGAGCCTTGTTATGCTGATGGGCGGGATGTAAATTGCCAACTGCCTCTATGGAGGATTGCATTGTGTTCCCTAAAACAAGTAAACAACAGAGCTACAGAGCCAAGGGCACTTCCAGTCTAGGGAAAATACCTTGGGAAAACTGAAAATCAATAAGACAAACCAACCCAAAATATAGGGCTACACTGCTTACAAGAACCTCAACTTGGGTACACCTTAAATATCCCAGGAAATATAAAAATGGTTCAAAAAATTGTGGTACTTACATACGAAGGAATATCCCTAAGCCATGAAATCAATGACATAAGAATAGTAGTAGCAAAATGAGTAGATTCAGGCATGATGATTCTAAGTGAAATAAGTCACACAGAAAAAGAAACTTATCACAAGATATTACTTATGATGATCCTGTAAACATGGCTACATATGAACTGAGTTAGGAAAGAGAACAGAGTCTCACATTTAGAAAACACTCTTATGCCTGCTTAAGGGGTAAGGAGAGGTGGGGTGATGCATAAAACCAGTGTTTAATATAAGCACAGGTACCGTTCCAAAAACCAAGTATGGATTAGAGAAGACCTACACCTTCCTCAGTGAAAGGGACTCAAAACCCCATATTTCCCGCAGAGAAATATATCTGACTAGTAAGAATCTTAAAACCTATGAATTGATAAGTCTCCATAAGGGAATCAAGTGTGTCTAGACTGGCATAAACATGCCAGTGAGAATCAGCTCAAACCCACTATAAAAAGTAATTTGAAAAACAAAAAAACAGGGAAATTCTTTACAATTCCTTCAGGGTCTCTGATGAAACCTGGAATGACCCTATCTACAATGACAGCTGGATGTGGCATAAGGCTGGACACATGGGACTGAGAGGATTGGTGAGATTGGGTGAGCAAATGCAGACCCTTTAAAGCAATAATGCATGGCACCCATTCCATGGGTCCCAACTCTCCAGGTTGAAGGAAATATTACTACAGCTATAACATGTATGGGAAACCTAGAGAATGGACACACTGTAAATACGAAAGATCTCTAAAACTCAACGAATACTCCACATCCTGGTGCTCCTGTTTGTCTTTCCAACTGCTTTACTATAAATCTCCGAACCTAGAGAGACAGCACTTTTAACCTCCTGTTTCGCACAGGTTGCCAGTTTGGCAGAGGATGAATGGGAAGTGGGAGAACCAATGAGAGAGTAGCTGTTAGGCATTAGGACGGGCATATGTCACTCTTATTTCCCTGGACGAAGAAGAATTAACCAAAGTCTCAGCGACCCACCAAAAACCAGTATAGGTCCTGAACCAAAATATTGGACTTGCGTTCAGCTTACAAATAAACGAGTTAAATAATGTAGCTCAGGGGCACAGCAATTCACAAAAAGGCAGAGTAATAAAGGGCGACTATCGTCCAACAATTTGTTGAGGGGAGGCAACGAGTCGGACTTGAAAGCGAGGCAGAATAGGAGGAAACAGATTAAAGAGGTATGTTGGAATCGCCTTTAAAGCACAGGAAGAGGGGCACAACTTCGACAATGATGCACTTGGCCAAAAACGGCGTATGCGTTTTCTCCTGAATATATTCAGGAGAAAACGCATACGCCCATTTTGGCCAAGCAAGCAAGTGGGCAATGCAAGTCTGCACTACAAAGTACTATCACTTCCCACCGGTTAAAAGGGACATACACAAAATGGGTAAAAACCAGAAAGGCACGACAGGCCCTGGAGAACAGGGAGCGTTGTTATGTTGATAGGCGGGATGTAAATTGCCAACTGCCTCTCTGGAGGAGTGCATTGTGTTCCCAAATACAAGTAAACAACAGAGCTACAGAGCCAAGGGCACTTTCAGTGTAGGGAATATACCTTGGGAAAACTGAAAATCAATAAGACAGAGCCACCCCAAAATTTAGGGCTACACTGTTCACAAGAACTGCAACTTGGGTACACCTTAAATATCCCAGGAAATATAAATATGGTTCAAAAAATTGTGGTACTTACTTATGATGGAATATCCCTCAGCCATGAAATCAATGTCATAAGACCAGTAGCAGCAAAATGAGTGGATTCAGGTACGATGATTCTAAGTGAAATAAGTCACACAGAAAAAGAAACTTATCATAAGATATCACTTATGAAGATCCTGTAAACATGGCTTCACATGAATTGAGTTAGGAAAGAGAACAAAGTTTCACATTTAGAAAACACTCGTATGCCTGCTTAAGGGGGAAGGAGAGGTGGGGGAATTCATAAAACCATAGTTTGATATAAGCACAGGTACCGTTCGAAAAACCAACTATGGAATAGACACGACCTACAATTTCCTCAGTGAAAGGGACTCAAAACCCCATATTTCCCGCAGAGGAATATATCTGACTAGTAACAATCTTAAAACCTATGTATTGATATGTCTCCGTAAGAGAATCAAGTGTTTCTAGACTGGCATAATCATGGCAGCGAGAATCAGCTCAAAACCACTATAAAAATAATTTCAAAAACAAAACAAAAAAACAGGGAAATGCTTTACAGTTCCTTCAGTTTCTCCTTTGAAACCTGGAATGACCCTATCTAAAATGACAGCTGGATGTGACATAAAGCTGGACACATGGGACTGAGAGGCTTGGTGAGATAGGGTGAGCAAATACAGACCCTTTAAAGCAATAATGCATGGCACCCATTCCATGGGTCCCAACTCTCAAGGTTGAAGGGAATATTACTACAGCTATAACATGTATGGGAAACCTAGAGAATGGACACACTGTGAATACGAAAGGTTTCTAAAACTCAACGAATAGTGCATCTCCTGGTGCTCCAGTTTGGCTTTCCAACAGCTTTACTATCAATCTCCCAACTTGGAGAGACAGCAACTTTAAACTCCTGGTGCGCTCAGCTTGCCAATTTGGCAAAGGATGAAAGAGAACAGGGAGAACCAATGAGAGAGTAGCTGTTAGGCATTTGGACGGGCACCTGTCACTCTTATTTCCTGGGAGGAAGAAGAATTAACCAATGTCTCAGCCACCCACTGGGAACCAGTATAGGTCCTGAAGCAAAATATTGGACTTGCGTTCAGCTCACAAAAAACGAGTAAAAAAATGGAGCTATGGGGCAGAGCAATTCACAAATTGGCCGAGTAATAAAGGCCAGCTATCATCCAAAAATGTGTTGAGGGAAGGCAACGAGGCGGACTTGAAACTGAGGCAGAATAGCAGCAAATAGATTTCAAGAGATTGTTGGAATCGCCTTTAAAGCACAGGAAGAGGGACACAACATCGACAATGATGCACTTGGCCAAAAAGGGCGTATGCGTTTTATCCTGAGTATATTCAGGAGAAAAGTCATAAGCCCTTTTGTGCCAAGCAAGCATGTGGGCAATACAAGTCTTTACTACAAAGAAGTATCACTTCCAACTGGTCAAAAGGGCCATCTAGAAAATGGGTAAAATTCAGAAAGGCAAGACAGGCCCTGGAGAACAGGGAGCCTTGTTATGCTGATGGGTTGGATGTAAATTGCCAACTGCCTCTCTGCATGAGTGCACTGTGTTCCCTAAAACAAGTAAAAAACAGAGCTACAGAGCCAAGGACACTTCCAGTCTAGGGAATATACCTTGGGAAAACTGAAAATCAATAACACAGAGCCACCCCCAAATTTAGGGCTGCACTGCTTACAACAACCTCAACTTGGGTACATCTTAAATATCCCAGGAAATATAAAAATGGTTCAAAAAATTGTGGTAATTGCGTACGATGGAATATCCCTCAGCCATGAAATCAATGTCTTAATTCCAGTAGCAGCAAAATGAGTGGATTCAGGTACGATGATTCTAAGTGAAATAAGTCACACAGAAAAAGAAGCTTATCATAAGATATCACTTATGAAGACTCTGTAAACATGGCTACACATGAACTGAGCTAGGAAAGAGAACAGAGTCTCACTTTTAGAAAACACTCTTATGCCTGCTTAAGGGGGAAGGAGTGGGGCGGTGATGCATTAAACCAGAGTTTGATATAAGCACAGGTACCGTTCCAAAAACCAACTATGGAATAGACAAGACCTACACCTTCCCCAGTGAAAGGGTCTCAAAACCCCATATTTCCCGCAGAGGAATATATCTGACTCGTAAGAATCTTAAAAACTATGTATTGATATGTCTCCATAATGGAATTATGTGTGTCTAGACTGGCATAAACATGGCTGCGAGAATCAGCTCAAACCCACTAAAAAAAGGAATTTCAAAAACAAAACAAAAAAACAGGAAAATTATTTACAATTCCTTCAGGGTCTCTGATGAAACCTGGAATGACCCTATCTACAATGATAGCTAGAAGTGGCATAATGCTGGACACATGGGACTGAGAGAATTGGTGAGACTGGGTGAGCAAATGCAGAACCTTTAAAGCAACAATGCATGGCACCCATTCCATGGGTCCCAACTCTCCAGGTTGAAGGGAATATTACTACAGCTATAACATGTACTGGAAACCTAGAGAAGGGACACACTCTGAATACGAAAGGTCTCTAAAACTCAACGAATACTCCCGCTCCAGGGGCTCCGGTTTGATTTTCCAACTGCTTTACTATCAGTCTCCAACCCTGGAGAGACAGTAACTTTAACCTCCTATTTCGCACAGGTTGCCTATTTGGCAGAGGATGAATGGGAAGAGGGAGAACCAATGAGAGAGTAGCTCTTAGGCATTTGGACGGGCACATGTCACTCTTATTTCCCGGGAGGAAGAAGAATTAACCAAAGTCTCAGCCACCCACTGAGAACCAGTATAGGTACTGAACCAAAATATTAAACTTGTGTTCAGCTCAGAAAAACGAGTTAAATAATGTAGCCCAAGGGCACAGCAATTCACAAACAGGCAGAGTAATAAAGGACAACTACCTTCCAAAAATCTGTTGAGGGAAGGCAACGAGGCGGACTTGAAAGCGAGGCAGAATAGCAGGAAACAGATTTTAAGCGGTACATTGGAATCACATTTAAAGCACAGGAAGAGGGGCACAACTTCGACAATGATACACATGGCCAAAATGGGCGTATGCGTTTTCTACTGAATATGTTCAGGAGAAAACGCATACGACCAATTTGGCCTAGCAAGCAAGTGGGCAATGCAAATCTGCACTACAAAGAAGTATCCCATCCCATCGGTCATAAGGGACATCCACAAAATTGATAAAATCCAGAAAGGCAAGACAGGCATTGGAGAACTGGGAGCCTTTTTATGCTGATGGCCGGGATGTAAATTGCCAACTGCCTCTCTGGAGGAGTGCATTGTGTTCTGTAAAACAAGTAATCAACAGAGCTACAGAGCCAAGGGCACTTCCAGTCTAGGGAATATACCTTGGGAAAAGTGAAAATCAATAAGACCGAGACACCCGAAAATTTAGGGATGCACTGCTTACAAGAAACTCAACTTGGGTACACCTTAAGTATCCCAGGAAATATAAAAATGGTTCTAAAAATTGTGGTACTTACATATGATGGAATATCCCTCAGCCATGAAATCAATGTCATAAGACCAGTAGCAGCAAAATGAGTGGATTCAGGTTCGATGATTCTAAGTGAAATAATCACACAGAAAAAGAAGCTTATCATAAGATATCACTTGTTTAAGATCCTGTAAACATGGCTACACATAAACTGAGTTAGGAAAGAGAACAGAGTCTCACATTTAGAAAACACACTTATGCCTGCTTAAGGGGGAAGGAGAGGTGGGGTGATGCATAAAACCAGAGTTTGATAAAAGCAGAGGTACTGTTCCAAAAACAACCTATGGAATAGACAAGACCTACACCTTCCTCAGTGAATGGGACTCAAAACACCATATTTCCCGAAGAGGAATATATCTGACTACTAAGATTCTTAAAACCTATGTATTGATATGTCTCCATAAGGGAATCAAGTGTGTCTAGACTGGCATAAACATGGCAGTGAAAATCAGCTCAAACCCAGTATAAAGAAGAATTTCTAAAACGAAACAAAAAAACAGGGAAATCCTTTTAAATTCCTTCAGGGTCTCTGATGAAACCTGGAATGACCCGATCTACAATGACAGCTGGATGTGGCATAAGGTTGGACACATGGGACTGAGAGTATTGGTGAGATTGGGTGAGCAAATGCAGACCATTTAAAGCAATAATGCATGGCACCCATTCCATGGGTCCAAACTCTCCAGGTTGAAGGGAATATTACTATAGCTATAACTTGTATGAGAAACCTAGAGAATGGACACACAGTAAATACGAAAGTTTTCTAAAACTCAACGAATATTCCCTTTTCTTCTGCGCCAGATTGACTTTCCAACTGCTTTACTATCAATCTCCCAAATTGGAAAGACAGCACCATTAACCTCCTGGTTTTCCCAGGTTGCCAATTTGGCAAAGGATGACAGGGAAGAGGGAGAACCAATGAGAGAGTAGCTGTTAAGCATATGGACGGGCACATGTCACTCTTATTTCCCGGGAGGATGAAGAATTAACCAAAGTCTCAGACACCCACCAAAATCCTCTATAGGTCCAGAACCAAAATATTGGTCTTGCGTTCAGCTCACAAAAAACGAGTTAAAAAATGGAGCTCAGGGGCACAGCAATTCACAAACTGGCAGAGTAATAAAGGGCAACTATCGTCCAATGATCTGTTGAGGGAAGGCAACTAGGCGGACTTGAAAGCGAGGCAGAATAGCAGGAAACGGATTTCAAGAGGTACGTTGGAATCGCCTTAAAAGCACACGAAGAGGGACAAATTTCGACTATGATGCACTTGGCCAAAAAGGGCTTATGTGTTTTCTCCTGAATATACTCAGGAGAAAACGCATACGCCCTTTTTGGCCAAGCATGCAAGCGGGCAATGCAAACCTGCAGTACAAACAAGTATCACTTCCCACCGGTCAAAACGGACACCCACAAAATGGGTAAAAACCAGAAAGCCAAGACAGGCCCTGGAGTACAGGGAGCCTTGTTATGCTGATGGGCGGGATGTAAATTGCCAACTGCCTCTCTGGAGGAGTGCATTGTGTTCCCTAAACCATGTAAAAAACAGAGCTACAGAGCCAAGGGCACTTCCAGTCTAGGGAATATACGTTGGGAAAACTGAAAATCAATAAGACAGAGCCACCCCAAACTTTAGGGCTGCACTGCTTACACGAACATCAACTTGGGTACACATTAAATATCCCAGGAAATATAAAAATGGTTCAAAAAATTGTGGTACTTACATACGATGGAATATCACTCAGCCATGAAATCCAGGTCGTAAGACCAGTAGCAGCAAAATGAGTGGATTCAGGTACGATGATTCTAAGTGAAATAAGTCACACAGTAAAAGAAACTTATCATAAGATATCACTTATGAAGATCCTGTAAACATGGTTACACATGAACTGAGTTAGGAAAGAGAACAGAGTCTCACATTTAGAAAACACTCTTATGCCTGCTTAAGGGGGAAGGAGAGGAGGGGTGATGAATAAAACAAGAGTTTGATATAAGCACAGGTACCGTTCCAAAATCAACTATGGAATAGACAAGACCTGCACCTTCCTCAGTGAAAGGGACTAAAAACACCATATTTCCTGCAGAGGAATATATCTGACTAGTAAGAATCTTAAAACCTATGTATTGATATGTCTCCGTACAGGAATCAAGTGTTTCTAGACTGGCATAATCACGGCAGCGAGAATCAGCTCAAACCCACTATAAAAATGAATTTCTAAAACAAAACAAAACAAAAAAAACAGGGAAATTCTTTACAATTCCTTCAGTGTCTCTGATGAAACTTGGAATGACCCTATCTACAACGACAGCTGGATGTGGCATAAGGCTGGACACTTGGGACTGAGAGGATTGGTGATATAGGGTGAGCAAAAGCAGACCCTTTAAAGCAATAATGCATGGCAACCATTCCATGGGTCCCAACTCTCCAGGTTGAAGGGAATATTACTATAGCTATAACATGTATGGGAAACATAGAGAATGGACACACTGTGGATACGAAAGGTTTCTAAAACTCAACGAATAGTCCCTCTCCTTGTGCTCCAGTTTGACTTTCCAACTGCTTTACTATCAATCTCCCAACTTGGAGAGACAGACCTTTTAAAATCCTGTTTCACACTGGATGCCAAATTGGCAAAGGATGAAAGGGAAGTGGGAGAACCAATGAGAGAGTAGCTGTCAGGCATTTGGACGGGCATATATCACTCTTATTTCCCGTGAGGAAGAAGAATTAACAAAAGTCTCAGCCACCCATCGAAAACCAGTATAGTTTCTGAACCAAAATATTGAACTTGCATTCAGCTCACAAAAAACGAGTTAAACAATTGAGCTCAGGGGCACAGCAATTCACAAACTGGCTGAGTAACAAAGCGCAACTATCGACCAAAAATCTTTTGAGGGAAGGCAACGAGGCGGACTTGAAAGTGAGGCAGAATAGCAGGAAACAGATTTAAGAGGTACGTTGGAATCACATTTATAGCACAGGAAGAGGGGCACAACTTCGACTATGTTGCACTTGGCCAAAAAGGACGTAGGCGTTTTCTCCTGAGTATATTACGGAGAAAACGCCTACACCCATTTTGTCCAAGCAAGCAAGCGGGCAATGCACGTCTGCACTACAAAGAAGTATGACTACCCACCGGTCCTAAGGGACATCCACATAAAGGGTAAAAATCAGAAATTCAAGACAGGCCCTGGAAAGAGGGAGCCTTGTTATGCTGATGGGCGGGATGTAAATTGCAAACTGCCTCTCTGGAGGAGTGCATTGTGTTCCTTAAAACAAGTAAACAACAGAGCTACAGAGCCAAGGACACTTCCAGTCTAAGGAATATACCTTGGTTAAACTGAAAATCAATAAGACACAGCCACCCCAAAATTTAGTGCTGCACTGCTTACAAGAACCTCAACTTGGGTACCCCTTAAATATCCCAGGAAATATAAAAATGGTTCAAAAATTTGTGGTACTTATGTACGATGGAATATTGCTCAGCCATGAAATCAATGTCATACGACCAGTAGCAGCCTAATGAGTGGATTCAGGTACGATGATTCTAACTGAAATAAGTCACACAGAAAAAGAAACTTATCATAAGATATCACTTATGAACATCCTGTAAACATGGCTACACATGAAGAGAGTTAGGAAAGAGAACAGAGTCTCACATTTAGAAAACACTCTTATGCCTGCTTAAGGAGGAAGGAGAGGTCTGGTGATGCATAAAACCAGAGTTTGGTATAAGCACAGGTACCGTTCCAAAAACCAACTATGGAATAGACAAGACCTACACCTTCCTCAGTGAAAGGGACTCAAAACCCCATATTTCCCACAGAGGAATATATCTGACTAGTTAGAATCTTAAAACCTATGTATTGATATGTCTCCGTAGGGGAATCAAATTTGTCTAGACTGGCATAAACATGGCAGAGAGAATCAGATCAAACACACTCTAAAAAGGAATTAAAAAAAAAAAACAGGGAAATTCTTTACAATTCCTTCAGGGTCTCTGATGAAACCTGGAATGACCCTATCTACAATGACAGCTGGATGTGGCATAAGGCTGGACACATGGGACAGAGAGGATTGGTGAGATTGGGTGAGCAAATGCAGACCCTTTAAATCAATAATGCATGGCACCCATTCCATGGGTCCCAACTCTCCAGGTTGAAGGGAATATTACTATAGCTATAACATGTATGGGAAACCTAGAGAATGCACACACTGTAAATACTAAGGGTTTCTAAAACTCAACGAATAGTCCCTCTCCTTGTGCGCCAGTTTGACTTTCCAACTGCTTTACTATCAATCTCCCAACTTGGAGAGACAGCACCTTTAACCTCCTGGTTCTCCCAGTTTGCCAATTGGGCAAAGGATGAAATGGAAGAGGGAGAACCAATGAGAGAGTAGCTGTTAGGCATTTGGACGGGCATATGTCACTCTCATTTCCCACGAGGAAGAAGAATTAACCGAAGTCTCAGCCACCCACCAAACCAAGTATAGGTCCAGATCCAATATATTGGTCTTGCATTCAGCTCACAAAAAACGAGTTAGAAAATGGAGCTCAGGGTCACAGCAATTCAAAAACTGGGAGAGTAATAAAGGGCAACTATCGAAAAAAAATCTGTTGAGGGAATGCAACGAGGCGGACTTGGAAGCGAGGCAGAATAGCAGGAAACAGATTTAAGACGTACGTATGAATTGCTTTTAAAGCACAGGAAGAGGGGCACAACTTCGACAACGATGCACTTGGCCAAAAACGGTGTATGCGTTTATTCCTGAGTATATTCCGGAGAAAACGCATAATCCAATTTTGGCCAAGCAAGCAAGTGGGCAATGCACGTCTGCACTACAAAGAAGTATCACTTCCCAACAGTCCTAAGGGATATCCACATAAAGGGTAAAAACCAGAAATTCAAGACAGGCCCTGGAGAACAGGGAGCCTTGTTATGCTGATGGCCGGGATGTAAATTGCCAACTGCCTCTCTGGAGGAGTGCATTGTGTTCCCTAACACAAGTAAAAAACAGAGCAACAGAGCCAAGGACACTTCCAGTCTAGGGAATATACCCTGGGAAAACTGAAAATCAATAAGACAGAGCCACCCCAAAATTTAGGGCTGCACTGCTTATAAGAACCTCAACTTGTGTACAACTTAAATATCCCAGGAAATATAAAAATGGTTCAAAAAATTGTGGTACTTACGTACGATGGAATATCCCTCAGCCATGAAATCAATGTCATACGACCAGTAGCAGCCTAATGAGTGGATTCAGGTACGATGATTCTAAGTGAAATAAGTCACACAGAAAAATAAACATATCATAATATATCACTTATGAACATCCTGTAAACATGGCTACACATGAACAGAGTTAGGAAAGAGAACAGAGTCTCACATTTAGAAAACACTCTTATGCCTGCTTAAGGAGAAAGGAGAGGTGGGGTGATGCATAAAACCAGAGTTTGATATACGCACAGGTACCGTTCCATAAACCAACTATGGAATAGACAAGACCTACACCTTCCTCAGTGAAAGGGACTCAAAACCCCATATTTCCCGCAGAGGAATATATCTGAGTAGTAAGAATCTTAAAACCTATGTATTGATATGACTTCTTAAGAGAATCATGTGTGTCTAGACTGGCATAAACATGGCAGAGAGAATCAGCTCAAACCCACTATAAAAAGGAATTTCAAAAACAAAACAAAAAAACAGGGAAATTCTTTACAATTCCTTCAGGGTCTCTGATGAAACCTGGAACGACCCTATCTACAACGACAGCTGGATGTGGCATAAGGCTGGACACATGGGACTGAAAGGAGTGGTGAGATTGGGTGAGCAAATGCAGACTCTTTAAAGCAATAATGCATGGCACCCATTCCTTGGGCACCAACTCTCCAGGTTGAAGGGAATATTACTATAGCTATAATATGTATGGGAAACCTAGAGAATGGACACACTCTGAATACGAAAGGTTTTTAAAAGTCAACGAATAGTCCCTCTTCTTGTGCTCCAGCTTGACTTTCCAACTGCTTTACTATCAATCTCCCAACTTGGAGAGAAAGCACCTTTAACCTCCTGGTTCTCCCAGGTTGCCAATTTGGCAAAGGATGAAAGGGAAGAGGGGGAGAACCAATGAGACAGTAGCTGTTACGCATTTGGACGGGCACATGTCACTCTTATTTCCCGGGAGGAAGAAGAATTGACCAAACCCTCAGCCACCCACCGAAAACCAGTATAGGTTCTGAACCAAAATACTGGACTTGCGTTCAGCTCACAAAAAACGAGTTAAAAAATGGAGCTCAGGGGCACAGCAATTCACAAACTGGCAGAGTAATAAAGGGCAACTATCGTCCAAAAATCTGTTGAGGGAAGGCATCGAGATGGACTTCAAAGCGAGGCAGAATAGCAGGAAACAGATTTCAAGAGGTACGTTGGAATAACATGTAAAGCACAGGAAGAGGGGCACAATTTCGACAATGATGCACTTGGCCAAAAAGGGAGTATGCATTTTCTCTTGAATATATACAGGAGAAAACGCATACGCCCTTTTTGGTCAAGCAAGCAAGCGGGCAATGCAAATGTGCACTACAAAGAAGTATCACTTCCCACGGGTCAAAAGGGACATCCACAAAATGGGTAAAAACCAGAAAGGCAAGACAGGCCCTAGAGAACAGGGAGCCTTGTTATGCTGATGGGCGGCATGTACATTAACAACTGCCTCTCTGGATGAGTGCATTGTGTTCCCTGAAACAAGTAAACAACTGAGCTACAGAGCCAAGGGCACTTCCAGTCTAGGGAATATACCTTGGGAAAACGCAAAATCAATAAGCAGAGCTACCCCAAAATTTACGGCTGCACTGCTTACAAGAACCTCAACTTGGGTACACCTTAAGTATCCTAGGAAAGTTAAAAATTGTTCAAAAAATTGTGGTACTTACGTATGATGGAATATCCCTCAGCCATGAAATCAATGTCATAAAACCCATAGCAGCAAAATGAGTGGATTCAGGTACGATGATTATAAGTGAATTAAGTCACACAGAAAAATAAACTTATAAGATATCACTTATGAAGATCCCGTAAACATGGCTACACATGAACTGACTTAGGAAAGAGAACAGAGTCTCACATTTAGAAAACACTCTTATGCCTGCTTAAGGGGGAAGGAGACGTGAGGTGATGCCTAAAACCAGAGTTTGATATAAGCACAGGCACCGTTCCAAAAACCAACTATGGAATAGACAAGACCTACACCTTCCTCAGTGAAAGGGACTCAAAACCCAATATTTCCCGCAGAGGAATATCTCTGTCTAGTATGAATCTTAAAATCTATGTATTGATATGTCTCCATAAGGGAATCAATTGCGTCTAGTCTGGCATAAACATGGCAGCGAGAATCAGCTCAAACCCACTATAAAAAGAAATTTCAAAAACAAAACAAAAAAACAAGGAAATTCTTTACAATTCCTTCAGGGTCTCTGATGAAACCTGGAATGACCCTATCTACAACGACCCCTGGATGTGGCATAAGGTTGGACACATGGGACTGAGAGTATTGGTGAGTTTGCGTGAGCAAATAGAGACCTTTTAAAGCAATAATTCATGGCACCCATTCCATGGGTCCCAACTCTCCAGGTTGAAGGGAATATTACTATAGCTATAACATGTATGGGAAACCTAGAGAATGGACACACAGTGAATACGAAAGGTTTCTAAAACTCAATGAATAGTCCCACTCCTGGTGTTCCGGTTTGACTTTCCAACTGCTTTAATATCAATCTCCCAACTGGGAGAGACAGGACCTTTAACCTCCTGGTTTGCACAGGTTGCCAATTTGGCAGAGGATGAATCGAAGAGGGAGAACAAATGAGAGAGTAGCTGTTAGGCATTTGAACGGGCTCATGTCACTCTTATTTCCCGTGAGGAAGAAGAATTAAACAAAGTCTCAGCCAACCACCGAAAACCAGTATAGGTTCTTAACCAAAATATTCTACTTGCGTTCAGCTCACAAAAAATGAGTTAAAAATTGGAGCCCAGTGGCACAGCAATTCACAAATTGGCAGAGTAATAAAGGGCAACTATCGTCCACAAATCTCTTGAGGGAAGGTAATGAGGAAGACTTGAAAGCAAGGCAGAATAGCAGGAAACAGATTTCAAGAGGTACGTTGGAATTGCCTTTAAAGCACAGGAAGAGGGGCACAACGTCGAAAATGATGCACTTGGCCAAAAAGGGCGTATGCGTTTTCACCTGAATATATTCAGGAGAAAACGCATACGAACTTTTTGGCCAAGCAAGTAAGTAGGCAATGCAAATCTGCACTACAAAGAAGTATCACTTCCCACCGGTCAAAAGGGACATACAAAAAATGGGCAAAAATCAGAAAGGCAAGACAGGCCCTGGAGAACAGGGAGCTTTGTTATGCTGATTGGCGGGATGTAAATTGCCAACTGCCTCTCTGGAGGAGTGCATTGTGTTCCCTAAAACAAGTAAACAACAGGGCTAGAGAGCCAAGGGCACTTCCAGTCTAGGGAATATACCTTTGTAAAATTGAAAATCAATAAGACAGAGCCACCCCCAAATTTAGGGCTGCACTGCTTACAAGAACCTCAACTTGGGTACACCTTAAATATCCTAGGAAAGATAAATATGGTTCAAAAATCTGTGGTACTTATGTACGATGGAATATACCTCAGCCATGAAATCAATGTCATAAGACCAGTAGCAGCAAAAGGAGTGGATTCAGGTACGATGATTCTAAGTGAATTATGTCACACAGAAAAAGAATCTTATAATAAGATACCACTTATGAAGATCATGTAAACATGGCTACACATGAACTGAGTTAGGAAGTGAAGAGAGTCTCACATTTACAAAACACTCTTATGCCTGCTTAAGGGGGAAGGAGAGGTGGGGTGATGCACAAAACCAGAGATTGATATAAGCACATGTACCGTTCCAATAACCAACTATGGAATAGACAAGACCTACACCTTCCTCAGTGACAGGGACTCAAAACACCATATTTCCTGCAGTTGAATATATCTGACTAGTAAGAAACTTAAAACCTATATATTGATATGTCTCCGTAAGGGAATCAAGTGTGTCTAGACTGGCATAAAGATGGTAGCGAGAATCAGATCAAACCCACTATAAAACGGAATTTCAAAAACAAAACAAAAAACACCGAAATTCTTTACAATTCCTTCAGGCTCCCTGATGAACCTTGGAATGACCCGATCTACAACCACAGCTGGAGGTGGCATAAGGCTGGACACATGGGACTGAGAGGATTGGTTAGATTGGGTGAGCAAATGCAGACCCTGTAAAGCAATAATGCATGCCACCCATTCCATGGGTCCCAACTCTCCAGGTTGAAGGGAATATTACTACAGCTATAACATATATGGAAAACCTAGAGAATGGACACACTGTGAATATGAAAGGTATCTAAAACTCAACGAATATTCCCTCTCCTGGCGCTCCGGTTTGACTTTCCAACTGCTTTACTATCAATCTCTGAACCTGGAGAGATAGCACCTTTAACCTCCTGTTTCGCACAGGTTGCCAATTTTGCAGAGGATGAATGGGAAGAGGGAGAACCAATGAGAGAGTAGCTGTTAGGTATTTGGACGGGCATATGTCACTCTTATTTCCCAGGAGGAAGAAGAATTGACCAATGTTTCAGCCACCCACCGGGAACCAGTATAGGTCCTGAACCAAAATATTGGACTTGCGTTCAGCTCAGAAAAAACGAGATAAAATATGGAGCTCAGGGGCACAGCAATTCACAAACTGGCAGAGTAACAAAGGGCAACTATCGTCCAAAAATCTGTTGAGGGCAGGCAACGAGGTGGACTTGAAAGCGAGGCAGAATAGCAGGAAACAGATTTCAAGAGGTACGTTCGAATCGCCTTTAAAGCACAGGAAGAGTGTCACAACTTCGACAATGATGTACTTGGCCAAAATGTGCGTATGTGATTTCTCCTGAATATATTCAGGAGAAAACGTATACGCCCTTTTTGGCCAATCAAGCAAGCGGGCAGTGCAAATCTGCACAACAAAATAGTATCACTTCCCACCGGTCAAAAGGGAAATCGGAAAAATGTGTAAAATCCAGAAAGGCAAGACAGGCCCTGGAGAAGAGGGAGCCATGTTATGCTGAAGGAAGGCATGTAAATTGCCAACTGCCTCTCTGGAGGAGTGCATTGTGTTCCCTAAAACAAGTAAACAACAGAGCTACAGAGCCAAGGGCACTTCAAGTCTAGGGAATATACCTTGGGAAAACTGAAAATCAATAAGACAGAGCCACCCCAAAATTTAGGGCTGCACTGCTGACAAGAACCTTAACTTGGGTACACCTTAAATATTCCGTGAAAGATAAAAATGGTTCAAAAAATTGTGGTATTTACGTTATGTTGGAATATCCCTCAGCCATGAAATCAATGTCAAAAGACCAGTAGCAGCAAAATGAATGGATTCAGGTATGATGATTCTAAGTGAAATAAGTCACACAGAAAAAGAATCTTATCATAAGATATCACTTATGAAAATCCTGTAAACATGGCTACACATGAACTGAGTTAGGAAAGAGAACAGAGTCTCACATTTAGAAAACACTCTTATGCCTGCTTAAGGGGGAAGGAGAGGTGGGGTGTTGCATAAATCAGAGTTTGATATAAGTACAGGCACCATTTCAGAAACCAAATACAGAATAGACAAGATCTACACCTTCTTCACTGAAAGGTTATCAGGACCCCATACTTCACACAGAGGAATACATCTGACTAGTAAGGATCTTAAAACCTATGTATTGATATATCTCCGTAAGGGAAACAATTGTGTCTAGACTGGCATAAACACGGCAGTGAGAATCAGCTCAAACCCACTATAAAAAGGAATTTCAAAAACAAAACAACAAAACAGGGAAATTGTTTACAATTCCTTCAGGGTCTCTGATGAAATCTTGAATGACCCTGTGTACAACGACAGCTGGATGTGGCATAAGGCTGGACATTTGGCACTGAGAGGATTGGTGAATTTGGGTTAGCAAATGCAGACACTTCAAAGCAATAATGTGTGGCACCCATTCCATGGTTCCCAACTCTCCATGTTGTAGGGAATATTACTACAGCTATAACATGTACAGGAAACCAAGAGAATGGTCATACAGTGAATACGAAAGGTTTCTAAAACCCAACTAACTGTCCCTCTCCTGGTGCTCCGGTTTGACTTTCCAACTGCTTAACTATCAATCTCCCAAATTGGAGAGACAGCCCCTTTAACCTCCTGGTTTGCTCAGGTTGCCAATTTGGAAGAGGATGAAAGGGAAAAGGGGGAACCAATGAAAGAGTATCTGTTAGGCATTTGGACGGGCACTTGTCACTCTAAATGCCCGGCAGGAAGAAGAATTAACCAAAGTCTCAGCCACCCGCCGTGAACAAGTATATGTCCGGAACCAAAATTTTGGACTTGCGGTCAGCTCACAAAAAACGAGTTAGAAAATGGAGCTCAAGGGCACAGCAATTCACAAACTGGCACAGTAATAAAGGACAACTATCGTCCAAAAAATCTGTTAAGGGAAGGCAACGAGGTGACCTCCAAAGCGAGGCAGAATAGCAGGAAACAGATTTCAAGTGGTTCGTTGGAATCACCTGTAAAGCACAGGAAGATGGGCACAACTTCGAAAATGATGCACTTGGCCAAAAAGGGCGTATGCGTTTTCTCCTGAATATATTCAGGAGAAAACGCATACGCCCTTTTTGGCCAAGCAAGCAAGCGGGCAATGCAAATCTGCACAGCAAAATAGTATCACTTCCCACCTGTCCAAAGGGACATCCACAAAATGTGTAAAAACCAGAAATCCTAGAGAGGCCCTGGAGAACATGGAGCCTTGTTATGCTGATGGGCGGGATGTAAGTTGCCAACTTCCTCTCTGGAGGAGTGCATTGTGTTCCCTAAAACAAGGAAACAACAGAGCTACAGAGCCAAGGGCACTTCCATTCTAGGGAATATACCTTGGGAAAACTGAAAATCAATAAGATAGAGCCACCCCAAAATTTAGGCCTGCACTACTTACAAGAATCTCAAATTGAGTACTCTCTAAATATCCCAGAATAGATAAAAATGATTCAAAATATTGTGGTACTTATGTACGATGGATTATCCCTCAGCCATGAAATCAATGTCATAATGCCAGTAACAGTAAAATGAATGGATTCAGGTACGATGATTCTAAGTGAAATAAGTCACACAGAAAAAGAAACTTATCAAAAGATAGCACTTATGAATTTTCTGTAACATGGCTACACATGAACTGAGTTAGGAAAGGGAACAGCGTCTCACATTTAGAAAACACACTTATGCCTCCTTAAGGAGGAAGGAGAGGTGGGGTGATGCATAGAACCAGAGTTTGATATTAGTACAAGTACCATTCCAAAATCAAAATACGGAATAGACAAGACCTACACCTTCATCAGTGAAAGGGACGCAAAACCCAATATTCTGCGCAGAGGTATATATCTGACTAGTAATAATCTTAAAACCTATGTATTGATATGTCACTGTAAGGGAATCAAGTGTGTCTAAACTGGCATAAACATGGCAGTGAGAATCAGCTCAAACCCAGTAAAAAAAGAAATTTCAAATACAATACAAAAAAAACAGGGAAAATCTTTACAATTCCTTCAGGGGCTCTGATGAAACCTGGAATGACACTACCTACAACGAGAGCTGGATGTGGCATAAAGCTGGAAACTTGAGACTGAGAGGTTTGGTGAGACTGGGTGAGCAAATGCAGACCCTTTAAAGCAATAATATGTGGCACCCATTCCATGTGTCCCAACTCTCCATTTGTAAGGGAATATTACTACATCCATAACATTTACGGGAAACCTAGAGAATGGACACACTTTGAATACGAAATGTTTCTAAAACTCAACATATAGTCCCTCTCCTTGTGCTCCAGTTTGAACTTCCAACGGCTTTACTATGAATCTCCCAACTTGGAGCAATAGCCCGTAAAACCTCCTGGTTCACACAGGTTGCCAATTTGGCAGAGGATGAAAGGGAAGAGGGAGAACCAATGAGAGAGTAGCTGTTAGGCATTTGGACAGGTACATGTCACTTTAATTGCCCGGCAGGAAGTAGAATTAACCAATGTCTCAGCCAGCCGCCGGGAACCAGTATAGGTTTTGAACCATAATTTTGTATTTGCTGTCAGCTCACAAAAACGAGTTGAAAAATGGCGCTCAGGGGCACAGCAATTTACAAACTGGCAGAGTAATAGAGGAAAACTATCGTCCAAAAATCTTTTGAGGGAAGGCAGAGAGGCGGACTTTAAAACGAGGCAGAATAGCAGGAAACAGATTTCAGGAGGTACGTTGGAATCACCTTTCAAGCGCAGGAAGAGGGGCACAACTTCGACAATGATGCACTTGGCCAAAAAGGGTGTATGCGTTTTCTCCTGAGTATATTCAGGAGAAAATGCATACGCCATTTTTGGCCAAGCAAGCAAGCAGCAATTCAAATCTGCACTACAAAGAAGTATCCCTACCCACCGGTCAAAAGGGACATCCACAAAATGTGTAAAAACCAGAAAGGCAAGACAGGCCCTGGAGATCAGGGAGCCTTGTTATTCTGATGGGCGGGATGTAAGTTGCCAACTACCTCTCTGGAGGAGTGCATTGTGTTCCCTAAAACAAGTAAACAACAGAGCTACACAGCCAAGGGCAGTTCCAGTCTAGGGAATATACCTTGGGAAAACTGAAAATCAATAAGACAGAGCCACCCCAAAATTTAGCGCTGCACTGCTTACAAGAACCTCAACTTGGGTACACCTTAAGTATCCCAGGAAAGACAAAAATGGTTCAAGATATTGTGGTACTTACGTACGATGGAATATCGCTCAGCCATGAAATCAATGTCATAAGGCCAGTAGCAGCAAAAAGAGTGGATTCAGGTATGATGATTCTAAGTGAAATAAGTCACACAGAAAAAGAAACTTATCATAAGATATCACTTATGAAGGTCCTGTAAACATGGCTACACATGATCTGAGTTAGGAAAGATTACAGAGTAACTAATCTTATCATAAGTTATCACTCATAGCGGGAATGTACACATGACTACACATGAACTGAATTACAAACACAACAGAGTCACACATTTAGAAAACATCTTCTGCCTGCTTAATGGGAAAGCCGATGTGGGGTGATGCTTAAAACCACAGTTTTAAATTAGCACAGATACCATTATATAAACCATGTATGTAATAGACAACACCTACTCCCGGCACAATGAACTGGACTCAACACCCCCTATTCATTGCAGAGGAATATGTCTGACTCTAAGTATTTTAAAACATATGTATTCTCATGTCTCCATAAAGGAATCATGTGTGTGTATAACGGCATGAACACAGCACTGAAATTCAGTTAAACCCACTTATAAAAATAAATTTCAAAAGCAAAATGCAAAAACAGAGAGAAAGTCTTAAAAATTACGTTCAGGGCCTGTGATGCAAGCTAGATTGACCACCTTTTCACGCACAGCTGGATGAGACATAAGACTGGACACTTGGGGCTGACAAGATTGCTGAGGTTGTGTGAAAAAAAAGAACACCACTTAGAGCAATACTGTGTGCTACCCATTCTAATGGTCCCAACTCTCCAGGTTTAAGGGAATCTTCCTACAGTTAAAACATGCATGGGAAACCCAGTGGATGGTACACTGTGTAATTGGGAAAGTTTTCTAAAAGGTACCTCATTTTTCCTTTTGTCATGCTCGGCTTCGCCATTCCATCTGCATTACTCAAAATCTCCCCACTTGGAGTGTCAGCGCCTTTACCCTCCCGTTATGCACAGTTTGCAAACTGTGCAGAGGATGAACAGGAAGAGGGGAAATAAATGAGAGATTAGCTGTAGGTGTTTGGATGGGCACATGTCACTCTAGTTTCTCATCAGGAAGAATAATTAACCAAAGGCTCAGCCTGAAGCCCCAGAACCAGAATAGGGCCTAAAGCCATCCTGCGGTATTGCAGCCAGCTCACAAAGAGGCGAGTTGAAAAATGGAAATCAGGGGCACAGCAATTCACAAACTTGCAGAATTATAAAGGACAACTATCATCCAGAAATATATTGAGGAAAGGCAGTGAAGAGGATTTGAATGCAAGGCAGAATTGAAGGAAACAGATTTCAAGAGGTAGATTGGAATCGTCTATAAAGCACATGAAAAGCCACAGAATTTCGACAATGTTGCCCTTGGCTGAAAAGGGATTATGTGTATTTTCTTGAACATATTCGGGAAAAAATGCATATGCCCTTTTTGGCCAAGCAAGCCATCAGGCATTGCAAATCCACACTACAGAGAAGTGTCCCTTACCTCCAGTCAAAAGGGCCATCCACATATAGTGTAAAAGCCACAAATGCAGGACAGGCCATGTAGAAAAGGGAGCCTGGTTACGCCGATGGACAGGAAGTAAATTGCCAACAGCCTCTCTGGAGAACTGTATGTTGTTTTCTAAAACAGAGCTACAGAGTATAGCACACTTCCACTCATGGCTGTGTATTTTGGGAAAACTAAAAATCCACAACACTCAGCCAGCCCAAAGTTTAGGGCTGCTCTGTTTACAAGAACCTCGACTTCGGTACACTTTATATATCCCAGGAAAGGAAAAAAAATGGATATAGATGTTTTGGTACTTATATACAATGGAATGTCACTCAGACATAAAATCAATGTCATAAGGCCAAAAGCGGCATAGTGAGTGGCTTTAGGTACGATGATGCTAAGTGAAATGAGCCACAAAGAAAAAGAAACTTATTGTAATATATGACATATAGAGGAAATGTAAACATGGCTATACATGAACTGAATTTCAAAAGAGAACAGAGTTACACATTTAGAAAACACACTTATGCCTCCTTAAGGGGAAAGGTGACGTGGTGTGATGTGTAAAAGCAGAGTTTGAAATTAGCACAGATCCTATTCCATATACCAAATAGTTAATAGACAAGACCTACTCCTTTCTCAATGAACTGGACAACAAAACACCCTATTCACTGAAGAGGAATATATCTGACTGGTAATAACCTTGAAACCTATGTATTTATATGTCTGCATAATGGAATCAAGTGTATGTAGATTGACATAAACACAGATCAATGGAACAGGACAGAAAGCCCAGAGATAAACCTACATACCTATGGCTATCTCATCTATGACAAAGGAACTAAGGATATACAATGGAGAAAAGACAGTCTCTTCAGTAATTGGTGCTGGGAAAACTGGACCCCTACACATAAAAGAATGAAATTAGAACACTCCATAACACCATACACAAAAATAAACTCTAAATTGATTAGAGATCTAAATATAAGACCAGACACTATAAAACACTTAGAGGAAACCATAGGCAGAACACTCTATGACATAAATCACAGCAAGATCCTTTTGGACCCACCTCCTAGAGAAATGGAAATAAAAACAGAAATCAACAAATGGGACCTAATGAAACTTAAAAGCTTTTACACAGTACAGGAAAACATAAACAAGATGCAAAAACAACCCTCAGAATGGGAGAAAATATTTTCAAATGAAGCAATTGACAAATGATTAATCTCCAAACTTTACAAGCACCTCATGTAGCTCAATATCACAAAAACAAACAACCCAATCCAAAAACGGGCAGAAGACCTAAATAGACATTTCTCCAAAGAAGATATACAGATTACCAAAAAACACATGAAAGGATGCTGAACATCACTAATCATTAGAGAAATGCAAATCAAAACTACTCTGAGGTATCACCTCACAGCAGTCAGAGTGGCAATCATCAAAAAAATCTACAAAACAATAAATGCTGGAGAGGCCTTTATTGGAGAAAATGGAACACACTTGCACTGTGGTTGGGAATGTAAATTGATATGGGCACTAGGGAGAACAGTACGGAGGTTCCTTTAAATAACTAACAATAGAAGTACCATACGACACAACAATCCAAGTACTGGGAATCTGCCTTGCGAAAACCATAATTCAAAAAGAGTTATGTACAAAAATGTTCATTGCAGCTCTATTTGCATTAGCCAGGACATGGAAGCAACCTAAGTGTCCATCGACAGATAAATGGATAAAGAACATCTGGGACATATATACAATCAAATATTACTCAACCATAAAAAGAAGCAAAACTGAGTTATTTGTACTGAGGTGGATGCACTTAGAATCTGTCCTACACAGTGAAGTAAGTCAGAAAGGGAAAAACAAATACTGTATGTTAACAGAGATATATGGAATCTAATGAAGAAAAAAAAAAGATTTTGAAGAACCTAGTGGCAGGACAGGATTAAGGACACAGACATAGAGAAAGGACTTGAGGGCACCGGAAGGGGGATGGGTAAGCTCGTACGAAGTGAGAGTGGCATGGACATAAATACATTACCAAATGTAACACCGATAGCTACTGAGAATCAGCCACATAGAACAGGGAGATCAGCTCGGTGCTTTGTGACCACATAAATGGGTGGGATATGGAGTGTGGGAGGGAGATGCAAGAGGGAGGGGATCTGGTGATATATGTATATGTATAGCTGATTCACTTTGTTATACAGCAGAAACGAACACTCCTTTGTAAAGCAATTATACTCCAATAAACGTGTAAAAGGAAAAAAAAAAAAACAAAGCCCAAGGATAAACCTACACACTTATGGTCAACTAATCTATGACAAAGGAGGCAAGACTATACAATGGAGATAAGACAGTCTCTTCAATCATTGGTGCTGGGAAATATGGAGAGCTACATGTAAAAGAATGAAATTAGAACACTCCCCAACACCATACATAAAAATATATTCAAAATGGATTAGAGACCTTAATGTAAGACCAGACAGTATAAAACTCTGAGAGGAAAACTTACGAAGGATACTCTGACGTAAATCACAGCAAGATCTTTTTTGATCCACCTCCTATAGTAATGAAATAAAAAAGAAAACTAAACAGATGGGACTAATGAAACGTAAAAGCTTTTGCAAAGCAAAGGAAACTACAAACAAGACGAAAAGACAACCCTCAGAATGGCAGAAAATATTTGCAAACGAATCAATGGACAAATGATTAATCTCCAATATATATAAACAGCTCATGCAGGTCAATATTAATAAAACAAACAACCCAATACAAAATGGAAGATCTAAATAGACATTTCTTCCAAGAAGACATAGAGATGGCCAGTACACACATGAAAATCTGCTGAACATCACTAATTATTAGAGAAATGGAAATCGAAACTACAATGAGGTATCACGTCACACCTGTTAGAATGGGCATCATCAGAAAATCTACAAACAACAAATGCTGGAGAGGGTGTAGAGAAAAGGAACCTTCTTCCACTATTGTTGGGAATGTAAATCGATACAGTCTCTACGGAGAACAGTATGGAGGTTCCTTGAAAAACAAAAATAGAATTACCATATAATCCAGCTATCCCACTACTGGGCATATACCCAGAGAAAACCATAAATCAAAAAGACACATTCACCACAATGTTCACTGCAGCACTATTTACAATAGACAGGTAATGAAAGCAACCTAAGTGCCCACAGACAGACGAATGGATAAAGACGTGGTACATATATACAACGGAATATTACTCAGTCATACATAGGAATGAAATTGGGTCATTTGTAGAGACCTCGATGGATCTAGAGACTGTCATACAGAGTGAAGTAAGTCAGAAAGAGAAAAACAAATATTGTATATTAATGCATATATGTGGAACCTAGAAAAATGGTACAGATGAACCAGTTTGCAGGGCAGAGATAGAGACAGATGTAGAGAACAAACATATGGACACCAAGGAGGGAACGCCATGTGAGGGTGGTGGTGGGATGAATTGGGAGACTGGGATTCACATGTGCACACTTACATGTATAAAATATATATCCAATAAGAACCTGCTGTATAAAAGAAATAAATTTAAAAAAATTAAAAATAAATAAATAACATTTAATAAAATAAAACAGAAAAAAAGTTTTTCCCTTCACATAGACGTCTTTATATTAATGCATTATTTCCATGTATATATCTCCAAATTAAAAAAAAAAGAGTAATAAATAAAATCTAACTTGAACCAAAAAGAAAAAAAGAAAAAAAAAAAACAGAACTCACCAGTTATACAGAGGAAAATTGTATCAGGGCACTTGCTCCAGTGGTAATAAATTCTTAAGTTGGTCAGAGGTGGGAAATCGTCTCCCATGCCGTCAGCAGCGCTCCCCCCCACAAGGAGCATCCTCATTGCAAAGCTGGGGGACTGTGTCGAGGCGTCTGTGAGTAAATGTGAGCTGAGCCCCAGTCCTGCTGCAGCTGAACTCTTCCCACCCTTTCCAGATAAAACACCTGAATATGTACAAGCACTTGCAAGCCTACAGGAAGGGCTGTGGAGCCACACTAGCGAGAGCATGCAAGCCGACTTGGTGCCTGCAGGCCAGCTAGGATGGTCCTGGCCACAGATGCTCTTCTGGAAGCTTTCCATTTCCCTGCCTGAGATACCCCTCCTGCCACAGCCCCCACTGCTTTTTTACTTCCTCACCTCTGCCTGGGGAGAAATTCCAGTGGCAGGTATGGGTGACACATCCTCTTCTTTAGCAGGTGGCAGCCTGGCAACTCCTGCAGAAAGTCCAGCAGAGCCCAAATCACACTGGGCCACCCACAAAGCCACGGCCCCTCACTCCCTCCCACCACCCCAGCCCCGACACTGCTGACGGGGCAGAGAATATGGCGTCAGTCACAGCTACAGGTGCTCTTGCTGACTGGAGAGGTGTTTATATTGACCTCAACCCAGGCACACCTGTGGGGTTGGGGCTGGCAGGCAGTGTCAGGCTGCCCAAATCAGCCAAACCTCACCCCTCAGGGGCTCACAGTTGCAGAAAATGAACCTTGCTAAATGGGTCAGTCCCAAGGAACAGTTGTGGGCCTTGAGAGTCAGGCTAGACAAGGGGCTGCAGCTGAGTCTTGTTTTTCTTATCATTTTATCTGGTCCAGAGTGGAAAACAAATTCAAGAAGACCCTATCCTAATGAGAGGATCCCAGGAGTCAGGGAGAGGAGTGATGGTGGGTGGAGACAGAGGCCTGGTGCCCTGGCTGCAGTGGAAGTGTCTGGAAGACCAGGCAGAGAGAGGCTGCACAGAGTGATAGCCAGGGTCACAGACCTGTCAGAGCTGCTGTTTGTTAGTTCAAGTCCTGCTCTGAGGTGTTCTGTGTCAGCTGTGAGCGACAGGTGAGCTGGGGGTTCTCTGCAAGGTGGGCTATGTGCACAGTTCCTGTGTGTCCAGCCATGCTGGGGTACCTGCCCAGGGGAGTTCCATATACTGGGAAGGGCCTGACTATGAGAGCCCCATGGGCTGCTGGGTAGCTGCACAGGGGAGCTCCATACCCAGGGAGGGACTTGAACACGAGAGACCCGTGGGCTGTGGGGTGCGGGATGCAGCCCAGGTGAGCTCCATATCCTGGGATTGGCCTGACCACGAGTGCCCCATGGGCTGCTGGAGACCTGGTAAAGGATATCAGGACAGTCAGTGAAGCCACCGAGGATATACATCCAGTAGCTCCTATTTCCTACACCCTGCTGCTCATTCTACCATCCACCAGGCCATGGCATTCTGTATTACACTTCAATGATGCCTTCTTCTGTATTCCATTCATCTCAGAGTCACAAGAATTTTTGGCTTGTGAGTGGCAGGACACAACATGCAACACAAGCAATAATGCTGGGCCGTCCTGCACCAATGGTTCAAAAATCCCCACACCATCATTGGGGAAATGTCCTCTAAAGACCTAAAAGTTCTACCTCTGTAAAAGGGAACCCTCCTTCAATATGCAGATGACATTCTGATCGCCAGGCCTACTAAAGACGCCTCTGAACTACCTAGCCAAGAATGGATAGAAGGTGTCCAAGGAAAAGGCTCAAATATCCCAGGCTCAGGTGACATGCCTGGGCTTCATTCTCAAAGATATTCGGAGAAACGCATCCCAGGATAGGGAAGAAGCCATTTGCAGCCTTACCTTTTCTAAAACTAGAAGACAGCTTAGGGGTTCCTGGGGAGGCCTAGGTTTTCTGCATCTGGATCCCTAACTATAGTCTAATAGCTGGGCCTCTACATGAAACACTGACATGAAAAGATGATGATCCTTTTGAATAGAATCCAGAAGCAGCCTTTCAAGAATGGAAAGAGCAGTCAATTCAGATCCTTGCCCAGGAACTCACTAATTTAGCTAAACCCTTTGACCTTTACATACCCGGTCAAAGGTTAATCGCCCTTGGAGACTTAGTGCAAAAACTGGGACCACTTGAAATGGAGCAACACAAGAATGCCCTTCAGGTATGATAAACTATGGTCACCAAGGGCTTTGCCCACTGACTCATCAGGCCAGGATACTGGGGTATCTAAAAAGCTAGAAGTCAGCAGCCCGCAAGGCCAGCTCCCTCCTAAGGGAAAAGGACCCCACGTGGTGATCCTAACCACCCATCATGCCCTGAAGTTGCAGGGGTCGCTCTGTGGACACACTGACCTCGAGTGAGGAGGCCTTCCAACTCCAACCTCCAGAGAGACAAATGGGGGCATCGGGCCCCCAAGATGACTCGTGTGACCATCACTTGACCTGGAGTTTCTCTCAGAAAACAAGAAGACTGTGCCCCGAAAGAGCAGAATACTGCTTGCAGGACTTACTGCACCCAGAGGGGAGCTAATAAGCTTGGCGGGGGAAACGTATATCACGCTTTCACCATAGAAAACCCTACAGACACCGCGGTGATGGTGGCTAATATGACCAGCTGGACTGCTGGCTACTTCTAAAGGCCGTTGACTCAGTGGACGTCATGGTCCTGGATCACCACTGACCCTGGACTGTCTGGGAGTTGCACGGGCAGGGCTCTGACACATGGTGCTGTTTGTACATTAATTCAGGGACCTAATTAAAGAAAGCACAGACTACTGGTCAGAGCATCTAGGCTGGCAAAAACCGTCAGCCTAAGGTCGCCAACCAAATGTGGGGTGGGGTGAAACCTGCCACCACAGAATCTTTGCACATCTCTTTCCTGGACCCTTAAAGGACATTAGAATCTATAACACTTCCAATGCTGGTGCTCCGGCGGACGAGAAGTGAGGCAGGAGTCTTTGGAACAATCAACCTCACCTGGAGGCTGGTGGGGAAACCTTTTGCCCCTCCCCCAGGTATCAGGCCTGCCACCACAGCATGAAGCAGTTACAAAAGAGGGGTCTGCACCCTCAACACCCCAAGAATGAGGAACGGAACAAAAAGCAGAGGAGGTGTTCGTCTCTGGCAACGTTCATTAAAAATTCCTGGGAGATAAAAAGAGAATCTGGGCAATATAATAAAGTCTAACCTGTTTTTCCTTTGTGCTTTGTCTAATTTCACGTGCTCCTAGGTTTCCGCATGCAGAGGTCCCACACCCGGCACTTCAGATCTGATTTCCTAGTGCAGAATGGCTGGGTCGACACCTCAGCTAGCGGGGTCCCATGCAGACTCCACGGCATAGAGCCTGAGCTGCAGCCAACCCAACCCTCGAGAGCTGCATCCCCTAACTCCCACTGACGCTGCCAGGATCCCTACACAGCAGCCCAGCCCACAGCCTGTGGGGGAGTACACGCTCTCACCTCTCCATTCTGTTGTCAAAATAATGTTTCCTTTGCTTCTGAACCAAACTCAGTCTTGATCTGTTGGCTCCAATGAAACTGGGCTCGGGGACTCCTGTTGGGGTACACTCTGGAGGATCAGTAACAGAAATTGAGAACATTGTAACTTCAATGAACAGATGTGTGAGCCAAACTGTAGTTAACATAGAGCAGTGTATAATGCTCGGGTAAAATAAGATTTTTCTAAGACTTACATTTGATAATTCCATCACTTTACTATAAGCAAGTTCAGTGAAGACGTCTGTCTTATTTGTCAGGTCAACATTAGAGAAATGAAGTGATTTATTTCCATGGTTGTACATCGAATACTCTTGGCTGAAACTTCAATCTTGTTTTAAATGCTTTTCCATTGAAAAGGATACCTCTCTTTCAGCTCCCCCATTCCTGAGAAGTATAAAATCTTATAATTTATTATTACCAAAGGGGAAAGGTAGGAAAAGGGATAAATTAACAGTTTGGGATTAACACATACACACTGCTATGTATAAAATAGATCATCAACAAGGAACTACTGTATAGCACAGGGAACTACACTGAATATTTTGCAATAACCTATAAGGGGAAATAATCTGAAAAAGAATCGATATTTTTATTGACATCATCTATCAATGACAGATAAAATGTAACCTAAGCGAGGCCGATGGTGAGCGCTTCTGAAACTGAAGATTTCAATCATCTAAAATTTGGGCTCTGCCTATTTCCCAAGGCCCTTAATGGACATACGTGTAGCCGTAGCTTAAAAATTCCCCAGTTTGGGGTTCGGGGAGGCACTGATTTGGAAAAATCCCTGGTGTTCTCCTTCCATGCACGGGACCCTTCCTACAGCTAAAACATGCCTGTCACACCTAGACGATGGTACACCGTTTGATCGGAAAGATTTTGGAAAAGGCACCTCATCTCCTCATTGCCTGGTGCACGGGTTCAACCCTCCAGCATCTTTCCTGACAATCTCCTTACTTGGGGATATCAGCACCGTCAACATCCTGTTGCACACATTTTGGAATTTGTCCAGAGGATGAAGCGGAAGGATGAGAAAAATTTAGAGACAAGTCTTAGTTTTTCAGACAGGCAAATGCCACTCTAATTTCCTATCTGGAAGACAAATTCATCAAAGGCTAGAATTGCCCATGGAAACAGAATAGGGCTAGAGGAAATCCCGCTGTTTTGTGTCCAGTTTCCAAATACACAATTTGAGAAATGGAACTCGGGGGCAATAAAATTCATGACACTGCAGAGTTGAAAATATCTATTGTCGAAAAATGTCTTGAGGTAAGTCACAGAAAAGGACTTGTAAGCAAGGGAGAGTGGCAGGAAACAGATTTGAAGAGGTAGAAAGGACTCCCCATTAAAGCACAAGAAAAGGGGCTCAGCATCGCCAATGATGCAGTTGGCCCAAAAGGGCGTATGCATTTTTTTCTGAATATATCCAAGTAAAGGCCATACACACTTTTTATCCAACCAAACAGGTGGGCACTGGAAATCAATACTACAAAATGTATCACTTCACATCAGTCAGAAGGGCCATCCACATAAAGTGTAAACACCAGAAATGCCAGACAGGGTGAGGAGAAAAGGGAGCCCTGTGAGGCTGATAGTGGAAATGTAATGTGCCAACGGCCACTCAGGAGAAGTGTATTGTGTTTGCTAAAACATCTGAAAACTGAGCTACAGAGCATAGTGCACTTGCACTCATGGGCGGATACCTTGGGAAAAACAAAAAATGACAGAAAACAGGCACTCCAACGTTTACCACCTCTCTGTTAAAAAGGGCCTCCACTTGGATATAACCTAAATGTCCCTGGAAGGATAAAATGGATAAAAGAGATGGGGTACTTATGTAGAGTGGAATATTACTCATCCAGAAATCAATGAAATAAGGCCAGTTGGAACAACTCTGGAGGAGTTACATACGATCATTCTAAGTGACACATGTCAGAAAGAAAAAGACACATATCATAAGATGTCACTTAAAGGTGGAATCAAAAATGGCTACACATGAAATAAACTACAAAACAGAAACATAGTCAAATATGTAGAAAAGAGACATAAGGCTGCTAAATGGGAAAGGTGGGGAATGGTGAGGTATTATCCAGGAGGTTGAAATTAGCAAAGATACCATTCCAAGTACCGAATTGAATAACTGGCAAGGCCTACACGGTACCTCAAAGAACTGCACTCAGTCCACTCAAGTCACTGGAAAATAATACATATGACTCGTAAGCATCTGAGAAAGAATTTATTGTTGTCACACAGTACATGAATCAAGTGGATGTACAGCAGCAAAAAACAGAGCTTTGAAAATCAGCTGTAACCAATATAAAAATAAATTTAAAAATATTTATATAAACAGTGAGACAGACAAAAATTCTTACAACTTTTGTTGAAGGGCTACGATGTAACATGGATTGAACACATGTAGACCCACAGCAGGATGATATATAAGGCTGGAAGCTATGCACGCTAAGAGATGTTAGAGAGGCTGGGTGAGGAAATGCAGACCTTTTAAAGTAATACTGCCTGGTACCCATTCCATGGGTCCCAAATCGGCAGTTTCAAGGGAATCTTCTGACAGCAAAAACATGCCTGGGAAACCGAGATGAATGTACACCATGTGCTCAGGAAAGGTGTCTAAAATGCACCTCATTTTTGATCTCCTGGTGCTGGGGTTCACTATTGCAGCCACATTACTAACAATCTCCCCACTTGGAGAATCAGCACCTTTAACCTCCTGTTTCACACAGTTTGCAATTTTTGAAGAGGATAAATGGGAAGAGGAGGAACCAGTGAGAGATTAGCTGTAGGAGTTTTGACAGGCACATGTCACTCTAATATCCCTTTAGGAAGAAGAATTAACCAAAGGCTCAGCCTGCCTCCCCAGAACCAGAATAGGGCCGGAATCAATCCAATGGTTTGGCGGCCAGCTCACAAAAATGCGAGTTGCAAAATGGAGCTCAGGAGCAGGCAATTCAAAGACCTGCAAAGATATAAATGAGAACCAACGCCCAAAAATATATTCAGGTAAGGCAACGAAGAGGTTCTGAATGAGAGGCAGAATTGCAGGAAACAGATTTCAAAATGTAGATTGTACTCACATTTAAAGCATATGAAAAGCAGCAGAATTTCTAAAATGATGCAGTTGGGCAAAAGGGTGTATGCGTTTTTTTCGTGAATATCTTCAGGAAAAAAACACATACAGAGTTTTTGGCCAATGAAGCAAGAGGAAAATGCAAATCCACACAATAAAGAAGTCTCAATTTCCACTGCTCAGAAAGTCCATCCAAAAAATGTGTACAAATCAAAAATTCATGAGAGGCCATGGAAAACAGGGAGACTAGTCACGCTGATGGGTGGGGTATAAATATCCAAGAGCTACTCTGAAGAAGTGTATGCTGTTTCCTAAAACATCTAAAATACAAAGCCCCCGAGCAAAGGGGACTTCAACTCATGGACATATAACTTGGGAAGACTAAATATCAACAAGACACAGGCACCCCAAAGTTTAGGGCTGCTCTGCATACAAGAACCTCAACTTCGGTACACCTAAAGTATCCCAGGAAAAAGAGAAATGCATAAAGAACTTGTGGTAATTTTGTACAACGGAATATCACTCAGACGTGAAATCAATGTCATAAGGCCAGTAGCAGCATAATGAGAGGATTTAGGTATGATGATTCTAAGGGAAATTAGTCACACAGAAAAAGAATCTTATCATAAGATATCACTTAGAGAGGGAATGTCAACATCACAACACATGAACTGAATTAGGAAAGAGAGCAGCGTCTCACATTTAGAAAACACTCTTATGCCTCCTTAAGGGGGAAGGAGAGGTGGGGTGATGCATAAAACCAGAGTTTGATATTAGCACAGGTACCATTCCATAAACCAAATACAGAATAGACAAGACCTACACCTTCCTCAGTGAACGGGACTCAAAACCCCTATTCCCCACAGAGGAATATATCTGATTAGTAAGAATCTTAAAACCTATGTACTGATATGCCTCTGTAAGGGAATCAAGTGTGTCTAGACCGGCATAAACACGTCAGGGAAAATCAGCTCAACCCCATTATAAAAATGAATTTCAAAAACAAAACATAAAACAGCGAAATTCTTACACAATTCCTTCAGGGGTTCTGATGAAACCTAGAATGACCCTATCTGCAAAGACAGCTGGATGAGACATAAGGCTGGACACTTGGGACTGAGAGGACTGGTGAGATTGGGAGAGAAAATGCAGACCCTTTAAAGAAGTAATGCATGCCACCATTCCATGGGTCCCAAAGTTCCAGGTAGAAGGGAATATCACTACAGTTATAACATGTATGGGAAACCTAGAGAATGGACACCCTGTGATGGCGAAAGGTTTCTGAAAGTCTCCTACTTTTTCCTCTCCTTGTGCTACAGTTTGGCATTCCAACAACTTTACTATCAATCTCCCAACTTAGGAGAGTCATCCCCTATAACCTCCTGGTTCGCACAGTTTGCTAATTGTGCAGAGGATGAAAGGGAAGAGGGAGAACCAATCAGAGAGTAGATGTAGGCCTTTGGACGGACACATGTCCCTCTAAATTCCCGTCAGGAAGAAGAATTAACCAAAGCCTCAGCCACCCACAGGGAACCAGTATAGCCACCGCTGGAACCAGTATAGTTCCTGAAGCAAAATTGTGGATTTGCGGTCAGCTCCCAAAAATGGGATTTGAAAATTGTAGCTCAGGGGCAAAGCAAATCAAAAACCTGCAGAGTTATAAAGGACTACTCTCTTCCAAAAATCTGTTGAGGGAAGGCAACAAAGCGGACTTGAAAATGAGGTGGAATTGCACAAAACATATATCAAGAGGTAAATTGGAATCGCCTTTAAAGCACAGGAAAGGCATCACAACTTTGAGAATGATGCACTTGGCCAAAACCAGCATATGAATTTTCTCCTGAATATATTCAGGAGAAAAGGCATAGGCCCTTTTTGGAAAATCAAGCAAGCACGCAATGCAAATCCACACTACAAAGAATTGTCACTTCCCACCGTTCAAAAAGGACATCCGAAAATCTGTAAAAACCAGAAAGGCAAGATAGAGATAACAAGGGCATAAAGCAGTATGATCCCAAGGGTCATGGAGGATTGTGATGACAAGCACACGGAGCATTGTGATGAAAAGATTATGTATCATTTTGCTCTCAAAGGCATTGTGATGACAAGGTTCATGGAGCACTGTGATGACAAGCGTCATGGAGCATTGTGATTACAGGGTTCATGGAGCATTGGGATGACAACGGCATGGAGCATTTTGATGACAAGATTCCCGGATCATTGTTTTGTCAGGGTTCATGGAGCGTTGTGATGACAGTGGTCATGGAGCATTGTTATGACAGAGGTCATGGAGCATTGTGATGAGAACGTCATGGAGCATTGGGCTGAAAATGTTCATGGATTATTGTGATGACAGGGGTCAAGGAGCATTGTGATGACAAGGTACTGGAACATTGTGATGAGAAGACCATGGAGCCATGTGATGACAAGTCTCATGGAGCATTCTGATGAAAAGGTCATGGAGCATTGTGATTACAGGGGTCTTGGAGCATTGTGATGACAAGGGCATGGAACATTGGGATGAGAATGTCATGGAGCATTCTGATGACATGTATCATGGAGCTTTGTGATGACAAGGGCATGGAACATTGTGATTACAGGGCTCTTGGAGCATTGTGATGACAAGGGCAGTGAACAATGGGATGAGAATGTCATGGAGCGTTCTGATGACATGCATCATGGAGCTTTGTGATGACTCCGGCATGGACCATTGTGATTACAGGGGTCTTGGAGCACTGTGAGGGAAAGGGCATGTAACATTGTGATGAAAAAGGCATGGAGCCTTGTCATGACAGTGTTCAAGGAGCATACTGATGACAAGTGTCAGGGACCATTGTGATGACAAGGGTATTGAGCACTGTGATGACAAATGTCATGGAGCATTGTGATTAGAAGACCATGGATACTTGTGATGACGAGCGTTATGGGGCGTTGTGATGATAGGTGTTATGGAATATTCTGATCACAAGGATTTGGAGCATTGTGATGACAGAGGTCATAGAGCATTTTGATTTCATTGTGATGACAATAGCATGAAGCATTATGATGATGCGCATTTGGTGCATTGTGATGACAGCGTTCATGGAGCATTGAGATGAAAAGGGGCATGGAGCATTATGATTACAGGAGTCTTGGATCATTTTGATGAAAAGGGCATGGAACATTGGTCTGAAATGTTTCATGGATTATTGTGATGAGAGGGGGCAAGGAGCATTGTGATAACAATGGCACGGAACACTGTGATACATGGTTCATGGAGGATTGTAATGAGAAGCGCATGGAGCATTGTGAGAAGAATGGCATCGAGCATTGTGATGAAAAGCATCATGGATCCTGTGATGACAAGGGCTTGGAACAATGTGATGAGAGGTTTTTGGAGCATTGTGATGACAATGGCATGGAGCGTTGTGATGCCAAGGGTCATGGCGCTTTGTGATGACAAAGGTCATGGAGCATTTTGAAGACAATTTCATGGTGCATTGTGATGAGAAGGGCAGGGAGTATTTTGATGACAGGGTCATGCAGCAATATGATGGAAAGTGTATTGGAACATTTTGATGACAGGGGTTATAGCATATTGTGATGTCAGGGGTCATGGAACTTTGTTATGATAAAGGGAGGTAGCATTGTGATGACAGGGGTCATGGGATATTGTGATTACAGGGGTGAGGGAGTATTGTGACAACTAGTGATGGAACACTGTGATATCTCTGGTGAGAGAGCATTTTGATGAGAAGTGTATGGAGCATTGTGATTACAAGGTTTATGGAGCATTGCAATGACAATTTTCTGGACCGTTGTGATGAAAAGCGAATGGCACATTGTGATGACAAGGGTCATGGAACATTTTTCAGACAAAGTCATGGAGCATTTTGATGACAATGGTCACGGAGCATTGTGATGAAAACGGAATGGGGCATGGTGATGAAAAAGGCATGGAGCCTTTTCGTGACAGGGTTCAAAGAGCATTCTGATGACAAGTGTCAGGGAGCATTGTGATGACAAGTGTACTGAGCATTGTGATGACAAATGTCATGGAGCACTGTGATGAAAAGGGCATGGAATTTTGTGATGACAGGCATCATGGAGCATTGTGATGACAAGTCTTATGGAACATTGGGATCACAAAGGTTTGGAGCATTGCGATGACAGAGGTCATGGATCATTTTGATTTCAAAGAGCATGGAGCATTTTGATGACAAGGGTATGAAGCAATGTGCTCTCAAGGTTCATGGAGGATTGTGATGACAAATGAAATGGAGTATTGTGATGACAAGCGCATAGAGCATTGTAATGACAAGGTCATGTAGCATTTTGCTGACAAAGCCATGGAGCACTGTGATGACAGGTGTCATTGAGCACTGTGATGACAAGCGTCATGGAGCATTGTGAATACAGGTATCATGGAACATTGGGATGAAAAGGCCATGGATCATTGTGATGAGAATGTCATGCAGTATTGTAAACACAGGTGTCAGGGAGCATTGTGATGACATATGTCATGGTCCATTGCAATGACAATGGCAGGGAGCATTGTGATGCCAAATGTAATGGAGGATTTTGATGACATATATAATGGAGCATTGTGATGACTAGGGCTTGGAGAATTATGATGGCAAGGGCCATTGAGAATGTTCAGAACAAGGTCGAGAAGCATTGTGATGACAAGTTCCTGGAGCATAGTGATGAGAAATCCACAGAGTTTTGTGATGACAAATCTCATGGAGCATACTGATGAAAAGGGACATGGACCACTGTGATTACAGGGGTCTTGGAACATTGTGATGACATGGGCATGGAGCATTGTGAGTAGAAGGCCAAGGAGCATTCTGAAGACGTGTCATTGAGCTTTGTGATGACAAGGGCATGGAGCATTGTGTTTAAAGGTGTCTTGGAGCATTGTGAAGAAAAGGGCATGGATCATTGTGCTGAAAAAGGCATGGAGCCTTGTCATGACAGGGTTCAAGGAGCATACAGACAACAAGTGTCAGGGAGCATTTTGATGACAAGTGTATTGAGCATTGTGATGACAATGGTCATGGAGCACTGTGATGAGAAGACCTTGGATAACTGTGATGACGAGTGTCATGGGGCACTGTGATGACAAGTGTTATGGAATATTGTGATCACAAGGGTTTGGAGCATTGTTATGACTGAGGTCATGGAGCATTTTGATTTCATTTTGATGACAATAGAATGAAGCATTATGATGATGGGCATGGTGCATTGTGATGACAGGGTTCATGGATCATTGAGATGAAAAATGGGCATGGAGCATTGTGATTACAGGGGTCTTGGAGCATTGTGATGAGAAGGGTCATGGAGCCCTGTGATGACAAGGCCACGGAACATCGTGATGGCAGGTGTCATGGAGCATTTTTATGACAGGTGTAATGGAGCATTGTGACGGCAAGGGCATGGAGCATTGTGATGAGAAGGCAATGGAGCATTCTGATGACATGTGTCATGGAGCTTTGTGAGGACAAGGGCATGGAGCATTGTGATGCCATGTGTCATGGATCTTTGTGATGACAAAGGTCATGGAGCATTTTGATGACAAGGGCATTGTGCACTGTGATGAGAAGGACAGGGAACATTGTGATGACAGGGTCATGGAGCAATTTGATGAAAGGGTCATGGAACATTTTGATGAGAAGGGTTATGGAACATTGTGATGTCAGGTGTCATGGAGCATTATGATGAAAAGGGTCATGAAGCATTTTGCTGACAGGGGTTATGGAGCATTGTGATGTCAGTGGTCATCGAACATTGTGATGATAATTGCATGTAGCATTGTGATGACAGGAGTCATGGAACATTGTGATAACAGGGGTGAGGGATTATTGTGATGAATAGTGATGTAACATTGTGATATCTGTGGTGAGAGAACATTTTGATGAGAAGTGCATGGAGCATTGTGATGACAAGGTTTATGGAGCATTCTGATGACAAGCTTGTGGAGCACTGTGATGACAAGCGCATGGTGCATTATGATGACATGTGTCATGGATCATCGTGCTGACAAGCGCATGGAGCATTGTGATGACAAGGGTCACGGAGCATTGCGCTGAGAAAGGCATAGAGAATTGTGATGACAAGGATCAAAGAGCATTGTGATGAAAAGTTCATGGAGCATTGTGATGACAAGGGTCATGGAGCATTGTGATGACAAGGGCATGGAGCATTGGTCTAGTAAGTTTCATGGATTATTGCGATGACTGTTGGAATGGTGCATTGTAGTGACTAGGGCATGGAGCATTGAGATGACCAGGTCATGCAGTATTGTGAAGAGAGGTGTCAGGGAGCATTGTGATGACATATGTAATGGCCCATTGTGATGACAATGACATGGAGCATTGTGATGCCAAGTGTCATGGAGGATTCTGATGACAAAGGTAATGGTGCATTGTGATGACAGTGGCTTGGAGCATTGAGATGACAAGTGTCAGGGAGCAATGTGCTGAAAAGTGCATGGAGAATTTGATGACAAGGGTCATGGAATATTCTCATGATAAGCTTGTGGAATTTTTTGCTGACAGTGGCGTGGAGTATTGTGATGAAAACGGCATGGGGCATTGTTGTGAAAAAGGCATGGAGCCTTTTCGTGACAGGGTTAAAGGAGCCTTCTGACGACAAGTGTCAGGGAGCATTGTGATGACAAGTGTATTGAGAATTGTGATGACAAAGGTCGTGGAGCATTGTGATGAAAAGTGCATGGGGTATTGTGATGACAGGCATCATGGAGCGTTGGGATGACAAGTGTTATGGAACATTGTGATCACAAGGGTTTGGAGCATTGTGATGACAGAGGTCATGGATCATTTTGATTTCAAGGAGCATGGAGCATTGTGATGACAAGGGCATGTAGCAATGTGATCCCAAGATTCATGGAGAATTGTGATGACAATGGTAATGGAGTATTGTGATGACAAGTGCATAGAGCATGGTAATGACAAGGTCATGTAGCATTTTGCTAACAAAGGCATGGAACATTGTGATCACAGGTGTCATGGAGCACTGTGGTGACAAGCGTCACGGATCATTGTGAATACAGGGGTCATGGAGCATTGGGATGACAAGGGAATGGAGCATTGTGATGACAGGTGTCATGGAGGACTGTGATGACAAGCGTCACGGAGCATTGTGAATACAGGGGTCATGGAGCATTGGGATGCTAAGGGCATGGATCATTGTGATGACGAGGGTCATGGAGCATTGGGCTGCAAATGTTCATGTAATGTTTTGATGACAGGGGTCATGGAGCATTGTGATGACAGAGGTCATTGAGAATTTTGATTTCATTGTGCTGACAATAGCCGGAAGCATTATGATGAAGGGTATGATGCATTGTGATGACAGGGTTCATGGAGCATTGAGATGAAAAGGGGCATGGAGCATTGTGATTACAGGGGTCTTGGAGCACTGTAATGACAAGGGCATGGAGCATTATGATGAGAAGGCCATCGAACATTCTGATGACATGTGTCATGGAGCTTTGTGATGAAAAGGGCATGGAGCATTGTGATTACAGGTGTCTTGGAGCATTTTGATGACAAGTGTCATGGAGCCTTGTGATGACAAGGCCGTGGATCATTGTGATGACAGAGGTCATGGAGCATTGTTCTGACAGGGGTAATGGAGCATTGTGATGAGAAGGGCATGGAGCATTGAGATTACAAGGTTTATGGAACATTGCTATGACAACTTTGGGGACAGTTTTGATGAAATGCACGTGGCACATTGTGATGACAAGGGTTATGGAGCATTTTTCTGACAAAGGCATGGAACCTTGTGATGACAAGGATCACGGAGCATTGTGATGAAAAGTTCATGGAGCATTGTGGTTACAAAGGTCACAAAGCCTTGTGATGACGTGGGCATGGACAATTGTGATGACAAATGTTATGAAGCATTGTGGTGACTGGAGTCATGGAGCATTGTGATGACAGGGGTCATGGAGTACTGTGATGACAAAGGCAAGGAGCATTGTGATGACAGGCGTCATGAAGCACTGTGATGACAAGCGTCACGGAGCATTGTGAATACAGGGGTCATGGAGCATTGGGATGACAAGGGCATGGAGCATTCTGATGACAGGTGTCATGGAGCAATGTGATGACAAGCGTCACGGTGCATTGTGAATACAGGCGTCATGGAGCACTGGGATGACAAGGGCATGGATCATTGTGATGACAAGGGTCATGGAGCATTGGGCTGAAAATGTTCATGGAGTATTTTGATGACAGGTGTCATGGAGCATGGTGATGACAGAGGTCATGGAGAATTTTGATTTCATTGTGCTGACAATAGCCGGAAGCATTATGATGATGGGCATGGTGCATTGTGATGACAGGGTTCATGGAGCATAGAGATGGAAAGGGGCATGGAGCATTGTGATTACAGGGGTCTTGGAGCACTGTGATGCCAAGGGCATGGAGCATTTTGATGAGAAGGACATGGAACATTCTGATGGCATGTGTCATGGAGCTTTGTGATGACAAGGGCATAGAGCATTGTGATTACAGGGGTCTTGGAGCACTGTGATGACAAGTGTCATGGAGCCTTGTGATGACAAGGCCGTGGAATATTGTGATGGCAGGAGTCATGGAGCATTGTTATGACAGGGGTAATGGAGCATTGTGATGAGAAGGGCATGGAGCATTGTGATTACAAGGTTTATGGAGCATTACCATGGCAAATTTGTGGATCGTTGTGATGAAAAGCGCGTAGCACATTGTGATGACAAGGGTCAAGGAGCATTTTTCTGACAAAGGCATGGAGCATTTTGATGACAAGGGTCACGGAGCATTGTGATGAACTGTTCATGGAGCATTGTGGTTACAAAGGTCACAGAGCCTTGTGATGACGTGGGCATGGACCATTGTGATGACAAACGTTATGAAGCATTGTGATGACTGGAGTCATGGAGCATTGTGATGACAGTGGTCATGGAGCATTGTGATGACAAGGGAAAGGAGCGTTGTGGTGACAGGGGCATGGAGCATTGTCCTGACAAATTTCATAGATTATTGTGATGAGAGTGGTCATGGTGCATTTTGATGAAAAGGGCATGGATCATTTTGATGAGAAGGTCATGGAGTATTGTGAAGACAGGTGTCCGGGAGCATTGTGATGACATACGTCATTTTCCATTGCAATGACAAAGGCAGGGAGCATTGTAATGCCAAAGGTAATGGAGGATTTTGATGACAAATATAAAGGAGCATTGTGATGACTAGGGCTTGGAGCATTATGAAGAAAAGGGCCATTGAGAATTTTCAGAACATGGTCGTGCAGCATTGTGATGACAAGGTCCTGGAGCATTGTGATGAGAAAACCATAGAGACTTGTGATGACAAATCTCATGGAGCATACTGATGAAAAGGGGCATGGACCATTGTGATTACAGGGGTGTTGGAACTTTGTGATGACATGGGCATGGAGCATTGTGAGGAGAAGGCCAAGGAGCATTCTGAAGACATGTTTCATTGAGCTTTGTGATGACAAGGGCATGGAGCACTGTGTTTAAAGAGGTCTTGGAGCATTGTGCGGAAAAGGGCATGGATCATTGTGATGAAAAAGGCATGGAGCCTTGTCATGACAGGGTTCAAGGAGCATACAGACCACAAGTGTCAGGGAGCATTTTGATGACAAGTGTATTGAGCATTGTGATGAAAAAGGTCATGGAGTATTGTGATGAGAAGACCATGGATAATTGTGATGATGAGTGTCATGGGGCACTGTGATGACAAGTGTTATGGAATATTGTGATCACAAGGTTTTGGAGCATTGTTATGTCAGAGGTCATGGAGCATTTTGATTTCATTGTGATGACAATAGCATGAAGCATTATGATGATGGACATGGTGCATTGTGATGACAGGGTTCATGGATCATTGAGATGAAAAGGGGCATAGAGCATTGTGATTACAGGGGTCTTGGAGCATTGTGATGAGAAGGGTCATGGAGCCTTGTGATGACAAGGCCACGGAACATCGTGATGGCAGGTGTCATGGAGCATTGTTATGACAGGGGTAATGGAGCATTGTGATGGCAAGCGCATAGAGCATTTTGATGAGAAGGCCATGGAGCATTCTGATGACATGTGTCATGGAGCTTTGTGATGACAAGGGCATGGAACAATGTGATGAGAGTGTTCATGGAGCATTGTGATGACAATGATATGGAGCACTGTGATGCCAAGTGTCATGGATCTTTGTGATGTCAAAGGTCATGGAGCATTTTGATGACAAGTGCGTTGTGCATTGTGATGAGAAGTGCAGGGACCATTGTGATGACAGGGTCATGGAGCAATTTGTTGAAAAGGGTCATGAAACATTTTGATGACAGGGGTTATGGAACACTGTGATGTCAGGGGTCATGGAGCATTTTGATGAAAAGTGCATGGATCATTGTGATAAAAAAGTCATGGAGCCTTGTCATGAAAGGATTCAAGGAGCATACAGACAACAAGTGTCAGGGAGTATATTGATGACAAGTGTATTGATCATTGTGATGACAAAGGTCATGGAGCATTGTGATGAGAAGACCATGGATAATTGGGATGACGAGCTTTATGGGGCATTGTGATGACAAGTATTATGGAATATTGTGATCACAAGGGTTTGGAGCATTATGATGACAGAGGACATGGAGAATTTTGATTTAATTGTGATGACAATAGCCTGAAGCATTATGATGATGGGCATGGTGCATTGTGATGACAGGGTTCATGGAGCATTGAGATGCAAAGTGGCATGGAGCATTGTGATTACAGGGGTCTTGGAGCATTGTGATGTCAAGGGTCAGGGAGCCTTGTGATGACAAGGCCATGGAACATTGTGATGGCAGGGGTCATGTAGCATTTTTATGACAGAGGTAATGGAGCATTGTGATGAGAAGTGCATTGAGCATTGGCCCGAAAGTTTTCATGGATTATTGTGATGAGAGTGGGCATGGAGCACTGTGATGACAAGGGCACGGAACACTGTGACACATGGGTCATGGAGGACTGTGATGAAAAGGGCATGGAGCATTTTGATGAGAAGGGCATCGAGAATTGTGATGACAAGTGTCATGGAGCATTGTGATGACAAGGGCATGGAGCAATGGGATGAGAGCGTTCAGGCATCATTGTGATGACAATGACATGGAGCATTGTGCTGCCAAGTGTCATGGAGCTTTGTGATGACAACGGTCATGGTGCATTTTGATGACAAGCGTGTGGTGCATTGTGATGAGAAAGAAAGGGAGCATTTTGATGACAGGTTCATGCTGCAATTTGATGAAAAGTGTCATGTAACATTTTGACGACAGGGGTTACAGAACATTGTGATGCCATGGGTCATGGAGCTTTGGGATGAAATGTGTCATGGAGCATTGTGATGACAGTGGTTATGGAATATTGTGATGTCACGGGTCATGGAACATTGTGATTACAGGGTTGAGGGAGGATTGTGATGACTAGTGATGGAACATTGTGATATCTCAGGTGAGAGAGGATTTGGATGAGAAGTGCATGGACCATTGTGATTACAAGGTTTATGGAGCATATCGATGACAAGGTTGTGGATCATTGTAATGAAAAGTGCATGGCATATTTGATGACAAGGTTCATGGAACATTGTTCTGACAAAGGCATGGAGCATTGTGATGACAAGTGTCACGGAGCATTGTGATGAAAATTTCATGGAGCATTGTGGTTACAAATGTCACAGAGCCTTGTGATGACGCGGGCATGGACCATTGTGATGAAAAATGTTATGAAGCATTGTGATGACTGGAGTCACGGAGCATTGTGATGTCAAAAGTAATTTAGCATTGTGATGACAATGGCTTGGAGCATTGTGATGACAAGGTTCAGGGAGCATTGTGCTGACAAGTGCATGGATAATTGTGATGAAAAAGGTCATGGAACCTTCTGATGACAATCTTGTGGAGTATTTTGATGACAATGGCATGGAGCATTGTGATGAAAATGGCATGGGACATTTTGATGAGAAAAGCATGGAGCCTTTTCGTGACAGGTTTCAAGGAGCATTCTGACGGCAAGTTTCAGGAAGCATTGTAATGACAAGTGTATTAGAATTGTGATGACAAAGGTTATGGAGCATTGTGATGAAAAGGCCGTGGAGTATTGTGATGACAGGCATCATGGAGCGTTGTGATGACAAGTGTTATGGAACATTGTGATGACAAGGGTTTGGAGCATTGTGATGAGAGAGGTCATGGATCATTTTGATTTCAAGGAGAATGGAGCATTGTGATGACAAGGGTATGAAGCAATGTGATCCCAAGGTTCATGGAGGATTGTGATGACAATGGTAAAGGAGTATTGTGATGACAAGCGCATAGAGCATTGTAATGACAAGGTTATGTAGCATTTGCTGACAAAGGCATGGAGCATTGTGATGACAGGTGTCATGGAGCACTGTGATGACAAGCGTCACGGAGCATTGAGAATACAGTGGTCATGGAACATTGGGATGACAAGGGCATGGTTCAATGTGATGACAAGTGTCATGGAGCATTGGGCTGAAAATGTTCATGGAGTATTGTGATGACAGGGGTCATGGAGCATTGTGATGACTTGGGAATGGAGCATTTTGATGACAAGAATTCCGGATCATTGTGTTGTCAGGTGTCATGGAGTGTTGAGATGACAGTGGTCATGGTGCATTGTGATGATATTGGCCATGGAGAATTGTGATGAGTAGGTCGTGGAGCATTGTGATTACAGGTGTCTTGATGCATTGTGATGAAAAGGGCATGTATCATTGTGAAGAAAAAGGCATTGAGCCTTGTCATGACAGTGTTCAAGAATCATACTTACGACAAGTGTCAGGTAGCATTGTGATGACAAAGGTCATAGAGCATTGTGATGAGAAGACCATGGATAATTGTGATGATGAGCGTCATGGGGTGTTGTGATGATAAGTCTTATGGAACATTGTGATCACAAGGGTTTGGAGCATTATGATGACAGATGTCATGGAGAATTTAGATTTCATTGTGATGACAATAGCATGAAACATTATGAAGATGGGCATGGTGCATTGTGATGACTGGGTTCATGGAGCATTGAGATGAAAATGGGAATGGAGCATTGTGATTACTGGGGTCTTGGAGCATTGTGATGACTAGGGCATGGAGCATGGTGATGAGAAGGCCATGGAAAATTCTGATGACATGCATCATGGAGCACTGTGATGACAAGGGCATGGAGCATTGTGATTACAGGGGTCTTGGGGAATTATGATGACAAGGATCATGGTGCCTTGTGATGATATACCATTGAACAATGTGATGGAAGGTGTCATGGAGCATTGTTATGACAGAGGTAATGGAGCATTGTGATGAGAAGGGCATTGAGCTTTGGTCTAAAATATTTCATGGATTATTGTAATGAGAGTGTGCATGGAGCATTGGGATGACAAGGGCACGGAACACTGTGATACATCGTTCATGGAGGATTGTAATGACCAGGACATGGAGCATTGCGATGAGAAGGGCATCGCGCATTGTGATGACAAGTGTCATGGAGCTTTGTGATGACAAGGGCATGGAGCAATTTGATGAGAGTGTTCATGGAGCATTGTGATGACAATGACATGGAGCATTGTGATGCCAAGGGTCATGGAGATTTGTGATGACAAATAACAGGGAGCATTTCGATGACTATGGTGTGGTGCATTGTGATGAGAAGGGCAGGGAGCATTTTGATTACAGGTTCATGCATCAATTCGATTAAAATATAATGGAATATTTTGAGGGCAGGGGTTATAGAACATTGTGATGTCAGGAGTCATGGAGCTTTGGGATGAAAAGGGTCAGGGGGCATTTTGATGAGAGGGGTTATGGAACATTGTGATGTCAGGGATCATGGAACATTGTGATGATAAGGGTATGTAGCACTGTGATGACAGGGATCATGGAACATTATGATTACAGCGGTGAGGGAGTATTGTGATGACTAGTGATGGAACATTGTGATATCTCTGGTGAGAGAGCATTTGGATGAGAAGTGCATGGAGCATTGGGATTACAAGGTTTATGAAGCATAGCGATGAAAAGGTTGTGGACCGATGTGATGAAAAGCACGTGGCACATTGTGATGACAAGGGTCATGGAGCATTGTTCTGACAAAGGCATGGAGCATTTTGATGACAAGGGTCACGGATCATTGTGATGAAAAGTTCATGGAGCATTTTGGTTACAAAGGTCACAGAGCCTTGTGATGACACGGGCAAGGACCGTTTTGATGACAAACATTATGAAGCATTGTGATGACTGGAGTCATGGAGCACTGTGATGATAGGGGTCATGGAGCATTGTGATGACATGGGCATGGAGCATTGTGATGACAAGGGTATGGATCATGGTGATGAGAAGGTCATGGTGTATTGTGAAGACAGGTGTCAGGGAGCATTGTGATGACATATGTCATGGTCCATTGCGATGATAATGGCATTGAGCATTGTGATGCCAAATATAATGGAGGATTGGGATGACAAATAAAATGGAGCATTGTGATGACTAGGGCTTGGAGCACTATGATGACAAGGGCCATTGAGAATTTTCATGACAAGGTCGTGAAGCATTGTGTTGACAAGGACCTGGAGCATTGTGATGAGAAATCCATGGAGCCTTTTGATGACAATCTCATATAGCATACTGATCAAAAGGGGCATGGACCATTGTGATTACAGGGGTCTTCGAACATTGTGATGACAAGGGCATGGATCATTGTGAAGAGAAGGCCAAGGAGCATTCTGAGGACATGCGTCACTGAGCTTTGTGATGACAAGCGCATGGAGCATTGTGATTACAGGGTCTTGTAGCATTGTGATGAAAAGGGCATGGAATATTGTGATGAAAAATGCATGGACTCTTGCCATGACAGGGTTCAAGGAGCATACAGACAACAAGTGTCATGGAGCATATTGATGACAAGTGTATTGAGCATTGTGATGACAAAGGTCATGGAGCATTGTGATGAGAAGTCCATGGAGCATTCTGAGGACATGTGTCATGGAGCTTAGTGATGACAAGGGCATGGAGCAATGTGATGCCAAGGGTCATGGATATTTGTGATGACAAAGGTCATGGAACATTTTGATGACAAGGGCGTTGTGCATTGTAATGAGCAGTTCAGGGAGCATTGTGATGACATGGTCACGGAGAAATTTGATGAAAAGTGTCAAGGAACATTTTGATGACAGGTGTTATGGAACATTGTGATGTCATGGGTCATCGAGCTTTGTGATGATAAGTGCATGTAGCATTGTGATGACAGGAGTCATGGAACATTGTGATGACAGAGGTGAAGGAGTATTGTGTCGAATAGTGAAGTAACGTTGTGATATCAGTGGTGAGAAAGCATTTTGATGAGAAGTGCATAGAGCATTGTGATGACAAGGTTTATGGAGCACTGTGATGACAAGATTGTGGAGCACTGTGATGACAAGATTGTGGAGCGCTGTGATGACAAGCGCATGGTGCATTGTGATGACATGTGTCATGGAGCATTTTGCTGACAAGCGCATGGAACATTGTGAGGACAAGGGTCATGGAGCATTGTGCTGAGAAAGGCATAGAGCATTGTGATGACAAGGGTCAAAGAGAACTGTGATGAAAAGTTCATGGAGCATTGTGGTTAAAAAGGTCACAGAGACTGTTGATTACGAGAGCATGGACCATTGTGATGACAAAGGTCATGAAGCATTGTTATGACTGGAGTCACGGAGCACTGTGATGACAGGGGTCATGGAGCATTGCGATGAAAAGGGGCATGGAGCATTGTGATGACAAGGGCATGTATCATTGGTATCATAATTTTCATGGATTATTGTGATGACAGTTGGAATGGTGCATTGTTGTGACAAGGGCATGGAGCATTGTGATAAAGAGGTCATGCTGTATTGTGAAGACTGTTGTCATGGAGCATTGTGATGACAGGGTTCATGCAGCATTTTGATGACTAGGGAATGGAGCATAGTGATGACAAGAGTCCCGGATCATTGTGTTGTCAGGTGTCATGGAGTGTTGTGATGACAGTTGTCATGGTGCATTGTGATGATATTGATCATGGAGCATTGTGATGAGAAGGTTATGGAGCATTGTGCTGATAATATTCATGGAGTATTGTGATGACAATGGTCATGGAGCATTGTGATGACAAGGAAATGGAGCATAGTGATGACAAGGTCATGTAGCATTGTGATGAGAAGTCCTTGGAGGCTTGTGATGACAAGTTTCATGGAGCATTCTGATGAAAAGTGGCATGGATCATTGTGATTACAGTGGTCTTGGAGCATTGTGATGACAAGGGCATGGAGCATTGTCAGAGACGGCCATGCAGCATTCTGATGACATGGGTCATGGAGCTTTGTGATGACAAGGGCTTGGAGCATTGTGATTACAGTTGTCTTGGAGCATTGTGATGAAAATGGCACGGATCATTGTGATGAAAATGTCATGGAGACTTGTCATGACAGGGTTAATGGAGCATACTGAAGACAAGGGTCAGGGAGCATTGTGATGACAAGTGTTTTGAGCATTGTGATGACAAAGGTCATGGAGCACTGTGATGAGAAGACCATGGATAATTGTGATGATGAGCGTCATGGTGTGTTGTGATGATAAGTGTTATGGAACATTGTGATCACAAGGGTTTGGAGCATTATGATGACAGAGGTCATGGAGAATATTGATTTCATTGTGATGACAATAGCCTGAAGCATTATGATGATGGGCATGGTGCATTGTGATGACAGGGATCATGGAACATTGAGATGAAAAGTGGCATGGAACACTGTATTTACAGTGGTCGTGGAGCATTGTGATGACAAGGGCATGGAGCATTGGTCTAATAAGTTTCATGGATTATTGCGATGACAGTTGGAATGGCGCATTGTGATTACAAGGGCATGGAGCATTGTGATGACCAGGTCATGCAGTATTGTGAAGACATGTGTCAGGGAGCATTGTGATTACATATGTAATGGCCCAATGTGATGACGATGGCATGGAGCATTGTGATGCCAAGTGTCATGGAGGATTGTGATGACAAAGTTAATAGAGCATTGTGATGACAATGGCTTGGAGCATTGCAATGACAAGGGTCAAGGAGCATTGTGTTGACAAGAGCATGGAGAATTGTGATGACAAGGGTCATGGAGCATTCTGGTGACAAGCTTGTGGAGTATTTTGATGACAATGGCATGGAGCATTGTGATGAAAACTGCATGGGGCATTGTGATGAAAAAGGCAGGGAACCTTGTGATGACAGGTCTCATGGAGCATACTGATGAAAAGGGGCATGGAGCATTCTGATTACAGGGGTCTTGGAACATTGTGATAGCAAGGGCATGGAGCACTGTGATGACAAGGGCATGGATCATTGGTCTAAAAAGTTTCATGGATTATTGTGATGACAGTTGGAATGGCGCATTGTGATGACAGTGGTCATGGAGCATTGTGATGATACTGCTCATGGAGCATTGTGATAAGACCGTCATGGAGCATTGGGTTGAAAATGTTCATAGAGTATTGTGATGACAGGTGTCAAGGAGCATTGTGATGACAAGGGAATGGAGCATGGTGATGACAAGTTCCTGGAGCATTGTGATGAGATGACGATGGAGACTTGTGATGACAAGTCTCATGGAGCATTCTGACGAAAAGGGGCAAGGAGCTTTGAGATTACAGCGGTCTTGGAGCACTGTGATGACAAAGGCATGGAGCATTGTGAGGAGAAGGCCATGGAACATTCTGATGGCATGCGTCATGGAGCTTTGTTATGACAAGGGCATGAAGCATTGTGATTACAGGTGTCTTGGAGCATTGTGATGACAAGGGTCATGTAGCCTTTTGATGACAAGGCCGTGGAACATTGTGATGGCAGCGGTCATGGAGCATAGTTATGACAGAAGTAATGGAACATTGTAATCAGAATGGCATTGAGCATTTGTCTTTAATGTTTCATGGATTATTGTGATGAGAGTGGGCATGGAGCATTGTGATGACAAGGGCACGGTACACTGTGATACATGGGTCATGGTGGATTGTAATGACCAGGGCGTGGAGCATTGTGATGAGAAGGGCATCGAGCATTGTGATGACAAGTGTCATGGAGCTTTGTTATGACAATGGCATGGAGCAATGTGATGAGAGGGTTCATGGAGCATTGTGATGACAATGACATGGAGCATTGTGATGCCAAGGGTCATGGAGCTTTGTGATGTCAAATGTCATGGAGCATTTTGATGACAAGGGTGTGGTGCATTGTGATGAGAAGGGCAGGGAGCATTTTGATGACAGGGTCATGCAGCAATTTGATGAAAAATGTAATGGAACATTTTGATGACAGGGGTTATAGAACATTGTGATGCCAGGGATCATGGAGCTTTGGGATGAAATGGGTCATGGAGCAATTTGATGACAGGGGTTATGGAACATTGTGATGACTGGAGTCACGGAGCATTGTGATGACAGGGGTCATGGAACATTGTGATAACAAGGGCATGGGGCATTGTGATGACAAGGGCATGGAGCATTGTTCTAATAAGTTCCATGGAGTATTTTGATGACAGTTGGAATGGCGCATTGTGATGAAAAGGGCATGGATCATTGTGATGACCAGATCTTGCAGTATTGTGAAGAGAGGTCTCAGGGAGCACTGTGAAGACATATGTAATGACCAATTGTGATGACAATGGCATGGAGCATTGTGATGCCAAGTGTCATGGAGGATTCTGATGATAAATGTAATAGAGCATTGTGATGACAATGGCTTGGAGCATTGTGATGACAGGGGAATGGAGCATTGGTCTGACAAGTTTCATAGATTATTGTGATGACAGTGGACATGGTGCATTGTGATGACAAGGGCATGGGGCATTGAGATGAGAAGGTCATGGAATATTTTGAAGACAGGTGTCACGGAGGATTGTGATGAAATATGTCATGGTCCATTGCGATGACAATGGCAGGGAACATTGTGATGCCAAATGTAATGGAGGATTATGATGACAAATATAATGGAGCATTGTGATGACTAGGGCTTGGAGCATTATGATGACAAAACCATGGAGCCATGTGATGACAAGTCTCATGGAGCATACTGATGAAAAAGGGCATGGAGCATTGTGATTACAGTGGTCTTGGAACTTTGTGATGACAAGGGCATGGAGCATTGTGAGGAGAAGACCAAGGAGCATTCTGATGGCGTGCGTCATTGAGCTTTTTGATGACAATGGCATGGAGCATCGTGCTTACATGTGTCTTGGAGCATTGTGATGAAAAGGGCATGGATCATTGTGATGAAAAAGGCATGGAGCCCTGTCATGACAGGGTAAAAGGAGCATACAGACAACAAGTGTCAGGGAGCATTTGGATGACAAGTGTATTGAGCATTGTGATGACAAAGGTCCTGGAGCATTGTGATGAGAAGACCATGGATAATTGTGATGATGAGCGTCATGGGGCATTGTGATGACAAGTGTTATGGAATATTGTGATCACAAGTGTTTGGAGCATTGTTATGACAGAGGTCATGGAGCATTTTGATTTCATTGTTATGACAATAGCAGGAAGCATTATGATGATGGGCATGGTGCATTGTGATGACAGGGCTCATGAATCATTGAGATGAAAAGGGGCATAGAGATTTGTGATTACAGTGTTCTTGGAGCATTGTGATGAGAAGGGTCATGGAGCCTTGTCATGAAAAGGCCATGGAACATCATGATGGCAGGGGTCATGGATCATCGTTATGACAGAAGTAATGGAGCATTTTGATGAGAAGGGCAATGAGCGTTGGTCTGAAATATTTCATGGATTATTGTGATGAGAGTGGGCATGGAGCATTGTGATGAGAAAGCATCGAACATTGTGATGACAAGTGTCATGGAGTTTTGTGATGACAAGGGCATGGAGCAATGTGATGAGAGTGTTCATGGAGCATTGTGATGCCAAAGGCATGGAGCATTGTGATGCCAAGGGTCATGGAGCTTTGTGATGACAAAGGTCATGAAGCATTTTGATGACAAGTGTGTGGTGCATTGTGATGAGCATGGCAGGGAGCATTTTGATGACAGGGTCATGCAGCAATTTGATAAAAAGTGTAATGGAACATTTTGATGACAGGGGTTATAGAACATTGTGATGCCAGGGGTCATGGAGCTTTGGGATGAAAAGTGTCATGGAGCATTTTGATGACAGGGGATATGGAACATTGTGATGTCAGGGGTCATGGAACATTGTGATGATAAGGGGATGTAGCATTGTGAGACAGGGGCCATGGAACACTGTGATTACAGGGGTGAGGGGGCATTGTGATAACTAGTGATGGAACATTGTGATATCTCAGGTGAGAGAGCATTTGGATGAGAAGTTCATGGAGCGTTGTAATTACAAGGTTTATGGATCATAGCGATGACAAGGTTGTGGATCATTGTGATGAAAAGTGCGTGGCACACTGTGATGACAAGTGTCATGGAGCATTGTTCTGACAAAGGCATGGAGCATTGTGATGAAAAGGGTCACGGAGCATTGTGATGAAATGTTCATGGAGCATTGTGGTTACAAAGGACACAGAGCCTGGTGATGACGCGGGCATAGACCGCTGTGATGACAAACGTTATGAATCATTGTGATGACTGGAGTCATGGAGCATTGTGAGTACAGGGGTCATGGAGCATTGTGATAACCAGGGCATGGAGCATTGTGAGGACAGGGGCATGGAGCATTGGTCTGAGAAGTTTCATAGATTATTGTGATGACAGTGGACATGGTGCATTGTGATGACAAGGGCATGGAGCATTGTGAGGAGAAGGTCATGGAGTATTGTGAAGAGCGGTGTCAGGGAGCATTGTGATCACATATGTCATGGTCCATTGCGATGAAATTGGCAGGGAGCACTATGATGCCAAATGTAATGGAGGATTGTGATGGCAAATATAATGGAGCATTGTGATGACTAGGGTTTGCAGCATTATGATGACAAGCGCCATTGAGGATTTTCATGACAAGGTCATGAAGAATTGTGATGACAAGGCCCTGGAGCTTTGTGATGAGAAAACCATGGAGCCTTGTGAAGACAAGTCTCATGGAGCATACTGATGAAAGGGGCATGGATCATTCTGATTACAGGGCTCTTGGAACATTGTGATAACAAGGACATGGAGCATTGTGATGACAATGGCATGGAGCATTGTGATGACCAGGTCATGCAGTATTGTGAAGACAGGTGTAATGGTGCATTGTGATGACATATGTAATGGCCCATTGTGATGACAATGGCATGGAGCACTGTGATGCCAAGTGTCATGGAGGATTCTGATGACAAAGGCAATGGAGCATTGTGATGACAATGGCTTGGAGCACTGTGATGACAAGGGTCAGGGAGCATTGTGCTGACAAGTGCATGGAGAATTGTGATGACAAGGGTCATGGAGCATTCTAATGACAAGCTTGTGGAGTATTTTGATGACAATGGCATGGAGCATTGTGATGAAAACGGCATGGGTCATTGTGATGAAAAAGGCATGGAGCCTCTTCGTTACAGGGTTCAAGGAGAATTCTGATGACAAGTGTCAGGGAGCATTGTGATGACAAGTGTATTGAGAATTGTGATGACAAAGGTCATGGAGCAATGTGATGAAAAGGGCATGGAGTATTGTGATGACAGGCATCATGGAGCATTGTGATGACAAGTGTTATGGAACTTTGTGATCACAAGATTTTGGAGCATTGTGATGAGAGAGGTCATGGATCATTTTGATTTCAAGGAACATGGAGCATTGTGATGACAAGGGCATGAAGCAATGTGATCCCAAGGTTCATGGAGGATTGTGATGACAATGGAAATGGAGTATTGTGATGACAAGAGCATAGAGCATTGTAATGACAAGGTCATGTAGTATTTTGCTGAGAAAGGCATGGAGCATTGTGATGACAGGTGTCATGGAGCACTGTGATGACAAGTGTCAAGGAGCATTGTGAATACAGGTGTCATGGAGCATTGGGATGGCAAGGGCATGGATCATTTTGATGACAAGCATCATGGAGCATTGCTCTGACAAAGCATGGAGCATTGTGATGACAAGGGTCACGGAGCATTGTGATGAAAAGTTCATTGAGCGTTGTGGGTACAAAGGTCACAGAGCCTTGTGATGACGCAGGCATGGACCGTTGTGATGAGAAACGTTGTGAAGCATTGTGATGACTGGAGTCACGGAGCATTGTGATGACAGGGGTCATGGAGCATTGTGATAACAAGGGCATGGAACATTGTGATGACAGGGGAATGGAGCATTGGTCTGACAAGTTTCATAGATTATTGTGATGAAAGTGGACATGGTGCATTGTGATGACAGTGGACATGGTGCATTGTGATGACAAGGGCATGGAGCATTGTGATGAGAAGGTCATGGAGTACTGTGAAGACAGGTGTCAGGGAGCATTGTGATGACATATGTCATGGTCCATTGCGATGGCAATGGCATGGAACATTATGATGCCAAATGTAATGGAGAATTGTGATGACAAATATAATGGAGCTTTGTGATGATTAGGGCTTGGTGCATTATGATGACAAGGGCCATTGAAAATTTTCATGATAAGTTCGAGAAGCGTTGTGATGACAAGGTCCTGGAGCATTGTGATGACAAAGAATGGAGCCTTGTGATGACAAGTCTCATGGAGCATACTGATGAAAAGGGGCATGCAGAATTGTGATTACAGGGGTCTTGGAACACTGTGATGATAAGGGCAATGAACATTGTGAGGAGAAGACCAAGGAGCATTCTGATGGCATGCGTCATTGAGCTTTTTGATGACAAGGGCATGGAGCATTGTGATTACATGGGTCTTGGAGCATTGTGATGAAAAGGGCATGGATCATTGTGATGAAAAATGCATGGAGCCTTGTCATGACAGGGTAAAAGGAGCATACAGACAACAAGTATCAGGGAGCGTTTTTATGACAAGTGTATTGAGCATTGTGGTGACAAAGGTCATGGAGCATTGTGATGAGAAGGCCATTGATAATTGTGATGACGAGCGTCATGGGGCATTGTGATGACAAGAGTTTTGGAATATTGTGATCACAAGGGTTTGGAGCATTGTTATGACAGAGGTCATGGAACATTTTGATTTCATTGTGATGACAATAGCAAGAAGCATTATGATGATGGGCATGGTGCATTGTGATGACAGGGTTCATGGATCATTGAGATGAAAAGGGGCATAGAGCATTGTGTTTAAAGGGTTATTGGAGCGTTGTGATGAGAAGGGTCATGGAGCTTTGTGATGACAAGGCCAAGGAACATCATGATGGCAGGGTTCATGGAGCATTTTTATGACTGGGGTAATGGAGCATTGTGATGGCAAGGGCATGGGGCATTGTGATGAGAAGGCCATGGAGCATTCTGATGACGTGTCATGGAGCTTCGTGAAGACAAGGGCATGGAGCAATGTGATGCCAAGCGTCATGGATCTTTGTGATGACGAAGGTCATGGAGCATTTTGATGGCAAGGGCGTTGTGCATTGTGATGAGAAAGGCAGGGAGCATTCTGATGACAGAGTCATGGAGCAATTTGATGAAAAGTGTCATGGAACAATTTGATGACAGGTGTTATGGAACACTGTGATGTCAGGGGTCATCAAACATTGTGATGATAAGTGCATGTAGCATTGTGATGACACGAGTCATGGAACATTGTGATGACAGGGTTGAGGGAGTACTGTGACAATTAGTGATGTAGCATTGTGATATCAGTGGTGAGAGAGCATTTTGATGAGAAGTGCATGGAGCATTGTGATGACATATTTTAAGCAGCATTGTGATGAGAAGTGCGTGGTGCATTGTGATGACATGTGTCATGGAGGATTGTGCTGACAAGCGCATGGAGCATTGTGATGACAAGTGTATTGAGAATTGTGATGACAAAGGTCATGGAACATTGTGATGAAAAGGGCATGGAATATTGTGATGACAGGCATCATGGAGCGTTGTGATGGCAAGTGTTATGGAACATTGTGATCACAAGGGTTTGGAGAAATGTGATGACAGAGGTCATGGATAATTTTGATTTCAAGGAGCATGGAGCATTGTGATGACAAGGGCATGAAGCAATGTGATCCCAAGGTTCATGGAGGATTGTGATGACAATGGTAATGGAGTATTGTGATGACAAGCGCATAGAGCATTGTAATGACAAGGTCATGTAGCATTTTGCTGACAAAGGCATGGAGCATTGTGATGACATGTGTCATGGAGCACTGTAATGACAAGCGTCACGGAGCATTGTTAATACAGGGGTCATGAAGCATTGGGATGACAAGGGCATGGATCATTGTGGTAACAAGTTTCATGGAGCACTGGGCTGAAAATGTTCATGGAGTGTTGTGATGACAGGGTTCATGGAGCATTGTGATGACTAGGGAATGGAGCATTGTGATGATAAGAGTCCCGGATCATTGTGTTGTCGGGTGTCATGGAATGTTTTGATGACAGTGGTCATGGAGCATTGTGATGATATTGGCCATGGAGCATTGTGATGAGTTTGTCGTGGAGCACTGTGCTGAAAATGTTCATGGATTATTGTGATGACAGGGTTCATGGAGCATTGTGATGACAAGGGCATGGAGCATTGTGATTAGAAGCTCATGGAGTATTGTGAAGACAGCTGTCAGGGAGTATTGTGATGACATATGTCATGGTCCATTGCGATGACAATGGCATGGATCATTATGATGCCAAATGTAATGGAGAATTGTGATGACAAATATAATGGAGCATTGTGATGATTAAGGCTTGGAGCATTATGTTGACACGGGCCATTGAAAATTTTCATAACAATGTCGAGAAGCATTGTGATGACAAGTTCCTGGAGCATTGTGATGACAAAACCATGGAGCCTTGTGATGACAAGTCTCATGGAGCATACTGATGAAAAGGGGCATGGATCATTGTGATGACCAGGGTCTTGGAACATTGTGATGACAAGGGCATTGAGCATTGTGAGAAGAATTCCAAGGAGCATTCTGATGGCATGCGTCATTGAGCTTTGTGATGACAAGGGCATGGAGCATTGTGATTACATGGGTCTTGGAGCATTGTGATGAAAAGGGCATGGATCATTGTGATGAAAAAGGCATGGAGCCTTGTCATGACAGGGTTCAAGTAGCACACAGACAACAAGGGTCAGGGGGCATTTTGATGACATGTGTATTGTGCATTGTGGTGACAAAGTCATGGAGCATTGGGATGAGAAGACCATTGATAACGGTGATGATGAGCGTCATGGGGCATTGTGGTGACAAGTGTTTTGGAATATTGTGATCACAAGGGTTTGGAGCATTGTTATGACAGAGGTCATGGAACATTTTGATTTCATTGTGATGACAATAGCATGAAGCATTATGCTGAAGGGCATGGTGCATTGTGATGACAGGGTTCATGGATCATTGATATGAAAAGTTGCATAGAGCATTTTGATTAAAGTGTTCTTGGAACATTGTGATGAGAAGGGTCAAGGAGCTTTGTGATGACAAGGCCATGGAACATCGTGATGGCAGGGGTCATAGAGCATTGTTATGACTGGTGTAATGGAACATTGTGATGGCAAGGGCATGGAGCATTGGTATGAGAAGGGCATGGAGCATTCTGATGACATGTGTCATGGAGCTTTGTGAAGACAAGGGCATGGAGCAATGTGATGCCAGTGGTCATGGATTTTGTGATGACAAAGGTCATGGAGCATTTTGATGGCATGGGCGTTGTGCATTGTGATGAGAAGGTCAGGGAGTATTGTGATGACAGGGTCATGGAGCAATTTGATGAAAATTGTCATGGAATATTTTGATGACAGATGTTATGGAACATTGTGATGTCAGGGTTCATCGAACATTGTGATGATAAGTGCATATAGCAATGTAATGCCAGGAGTCATGGGACATTGTGATGCCAGGGGTGAGGGAGTATTCTGACAAATAGTGATGTAGCATTGTGATATCAGTGGTGAGAGAGCATTTTGATGAGAAGTGGATGGAGCATTGTGATGTCAAGATTGTAGAGCACTGTGATGACAAGCGCATGGTGCACTGTGATGATATGTGTCATGGAGCATTGTGCAGACAAGCGCATGGAGCACTGTGATGACAAGGGTCATGGAGCATTGTGCTGAGAAAGGCATAGAGCATTGTGATGACAAGGGTAAAAGAGCATTGTGATGAAAAGTTCATGGAGCATTGTGGTTAAAATGGTCACAGAGACTGTTGATGACGAGGGTATGGACCATTGTGATGACAAAGGTCATGAATCATTGCGATGACTGGAGTCACGGAGCTTTGTGATGACAGGAGTCAGGGAGCATTGTGATAACAAAGGCATGGAGCATTGTGATGACAAGGGCATGGAACATTAGTCTAATAAATTTCATGGATTGTTGTGATGAAAGTTGGAATGGCGCATTGTGATGACAAGGGCATGGAGCTTTGTGATGACCAGGTCATGCAGTATTGTGAAGAGAGTTGTCAGGGAGCATTTTGATGACATATGTAATGGCCAATTGTGATGACAATGGCATGGAACATTGTGATGCCAAGTGTCTTGGAGGATTGTGATGACAAAGGTAATGGAATATTGTGATGACAATGGCTTGGAGCATTTTGATGACATGGGTCAGGGAGCATTGTGATAACAAGTGCATGGAGAATTGTGATGACAAGTGCATGGAGCATAGTGATGACAGAGGTTATGGAGCATTGTGATTACAGGGGTCTTTGAGAATTGTGATGACAAGAGACCCGGATCATTGTGTTGTCAGGTGTCATGGAGTGTTGTGATGACAGTGGACATGGAGCAGTGTGATGATATTGGTCGTGGAGCATTGTGATGAGAAGGTCATGGAGCATTGGGCTGAAAATATTCATGGATTATTGTGATGACATGCCTCATGGAGCATTCCGATGACAAGGGAATGGAGCATGGTGATGAGAATGTCCTGGAGTATTGTGATGAGATGACCATGGAGACTTGTGATGACAATTCTCATGGAGCATTCTGATGAAAAGGGCCATGGAGCATTGTGATTACAGGGGTCTTGGAGCATTGTGATGACAAGGGCATGGAGCATTGTGAGGAGAAGGCCATGGAACATTCTGATGACATGCGTCATGGAGCTTTGTGATGACAAGTGCATGGAGCTTTGTGATTACAGGGGTCTTGGAGCATTGTGATGACAAGGGTCATGGAGCCTTGTGATGACAAGGCTGTGGAACATTGTGAAGGCAGGGATCATGGAGAATTGTTATGACAGAGGTAATGGATCATTGTGATGAGAAGGGCATTGAGCATTGGTCTGAAATGTTTCATGGATTATTGTGATGAGAGTGGGCATGGAGCATTGTGATGAGAAGGGCATCGAGCATTGTGATGAAAAGTGTCATGGAGCTTTGTGATGACAAGGGCATGGAGAAATGTGATGAGAGTGTTCATGGAGCATTGTGATGACAATGACATGGAGCACTGTGATGCCAAAGGTCATGGAGCTTTGTGATGACAAAGGTCATGGAGCATTTTGTTGACAAGGGTGTAGTGCATTTTGATGAGAAGGGCAGGGAGTATTTTGATGACAGGGTGATGCAGCAATTTGATGAAAATTGTAATAGAACATTTTGTTGACAGGGGTTATAGAACCTTGTGATGCCAGGGGTCATGGATCTTTGGGATGAAAAGGGTCAGGGGGCATTTTGATGAGAGGGTTTATGGAACATTGTGATATCAGGGGTCATGAAATATTGTGCTGATAAGGGGATGTAGCATTGTGATGACAGGGGTCATGGTATATTGTGATAACAGGGGTGAGGGAGGATTGTGATGAAAAGCGCATGGGTAATTGTGATGACAATGGTCATGGAGCATTTGGCTGAAAATATTCATGGAGTATTGTGATGACAGGGGTCATGGAGCATCGTGATGACAGTGGTCATGGAGAATTTTGATTTCATTGTGCTGACCATATCCGGAAGCTTTATGATGATGGGCATGATGCATTGTGATGACAGGGTTCATGGAGCATTGAGATGAAAAGGGGCATGGAGCATTGTGATCACATGGGTCTTGGAGCATAGTGATGAAACGGGCATGGAGCATTTTGATGAGAAGTTCATGGAACCTTCTGATGACATGTGTCATAGAGCTTTTTGATGTCAAGGGCATGGATTATTCTGATTAAAGGGGTCTTGGAGCATTGGGATGACAAGTGTCATGGAGCCTTGTGATGACAAGGCCGTGGAACATTGTGATGACAGGGGTCATGGAGCATTGTTATGACAGGGGTAATGGAGCATTGTGATGAGAAGGGCATGGAGCACTGTGATTACAATATTTATGGAGCATTGCAATGACAAATTTGCAGACCATTGTGATGAAAAGCGCGTGACACAGTGTGAAGACAAGGGTCATTGAGCAATTTTCTGACAAAGGCATGGAGGATTGTGATGACAAGGGTCACGGAGCATTGTGATGAAAAGTGTATTGAGAATTGTGATGACGCATGTCATGGAGCATTGTGATGAGAAGCCATGGATAATTGTGATGATGATCGTCATGGGGTTTTGTGATGATAAGTGTTATGGAACATTGTGATCACATGGGTTTGGAGCATTATGATGACAGAGGTCATGCAGAATTTTGATTTCATTGTGATGACAATAGCCTGAAGCATTATGATGATGGGCATGGTGCATTGTGATGACAGGGTTCATGGAGCATTGAGATGAAAAGGGGCATGGAGCATTGTGATTACAGGGGTCTTGGAGCATTGTGATGACAAGGGCACCGAGTATTGTGATGAGAAGGCCATCTAACATTCTGATGACATGCGTCATGGAGTTTTTGATGACAAGGGCATGGAGCATTGTGATGACAAGTGTCATGGAGCCTTGTGATGAAAAGGCCGTGGAACACTGTGATGGCATTGGTCATGGAGCATTGTTATGACAGACGTAATGGAGCATTTTGATGAGAAGGGCATTGAGCATTGGTCTGAAATATTTCATGGATTATTGTGATGAGAGTGGGCATGGAGCATTGTGATGACAAGGGCACGGAACACTGTGATACATGGGTCATGGAGGATTGTAATGACAAGGGCATGGAGCATTGTGATGAGATGGGCATCGAGCATTGTGATGAAAAGTGTCATGGAGCTTTGTAATGACAAGTGCATGGAGCAATGTGATGAGAGGGTTTATGGAGCATTGTGATGACAATGACATGGAGCATTGTGATGCCAAGGGTCATGGAGTTTGTGATGACAAAGTTCATAGACCATTTTGATGACAAGGGTGTGGTGCATTGTGATGAGAAGGACAGGGAGCATTTTGATGACAGGGTCATGCAGCAATTTGATGAAAGGTGTAATGGAACATTTTGATGGCAGGGGTTATAGAACATTGTGATGACATGGGTCATGTAGCTTTGGGATGAAAATGGTCATGGAGCATTTTGATGACAGGGGTTATGGAACATTGTGATGTCAGTGGTCATGGAACATTGTGCTGATAAGGGGATGTAGCATTGTGATGACAGGGGTCATGGAACACTGTGCTTACAGGGGTGAGGGAGGATTGTGATAACTAGTGATGGAATATTGTGATATCTCAGGTGACAGAGCATTTGGATGAGAAGTGCATGGAGCATTGTGATTACAAGGTTTATGGATCATAGCAATGACAATGTTGTTTATCAATGTGATGAAAAGCGTGTGGCACATTGTGATGACAAGGGTCATGGAGCATTGTTCTGACAAAGGCATGGAGCATTGTGATGACAAGGGTCACGGAGCATTGTGATAAATAGTTCATGGAGTATAGTGGTTACAAAGGACACGGAGCCTTTTGATGATGCAACCATGGACCGTTGTGTTGACAAACGTTATGAAGCATTGTGATGACTGGAGTCACGGAGCATTGTGTTGACAGGGGTCATGGTGCATTGTGATGACATGTGTCATGGAGCATTGTGATGACAGGGGCATGGAGCATTGGTCTTACACGTTTCATAGATTATTGTGATGACAGTGGACATGGTGCATTGTGATGACAAGGGCATGGAGCATTGTGAGGAGAAGGTCATAGAGTATTGTGAAGAGAGGTGTCAGGGAGCATTGTGATGACATATGTCATGGTCCATTGCGATGACAATGGCAGGGAGCATTTAGATGCCAAATGTAATGGAAGATTGTGATGACAAATATAATGAAGCATTGTGATGACTAGGGCTTGGAGCATTATGATGACAAGGGCCATTGAGAATTTTCATGACAAGGTCGTGAAGCATTGTGATGACAAGGTCCTGGAGCTTTGTGAATAGAAAAACATGGAGCCTTGTGAAGACAAGTCTCAGGGAGCATACTGATGGAAATGAGCATGGAGCATTCTGATTACAGGGGTCTTGGAACATTGTGATAAGAAGGGCATGGAGCATTTTGATTAAAAATCGATGGAGCATTGGTCTAATAAGTTTCATGGATTATTGTGATGACAGATGGAATGGCACATTGTGATGACAAGGTCATGGAGCATTGTGATGACCAGGTCAGGCAGTATGGTGAAGACAGTTGTCAGGGTGCATTGTGATGACATATGTAATGGCCCATTGTGATGACAATGGCATGGCACATTGTGATACCAGGTGTCATGGAGGAGTCTGATGACAAGTGTCAAGGAGCACTGTGATGACAAGTGTCATGGAGGATTCCGATGACAAAGGTAATGGAGCATTGAGATGACAAAGTCTTGGAGCATTGTGATGACAAGGGTCATGGAGCATTTTGATGAGAAAGGCATAGAGCATTGTGATGACAAGGGTCAAAGAGCATTGTGATGAAAATTTCATGGAGCATTGTGGATAAAAATGTCACAGAGACTGTTGATGACAAGGGCATGGACCATTTTGATGACAAAGGTCATGAAGCATTGTGATGACTGGAGTCATGGAGCATTGTGAAGACTGGGTTCATGGAGCATTGTGATAACAAGGGCATGGAGCATAGTGATGACAACGGCATGGAACTTTGGTCTAAGTTTCATGGATTATTGCGATGACAGTTGGAATGGTGCATTCTGATGAATAGGGCATGAAGCATTGTGATGACCAGATCATGCAGTATTGTGAAGACAGGTGTCAGGGAGCATTGTGATGACATATGTAATGGCCCATTGTGATGACAATGGCATGGAGCATTGTGATGCCAAGTGTCATGGAGGATTCTGATGACAAAGGTAATGGAGCATTGTGATGACAAGGGTCAGGGAGCATTGTGCTGAAAAGTGCATGGAGAATTGTGATGACAAGGGTCAGGGAGCATTGTGCTGAAAAGTGCATGGAGAATTGTGATGACAAGGGTCATGGAGCATTCTGATGACAAGTTTGTGGAGTATTTTGATTACAATGGCATGGAGCATTGTGATGAAAACAGCATGGGGATTTGTGAGGAAAAAGGCATGGAGACTTTTCGTTACAGGGATCAAGGAGCATTCTGATGACAAGTGTCAGGGAGCATTGTCATGACATGTATATTGAGAATTGTGATGTCAATTGTCATGGAGCATTTTGATGTAAAGGGCATGGAGTATTGTGATGACAGGCATCATGGAGAGTTGTGATGACAACTATAATGGAACACTGTGATCACAAGGTTTTGGAGCATTGTGATGACAGAGGTCATGGATTATTTTGATTTCAAGGAGCATGGAGCATTGTGATGACAAACGAATGAAGCAATGTGATCCCAAGGTTCATGGAGGATTGTGATGACAATGGAAATGGAGTATTGTGATGACAAGCGCACCGAGCATTGTAATGACAAGGTCATATAGAATTTTGCTGACAAAGGCATGGAGCATTGTGATGACATGTGTCGTGGAGCACTGTGATGACAAGCGTCACGGAGCATTGTGAATACAGGGGTCATGGAGCGTTGGGATGACAAGGGCATAGATCATTGTGATGACAAGAATCCCGGATCATTGTTTTGTCAGGTGTCATAGAATGTTGTGATGACAGTGGTCATGGAGCATTGTGATGATATTGGTCATGGAGCATTGCGATGACAAGCGAATGGAGCATGTTGATGACAAAGTCCTGGAGCATTGTGATGAGAAGACCATGTTGACTTTTGATGAGAAGTCTCATGGAGCATTCTGTTGAAAAGGGGCATGGAGCATTGTGATTACAGGGGTCTTGGGGCATTGTGATGACAAGGGCATGGATCATGGTGATGAGAAGGCCATGGAGCATTCTGATGACATGCATCCTGGAGCTTTGTGATGACAAGGGCATGGAGCATTGTGATTACAAGGGTCTTGGAGCATTGTGATGAAAAGGGCATGGATCATTGTGATGAAAAAGGCATGGAGCCTTGTCATGACAGGGTTCAAGGAGCATATTGACGACAAGTGTCAGGGAGCATTGTGATGGCAAGTGTATTGAGAATTGTGATGACATAGTTCATAGAGCATTGTGATGAGAAGGCCATGGATAATTGTGATGATGAGCGTCATGGGTTTTTGTGATGATAAGTGTTATGGAACATTGTGATCACAAGGGTTCGGAGTATTCTGATGACAGAGGTCATGGAGCATTTTGATTTCATTGTGATGACAATAGCCTGAAGCATTATGATGATGGGCATGCTGTATTGTGATGACAGGGTTCATGGAGCATTGAGATGAAAATTGGCATGGAACACTGTGATTACAAGGCTCTTGGAGCATTGTGATGACATGAGCATGGAGCATTGTGATAAGAAGGCCATGGAACTTTCTGATGACATGCGTCATGGAGCTTTGTGATGACAAGGGCATGGAGCATTGTGATTTCAGGGGTCTTGAGCATTGTGATGACAATTTTCATGGAACCATGTGATGACTAGGCCGTGGAACATTGTGATGGCGGGGCTCATGGTGCATTGTTATGAAAGGGGTAATGGAGCATTGTGATGAGAAGGGAATGGAATATAGGTCTGAAATGTTTCATGGATTATTGTGATGAGAGTGGGCATGGAGCATTGTGATGACAAGGGTACGGAACTCTATGATACATGGGTCATGCAGGATTGTAATGACAAGCGCATGGAACATTGTGATGAGAAGGGCATCGTGCATTGTGATGACAATTGTCATGGAGCTTTGTGATGACAGGGGCATCGAGCAATGTTATGAGAGGGTTCATGGAGCATTGTGATGACAATTACATGGAGCATTGTGATGCCAACGGTCATGGAGCTTTGTGATTACAAGTCATGGAGCATTTTGATGACAAGGGCATGGTGCATTGTTATGAGAAGGGCAGGGAGCATTTTGATAACCGGGTCATGAAGCAATTTGATGAAATTGTAATGGAACATTTTGATGGCAGGGGTTATAGAACATTGTGATGTCAGGGGTCTTGGAGCTTTGGGATGAAAAGGGTCATGGAGCGTACTGATGACAGGGGTCATGGAACATTGTGATGTCAGGGGTCATGGAACATCGTGATTACAGGGGTGAGGGAGTATTGAGATGACTAGTGATGGAACACTGCGATATCTCTGGTGAGAGAGCATTTTGATGAGAATTGCATGGAGCGTTGTGATTTCAATGTTTATGGAGCATTGCAATGAAAATGTTGTGGACCTTTGTGATGAAATGCGCATGGCACATTGTGATGACAATGGTCATGGAGCATTGTTCTGACAAAGACATGGAGCATTGTGATGACAAGTGTCAAAGAGAATTGTGAAGAAAAGTTCACGGAGCATTGTGGTTACAAAGGTCACAGAGCCTTGTGATGAGTCGGGCATGGACCATTGTGATGACAAACGTTATGAAACATTGAGATGACTGGAGTCACGGAGCATTGTGATGACGAGAGTCATGGAGCATTGTGATGACATGTGTCATGGAGCATTGTGCTGACAAGCTCATGGAGCATTGGGATGACAAGGGTCATGGAGCATTTTGCTGAGAAAGGCATAGAGCATTGTGATGACAAGGGTCAAAGAGCATTGGGATGAAAAGTTCATGGAGCACTGTGGTTAAAATGGTCACAGAGACTGTTGATGACGAGGGCATGGACCATTGTGATGACAAATGCGATGAAGCCCTGTGATGACTGGAGTCACGGAGCATTGTGATGGCAGTGGTCATGAAGCATTGTGATAACAAGGGCATGGAGCATTGTGATGACAAGGGCATGGAACATTGGTCTAATATGTTTCATGGATTATTGCGATGACATTTGGAATGGGGCATTGTGATTACAAGGGCATGGAGAATTGTGATGCCAATTGTCATGTAGGATTCTGCTGTCAAAGATAATTGAGCATTGTGATGAATATGGCTTGGAGCATTGTGATGACAAGGGTCAGGGAGCATTTTGCTGACAAGTGCATGGAGATTTGTGATGACAAGGGTCATGGAACATTCTGATGACAAGCTTGTGGAGTATTTTGATGACAATGGCATGGAGCATTGTGATGAAAATGGCATGGGGCATTGTGATGAAAAAGGCATGGAGCCTTTTCGTGACAGGGTTCAAGGAGCATTCTGATAACAAGTGTCAGGGAGCATTGTGATGACAAGTGTATTGAGAATTGTGATGACAAATGTCATGGAGCATTTTGATGAAAAGGACATGGAGTATTGTGATGACAGGCATCATGGATCGTTGTGATGACAAGTGTTATGGAATATTGTGATCACAAGGGCATGGAACATTGTGATGACAGGGGTCATGTATCATTTTGATTTCAAGGAGCATGGGGCATTGTGATGACAAGGGCATGAAGCAATGTGATCCCAAGGTTCATGGAGGGTTGTGATGACAATGGTAATGGAGTATTGGGATGACAAGCACACAGAGCATTGTAATGAGAAGGTCATGAAGCATTTTGCTGACAAAGGCCTGGAGCATTGTGATGACAGGTGTCATGGAGCACTGTGATGACAAGCGTCACGGAGCATTGTGAATACAGGGGTCATGGAGCATTGGGATGACTAGGGAATGGAACACTGTGATGAAAAGAGTCCCGGATCATTGTGCTGACAGGTGTCATGGAGTGTTGTGATGACAGTAGTCATGGAGAATTGTGATGATATTGCTCATGGAGCATTGCGATGACAAGCGAATGGAGCATGGTGATGATAAAGTCCTGGAACATTTTGATGAGAAGACCATGGAGACTTTTGATGAGAAGTCTCATGGAGCATTCTGTTGAAAAGGGGCATGGAGCATTGTGATAACAGGGGTCTTGGAGCATTGTGATGACAAGGGCATGGATCATGGTGATGAGAAGGCCATGGAGCATTCTGAAGACATGCATCCAGGAGCTTTGTGATGACAAAGGCATGCAGCATTGTGATTAAAGGGGTCTTGGAGCTTTGTGATGAAAAGGGCATGGATCATTGTGATGAAAAAGGCATGGAGCCTTGTCATGACAGGTTTCAAGGAGCATACTGAAGACAAGTGTCAGGGAGCATTTTGATGACAACTGTATTGAGCATTGTGATGACAAAAGTCATAGAGCACTGTGATGAGAAGGCCATAGATAAATGTGATGATGAGTGTCATGGGGTGTTGTGATGATAAGTGTTATGGAACATTGTGATCACAAGGGTTCGGAGTATTATGATGACAGGTGTCATGGAGCATTTTGATTTCATTGTGATGACAATAGCCTGAAGCATTATGATGATGGGTATGGTGCATTGTGATGACAGGGTTCATGGAGCATTGATATGAAAAGGGGCATGGAGCATTGTGATTACAATGGTCTTGGAACATTGTGATGACAAGGGCATGGAGCATTGAGATGAGAAGGCCATGGAACATTCTGATGACATGCGTCATGGAGCTTTGTGATGACAAGGGCATGGAGCATTGTGATTTCAGGGGTCTTGAGAATTGTGATGACAATTGTCATGGAACCATGTGATGACTAGGCCGTGGAACATTGTGATGGCGGGGGTCATGGTGCATTGTTATGAAAGGGGTAATGGAGCATTGTGATGAGAAGGGCATGGAATATTGGTCTGAAATATTTCATGGATTATTGTGATGTGAGTGGTCTTGGAGCACTGTGATGACAAGGGTACGGAACACTATGATACATGGGTCATGCAGGATTGTAATGACAAGGGCATGGAGCATTGTGATGAGAAGGGCATCGAGCATTGTGATGACAAGTTGCATGGAGCTTTGTGATGACAAGAGCATTGAGCAATGTGATGAGAGCATTCAAGGAGCATTGTGATGACAATGACATGGAGCATTGTGATGCCAAGGCTCATGGAGATTTGTCATGACAAGTCTTGGAGCATTTTGATGACAAGGGCACGGTGCACTGTGATTAGAAGGGCAGGGAGCATTTTGATGACCGGGTCATGCAGCAATTTGATGAAATGTGTAATGGAACATTTTGATGGCAGAGGTTATAGAACAATGTGATGTCAGTGGTCTTGGAGCTTTGGAATGAAAATGGTCATGGAGTATTTTGATGACAGCGGTTATGGAACATTGTGATGTCAGGGGTCATCGAACAATGTGATGATAAGTGCATGTAGCATTGTGATGACAGGAGTCATGGAACATTGTGATAACAGGGTTGAGGGATTATTGTGACGAATAGTGATGTAACATTGTGATATCTGTGGGGAGAGAGCAATTTGATGAGAAGTGCATGGAGCATTGTGATGACAAGGTTTATGGAGCATTGTGATAAAAAGATTGTGGAACACTGTGATGACAAGTGCATGGTGCATTGTGATGACATGTGTCATGGAGCATTGTTCTGACAAAGACATGCAGCATTGTGTTGACAAGTGTCACAGAGAATTGTGATGAAAAGTTCATTGAGCATTGTGGTTACAAAGGTCACAGAGCCTTGTGATGAGTCGGGCATGGAACATTGTGATGAGTCGGGCATAGAACATTGTGATAACAAACGTTATGAAGCATTGTGATGACTGGAGTCACGGAGCACTGTGATGACAGGGGTCATGGAGCATTGTGAGGACAAGGACATGGAGCATTGTGATGACAGGGGCATGGAGCATTGGTCTGACAAGTTTCATAGATTATTGTGATGACAGTGGGCATGCTGCATTGTGATGACAAGGGCATGGAGCATTGTGATGAGAAGGTCATGGAGTATTGTGAAGACAGGTGTCAGGGAGCATTGTGATGACCTATGTCATGGTCCATTGCGATGACAATGGCATGGAGCATTGTGATGCCAAATGTAATGGAGGATTGTAATGACAAATATAATGGAGCATTGTGATGACTAGGGCTTGGAGCATTATGATGACAAGGGCCATTGAAAGTTTTCATGACAAAGTCGTCAAGCATTGTGATGACAAGGTCCTGGAGCATTGTAATGACAAAACCATGGAGCCCTGTGATGAGAATTCTCATGGAGCATACTGATGAAAAGGGGCATAGAGCATTGTGATTACAGGAGTCTTGGAACATTGTGATGAAAAGGGCATGGGACATTGTGAGGAGAAGTCCAAGGAGCATTCTGATGGCATGCGTCATTGAGCTTTGTGATGACAAGGGCATGGAGCATTGTGATGACATGGGTCTTGGAGCATTGTGATGAAAAAGGCATGGATCATTGTGATGAAAATGGCATGGAACCTTGTCATGACAGGGTTCAAGGAGCATACAGACAACAAGTGTCAGGGAGCATTTTGATGACAAGTGTATTGAGCATAGTGATGACAAAGGTCATGGAGCATTGTGATGAGAAGACCATGGATAATTGTGATGACGAGCGTCATGGGGCATTGTGATGACAAGTGTTATGGAATATTGTGATCACAAGGGTTTGGAGCATTGTTATGACAGAGGTCATGGAGCATTTTGATTTCATTGTGATGACAATAGCATGAAGCATTATGATGATGGGCATGGTGCATTGTGATGACAGGGTTCATGGATCATTGAGATGAAAAGGGGCATAGAGCATTGTGATTACAGGGATCTTGGAGCATTGTGATGAGAAGGGTCATGGAGCCTTGTGATGACAAGGCCATGGAACATCGTGATGGCAGGGGTCATGGAGTATTGTTATGACAGGGGTAAAGGAGCATTGTGATGGCAAGAGCATGGAACATGGTGATGAGAAGGCCATGGAGCATTCTGATGACATGTGTCATGGAGCTTTCTGATGACAAGGACATGGAGAAATTTGATGAGAGTGTTCATGGAGCATTGTGATGACAAGGACATGGAGCATTGTGATGCCAAGGGTCATGGAGCATTGTGATGACAATGACATGGAGCATTGTGATGCCAAGGGTCATGGATCATTATGATGACAAAGGTCATGGAGCATTTTGATGGCAAGTGCGTTGTGCATTGTGATGAGAAGGGCAGGGAGCATTGTGATGACAGGGTCATGGAGCAATTTGATGAAATGTGTCATGGAACATTTTGATGACAGGTGTTATGGAACATTGTGATGTCAGGGGTCATGGAGCATTTGGATGAAAATGGTCATGGAGCATTTTGATGACAGATGTTATGGAACATTGTGATGTCAGGGGTCATTGAACATTGTGATGATAAGTGCATGTAGCATTGTGATGACAGGAGTCATGGAAAATTGTGATGAGAGGGATGAGGGAGTACTGTGACAAATAGTGATGTAGCATTGTGATATCAGTCGTGAGAGAGCATTTTGATGAGATGTGCATGGAGCATTGTGATGACAAGATTGTGGAGCACTGTGATGACAAGCGCATGGTTCATCGTGATGACATGTGTCATGGAGCATTGTGTTGACAAGTGCAAGGAGCATTGTGATGACAAGGGTCATGGAGCATTGTGCTGAGAAAGGCATAGAGCATTTTGATGACAAGGGTCAAAGAGCATTGTGATGAAAATTCATGGAGCATTGTTGTTAAAAAGGTCACAGAGACAGTTGATGACGAGGACATGGACCATTGTGATGAGAAAGTTCATGAAGCACTGTGATGACTGGAGTCACGGAGCATTGTGATGACAGGGGTCATGGAGCATTGTGATAACAAGGGCATGAAGCATGGTGATGACAAGGGCACTGAACATTGGTCTAATAAGTTTCATGAATTATTGCGATGACAGTTGGAATGGCGCATTCTGATGACAAGGGCATGGAACATTGTGATGACCAGGTCATGCAGTATTGTGAAGACAGGTGTCAGGGAGCATTGTGATGACATATGTCATGGCCCATTGTGATGACAATGACATGGAGCATTGTGATGCAAAGTGTCATGGAGGATTCTGATGACAAAGGTAATGGAGCTTTGTGATGACAATGGCTTGGAGCATTGTGATGACAAGGGTCAGGGAGCATTGTGCTGACAAGTGCATGGAGATGTGTGATAACACGGGTCATCGAACATTCTGATGACAAGCTTGTGGAGTATTTTGATGACAATGACATGGAGCATTGTGATGTAAATGGCATGAGGCATTGTGATGAAAATGACATGGAGCCTTTTCGTGACAGTGTTCAAGGAGCATTCTGATGACAAGTGTCAGGGAACATTGTGATGACAAGTGTATTGAGAATTGTGATGACAAAGGTCATGGAGCATTTTGATGAAAAGGGCATGGAGTATTGTGATGACAGGCATCATGGAGCATTGTGATGACAAGTGTTATGGAACATTGTGATCACAAGAGCTTGGAGCACTGTGATGACAGAGGTCATGGATCATTTTGATTTCAAGGAGCATGGGGCATTGTGATGACAAGGGCATGAAGCAATGTGATCCCAAGGTTCATGGAGGGTTGTGATGACAATGGTAATGGAGTATTGTGATGACAAGCACATAGAGCATTGTAATGACAAGGTCATGAAGCATTTTGCTGACAAAGGCATGGAGCATTGTGGTGACAGGTGTCATGGAGCACTGTGATGACAAGCGTCATGGAGCATTGTGAATACAGGGGTTATGGTTCATTGGGATGACAAGGGCATGGATCATTGAGATGACAAGTGTCCTGGAGCATTGTGATGACTAGGGAATGGAACACTGTGATGAAAAGAGTCCCGGATCATTGTGCTGTCAGGTGTCATGGAGTGTTGTGATGAGAGTGGTCATTGAGAATTGTGATGATATTGGTCATGGAGCATTGCGATGACAAGCGAATGGAGCATGGTGATGACAAAGTCCGGGAACATTTTGATGAGAAGACCATGGAGACATTTGATGAGAAGTCTCATGGAGCATTCTGTTGAAAAGGGGCATGGAGCATTGTGATTACAGGGGTCTTGGAGCATTGTGATGACAAGGGCATGGATCATGGTGATGAGAAGGCCATGGAGCATTCTGATGACATGCGTCCAGGAGCTTTGTGATGACAAGGGCATGGAGCATTGTGATTAAAGGGGTCTTGGAGCATTGTGATGAAAAGGGCATGGATCATTGTGATGAAAAAGGCATGGAGCCTTGTCATGACAGGTTTCAAGGAGCATACTGAAGACAAGTGTCAGGGAGCATTGTGATGACAAGTGTATTGAGCATTGTGATGACAAAAATCATAGAGCACTGTGATGAGAAGGCCATCGATAATTGTGATGCTGAGCGTCATGGGGTGTTCTGATGATAAGTGTAATGGAACATTGTGATCACAAGGGTTCGGAGTATTATGATGACAGAGGTCATGGAGCATTTTGATTTCATTGTGATGACAATAACCTGAAGCATTATGATGATGGGTATGGTGCATTGTGATGACAGGGTTCGTGGAGCATTGATATGAAATGGGGCATGGAGCATTGTGATTACAATGGTCTTGGAGCATTGTGATGACAAGGGCATGGAGCATTGAGATGAGAAGGCCATGGAAAATTCTGATGACATGCGTCATGGAGATTTGTGATGACAAGGGCATGGAGCATTGTGATTTCAGGGGTCTTGAGAATTGTGATGACAATTGTCATGGAACCATGTGATGACTAGGCCGTGGAACATTGTGATGGCGGGGGTCATGGTGCATTGTTATGAAAGGGGTAATGGAGCATTGTGATGAGAAGGGCATGGAATATTTGTCTGAAATATTTTATGGATTATTGTGATGTGAGTGGTCATGGAGCACTGTGATGACAAGGGTACGGAACACTATGATACATGGGTCATGCAGGATTGTAATGACAAGGGCATGGAGCATTGTGATGAGAACGGCATCGAGCATTGTGATGACAAGTATCATGGAGCTTTCTGATGACAAGGGCATTGAGCAATGTTATGAGAAGGTTCGTGGAGCATTGTGAAGACGATGACATGGAGCATTGTGATGCCAAGGGTCATGGAGGAGTCTGATGACAAGTGTCAAGGAGCACTGTGATGACAAGTGTCATGGAGGATTCCGATGACAAAGGTAATGGAGCATTGAGATGACAAAGTCTTGGAGCATTGTGATGACAAGGGTCATGGAGCATTTTGATGAGAAAGGCATAGAGCATTGTGATGACAAGGGTCAAAGAGCATTGTGATGAAAATTTCATGGAGCATTGTGGATAAAAATGTCACAGAGACTGTTGATGACGAGGGCATGGACCATTTTGATGACAAAGGTCATGAAGCATTGTGATGACTGGAGTCATGGAGCATTGTGAAGACTGGGTTCATGGAGCATTGTGATAACAAGGGCATGGAGCATAGTGATGACAACGGCATGGAACTTTGGTCTAAGTTTCATGGATTATTGCGATGACAGTTGGAATGGTGCATTCTGATGAAAAGGGCATGAAGCATTGTGATGACCAGATCATGCAGTATTGTGAAGACAGGTGTCAGGGAGCATTGTGATGACATATGTAATGGCCCATTGTGATGACAATGGCATGGAGCATTGTGATGCCAAGTGTCATGGAGGATTCTGATGACAAAGGTAATGGAGCATTGTGATGACAAGGGTCAGGGAGCATTGTGCTGAAAAGTGCATGGAGAATTGTGATGACAAGGGTCAGGGAGCATTGTGCTGAAAAGTGCATGGAGAATTGTGATGACAAGGGTCATGGAGCATTCTGATGACAAGTTTGTGGAGTATTTTGATTACAATGGCATGGAGCATTGTGATGAAAACAGCATGGGGATTTGTGAGGAAAAAGGCATGGAGACTTTTCGTTACAGGGATCAAGGAGCATTCTGATGACAAGTGTCAGGGAGCATTGTCATGACATGTATATTGAGAATTGTGATGTCAATTGTCATGGAGCATTTTGATGTAAAGGGCATGGAGTATTGTGATGACAGGCATCATGGAGAGTTGTGATGACAACTATAATGGAACACTGTGATCACAAGGTTTTGGAGCATTGTGATGACAGAGGTCATGGATTATTTTGATTTCAAGGAGCATGGAGCATTGTGATGACAAACGAATGAAGCAATGTGATCCCAAGGTTCATGGAGGATTGTGATGACAATGGAAATGGAGTATTGTGATGACAAGCGCACCGAGCATTGTAATGACAAGGTCATATAGAATTTTGCTGACAAAGGCATGGAGCATTGTGATGACATGTGTCGTGGAGCACTGTGATGACAAGCGTCACGGAGCATTGTGAATACAGGGGTCATGGAGCGTTGGGATGACAAGGGCATAGATCATTGTGATGACAAGAATCCCGGATCATTGTTTTGTCAGGTGTCATAGAATGTTGTGATGACAGTGGTCATGGAGCATTGTGATGATATTGGTCATGGAGCATTGCGATGACAAGCGAATGGAGCATGTTGATGACAAAGTCCTGGAGCATTGTGATGAGAAGACCATGTTGACTTTTGATGAAAAGTCTCATGGAGCATTCTGTTGAAAAGGGGCATGGAGCATTGTGATTACAGGGGTCTTGGAGCATTGTGATGACAAGGGCATGGATCATGGTGATGAGAAGGCCATGGAGCATTCTGATGACATGCATCCTGGAGCTTTGTGATGACAAGGGCATGGAGCATTGTGATTACAAGGGTCTTGGAGCATTGTGATGAAAAGGGCATGGATCATTGTGATGAAAAAGGCATGGAGCCTTGTCATGACAGGGTTCAAGGAGCATATTGACGACAAGTGTCAGGGAGCATTGTGATGGCAAGTGTATTGAGAATTGTGATGACATAGTTCATAGAGCATTGTGATGAGAAGGCCATGGATAATTGTGATGATGAGCGTCATGGGTTTTTGTGATGATAAGTGTTATGGAACATTGTGATCACAAGGGTTCGGAGTATTCTGATGACAGAGGTCATGGAGCATTTTGATTTCATTGTGATGACAATAGCCTGAAGCATTATGATGATGGGCATGCTGTATTGTGATGACAGGGTTCATGGAGCATTGAGATGAAAATTGGCATGGAACACTGTGATTACAAGGCTCTTGGAGCATTGTGATGACATGAGCATGGAGCATTGTGATAAGAAGGCCATGGAACTTTCTGATGACATGCGTCATGGAGCTTTGTGATGACAAGGGCATGGAGCATTGTGATTTCAGGGGTCTTGAGCATTGTGATGACAATTTTCATGGAACCATGTGATGACTAGGCCGTGGAACACTGTGATGGCGGGGGTCATGGTGCATTGTTATGAAAGGGGTAATGGAGCATTGTGATGAGAAGGGAATGGAATATAGGTCTGAAATGTTTCATGGATTATTGTGATGAGAGTGGGCATGGAGCATTGTGATGACAAGGGTACGGAACTCTATGATACATGGGTCATGCAGGATTGTAATGACAAGCGCATGGAACATTGTGATGAGAAGGGCATCGTGCATTGTGATGACAATTGTCATGGAGCTTTGTGATGACAGGGGCATCGAGCAATGTTATGAGAGGGTTCATGGAGCATTGTGATGACAATTACATGGAGCATTGTGATGCCAACGGTCATGGAGCTTTGTGATTACAAGTCATGGAGCATTTTGATGACAAGGGCATGGTGCATTGTTATGAGAAGGGCAGGGAGCATTTTGATAACCGGGTCATGAAGCAATTTGATGAAATTGTAATGGAACATTTTGATGGCAGGGGTTATAGAACATTGTGATGTCAGGGGTCTTGGAGCTTTGGGATGAAAAGGGTCATGGAGCGTACTGATGACAGGGGTCATGGAACATTGTGATGTCAGGGGTCATGGAACATCGTGATTACAGGGGTGAGGGAGTATTGAGATGACTAGTGATGGAACACTGCGATATCTCTGGTGAGAGAGCATTTTGATGAGAATTGCATGGAACGTTGTGATTTCAATGTTTATGGAGCATTGCAATGAAAATGTTGTGGACCTTTGTGATGAAATGCGCATGGCACATTGTGATGACAATGGTCATGGAGCATTGTTCTGACAAAGACATGGAGCATTGTGATGACAAGTGTCAAAGAGAATTGTGAAGAAAAGTTCACGGAGCATTGTGGTTACAAAGGTCACAGAGCCTTGTGATGAGTCGGGCATGGACCATTGTGATGACAAACGTTATGAAACATTGAGATGACTGGAGTCACGGAGCATTGTGATGACGAGAGTCATGGAGCATTGTGATGACATGTGTCATGGAGCATTGTGCTGACAAGCTCATGGAGCATTGGGATGACAAGTGTCATGGAGCATTTTGCTGAGAAAGGCATAGAGCATTGTGATGACAAGGGTCAAAGAGCATTGGGATGAAAAGTTCATGGAGCACTGTGGTTAAAATGGTCACAGAGACTGTTGATGACGAGGGCATGGACCATTGTGATGACAAATGCGATGAAGCCCTGTGATGACTGGAGTCACGGAACATTGTGATGACAGTGGTCATGAAGCATTGTGATAACAAGGGCATGGAGCATTGTGATGACAAGGGCATGGAACATTGGTCTAATATGTTTCATGGATTATTGCGATGACATTTGGAATGGGGCATTGTGATTACAAGGGCATGGAGAATTGTGATGCCAATTGTCATGTAGGATTCTGCTGTCAAAGATAATTGAGCATTGTGATGAATATGGCTTGGAGCATTGTGATGACAAGGGTCAGGGAGCATTTTGCTGACAAGTGCATGGAGATTTGTGATGACAAGGGTCATGGAACATTCTGATGACAAGCTTGTGGAGTATTTTGATGACAATGGCATGGAGCATTGTGATGAAAATGGCATGGGGCATTGTGATGAAAAAGGCATGGAGCCTTTTCGTGACAGGGTTCAAGGAGCATTCTGATAACAAGTGTCAGGGAGCATTGTGATGACAAGTGTATTGAGAATTGTGATGACAAATGTCATGGAGCATTTTGATGAAAAGGACATGGAGTATTGTGATGACAGGCATCATGGATCGTTGTGATGACAAGTGTTATGGAATATTGTGATCACAAGGGCATGGAACATTGTGATGACAGGGGTCATGTATCATTTTGATTTCAAGGAGCATGGGGCATTGTGATGACAAGGGCATGAAGCAATGTGATCCCAAGGTTCATGGAGGGTTGTGATGACAATGGTAATGGAGTATTGGGATGACAAGCACACAGAGCATTGTAATGAGAAGGTCATGAAGCATTTTGCTGACAAAGGCCTGGAGCATTGTGATGACAGGTGTCATGGAGCACTGTGATGACAAGCGTCACGGAGCATTGTGAATACAGGGGTCATGGAGCATTGGGATGACTAGGGAATGGAACACTGTGATGAAAAGAGTCCCGGATCATTGTGCTGACAGGTGTCATGGAGTGTTGTGATGACAGTAGTCATGGAGAATTGTGATGATATTGCTCATGGAGCATTGCGATGACAAGCGAATGGAGCATGGTGATGATAAAGTCCTGGAACATTTTGATGAGAAGACCATGGAGACTTTTGATGAGAAGTCTCATGGAGCATTCTGTTGAAAAGGGGCATGGAGCATTGTGATAACAGGGGTCTTGGAGCATTGTGATGACAAGGGCATGGATCATGGTGATGAGAAGGCCATGGAGCATTCTGAAGACATGCGTCCAGGAGCTTTGTGATGACAAAGGCATGCAGCATTGTGATTAAAGGGGTCTTGGAGCTTTGTGATGAAAAGGGCATGGATCATTGTGATGAAAAAGGCATGGAGCCTTGTCATGACAGGTTTCAAGGAGCATACTGAAGACAAGTGTCAGGGAGCATTGTGATGACAAGTGTATTGAGCATTGTGATGACAAAAATCATAGAGCACTGTGATGAGAAGGCCATCGATAATTGTGATGCTGAGCGTCATGGGGTGTTCTGATGATAAGTGTAATGGAACATTGTGATCACAAGGGTTCGGAGTATTATGATGACAGAGGTCATGGAGCATTTTGATTTCATTGTGATGACAATAACCTGAAGCATTATGATGATGGGTATGGTGCATTGTGATGACAGGGTTCGTGGAGCATTGATATGAAATGGGGCATGGAGCATTGTGATTACAATGGTCTTGGAGCATTGTGATGACAAGGGCATGGAGCATTGAGATGAGAAGGCCATGGAAAATTCTGATGACATGCGTCATGGAGATTTGTGATGACAAGGGCATGGAGCATTGTGATTTCAGGGGTCTTGAGAATTGTGATGACAATTGTCATGGAACCATGTGATGACTAGGCCGTGGAACATTGTGATGGCGGGGGTCATGGTGCATTGTTATGAAAGGGGTAATGGAGCATTGTGATGAGAAGGGCATGGAATATTTGTCTGAAATATTTTATGGATTATTGTGATGTGAGTGGTCATGGAGCACTGTGATGACAAGGGTACGGAACACTATGATACATGGGTCATGCAGGATTGTAATGACAAGGGCATGGAGCATTGTGATGAGAACGGCATCGAGCATTGTGATGACAAGTATCATGGAGCTTTCTGATGACAAGGGCATTGAGCAATGTTATGAGAAGGTTCGTGGAGCATTGTGAAGACGATGACATGGAGCATTGTGATGCCAAGGGTCATGGAGGAGTCTGATGACAAGTGTCAAGGAGCACTGTGATGACAAGTGTCATGGAGGATTCCGATGACAAAGGTAATGGAGCATTGAGATGACAAAGTCTTGGAGCATTGTGATGACAAGGGTCATGGAGCATTTTGATGAGAAAGGCATAGAGCATTGTGATGACAAGGGTCAAAGAGCATTGTGATGAAAATTTCATGGAGCATTGTGGATAAAAATGTCACAGAGACTGTTGATGACGAGGGCATGGACCATTTTGATGACAAAGGTCATGAAGCATTGTGATGACTGGAGTCATGGAGCATTGTGAAGACTGGGTTCATGGAGCATTGTGATAACAAGGGCATGGAGCATAGTGATGACAACGGCATGGAACTTTGGTCTAAGTTTCATGGATTATTGCGATGACAGTTGGAATGGTGCATTCTGATGAAAAGGGCATGAAGCATTGTGATGACCAGATCATGCAGTATTGTGAAGACAGGTGTCAGGGAGCATTGTGATGACATATGTAATGGCCCATTGTGATGACAATGGCATGGAGCATTGTGATGCCAAGTGTCATGGAGGATTCTGATGACAAAGGTAATGGAGCATTGTGATGACAAGGGTCAGGGAGCATTGTGCTGAAAAGTGCATGGAGAATTGTGATGACAAGGGTCAGGGAGCATTGTGCTGAAAAGTGCATGGAGAATTGTGATGACAAGGGTCATGGAGCATTCTGATGACAAGTTTGTAGAGTATTTTGATTACAATGGCATGGAGCATTGTGATGAAAACAGCATGGGGATTTGTGAGGAAAAAGGCATGGAGACTTTTCGTTACAGGGATCAAGGAGCATTCTGATGACAAGTGTCAGGGAGCATTGTCATGACATGTATATTGAGAATTGTGATGTCAATTGTCATGGAGCATTTTGATGTAAAGGGCATGGAGTATTGTGATGACAGGCATCATGGAGAGTTGTGATGACAACTATAATGGAACACTGTGATCACAAGGTTTTGGAGCATTGTGATGACAGAGGTCATGGATTATTTTGATTTCAAGGAGCATGGAGCATTGTGATGACAAACGAATGAAGCAATGTGATCCCAAGGTTCATGGAGGATTGTGATGACAATGGAAATGGAGTATTGTGATGACAAGCGCACCGAGCATTGTAATGACAAGGTCATATAGAATTTTGCTGACAAAGGCATGGAGCATTGTGATGACATGTGTCGTGGAGCACTGTGATGACAAGCGTCACGGAGCATTGTGAATACAGGGGTCATGGAGCGTTGGGATGACAAGGGCATAGATCATTGTGATGACAAGAATCCCGGATCATTGTTTTGTCAGGTGTCATAGAATGTTGTGATGACAGTGGTCATGGAGCATTGTGATGATATTGGTCATGGAGCATTGCGATGACAAGCGAATGGAGCATGTTGATGACAAAGTCCTGGAGCATTGTGATGAGAAGACCATGTTGACTTTTGATGAGAAGTCTCATGGAGCATTCTGTTGAAAAGGGGCATGGAGCATTGTGATTACAGGGGTCTTGGGGCATTGTGATGACAAGGGCATGGATCATGGTGATGAGAAGGCCATGGAGCATTCTGATGACATGCATCCTGGAGCTTTGTGATGACAAGGGCATGGAGCATTGTGATTACAAGGGTCTTGGAGCATTGTGATGAAAAGGGCATGGATCATTGTGATGAAAAAGGCATGGAGCCTTGTCATGACAGGGTTCAAGGAGCATATTGACGACAAGTGTCAGGGAGCATTGTGATGGCAAGTGTATTGAGAATTGTGATGACATAGTTCATAGAGCATTGTGATGAGAAGGCCATGGATAATTGTGATGATGAGCGTCATGGGTTTTTGTGATGATAAGTGTTATGGAACATTGTGATCACAAGGGTTCGGAGTATTCTGATGACAGAGGTCATGGAGCATTTTGATTTCATTGTGATGACAATAGCCTGAAGCATTATGATGATGGGCATGCTGTATTGTGATGACAGGGTTCATGGAGCATTGAGATGAAAATTGGCATGGAACACTGTGATTACAAGGCTCTTGGAGCATTGTGATGACATGAGCATGGAGCATTGTGATAAGAAGGCCATGGAACTTTCTGATGACATGCGTCATGGAGCTTTGTGATGACAAGGGCATGGAGCATTGTGATTTCAGGGGTCTTGAGCATTGTGATGACAATTTTCATGGAACCATGTGATGACTAGGCCGTGGAACATTGTGATGGCGGGGCTCATGGTGCATTGTTATGAAAGGGGTAATGGAGCATTGTGATGAGAAGGGAATGGAATATAGGTCTGAAATGTTTCATGGATTATTGTGATGAGAGTGGGCATGGAGCATTGTGATGACAAGGGTACGGAACTCTATGATACATGGGTCATGCAGGATTGTAATGACAAGCGCATGGAACATTGTGATGAGAAGGGCATCGTGCATTGTGATGACAATTGTCATGGAGCTTTGTGATGACAGGGGCATCGAGCAATGTTATGAGAGGGTTCATGGAGCATTGTGATGACAATTACATGGAGCATTGTGATGCCAACGGTCATGGAGCTTTGTGATTACAAGTCATGGAGCATTTTGATGACAAGGGCATGGTGCATTGTTATGAGAAGGGCAGGGAGCATTTTGATAACCGGGTCATGAAGCAATTTGATGAAATTGTAATGGAACATTTTGATGGCAGGGGTTATAGAACATTGTGATGTCAGGGGTCTTGGAGCTTTGGGATGAAAAGGGTCATGGAGCGTACTGATGACAGGGGTCATGGAACATTGTGATGTCAGGGGTCATGGAACATCGTGATTACAGGGGTGAGGGAGTATTGAGATGACTAGTGATGGAACACTGCGATATCTCTGGTGAGAGAGCATTTTGATGAGAATTGCATGGAGCGTTGTGATTTCAATGTTTATGGAGCATTGCAATGAAAATGTTGTGGACCTTTGTGATGAAATGCGCATGGCACATTGTGATGACAATGGTCATGGAGCATTGTTCTGACAAAGACATGGAGCATTGTGATGACAAGTGTCAAAGAGAATTGTGAAGAAAAGTTCACGGAGCATTGTGGTTACAAAGGTCACAGAGCCTTGTGATGAGTCGGGCATGGACCATTGTGATGACAAACGTTATGAAACATTGAGATGACTGGAGTCACGGAGCATTGTGATGACGAGAGTCATGGAGCATTGTGATGACATGTGTCATGGAGCATTGTGCTGACAAGCTCATGGAGCATTGGGATGACAAGGGTCATGGAGCATTTTGCTGAGAAAGGCATAGAGCATTGTGATGACAAGGGTCAAAGAGCATTGGGATGAAAAGTTCATGGAGCACTGTGGTTAAAATGGTCACAGAGACTGTTGATGACGAGGGCATGGACCATTGTGATGACAAATGCGATGAAGCCCTGTGATGACTGGAGTCACGGAACATTGTGATGACAGTGGACATGAAGCATTGTGATAACAAGGGCATGGAGCATTGTGATGACAAGGGCATGGAACATTGGTCTAATATGTTTCATGGATTATTGCGATGACATTTGGAATGGGGCATTGTGATTACAAGGGCATGGAGAATTGTGATGCCAATTGTCATGTAGGATTCTGCTGTCAAAGATAATTGAGCATTGTGATGAATATGGCTTGGAGCATTGTGATGACAAGGGTCAGGGAGCATTTTGCTGACAAGTGCATGGAGATTTGTGATGACAAGGGTCATGGAACATTCTGATGACAAGCTTGTGGAGTATTTTGATGACAATGGCATGGAGCATTGTGATGAAAATGGCATGGGGCATTGTGATGAAAAAGGCATGGAGCCTTTTCGTGACAGGGTTCAAGGAGCATTCTGATAACAAGTGTCAGGGAGCATTGTGATGACAAGTGTATTGAGAATTGTGATGACAAATGTCATGGAGCATTTTGATGAAAAGGACATGGAGTATTGTGATGACAGGCATCATGGATCGTTGTGATGACAAGTGTTATGGAATATTGTGATCACAAGGGCATGGAACATTGTGATGACAGGGGTCATGTATCATTTTGATTTCAAGGAGCATGGGGCATTGTGATGACAAGGGCATGAAGCAATGTGATCCCAAGGTTCATGGAGGGTTGTGATGACAATGGTAATGGAGTATTGGGATGACAAGCACACAGAGCATTGTAATGAGAAGGTCATGAAGCATTTTGCTGACAAAGGCCTGGAGCATTGTGATGACAGGTGTCATGGAGCACTGTGATGACAAGCGTCACGGAGCATTGTGAATACAGGGGTCATGGAGCATTGGGATGACTAGGGAATGGAACACTGTGATGAAAAGAGTCCCGGATCATTGTGCTGACAGGTGTCATGGAGTGTTGTGATGACAGTAGTCATGGAGAATTGTGATGATATTGCTCATGGAGCATTGCGATGACAAGCGAATGGAGCATGGTGATGATAAAGTCCTGGAACATTTTGATGAGAAGACCATGGAGACTTTTGATGAGAAGTCTCATGGAGCATTCTGTTGAAAAGGGGCATGGAGCATTGTGATAACAGGGGTCTTGGAGCATTGTGATGACAAGGGCATGGATCATGGTGATGAGAATGCCATGGAGCATTCTGAAGACATGCGTCCAGGAGCTTTGTGATGACAAAGGCATGCAGCATTGTGATTAAAGGGGTCTTGGAGCTTTGTGATGAAAAGGGCATGGATCATTGTGATGAAAAAGGCATGGAGCCTTGTCATGACAGGTTTCAAGGAGCATACTGAAGACAAGTGTCAGGGAGCATTTTGATGACAACTGTATTGAGCATTGTGATGACAAAAGTCATAGAGCACTGTGATGAGAAGGCCATAGATAAATGTGATGATGAGTGTCATGGGGTGTTGTGATGATAAGTGTTATGGAACATTGTGATCACAAGGGTTCGGAGTATTATGATGACAGGTGTCATGGAGCATTTTGATTTCATTGTGATGACAATAGCCTGAAGCATTATGATGATGGGTATGGTGCATTGTGATGACAGGGTTCATGGAGCATTGATATGAAAAGGGGCATGGAGCATTGTGATTACAATGGTCTTGGAACATTGTGATGACAAGGGCATGGAGCATTGAGATGAGAAGGCCATGGAACATTCTGATGACATGCGTCATGGAGCTTTGTGATGACAAGGGCATGGAGCATTGTGATTTCAGGGGTCTTGAGAATTGTGATGACAATTGTCATGGAACCATGTGATGACTAGGCCGTGGAACATTGTGATGGCGGGGGTCATGGTGCATTGTTATGAAAGGGGTAATGGAGCATTGTGATGAGAAGGGCATGGAATATTGGTCTGAAATATTTCATGGATTATTGTGATGTGAGTGGTCTTGGAGCACTGTGATGACAAGGGTACGGAACACTATGATACATGGGTCATGCAGGATTGTAATGACAAGGGCATGGAGCATTGTGATGAGAAGGGCATCGAGCATTGTGATGACAAGTTGCATGGAGCTTTGTGATGACAAGAGCATTGAGCAATGTGATGAGAGCATTCAAGGAGCATTGTGATGACAATGACATGGAGCATTGTGATGCCAAGGCTCATGGAGATTTGTCATGACAAGTCTTGGAGCATTTTGATGACAAGGGCACGGTGCACTGTGATTAGAAGGGCAGGGAGCATTTTGATGACCGGGTCATGCAGCAATTTGATGAAATGTGTAATGGAACATTTTGATGGCAGAGGTTATAGAACAATGTGATATCAGTGGTCTTGGAGCTTTGGAATGAAAATGGTCATGGAGTATTTTGATGACAGCGGTTATGGAACATTGTGATGTCAGGGGTCATCGAACAATGTGATGATAAGTGCATGTAGCATTGTGATGACAGGAGTCATGGAACATTGTGATAACAGGGTTGAGGGATTATTGTGACGAATAGTGATGTAACATTGTGATATCTGTGGGGAGAGAGCAATTTGATGAGAAGTGCATGGAGCATTGTGATGACAAGGTTTATGGAGCATTGTGATAAAAAGATTGTGGAACACTGTGATGACAAGTGCATGGTGCATTGTGATGACATGTGTCATGGAGCATTGTTCTGACAAAGACATGCAGCATTGTGTTGACAAGTGTCACAGAGAATTGTGATGAAAAGTTCATTGAGCATTGTGGTTACAAAGGTCACAGAGCCTTGTGATGAGTCGGGCATGGAACATTGTGATGAGTCGGGCATAGAACATTGTGATAACAAACGTTATGAAGCATTGTGATGACTGGAGTCACGGAGCACTGTGATGACAGGGGTCATGGAGCATTGTGAGGACAAGGACATGGAGCATTGTGATGACAGGGGCATGGAGCATTGGTCTGACAAGTTTCATAGATTATTGTGATGACAGTGGGCATGCTGCATTGTGATGACAAGGGCATGGAGCATTGTGATGAGAAGGTCATGGAGTATTGTGAAGACAGGTGTCAGGGAGCATTGTGATGACCTATGTCATGGTCCATTGCGATGACAATGGCATGGAGCATTGTGATGCCAAATGTAATGGAGGATTGTGATGACAAATATAATGGAGCATTGTGATGACTAGGGCTTGGAGCATTATGATGACAAGGGCCATTGAAAGTTTTCATGACAAAGTCGTCAAGCATTGTGATGACAAGGTCCTGGAGCATTGTAATGACAAAACCATGGAGCCCTGTGATGAGAATTCTCATGGAGCATACTGATGAAAAGGGGCATAGAGCATTGTGATTACAGGAGTCTTGGAACATTGTGATGAAAAGGGCATGGAACATTGTGAGGAGAAGTCCAAGGAGCATTCTGATGGCATGCGTCATTGAGCTTTGTGATGACAAGGGCATGGAGCATTGTGATTACATGGGTCTTGGAGCATTGTGATGAAAAAGGCATGGATCATTGTGATGAAAATGGCATGGAACCTTGTCATGACAGGGTTCAAGGAGCATACAGACAACAAGTGTCAGGGAGCATTTTGATGACAAGTGTATTGAGCATAGTGATGACAAAGGTCATGGAGCATTGTGATGAGAAGACCATGGATAATTGTGATGACGAGCGTCATGGGGCATTGTGATGACAAGTGTTATGGAATATTGTGATCACAAGGGTTTGGAGCATTGTTATGACAGAGGTCATGGAGCATTTTGATTTCATTGTGATGACAATAGCATGAAGCATTATGATGATGGGCATGGTGCATTGTGATGACAGGGTTCATGGATCATTGAGATGAAAAGGGGCATAGAGCATTGTGATTACAGGGATCTTGGAGCATTGTGATGAGAAGGGTCATGGAGCCTTGTGATGACAAGGCCATGGAACATCGTGATGGCAGGGGTCATGGAGTATTGTTATGACAGGGGTAAAGGAGCATTGTGATGGCAAGAGCATGGAACATGGTGATGAGAAGGCCATGGAGCATTCTGATGACATGTGTCATGGAGCTTTCTGATGACAAGGACATGGAGAAATTTGATGAGAGTGTTCATGGAGCATTGTGATGACAAGGACATGGAGCATTGTGATGCCAAGGGTCATGGAGCATTGTGATGACAATGACATGGAGCATTGTGATGCCAAGGGTCATGGATCATTATGATGACAAAGGTCATGGAGCATTTTGATGGCAAGTGCGTTGTGCATTGTGATGAGAAGGGCAGGGAGCATTGTGATGACAGGGTCATGGAGCAATTTGATGAAATGTGTCATGGAACATTTTGATGACAGGTGTTATGGAACATTGTGATGTCAGGGGTCATGGAGCATTTGGATGAAAATGGTCATGGAGCATTTTGATGACAGATGTTATGGAACATTGTGATGTCAGGGGTCATTGAACATTGTGATGATAAGTGCATGTAGCATTGTGATGACAGGAGTCATGGAAAATTGTGATGAGAGGGATGAGGGAGTACTGTGACAAATAGTGATGTAGCATTGTGATATCAGTCGTGAGAGAGCATTTTGATGAGATGTGCATGGAGCATTGTGATGACAAGATTGTGGAGCACTGTGATGACAAGCGCATGGTTCATCGTGATGACATGTGTCATGGAGCATTGTGTTGACAAGTGCAAGGAGCATTGTGATGACAAGGGTCATGGAGCATTGTGCTGAGAAAGGCATAGAGCATTTTGATGACAAGGGTCAAAGAGCATTGTGATGAAAATTCATGGAGCATTGTTGTTAAAAAGGTCACAGAGACAGTTGATGACGAGGACATGGACCATTGTGATGAGAAAGTTCATGAAGCACTGTGATGACTGGAGTCACGGAGCATTGTGATGACAGGGGTCATGGAGCATTGTGATAACAAGGGCATGAAGCATGGTGATGACAAGGGCACTGAACATTGGTCTAATAAGTTTCATGAATTATTGCGATGAGAGTTGGAATGGCGCATTCTGATGACAAGGGCATGGATCATTGTGATGACCAGGTCATGCAGTATTGTGAAGACAGGTGTCAGGGAGCATTGTGATGACATATGTCATGGCCCATTGTGATGACAATGACATGGAGCATTGTGATGCAAAGTGTCATGGAGGATTCTGATGACAAAGGTAATGGAGCTTTGTGATGACAATGGCTTGGAGCATTGTGATGACAAGGGTCAGGGAGCATTGTGCTGACAAGTGCATGGAGATGTGTGATAACACGGGTCATCGAACATTCTGATGACAAGCTTGTGGAGTATTTTGATGACAATGACATGGAGCATTGTGATGTAAATGGCATGAGGCATTGTGATGAAAATGGCATGGAGCCTTTTCGTGACAGTGTTCAAGGAGCATTCTGATGACAAGTGTCAGGGAACATTGTGATGACAAGTGTATTGAGAATTGTGATGACAAAGGTCATGGAGCATTTTGATGAAAAGGGCATGGAGTATTGTGATGACAGGCATCATGGAGCATTGTGATGACAAGTGTTATGGAACATTGTGATCACAAGAGCTTGGAGCACTGTGATGACAGAGGTCATGGATCATTTTGATTTCAAGGAGCATGGGGCATTGTGATGACAAGGGCATGAAGCAATGTGATCCCAAGGTTCATGGAGGGTTGTGATGACAATGGTAATGGAGTATTGTGATGACAAGCACATAGAGCATTGTAATGACAAGGTCATGAAGCATTTTGCTGACAAAGGCATGGAGCATTGTGGTGACAGGTGTCATGGAGCACTGTGATGACAAGCGTCATGGAGCATTGTGAATACAGGGGTTATGGTTCATTGGGATGACAAGGGCATGGATCATTGAGATGACAAGTGTCCTGGAGCATTGTGATGACTAGGGAATGGAACACTGTGATGAAAAGAGTCCCGGATCATTGTGCTGTCAGGTGTCATGGAGTGTTGTGATGAGAGTGGTCATTGAGAATTGTGATGATATTGGTCATGGAGCATTGCGATGACAAGCGAATGGAGCATGGTGATGACAAAGTCCGGGAACATTTTGATGAGAAGACCATGGAGACATTTGATGAGAAGTCTCATGGAGCATTCTGTTGAAAAGGGGCATGGAGCATTGTGATTACAGGGGTCTTGGAGCATTGTGATGACAAGGGCATGGATCATGGTGATGAGAAGGCCATGGAGCATTCTGATGACATGCGTCCAGGAGCTTTGTGATGACAAGGGCATGGAGCATTGTGATTAAAGGGGTCTTGGAGCATTGTGATGAAAAGGGCATGGATCATTGTGATGAAAAAGACATGGAGCCTTGTCATGACAGGTTTCAAGGAGCATACTGAAGACAAGTGTCAGGGAGCATTGTGATGACAAGTGTATTGAGCATTGTGATGACAAAAATCATAGAGCACTGTGATGAGAAGGCCATCGATAATTGTGATGCTGAGCGTCATGGGGTGTTCTGATGATAAGTGTAATGGAACATTGTGATCACAAGGGTTCGGAGTATTATGATGACAGAGGTCATGGAGCATTTTGATTTCATTGTGATGACAATAACCTGAAGCATTATGATGATGGGTATGGTGCATTGTGATGACAGGGTTCGTGGAGCATTGATATGAAATGGGGCATGGAGCATTGTGATTACAATGGTCTTGGAGCATTGTGATGACAAGGGCATGGAGCATTGAGATGAGAAGGCCATGGAAAATTCTGATGACATGCGTCATGGAGATTTGTGATGACAAGGGCATGGAGCATTGTGATTTCAGGGGTCTTGAGAATTGTGATGACAATTGTCATGGAACCATGTGATGACTAGGCCGTGGAACATTGTGATGGCGGGGGTCATGGTGCATTGTTATGAAAGGGGTAATGGAGCATTGTGATGAGAAGGGCATGGAATATTTGTCTGAAATATTTTATGGATTATTGTGATGTGAGTGGTCATGGAGCACTGTGATGACAAGGGTACGGAACACTATGATACATGGGTCATGCAGGATTGTAATGACAAGGGCATGGAGCATTGTGATGAGAACGGCATCGAGCATTGTGATGACAAGTATCATGGAGCTTTCTGATGACAAGGGCATTGAGCAATATTATGAGAAGGTTCGTGGAGCATTGTGATGACGATGACATGGAGCATTGTGATGCCAAGGGTCATGGAGATTTGTGATGACAAGTCTTGGAGCATTTTGATGACAAGGGCATGGTGCATTGTGATGAGAAGGGCAGGGAGCATTTTGATGACCGGGTCATGCAGCAATTTGATGAAATGTGTAATGGAACATTTTGATGGCAGGGGTTATAGAACAATGTGATGTCAGTGGTCTTGGAGCTTTGGAATGAAAAGTGTCATGGAGCATTTTGATGACAGCGGTTATGGAACATTGTGATGTCAGGGGTCATCGAACAATGTGATGATAAGTGCATGTAGCATTGTGATGACAGGTGTCATGGAACATTGTGATAACAGGGTTGAGGGATTATTGTGACGAATAGTGATGTAACATTGTGATATCTGTGGTGAGAGAGCATTTTGATGAGAAGTTCATGAAGCATTGTGATGACAAGCTTTATGGAGCATTGTGATAAAAAGATTGTGGAGCACTTTGATGACAAGTGCATGGTGCATTGTGATGACATGTGTCATGGAGCATTGTTCTGACAAAGACATGCAGCATTGTGTTGACAAGTGTCACAGAGAATTGTGATGAAAAGTTCATGGAGCATTGTGGTTACAAAGGTCACAGAGCCTTGTGATGAGTCGGGCATGGAACATTGTGATGAGTCGGGCATAGAACATTGTTATGACAAACATTATGAAGCATTGTGATGACTGGAGTCACGGAGCACTGTGATGACAGGGGTCATGGAGCATTGTGAGGACAAGGGGAAGGAGCATTGTGATGACAGGGGCATAGAGCATTGGTCTGACAAGTTTCATAGATTATTGTGATGACAGTGGGCATGGTGCATTGTGATGACAAGGGCATGGAGCATTGTGATGAGAAGGTCATGGAGTATTGTGAAGACAGGTGTCAGGGAGCATTGTGATGACATATGTCATGGCCCATTGCGATGACAATGGCATGGAGCATTGTGATGCCAAATATAATGGAGGATTGTGATGACAAATATAATGGAGCATTGTGATGACAAGGTCCTGGAGCATTGTGATGACAAAACTATGGAGCCTTGTGATGAGAATTCTGATGGAGCATACTGATGAAAAGGGGCATAGAGCATTTTGATTACAGGAGTCTTGGAACATTGTGATGAAAATGGCATGGGACTTTGTGAGGAGAAGTCCAAGGAGCATTCTGATGACATGCGTCATTGAGCTTTGTGATGACAAGGGCATGCAGCATTGTTATGACATGGGTCTTGGAGCATTGTGATGAAAAAGGCATGGATCATTGTGATGAAAATGGCATGGAACCTTGTCATGACAGGGTTCAAGGAGCATACAGACAACAAGTGTCAGGGAGCATTTTGATGACAAGTGTATTGAGCATAGTGATGACAAAGATCATGGAGCATTGTGATGAGAAGACCATGGATAATTGTGATGACGAGCGTCATGGGGCATTGTGATGACAAGTGTTATGGAATATTGTGATCACAAGGGTTTGGAGCATTGTTATGACAGAGGTCATGGAGCATTTTGATTTCATTGTGATGACAATAGCATGAAGCATTATGATGATGGGCATGGTGCATTGTGATGACAGGGTTCATGGATCATTGAGATGAAAAGGGGCATAGAGTATTGTGATTACAGGGATCTTGGAGCATTGTGATGAGAAGGGTCATGGAGCCTTGTGATGACAAGGCCATGGAACATCGTGATGGCAGGGGTCATGGAGTATTGTTATGACAGGGGTAAAGGAGCATTGTGATGGCAAGAGCATGGAACATGGTGATGAGAAGGCCATGGAGCATTCTGATGACATGTGTCATGGAGCTTTGTGATGACAAGGACATGGAGAAATTTGATGAGAGTGTTCATGGAGCATTGTGATGACAATGACATGGAGCATTGTGATGCCAAGGGTCATGGATCATTGTGATGACAAAGGTCATGGAGCATTTTGATGGCAAGTGCGTTGTGCATTGTGATGAGAAGGGCAGGGAGCATTGTGATGACAGGGTCATGGAGCAATTTGATGAAATGTGTCATGGAACATTTTGATGACAGGTGTTATGGAACATTGTGATGTCAGGGTTCATGGATCATTTGGATGAAAATGGTCATGGAGCATTTTGATGACAGATGTTATGGAACATTGTGATGTCAGGGGTCATTGAACATTGTGATGATAAGTGCATGTAGCATTGTGATGACAGGAGTCATGGAAAATTGTGATGAGAGGGATGAGGGAGTACTGTGACAAATAGTGATGTAGCATTGTGATATCAGTCGTGAGAGAGCATTTTGATGAGATGTGCATGGAGCATTGTGATGACAAGATTGTGGAGCACTGTGATGACAAGCGCATGGTTCATTGTGATGACAAAGATCATGGAGCATTGTGCTGAGAAAGGCATAGAACATTTTGATGACAAGGGTCAAAGAGCATTGTGATGAAAATTCATGGATCATTGTTGTTAAAAATGTCACAGAGACAGTTGATGACGAGGACATGAACCATTGTGATGAGAAAGTTCATGAAGCCTTGTGATGACTGGAGTCACGGAGCATTGTGATGACAGGGGTCATGGAGCATTGTGATAATAAGGGCATGGAGCATGGTGATGACAAGGGCATGGAACATTGGTCTAATAAGTTTCATGAATTATAGTGATGAGAGTTGGAATGGCGCATTGTGATGACAAGGGCATGGATCATTGTGATGACAATTGTCCTGGAGCATTGTGATAACTAGGGAATGGAACACTGTGATGAAAAGAGTCCCGGATCATTGTGCTGTCAGGTGTCATGGAGTGTTGTGATGACAGTGGTCATGGAGAATTGTGATGATATTGGTCATGGAGCATTGCGATGACAAGCGAATGGAGCATGGTGATGACAAAGTCCTGGAACATTTTGATGAGAAGACCATGGAGACTTTTGATGAGAAGTCTCATGGAGCATTCTGTTGAAAAGAGGCATGGAGCATTGTGATTACAGGGGTCTTGGAGCATTGTGATGACAAGGGCATGGATCATGGTGATGAGAAGGCCATGGAGCATTCTGATGACATGCGTCCAGGAGCTTTGTGATGACAAGGGCATGGAGCATTGTGATTAAAGGAGTCTTGGAGCATTGTGATGAAAAGGGCATGGATCATTGTGATGAAAAAGGCATGGAGCCTTGTCATGACAGGTTTCAAGGAGCATACTGAAGACAAGTGTCAGGGAGCATTGTGATGACAAGTGTATTGAGCATTGTGATGACAAAAATCATAGAGCACTGTGATGAGAAGGCCATGGATAACTGTGATGATGAGCGTCATGGGGTGTTTTGATGATAAGTGTTATGGAACATTGTGATCACAAGAGTTCGGAGTATTATGATGACAGAGGTCATGGAGCATTTTGATTTCATTCCGATGACAATAGCCTGAAGCATTATGATGATTTGCATGGTGCATTGTGATGACAGGGTTCATGGAGCATTGATATGAAAAGGGGCATGGAGCATTGCGATTACAATGGTCTTGGAGCATTGTGATGACAAGGGCATGAAGCACTGTGATGAGAAGTCCATGGAACATTCTGTTGACATGCGTCATGGAGCTCTGTGATGACAAGGGCATGGAGCATTGTGATTTCAGGCGTCTTGAGCATAGTGATGTCAATTGTCATGGAACCATGTGATGACTAGGCCGTGGATCATTGTGATGGCGGGGGTCATGGTGCATTGTTATGAAAGGGGTAATGGAGCATTGTGATGAGGACATGGAATATTGGTCTGAAATGTTTCATGAATTATTGTGTTGAGAGTGGGCATGGAGCATTGTGATGACAAGGGTACGGAACACTATAATACATGGGTCATGCAGGAATGTAATGACAGGGCATGGAACATTGTGATGAGAAGGGCATCGAGCATTGTGATGACATGTGTCATGGAGCTTTGTGATGACAAAGGCATGGATCAATGTTATGAGAGGGTTCATGGAGCATTGTGATGACAATGACATGGAGCATTGTGATGCCAAGGGACATGGAGCTTTGTGATGACAAGTCATGGAGCATTATGATGACAATGGCATGGTGCATTGTGATGAGAAGGGCAGGGAGCATTTTGATGACCGGGTCATGCAGCAATTTGATGAAATGTGTAATGGAACATTTGGATGGCACGGGTTATAGAACATTGTGATGTCAGTGGTCTTGGAGCTTTGGGATGAAGAGGGTCATGGAGCATTTTGATGACAGGGGTTATGGAACATTGTGATGTCAGGGGTCATGGAACATTGTGATGGTAAGCGGATGTAGCATTGTGATGACAGTGTCATGGAACATTGTTATTACAGGGGTGAGGTAGTATTGTGATGACTAGTGATGGAACACTGTGATATCTCTGGTGAGAGAGCATTTGGATGAGAAGTGCATGGACCATTGTGATTACAATGTTTATGGAGCATTGCAATGAAAAGGTTTTGGACCGTTGTGATGAAATGCGCATGGCACATTGTGATGACAATGGCCATGGAGCATTGTTCTGACAAAGACATGGAGCATTTTGATGACAAGGGTCACAGAGAATTGTGATGAAAATTTCATGGAGCATTGTGGTTACAAAGGTCACAGAGCCTTGTGATGAGTCGGGCATGGACCATTGTGATGACAAACGTTATGAAGCATTGTGATGACTGGTGTCACGGAGCGTTGTGATGACAGGGGTCATGGAGCATTGTGATGACAAGGGCATGGAGCATTGTGATGACAGGGGCATGGATCATTGGTCTGACAAGTTTCATAGATTATTGTGATGAGAGTGGGCATGGTGCATTGTGATGACAAGGGCATGGAGCATTGTGATGAGAATGTCATTGAGTATTGTGAAGACAGTTGTCAGGGAGCATTGTGATGACATATGTCATGGTCCATTGTGATGACAATGACATGGACATTGTGATGCCAATAGTAATGGAGGATTGTGATGACAAATATAATGGAGCATTGTGATGACTAGGGCTTGGAGCATTATGATGACAAGGGCCATTGAAAATTTTCATGACAAGGTCCTGAAGCATTGTGATGACAAGGTCCTGGAGCATTGTGATGACAAAACCATGGAGCCTTGTGATGAGAATTCTCATGGAGCATACTGATGAAAAGGGGCATGGAGCATTGTCATTACAGGGGTCTTGGAACATTGTGATGACAGGGGCATGGAACACTGTGAGGAGAAGACCAAGGAGCATTCTGATGGCATGCGTCATTGAGCTAGGTGATGACAAGGGCATGGAGCATTGTGATTACATGTGTCTTGGAGCATTGTGATGAAAAGAGCATGGATCATTGTGATGAAAAAGGCATGGCGCCTTGTCATGACAGGGTTCAAGGAGCATACAGACAACAAGTGTCAGGGAGCATTTTGATGAAAACAGTATTGAGCATTGTGATGACAAAGCCATGGAGCATTGTGATGACAGGTATCATGGAGCACTGTGATGACGAGCGTCATGGAGGATTCTGATGACAAAGGTAATGGAGCATTGTGATGACAATGGCTTGGAGCATTGTGATTACAAGGGTCATGGAGCATTGTCCTGGCAAGTGCATGGAGAATTGTGTTGACAATGGTCATGGAGCATTTTGATGACTGGGGTTATGGAACATTGTGATGCCAGGGGTCATGGAACATTGTGATGATAAGGGGATGTAGCATTGTGATGACAGGGTCATGAAACCTTGTTATTACAGGGGTGAGGGAGTATTGTGATGACTAGTGATGGAACATTGTGATATCTCTGGTGACAGAGCATTTTGATGAGAAGTGCATGGACCATTGTGATTACAACGTTTATGGAGCCTTGCAATGACAAGGTTGTGGACCGTTGTGATGAAATGCGCGTGGCACATTGTGATGACAATGGTCATGGAGCATAGTTCTGACAAAGACATGGAGCATTGTGATGACAAGGGTCACAGAGAATTGTGATGAAATGTTCATAGAGCATTGTGGTTACAAAGGTCACAGAGCCTTGTGATGACACTGGCATGGATCATTGTGATGACACACGTTATGAAGCATTGTGATGACTGGAGTCACGGAGCATTGTGATGAGAGGTGTCATGGAGCATTGTAATGACAAGAGCATGGAGCATTGTTATGACAGGAGAATGGAGCATTCGTCTAACAAATTTCATAGATTATTGTGATGACAGTGGTCATGGTGCATTGTGATGACAAGGGCATGGAGCATTGTGATGAGAAAGTCATGGATTATTGTGAAGAAAGTTGTCAGGGAGCATTGTGATGATATATGTCATGGTCCATTGTGATGACAATGGCATGGAACATTGTGATGCCGAATGTAATGGAGGACTGTGATGACAAATATAATGGAGCATTGTGATGACTAGGGCTTGGAGCATTATGATGACAAGGGCCATTGAGAATTTTCATGACAAGGTCGTGAAGCATTGTGATGAAAAGGTCCTGGAGCATTGTGATAACAAATCTATGGAGCCTTGTGATGACAAGTCTCATGGAACATACTGATGAAAAGGGGCATGGAGCATTGTGATTACAGGGTTCTTGGAACATTGTGATGACAAGAGTCCCCGATCATTTTGTTGTCAGTTGTCATGGAGTGTTGTGATGACAGTGGTCATGGAGCATTGTGATGATATTGTCCATGGAGCATTGTGATGAGTAGGTCGTTGAGCATTGGGCTGAAAATGTTCATGGACTATTGTGATGACAGGGGTCATGGAGCATTGTGATGACAAGGGAATGGAGCATGGTGATGACAAGGTCCTGGAGCATTGTGATGAGAAGACCATGGAGACTTGTGATGACAAGTTTCATGGAGCATTCTGATGAAAAGGGGCATGGTGCATTGTGATTACAGCGGTCTTGGAGCATTGTGATGACAAGGGCATGGAGTATTGTGATGAGAAGGCCATGAAGCATTCTGATAAGCGTCATGGAGCTTTTTGATGACAAGGGCATGGAACATTGTGATTACAGGGATCTTGGAGCATTGTGATGAAAAGGTCATCGATTATTGTGATGAAAAAGGCATGGAGCCTTGTCATTACAGGGTTCAAGAAGCATACTGACGACAAGTGTCAGGGAGCATTGTGATGACATGTGTATTGAGCATTGTGATGACAAATATAATGGAGAATTGTGATGAGAAGACCATGGATAATTGTGATGATGAGCGTCATGGCGTATTGTGATGGTAAGTGTTATGGAACATTGTGATCACAAGAGTTTTGAGCATTATGATGACACAGGTCATGGAGAATATTGATTTCATTGTGATGACAATTGCCTGAAGCATTATGATGATGGGCATGGTGCATTGTGATGACAGGGTTCATGGAGCATTGAGATGAAAAGTGGCATAGAGCATTGTGTTTACAGTGGTCTTGGAGCATTGTGATGACAAGGGCATGGAACATTGTGATGAGAAGGCCGTGGAACTTTCTGATGACATGCGTCAAGGAGCTTTGTAATGACAAGGGCATGGAGCATTGTGATTACAGGGGTCTCCAGCATTGTAATGACAAGTGTCATGGAACCTTGTGATGACCAGGCCTTGGAACTTTGTGATGGCAGGTATCATGGTGCATTGTAATGACATGTGTAATGGAGCATTGTGATGAGAAGGGCATGGAACATTGGTCTGAAATGTTTCATGGATTATTGTGATGAGAGTGGGCATGGAGCATTGTAATGACAAGGGTACGGAACACTATGATACATGGGTCATGCAGGATTGTAATTACAAGGAAATGGAGCATTGTGATGAGAAGGACATCGAGCATTGTGATGACAAGTGTCATGGAGCTTTGTGATGACAAGGGCATGGAGCAATGTGATGAGAGGTTTCATGGAGCTTTGTGATGACAATGATATGGAGCTTTGTGATGACAAGACATGGAACATTTTGATGACAAGGGCATGGTGCATTCTGATGAGAAGTGCAGGGAGCATACTGATGACAGGTTCATGCAGCAATTTGATTAAAAGTGTAATGGAATATTTTGATAGCAGGGGTTATAGATCATTATGATGTCAGGGTTCTTGGAGCTTTGGGATGAAAAGGGTCATGGAGCATTTTGATGTCATGGGTCATGGAACATTGTGATGATAAGGGGTGGTAGCAGTGTGATGACAGTGTAATGGAGCATTGTGATTACAGTGGTGAGGGAGTATTGTGATGACTAGAGATGGAACACTTTGATATCTCTTGTGAGAGAGCATTTTGATGAGAAGTGCATGGATCATTGTGATTACAAGTTTTATGGAGCATTGCAATGACAAAGTTGAGGACCACTGTGATGAAGTGCACGTGGAACATTGTGAAGAAAATGGTCATGAAGCATTGTTCTGACAAGGACATGGAGCATTGTGATGACAAGGGTCACAGAGAATTGTGATGAAATGTTCATGGAGCATTGTGGTTACAAATGTCACAGAGTCTTGTCATGACGTGGGAATGGACCATTGTGATGACAAACGTTTTGAAGCATTGAGATGACTGGAGTCACAGAGCATTGTGATGACAGGAGTCATGGAGTATTGTGATGACATGTGTCATGGAGCATTGTGCTGACAAGCGCATGGAGCATTGAGAAAACAAGGGCATGGAGCATTGTGATGACAAGGGCATGGAACATTGGTCTAATATGTTTCATGGATTATTGTGATGACAGTTGGAATGGCGCATTGTGATGACACGGGCATGGACCATTGTGATGACAAACGTTATGAAGCATTGTGATGACTGGAGTCACGTAGCATTGTGATGACAGGGGTCATGGAGCATTGTGTTGGCATGTGTCAATAAGCATTGTGCTGACAAGTGCATGGAGCATTGTGATGACAAGGGTCATGGAGCTGGTGATGACATGTGTCATGGAGCATTGTGCTGACAAGCGCATGGAGCATTGTGATGACAATTGTCATGGAGCATTGTGTTGAGAAAGGCATAGAGCATTGTGATGACAAGGGTCAAAGAGCATTGTGATGAGAAGTTCATGGATCATTTTGGTTAAAAAGCTTACAGAGGGCCTCCCTGGTGGCGCAGTGGTTGAGAGTCCGCCTGCCGATGCAGGGGATACGGGTTCGTGCCCCGGTCTGGGAGGATCCCATATGCCGCGGAGCGGCTGGGCCCATGAGCCATGGCCACTGGGCCTGCGCATCCGGAGCCTGTGCTCCGCAACGGGAGAGGCCACAACAGTGAGAGGCCCGCATACCGCAAAAAGAAAAAAAAAAAAATAAAGCTCACAGAGACTGATAATGACGAGTGCATGGACCATTGTGGTGACAAAGGTCATGAAGCATTGTGAGGACTGGAGTCACAGAGCATTGTGATGGCAAGGGTCATGGAGCATTGTGATAACAAGGGCATGGAGCATTGTGATGACCAGGGAATGGATCATTTGTCTAATAAGTTTCAGGGATTATTGCGATGACAGTTGGAATGGCACATTGTGATGACAAGGTCCTGGAGCATTGTGATGGCCAGGTCATGCAGTATTGTGAAGACAGGTGTTAGGGAGCATTGTGATGACATATGTAATGGCCCATTGTGATAACAATGTCATGGAGCACTGGGATGCCAAGTGTCATGGAGGATTCTAATGACAAGGTAATGGAGCATTGTGATGACAATGTCTTGGAGCATTGTGATGACAAGGGTTAGGGAGCATTGTGCTGACAAGTGCATGGAGAATTGTGATGACAAGGGTCATGGAGCATTCTGAGGACAAGCTTGTGGAGTATTTTGATGACAATGGCATGGAGCATTGTGAAGAAAACGGCATGGCGCATTGTGATGAAAAAGGCATGGAGCCTTTTCCTGACAGGGTTCAAGGAGCATTCTGATGACAAGTGTCAGGGAGCATTGTGATGACAAGTGTATTGAGAATTGTGATGACAAAGGTCATGGAGCATTGTGATGAAAAGGGCATGGAGTATTGTGATGACAGGCATCATGGAGCGTTGTGATGACAAGTGTTATGGAACACTGTGATCACAAGGGTTTGGAGCATTGTGATGAGAGAGGTCATGGATCATTTTGATTTCAAGGGGCATGGAGCATTGTGATGACAAGGGCATGAAGGAATGTGATCCCAAGGTTCATGGAGGATTGTGATGACAATGGAAATGGAGTATTGTGATGACAAGCGCATAGAGCAGTGTAATGACAAGGTCATGTAGCGTTTTGCTGACAAAGGCATGGAGCATTGTGATGACATGTGTCATGGAGCACTGTGATTACAAGTGTCACGGAGCATTGTGAATACAGGGGTCATGGAGCATTGGGATGACAAGGGCATGGATCATTTTGATGACAAGTGTCATGGAGCACTGGGCTGACAATGTTCATGGAGTGTTGTGATGACATGGGTCATGGAGCATTGTGATGACTAGGGAATGGAGCAATGTGATGACAAGAGTCCCGGATCATTGTGTTGTCAGTTGTCATGGAGTGTTGTGATGACAGTGGTCAAGGAGAATTGTGATGATATTGGCCATGGAGCATTGTGATGAGTAGGTCGTGGAGCATTGGGCTGAAAATATTCATGTATTATTGTGATGACAGGGGTCATGGAACATTGTGATGACAAGGGAATGGAGCATGGTGATGAGAATGTCCTGGAGCACTGTGATGAGAGTAGCATGGAGACTTGTGATAACAAGTCTTATGGAGCATTCTGATGAAAAGGGGCATGGAGCATTGTGATTACAGGGGTCTTGGAGCATTGTGATGACTAGGGCATGGAGCATTGTGATGAGAAGGCCATGGAGCATTCTGATGACATGCGTCATGGAGTTTTCTGATGAAAAGGTCAAGGAGCATTGTTATTACAGGGATCTTGGAGCATTGTGATGAAAAGGGCATGGATCATTGTGATGAAAAAAGCATGGAGCCTTGTCATAACAGGGTTCAAGGAGCATACTGAAGACAAGTGTCAGGGTGCATTGTGATGACAAGTGTATTGAGCATTGTGATGACAAAGATCATGGAGCATTGTGATGAGAAGACCGTGGATAATTGTGAAGATGAGCGTCATGGGGTGTTTTGATGATAAGTGTTATGTAACATTGTGATCACAAGGGTTTGGAGCATTTTGATGACAGAGGTCATGGAGAATATTGATTTCATTGTGATGACAATAGCCTGAAGCATTTTGATGATGGGCATGGTGCATTGTGATTACAGGGTTCATGGAGTATTGAGATGAAAAGGGGCATGGAGCATTGTGATCACAATGGTCTTGGAGCATTGTGATGACAAGGGCATGGAGCATTGTGATGAGAAGGCCATGGAACATTCTGATGACATGCGTCATGGAGCTCTGTGATGACAAGGGCATGGAGCATTGTTATTTCAGTGGTCTTGAGCATTGTGATGACAAGTGTCATGGAACCTTGTGATGACTAGGCCGTGGAACATTGTGATGGCAGGGGTCATGGTGCATTGTTATGACAGGTGTAATGGAGCATTTTGATGAGAAGGGCATCGAATATTGGTCTGAAATGTTTCATGGATTATTGTGATGAGAGTGCGCATGAAGCATTTTGAGGACAAGGGCACGGAACACTATGATACATGGGTCATGCAGGAATGTAATGACAAGGGCATGGAGCATTGTGATGAGAAGGGCATCAAGCATTATGATGACAAGTGTCATGGAGCCTTCTGATGACAAGGGCATTGAGTAATGTAATGAGTGTTTTCATGGAGCATTGTGATGACAATGACATGGAGCATTGTGATGCCACGGGTCATGGAGCTTTGTGATGAAAAGTCATGGAGTATTTTGATGACTAGCGCATGGGGCATTGTGATGAGAAGGGCAGGGAGCATTTTGATGACTGGGTCATGCACCAATTTGATGAAAAGTGTAATGGAACATTTTGATGGCAGGGGTTATAGAACATTGTGATGTCAGGTGTCTTGGAGCTTTGGGACGAAAAGGGTCATGGAGCATTTTGATGACAGGGGTTATGGAACATTGTGATGTCAGCATTCATGGAACATTGTGATGATAAAGGAATGTAGCAGTGTGATGACAGGGTCATGGATCATTGTGATTCCAGGGGTGAGGGAGCATTGTGATGACTATTGACTGAACACTGTGATATCTCTGGTGAGATAGCATTTTGACGAGAAGTGCATGGAGCATTGTGATTACAAGGTTTATGGAGCATTGCAATGACAAGTTTGTGGACCGTTGTGATGAAATGCGCGTTGCATATTGTGAAGACAATGGTCATGGAGCATTGTTCTGACAAAGACATGGAGCATTGTGATGACAAGGGTCAAAGAGAATTGTGATGAAAAGTTCATGGATGATTGTGGATAAAAAGGTCACAGAGACTTGTGATGACACGGGCATGGACCACTGTGATGACAAACGTTATGAAACATTGTGATGACTGGAGTCACGGAGCATTGTGATGACAGATGTCATGGAGCATTGTGATGACATGTGTCTTGGAGCACTGTGATGACATGTGTCTTGGAGCACTGTGCTGACAAGCGCATGGAGCATTGTGATGACAAGGGGCATGGAGCATTGTGCTGAGAAAGGCATAGAGCATTGTGATGACAAGGGTCAAAGAGCATTGTGATGAAAATTTCATGGAGCATTTTGGTTAAAAATCTCACAGAGCCTGATGATGATGAGGGCATGGACCATTCTGATGACAAAGGTCATGAAGCACTGTGATGACTGGAGTCACAGAGCATTGTAATGGCAGGGGTCATGGAGCATTGTGATAACAAGTGCATGGAGCATTGTGATGATGAGGGCATGGAGCATTGGTCTAATAAGTTTCATGGATTATTGCGATGACAGTTGGAATGGCGCATTGTGATGACAAGTGCCATTGAAAATTTTCATGACAAGGTCGAGAAGCATTGTGATGACAAGGTCCTGGAGCATTGTGATGACAAAACCATGGTTGCCTTGTGATGAAAAGTCTCATGGAGCATACTGATGAAAAGGGGCATGGAGCATTGTGATTACAGTTGTCTTGGAACATTGTGATGACAAGGGCATGAAGCATTGTGAGGAGAAGACCAAGGAGCTTTTTGATGGCATGCATCCTTGAGCTTTGTGATGACAAGGGCATGGAGCATTTTGATTATATGGGTCTTGGAGCATTGTGATGAAAAGGGCATGGATCATTGTGATGAAAAAGACATGGAGCCTTGTCATGACAAGGTTCAAGGAGCATACAGACAACAAGTGTCAGGGAGCATTTTGATGACAAGTGTATTGAGCATTGTGATGACTAGGGTCATGGAGTATTTTGCTGAGAAAGGCATAGAGCATTGTGATGACAAGGGTCAAAGTGCATTGTGATGAAAAGTTCATGGAGCATTGTGATGACAATGAAATGTAGCATTGTGATGCCAAGGGTCATGGATCTTTGTGATGACAAATGTCATGGAGCATTCTGATGGCACGGGCATTGTGAATTGTGATGAGAAGGGAGCTTTTTGATGACAGGGTCATGGAGCAATTTGATGAAAAATGTCATGGAACATTTTGATGACAGGTTTTATGGAAAACTGTGATGTCAGGTGTCATGGAGCATTTTGATGAAAAGGGTCATGGAGCATTTTGATGACAGGTGTTATGGAACATTGTGATGGCAGGGGTCATCGAACATTGTGATTATAAGTGCATGTATCATTGTGATGACAGGAGTCATGGAACATTGTGATGACATGGGTGAGGGGGTATTGTGACCAATAGTTATGTAGCATTTTGATATCAGTGGTGAGAGAGCATTTTGATGAGAAGTGCATGGAGCATTGTGATGAGAAGTTTTATGCAGCATGGTGATGAGAAGTTTGTGGAGCACTGTGATGACAAGCGCATGGTGCATTGTGATGGCATCTGTCATGGAGCATTGTGCTGACAAGCGCATGGAGCATTGTGATGACAAAGGTCATGGAGCATTGTGCTGAGAAAGGCATAGAGCATTGTGATGTCAAGGGTCAAAGAGCATTGTGATGAAAACTTCATGGAGCATTGTCGTTAAAAAGGTCACAGAGACTGTTGATGACGAGGACATGGACAATTGTGATGACAAAGTTCATGAAGCATTGTGATGACTGGAGTCACGGAGCATTGTGATGACAGGGGTCATGGAGCATTGTGATAACAAGGGCATGGAGCATTGCGATGACAAGGGCATGGAGCATTGGTCTAATAAGTTTCAAGGATTCTTACGATGACAGTTGGAATGGCGCATTGTGATGACAAGGGCATGGAGCATTGTGATGACCAGGTCATGCAGTATTGTGAAGACAGGTGTCAGGGAGAATTGTGATGACATATGTAATGGCCCATTGTGATGACAATGGCATGGAGCATTGTGATGCCAAGTGTCATGGAGGATTCTGATGACAAAGGTAATGGAGCATTGTGATGACAATGGCTTGGAGTATTGTGATGACAAGTGTCATGGAACATTGGGCTGAAAATGTTCGTGGAGTATTTTGATGACAAGTGTCATGGAGCATTGTGATGACTAGGGAATGGAACATTGTGATGACAATAGTCCCGAATCATTGTGTTGTCAGGTGTCATGGAGTGTTGTGATGACAGTGGTCATGGAGAATTGTGATGATATTGGCCAATGAGCATTGTGATGAAAAGACCTTGGGTAATTGTGATGTCGAGCATCATGGAGCACTGTAATGACATGGGGCATGAAACATAGTGATGACAGGTGTCAGGGAGCATTGTGATGACAGGGGTCATGGAGCATTGTGATGACAAGGGCATGGAGCTTTGTGATGACATGTGCATGGAGCATTGTGATGACAAGTGCATGGAGCATTGCAATGTCAAGTGCATGGAGAATTGTGATGACAAGAGCATGTAACATTTTGATGAGAAGTGTCATGTAGCATTGTGATGACAAGGACGTGGAGAATTGTGATGACAAGGGACATGGAGCATTGTGATAACCAGGGCATGGTGCATTGTGATGACAGGGGACATGGAGCATTATTATGAGAACGGCCATGGTGCATTCTGACATAAGATATCACTTATGAAAAGAATGTAAACATGGCTACATATGAACTGATTTAGGGAAGAGAACAGAGTCTCAGATTTAGAAAACAATCTAACGCTTGCTTAAGGGGAAAGAGAGGTGGGGCGATGCACAAAACATAAGATTGATATTAGCACAGGTACCGTTCCATAATCCAAAAACAGAAGAGACAAGCCCTACTCCTTCCTCAGTGAATGGAACTCAACATATCTTTTCCCCGCAGAAAAATATATCTGACTAGTAAGAATTTTAAAACCTATGTATTGATATGTCTCCGTAAGGGAACCAAGTGTGTCTAGAACAACATAAACATGGCAGTGAGAATCAGCTCAAACCCACTATAAAAAGGAATTTCAAAACAAAACATAAAAACAGTAAAATTCTTACACAATACCTTCAGGGGTTCTGATGAAACCTGGAATGACCCTATCTACAATGACAGATGGATGTGGCATATGGCTGGTCATTTGGGACTGAGAGGATTGGTGAGATTGGGTGAAAAAATGCAGACCCTTTAAAGCAATAATGCCTGCCCCACATTCCATGGTTCCCAACTCTCCAGGTAGAAGGGATATCACTACAGTTATAACGTGTATGGGAACCTAGAGAATGGAAACCATCTGATGGTGAAAGGATTCTAAAACTCTACTTGTACTCCAGTTTGACATTCCAACTGCTTTACTATCAATCTCCCAACTTGGAAAGTCAGCCACTGTAACCTCCTGGTTCGCACAGTTGGCAAATTGTGCAGAGGATATAAGGGAAGAGAGAGAACCAATGACAGAGTAGCTGTAGGCATTTGGACGGCCACATGTCTCTCTAATTTCCCGTCACAAAGAGGAATTAACCAAAGTCTCAGCCTGCCCCCCAGAACCAGTATAAGTCTAGAAGCAAAACTGTTGATTTGCGGTCAGCTCACAAAAACGCGAGTTGAAAAATGGAGCTCAGGGCCACAGCAATTCACTAACCTGCAGAGTTATAAAGGACTACTCACTGCCAAAAATCTGTTGAGGGAAAGCCACGAGGCGGAAGGGAAAATGAGGAGGAATGGCATGAAACAGATTTCAAGAGGTACATTGGAATAGCCTTTAAACACAGGAAAAGCATTACAACTTCGAAAATTATGGAAATGGCCATAAAGGGCATATGGGTTTTCACGTGAATATATTCAGGAGAAAACACATATGCCCTTTTTGGACAAGCAAGCAAGCGGGCAATGCAAATCGGCACTACAAAGAAGTATCACTTCCCACCGGTCAAAAGCGACATCCGCAAAAAGTGTAAAAACCAGAAAGGCAAGACAGGCCCTGGAGAACAGGGAGCCTTGTTATGCTGATGGGCGGGATGTAAATTGCCAACTGCCTCACTGGAGGAGTGCATTGTGTTCCCTAAAACAAGTAAACAACAGAGCTACAGAGCCAAGGGCACTTCCAGTCTAGGGAATATACCTTGGGAAAACTGAAAATCAATAAGACAGTGCCACCCCCAAATTTAGGGCTGCACTGCTTACAAGAACCTCAACTTGGGTACACCTGAAATATCCCAGGAAAGATAAAAATGGTTCAAAAAAATGTGGTACTTACGTACGATGGAATATCCCTCAGCCATGAAATCAATGTCATAAGACCAGTAGCAGCAAAATGCGTGGATTCAGGTACGATGATTCTAAGTAAAATAAGTCACACAGAAAAAGAAGCTTATCATAAGATATCACTTATGAAACTCCTGTAAACATGGCTACACATAAAATGAGTTAGGAAAGAGTACAGAGTCTCACATTTAGAAAACACTCTTATGCCTGCTTAAGGGGAAGGAGAGGTGTGGTGATGCATAAAACCAGAGTTTGATATAAGCACAGGTACCTTTCCAAAAACCAAGTATGGAATAGACAAGACCTACCTATAACTTCCTCAGTGAAAGGGACTCAAAATCCCATATTTCCTACAGAGGAATATATCTGACTAGTAAGAATCTTAAAACCTATGTATTGATATGTCTCCGTAAGAGAAACAAGTGTGTCTAGACTGGCATACACATGGCAGCGAGAATCAGCTCCAACCCATTATAAAAAGGAATTTCAAAAACAAAACAAAAAAACAGGGAAATTCTTTACAATTCCTTCAGGGTCTCTGATGAAACCTGGGATGACCCTGTCTACAATGACAGCTGGATGTGGCATAAGGCTGGACACTTGGGACTGAGAGGTTTGGTGAGATTGGGTCAGCAAATGCAGACCCTTTAAAGCAATAATGCATGGCACCCATTCCATGGGTCACAACTCTCCAGGTTGAAGGGAATATTACTACAGCTATAACATGTACGGGAAACCTAGAGAATGGACACACTGTGAATACGAATGGTTTCTAAAACTCAACGAATAGTCCCACTCCTGGTTCTCCGGTTTAACTTTCCAACTGCTTTACTATCAATCTCCCAACTTGGAGAGAGAGCCCCTTTAACCTCCTGGTTCGCACAGGTTGCCAATTTGGCAGAGGATGAAAGGGAAGTGGGAGTACCAATGAGAGAGTAGCTGTTAGGCATTTGAACGGGCACATGTCACTCTAATTTCCTGGCAGGAAGAAGAATTAACCAAAGTCTCAACCACCTACCGGTAACCAGTATAGGTCCTGAACCAAAATTTTGGACTTGCATTCAGCTCACAAAAAAAGAGTTGAAAAATGGAGCTCAGCGACAGAGCAATTCACAAACTGGCAGAGTAATAAAGGTCAACTATCGTCCAGAAATCTTTTGAGGGAAGACAACGAAGCGGACTTGAAAGTGAGGCCGAATAGCAGGAAACAGATTTCAAGAGGTAGTTGGAATCGTCTGTAAAGCACAGGAAGAGGGGCACAACTTCCACAATGATGCACTTGGCCAAAAATGCGTATGCATTTTCTCCTGAATATATGCAGGAGAAAACGCATACGCCATTTTGGCCAAGCAAGCAAGCGGGCAATGCAAATCTGCACTACAAAGAAGTATCACTTCCCACCCGTCAATAGGGACATCCACAAAATGTGTAAATACCAGAAAGGCAAGACAGGCCCTGGAGAACACAGAGCCTTGTTATGCTGATGGGCGGGATGTAAATTGCCAACTGCCTCACTGGAGGAGTGCATTGTGTTCCCTAAAACAAGTAAACAACAGAGTTACAGAGCCAAGGGCACTTCCAGTCTAGGGAATATACCTTGGGAAAACAGAAAATCAATAAGAGAGGGCCACCCCCTAAAATTTAGGGTTGCACTGCTAACAAGAACCTCAACTTGGGTACACATTAAATATCCCAGGAAAGATAAAAATGTTTCAAAAAATTGTGGTACTTATGTACGATGGAGTCTCCCTCAGCCATGAAATCAATGTCATAAGACCAGTAGCAGCAAAATGAGTGGATTCAGGTACGATGATTCTAAGTGAAATAAGTCACACAGAAAAAGAAGCTTATCATAAGATATCACTTATGAAGATCCTGTAAACATGGCTACACATGAACTGAGTTAGGAAAGAGAACAGAGTCTCACATTTAGAAAACACTCTTATGCATGCTTAAGAGGAAAGGAGAGGTGGGGTGATGCATAAAACCAGAGTTTGATATAAGCACATGTACTGTTCCAAACACCAACTATGGAATAGAGAAGACCTACACATTCCTCAGTGAAAGGGACTCAAAACCCCATATTTCCCGCAGAGAAATATATCTGACTAGTAAGAATCTTAAAACCTATGTATTGATATGTCTCCGTAAGGTAATCAAGTGAGTCTAGACTGGCATAAACGTGGAAGCGAGAATGAGCTCAAACACACTATAAAAAGGAATTTCAAAAACAAACCAAAAAAAACAGGGAAATTCTTTACAATTCCTTCAGGGTCTCTGATGAAACGTGGAATGACCCTGTCTACAATCACAGCTGGATGTGGCATAAGTCTGGAAACTTGGGTCTGAGAGGATTGGTGAGATTGGTTGAGCAAATGCAGACCCTTTAAAGCAATAATGCATGGCACCCATTCCATGGCTCCCAACTCTCCAGGTTAAAGAGAATATTACTACAGCTATAACATGTACGGGAAACCTAGAGAATGGACACACTGTGAATACGAAAGGTTTCTAAAACTCAACGAATAGTCCCTCTCCTGGTGCTCCAGTTTGACTTTCCAACTGCTTTACTATCAATCTCCCAACTTGGAGAGACAGCACCTTTAACCTTCTGGTTCGCACAGGTTGCCAATTTGGCAAAGGATGAAAGGGAATAGGGAGAACCAATGAGAGAGTAGCTGTTAGCCATTTGGAAGGGCAACTGTCACTCTTATTTCCTGGGAGGAAGACGAATTAACCAAAGTCTCAGCCACCCACCGGGAACCAGTATATGTCCTCAACCAAAATATTGGACTTGCGTTCAGCTCACAAAAAACGAGTTAAAAAATGGAGCTATGGGGCAAAGCAATTCACAAACTGGCAGAGTAATAAAGGCCAACTATCATCAAAAAATCTGTTGAGGGAAGGCATCGATGCGGACTTGAATGTGAGGCACAATAGCAGGAAAGAGATTTTAAGAGGTACGTTGGAATCGCCTTTAAAGCACAGGAAGAGGGGCACAACTTCGACAATGATGCACTTGGCCAAAAAGTGTATATGAGTTTTGACCGTAATATATTCAGGAGAAAACGCATACGCCCTTTTTGGCCAAGCAAGCAAGTGGGCAATGCAAATCTGCACTACAAAGAAGTATCACTTCCCACCGGTCAAAATGGATATCAACAAAATGTGTAATATTCACAAAGGCAAGACAGGCCCAGGAGAACAGGGAGCCTTGTTATGCTGATGGGCGGGATGTAAATTGCCAACTGCCTCTCTGGAGGAGTGCATTGTGTTCCCTAAACAAGTAAACAACTGAGCTACAGAGCCAAGGGCACATCCAGTCTAGGGAATATACATTGGGAAAATTGAAAATCAATAAGTCAGAGCCACCCCAAAATTTAGGCCTGCACTGCTTACTAGAACCTCAACTTGGATACACATTGAATATCCCAGGAAATATAAAAACTTTTCAAAAAATTGTGGTACTTACGTACGATGGAATATCTCTCAGCCATCAAATCAATGTCATAAGACCAGTAGCAGCAAAATGAGTGGATTCAGGTACGATGATTCTAAGTGAAATAAGTCACACAGAAAAAGAAACTTATCATAAGATACCACTTATGAAGATCCTGTAAACATGGCTACACATGAACTGAGTTAGGGAACAGAACAGAGTCTCACATTTATAAAACACACGTATGCCTGCTTAAGGGGGAAGGAGAGGTGGGGTGATGCATAAAACCAGAGTTTGATATAAGCACAGGTACCGTTCCAAAAACCAACTATGGAATAGACAACACCTACACCTTCCCCAGTAAAAGGAACTCAAAATCCCATATTTCCCGCAGAGGAATATATATGACTAGTAAGAATCTTAAACCTATGTTTGATATGTCTCCGTAAGGAAATCAAATGTCTAGACTGGCATAAACATGGCAGTGAGAATCAGCTCAAACCCACTATAAAAAGGAATTTCAAAAAGAAAATAAAAAAAAACAGGAAAATTCTTTACAATTCCTTCAGTGTCTCTGTTGAAACCTGGAATGACCCTTTCTACAATGACAGCTGGATGTGGCATAAGGCTGGACACATGGGACTGAGAGGATTGGTGAGATTGGGTGAGCAAATGCAGACACTTTAAAGCAATAATGCATGGCACCCATTCCATGGGTCATATCTCTCCAGGTTGTAGGGAATATTACTATAGCTATTACATGTATGGGAAACCTAGGGAATGGACATACTGTGAATACAAATCTTTTCTAAAGTTTTGGTTGCCAATTTGGCAAAGGATGAAAGGGAAGAGGGAGAACTAATGAGAGAGTAGCTGTTAGGCATTTGGACGGGGACATGTCACTCTTCTTTCCCGGGAGGAAGAATTAACCAAAGTCTCAGCCACCCACCGAAAAAAAGTATTAGCCCTGAACCAAAATATTGGACTTGCATTCAGCTCACAAAAAACGAGTTAAAAAATGGAGCTATGTGGCAGAGCAATTCACGAACTGGCAGACTAATAAAGGGCAACTATCGTCCAAAAATCTGTTGAGGGAAGGCAACGAGGCAGACCTGAAAGCGAGGCAGAATAGCAGGAAACAGATTTCAAGAGGTACGTTGGAATCACCTTTAAAGCACAGGAAGTGGGGCACAACTTCGACAATGATGCACTTGGCCAAAAAGGGCGTATGCGTTTTCTCCTGAATATATTCAGGAGAAAACGCATATGACCTTTCTGGCCAAGCAAGCAAGCGGGCAATGCAAAACTGCACTACAAAGAAGTACTACTTCCCAACAGTCAAAAGGGACATCCACAAAATGGGTAAAAACCAGAAAGGCAAGCGAGGCCCTGGAGAACAGGAAGCCTTGTTATGCTGAAGGGCGGGATGTAAATTGCCAACTGCCTCTCTGGAGGTGTGCATTGTGTTCTCTAAAACAAGTAAACAACAGAGCTACAGAGCCAAGGGCTCTTCGAGTCTTGGGAATATACCTTTGGAAACCTGAATATCAATAAGACAGAGCCACCGCAAAATTTAGGCCTGCACTGCTTACAAGAACCTCAACTTGGGTACACCTTAAGTATCCCAGGAAATATAAAAATGGTTCAAAAAATTGTGGTAGTTATGTACGATGAAATAACCCACAGCCATGAAATCAATGTCATAAGACCAGTAGCAGCAAAATGAGTGGATTCAGGTTCGATGATTCTAAGTGAAATAAGTCACACAGAAAATGAAACTTATCATAAGATATCACTTATGAAGATCCTGTAAACATGGCTACACATGAACTGAGTTAGTAAAGAGAACAGAGTCACACATTTAGAAAACACTCTTATGCCTGCTTAAGGGGGAAGGAGAGGTGGGGTGATGCATAAAACCAGAGTTTGATATAAGCACAAGTACCGTTCCAAAATGCAACTATGGAATAGACAAGACCTACACCTTCCTCAGTGAAAGGGACTCAAAATCCCATATTTTCCGCAGAGGAATATATCCGACTAGTAAGAAACTTAAAACCTATGTACAGATATGTCTCCGTAAGGGAATCAAGTGTGTGTAGACTGGCATAAACATGGCAGCGAGAATCAGCTCAAACCCACTATAAAAATGAATTTCAAAAACAAAAGAAAACGTAAATTATATACAATTCCTTCAGGGTATATGATGAAACATGTAATGACCCTATCTACAACGACAGCTGGATGTGGCATAAGGCTGGACACATGGGATTGAGAGGATTGGTGAGATTGGGTGAGCAAACACAGACCATTTATAGCAATAATGTGTGGGCTCCATTCCATGGGTCCCAACTCAACAGGTTGTAGTTAATATTACTACAGCTATAACAGGAACGTGAAACCTAGAGAATGGAAACACTGTGAATACGAAAGTTTTCTAAAACTCAACTAATAGTCCCTCTTCTGCTGCTCTGGTTTCACTCTCCAACTGCTTTACTATCAATCACCCAACTTGGAGAGACAGGCCCTTTAACCTCCTGGTTCACACAGGTTGCCAAATTGGCAGAGGATGAAAGGGAAGAGGGAGAACCAATGAGAGAGAAGCTGTTAGGCATTTGGATGGGCACATGTAACTATAATTGCCCGGCAGGAAGAAGAATTAACCAAAGTCTCAGTCACCCACCGGGAACCAGTATAGGTCCTGAACCAAAATTTTGGACTTGCGGTCAGCTTACAAAAAACGAGTTGAGCAATGGAGCTCAGGGGCACAGCAATTCACAAACTGGCAGAATAATAAAGGACAACTATCGTCCAAAAATCTTTTGAAGGAAGGCTCCGATGCGGACTTGAAAGTGAGGCACAATAGCAGGAAACAGATTTCATGAGGTATGTTGGAATCACCTGTAAAGCAAAGGAAGAGGGACAAAACTTCGACAATGATGCACTTGGTCAAAAAGAGCATATGCGTTTTCTCTTGAATATATTCAGGAGAAAACGCATACGCCATTATTTGCCAAGCAAGTAACCGGGCAATGCAAATCTGAACTACAAAGAAGTATCACTTCCTACCGGTCAAAATGGACATCAACAAAATGTGTAAAAACCAGAAAGACAAGACATTCCCTGGAGAACATGGAACCTTGTAATGCTGATGGGTGGGAAGTAAATTGCCAACTGCCTATCTGGATGAGTGCATTGTGTTCTCTAAAACAAGTAAACAAGACAGCTACAGACAAGGGCACTTCCAGTCTAGGGAATATACCTTGGGAAAACTGAAAATAAGTAAGCCAGAGCCACCCACAAATTTAGGGCTGCACTGCTTACAAGAACCTCAACTTGGGTACACCTTAAATATCCCAAGGAAGATAAAAATGGTTCAAAAAATTGTGGTATATACGTACGATGGAATATCCCTCAGCCATGAAATCAATGTCATAAGACCAGTAGCAGCAAAATGCGTGGATTCAGGTACGATGATTCTAAGTGAAATAAGTCACATAGAAAAAGAAACTTATCATAAGATATCACTTATGAAGATCCTGTAAACATAGCTACACATGAACTGAGTTAGGAAAGAGAACAGAGTCTCACATTTAGAAAACAATCTTATGCCTGCTTAACGGTGATGGAGAGGTGGGGTGATGCATAAAACCAGAGTTTGATACAAGCACATGTACCATTCCAAACACCTAATACGGAATAGACAAGACCTACACCTTCCTCAGTGAAAGGGACTCAACACCCCATATTCCCCGCAGAGGAATATATCTTACTAGTAAGAATCTTAAAACCTATGTATTGATATGTTTCCATAACGGAAACAAGTGTGTCTAGACTGGAATAAACATGGCAGTGAGAACCAGCTCAAACCCACTATAAAAAGGAATTTCAAAAACAAAACAACAAAACAGGGAAATTCTTTACAATTCCTTCAGGGTCTCTGATGAAATCTGGAATGACGCTATCTACAACGAGAGCTGGATGTGGCATAAAGCTGGACACTTGGGTGTGAGACGATAGATGAGATTGTGTAAGGAAATGCAGACCCTTTAAAGCAATAATGTGTGGCACCCATTCCATGGGTCCCAACTCTCCAGGTTGAAGGGAATATTACTTCAGCTATAACATGTACGGGAAACCTAGAGAATGGACACACTGTGAATACAAAAGGTTTTTAAACCTCAACTAATAGTCCCTCTCCTGGTGTTCCGGTTTTAGTTTCCAACTGCTTTACTATCCATCTCCCAACTTGGAGAGACAGCCCCTTTAACCTGCTGTTTCACACAGGTTGCCAATTTGGCAAAGGATGAAAGGGAAGAGGGAGAACCAATGAGAGAGTAGTTTTTAGACATTTGGAGGGGCATATGTCACTCTGATTTCCTGGCAGGAAGAAGAATTAACCAAAGTCTCAGCCACCCACCAGTAACCAGTATAGTTCCTGAACCAAAATTTTGGACTTGCATTCAGCTCACAAAAATTGAGTTGAAAAATGGACCTCAGGGGCACAGCAATTCACAAACTGGCAGAGTAAAAAAGGCAACTAGCATCCAAAAATCTGGTGAGGGAACGCAACGAGGGGGCCATCAATGCGAGGCAGAATAGCAAAAAACAGATTTCAAGAGGTACTTTGGAATCACCTTTAAAGCACATTGAGGGGCACAATTTCGACAATGATGCACTTGGCCAAAACGGGGTTATGCATGTTCTCCTGAGTATATTCAGGAGAAAACGCATACACCATTTTTGGCCAAGCAAGCAAGCGGGCATGAAAGTCTGCAGTACAAAGAAGTATCATTTCCCGCCGGTCCACAGGAACATCCACAAAAAGGGTCAAAACCAGAAATTCAAGACAGGCCCTGGAGAACAGGGAGCCTTGTTATGCTGATGGGCCGGATGTATATTGCCAACTGCCTCTCTGGAGGAGTGCATTGTGTTCCCTAAAACAAGTAAACAACAGAGCTACAGAGTCAAGGGCACTTCCAGTCTAGGGAATATACCTTGGGAAAACTGAAAATCAATAAGACAGAGCTACCCCAAAATTTCGGCCAGCAATGCATACAAGAACGTCAAATTGGGTACACCTTAAATATCCCAGGAAAGATAAAAATGGTTCAAAAAATTGTAGTACTTAAGTATGACGGAATTATCCTCAGCCATGAAATTAATGTCATAAGAGTAGTAGCAGCAAAATGAGTGGATTCAGGTACGATGATTCTAACTGAAATTAGTCACACAGAAAAAGAAACTTATCATAAGATATCACTAATGAATATCCTGTAAACATGGCTACACATGAACTGAGTTAGGAAAGAGAAGAGAGTCACACATTTAGAAAACACTCTTATGCCTGCTTAAGAGGAAGGAGAGGTGGGGTGATGCATAAAACCAGAGTTTGATATAAGCACAGGTACTGTTCCAAAAACCAACTATGGAATAGACAAGACCTACACCTTCCTCAGTGAAAGGGACTCAAAACCCCATATTTCCCGCAGAGGAATATATCTGACTAGTAAGAATCTTAAAACCTATGTATTGATATGTCTCCATAAGGGAATCAAGTGTGTCTAGACTGGCATAAACCTGGCAGTGAGAATCAGCACACACCAACTATAAAAAGGAATTTCAAAAACAAAACAAAAACACAGGGAAATTATTTAAAATTCCTTCAGGGTCTCTGATGAAACCTGGAATGACACTATCTACAACGAAAGCTGGAGGTTGCATAAGGCTGGACACATAGGACTGAGAGGATTGGTGAGATTGCGTGAGCAAATGCAGACCCTTTAAAGCAATAATGCACGGCACACATTCCACAGGTACCAACTCTCCAGGTTGAAGGGAATTTTACTACAGCTATAACATGTATGGGAAACCTAGAGAATGGACACACTGTGAATACGAAAGGTTTCTAAATCTCAACGAATAGTCCCTCTCCTGGTGCTCCAGTTTGACTTTCCAACTGCTTTACTATCAATCTCCCAGCATGGAGAAGACAGCACCTTTAACCTCCTGGTTCACACAGGTTGACAGTTTGGCAAAAGTTGAAAGGGAAGAGGGAGAACCAATGAGAGAGTAGCTGTTAGGCATTTAGACGGGCATATGTCACTCTTATTTCCCGGGAGGAAGAAAAATTAACCAAAGTCTCAGCCACCCCCCGGGAAAGAGTGTAGGTCATGAACTAAAATATAGGACTTGCGTTCAGCTCACAAAAAACGAGTTAAAAAATGGAGCTATAGTGCAGAGCAATTCACAAACTGGCAGAGTAATAAAGGACAACTATCATTCAAAAATCCGTTGAGCAAAGGCAACGAGGCGGAATTGAAAGTGAGGCAGAATAGAAGGAAACAGATTTCAAGAGGTACGTAGGAATCGCCTGTAAAGCACAGGAAGAGGGGCACAACTTCGACAATGATGCACTTGGGCAAAAAGGGCGTATGCGTTTTGTCCTGAATATATTCACGAGAAAACGCATACGGCACTTTTGGCCAAGCAAGCAAGTGGGCAATGCAAGTCTGCACTACAAAGAAGTATCACTTCCCACCAGTCAAAAAGGACATCCACAAAATGGGTAAAAACCAGAAAGGCAAGGCAGGCCCTGGAGAACATGGAGCATTGTTTTTCTGATGGGCGGGATGTAAATTGCCAATTGCCTCTCTGGAGGAGTGCATTGTGTTCCCTAAAACAAGTAAACAACAGAGCTACAGAACCAAGGACACTTCCAGTCTAGGGAATATACCTTGGGAAAACTGAAAATTAATAAGACAGAGCCACCCAAAACTTTAGGGCTGCATTGCTTATAAGAACCTCAACTTGGGTACACCTTAAATATCCCAGGAAATATAAAAATGGTTCAAAAAATTGTGGTACTTACGTACAATGGAATATCCATCAGCCATGAAATCAATGTCATAAGACCAGTAGCAGCAAAATGAGTGGATTCAGGTACGATGATTCTAAGTGAAATAAGTCACACAGAAAAAGAAACTTATCATGTGATATCACTTATGAAGAACCTGTAAACATGGCTACACATGAACTGAGTTAGGAAAGAGAGCATAGTCTCACTTTCAGAAAACACTCTTATGCCTGCTTAAGGGGGAAGGAGAGGTGGGTTGAGGCATAAAACCAGAGTATCATATAAGCACTGGTACCGTTCCAATAACCAACAATGGAATATACAAGACCTATACCTTCCTCAGTGAAAGGGACTCAAAAACTCATATTTCAAGCAGAGGAATATATCTGACTAGTAAGAATCTTAAAAACTATGTATTGATATGTCTCCATTAAAGAATCAAGTGTTTCTGGACTGGCATAAATATGGCAGCGAGAATCAGCTCAAACTCACTATAAAAAGTAATTTCAAAAACAAAACAAAAAAACAGGGAAATTCTTTACAATTCCTTCAGGGTATCGGATGAAACCTGGAATGACCCTATCTACAACAACAGCTGGATGTGGCATAAGGCTGGACACATGGGACTGAGAGGATTGGTGAGATTGGGTGAGCAAATGCAGACACTTTAAAGCAATAATGCAAGGCACCCATTCCATGGGTCCGAACTCTCCAGGTTGCAGGGAATATTACTACAGCTATAACATGTAAGGGAAACCTAGAGAATGGACACACTGTGAATACGAAAGGTTTCTAAAACTCAATGAATAGTCCCTCTCCTTGTGCTCCAGTTTGACTTTCTAACTGCTTTACTATCAATCTTCCAACATGGAGAGACAGCACCTTTAACCTCCTGATTCGCACAGGTTGCCAATTTGGCAAATGATGAAAGAGAAGAGGGAGAACCAAAGAGAGAGTAGCTGTTAAGCATGTGGATGGGCACATGTCACTCTTATTTACCGGGAGGAAGAAGAATTAACCAAAGTCTCAGCCACCCACCGTAACCAGTATAGGTCCTAAACCAAAACATGGGACTTGCGTTCAGCTCACGAAAAACGAGTTAAAAAATGGAGATCAGGGGCACAGCAATTCACAAACTGACAGAGTAATAAAGGACAACTATCATCCAAAAATCTGTTGAGGGAAGGCAACGAGGTGGACTTGAAAGGGAGGCAGAATAGCAGGAAACAGATTTCAAGAGGTACATTGGAATCGCCTTTAAAACACAGGAAGAGGGGCACAACATCGACAATGATGCACTTGGGCAAAAAGGGCGTATGTGTTTTCTCCTGAGTATATTCAAGAGAAAACGCATACGCCCTTTTTGGCCAAGCAAGCAAGCGGACAATGTAAGTCTGCACTACAAAGAAGTATCACTTCCCACCGGTCCAAAGGGACATCCACACAAGGGTAAAAACCAGAAATTCAAGACAGGCCCTGGAGAACTGGGAGCCTTGTTATGCTGATGGGAGGGATGTAAATTGCCAACTGCCTCACTGGAGGAGTGCATTGTGTACCCTAAAACAAGTAAACAACAGAGCTACAGAGCCAAGGACACTTCCTGTCTAGGGAATATACCTTGGGAAAACTGAAAGTCAATAAGACAGAACCACCCCAAAATTTAGGGCTGCACTGCTTACAAGAACCTCAACTTGGGTACACCTTAAATATCTCAGGAAATATAAAAATGGTTCAAAAAATTGTGGTACTTACGTACGATGGAATATCCATCAGCCATGAAATCAATGTCATAAGACCAGTAGCAGCTAAATGAGTGGATTCAGGTACGATGATTCTAAGTGAAATAAGTCACACAGAAAAAGAAACTTATCATGTGATATCACTTATGAAGAACCTGTAAACATGGCTACACATGAACTGAGTTAGGAAAGAGAGCAGAGTCTCACTTTCAGAAAACACTCTTATGCCTGCTTAAGGGGGAAGGAGAGGTGGGGTGATGCATAAAACCAGAGTTTGATATAAGCAGAAGTACCATTCCAAAAACCAACTATGGAATAGACAAGACCTACACCTTCCTCAGTGAAAGGGATTCAAAACCCCATATTTCCCGCAGAAGAATATATCTAACTAGTAAGAATCTTAAAACCTATGTATTGATATGTCTCCGTAAGGAAATCAAGTGTTTCTAGACACGCATATTCATAGCAGCGAGAATCAGCTCAAACCCACTATAAAACGGAATTTCAAAAACAAAACAAAAAAACAGGGAAATTCTTTACAAATCATTCAGGATCTCTGATGAAACCTGGAATGACCCTATCTACAATGACAGCTGGAGGTGGCATAAGGCTGGACACATGGGACTGAGAGGATTGGTGAGATTGGGTGAGCATATGCAGACCATTTAAAGCAATAATGCAAGGCACCCATCCCATGGGTCACAGCTCTCCAGGTTGAAGGAATATAACTACAGCTATAACATGTACGGGAAACCTAGAGAATGGACACACTGTGAATAAGAAAGGTCTCTAAAACTCAACGAATAGTCCCTCTACTGGTCCTCCAGTTTGACTTTCCAACTGCGTTACTATCAATCTCTCAACCTAGAGAGACAGCACCTTTAACCTCCAGGTTCGCACAGGTTGCCAATTTCACAGAGGATGAATGGGAAGAGGGAGAACAAATGAGAGAGTAGCTGTTAGGCATCTGGACGAGCATATGTCACTCTTATTTCCCGGGAGGAAAAAGAATGGACCAAAGTCTCAGCCACCCACCGGGAAACAGTATAGGTGCTGAACCAAAATATTGGACTTGCGTACAGCTCACAAAAAAACAGTTAAAAAACGGAGCTCAGTGGCACAGCAATTCACAAACTGGCAGAGTAATAGAGGAAAACTCTCGTCCAAAAATCTTTTGAGGGAAGGCAGAGAGGCGGACTTTAAAACGAGGCAGAATAGCAGGAAACAGATTTCAGGAGGTACGTTGGAATCACCTTTCAAGCACAGGAAGAGGGGCACAACTTCGACAATGATGCACTTGGCCAAAAAGAGCGTATGCGTTTTCTCCTGAGTATATTCAGGAGAAAATGTATACGCCATTTTTGGCCAAGCAAGCAAGCAGCAATGCAAATCTGCACTACAAAGAAGTATCCCTTCCCACCGGTCAAAAGGGACATCCACAAAATGTGTAAAAACCAGAAAGGCAAAACAGGCCCTGGAGATCAAGGAGCCGTGTTATGCTGATGGGCGGGATATAAGTTGCCAACTGCCTCTCTGGAGGAGTGCATTGTGTTCCCTAAAACAAGTAAACAATAGAGCTACACAGCCAAGGGCAGTTCCAGTCTAGGTAATATACCTTGGGAAAACTGAAAATCAATAAGACAGACCCACCCCAAAATTTAGGGATGCACTGCTTACAAGAACCTCAACTTGGGTACACCTTAAATATCCCAGGAAAGTTAAAAATTTTTCAAAAAATACTGGTACTTACGTACGATGGAATATCCCTCAGCCATGAAATCAATGTCATAAGACCAGTAGCAACAAAATGAGTGGATTCAGGTACGATGATTCTAAGTGAAATAAGTCACACAGAAAAAGAAACTTATCATAAGATATCACTTATGAAGGTCCTGTAAACATGTCTACACATGAACGGAGTTAGGAAAGATTACAGAGTAACTAATCTTATCATAAGATATCACTCATAGCGGGAATGTACACATGACTACACATGAACTGAATTACAAACACAACAGAGTCACACATTTAGGAAACATCTTTTGCCTGCTTAAGAGGAAAGCCGAGGCGGGGTGATGTATAAAACCACAGTTTTAAATTACCACAGATACCGTTATATAAACCATGTATGTAATAGACAACACCTACTCCTGGCACAATGAACTGGACTCAACACCCCCTATTCATTGCAGAGGAATATGTCTGACTCTATGTATTTAAAAACATATGTATTCTCATGTCTCCATAAAGGAAACATGTGTGTGTATAACGGCATGAACACAGCACTGAAATTCAGTTAAACCCACTTATAAAAATAAATTTCAAAAGCAAAATGCAAAAACAGAGAGAAAGTCTTAAAAATTACGTTCAGGGCCTGTGATGCAAGCTAGATTGACCACCTTTTCACCCACAGCTGGATGAGACATAAGACTGGACACTTGGGGCTGACAAGATTGCTGAGGTTGTGTGAACAAAAGAACACCACTTAGAGCAATACTGTGTGCTACCCATTCTAGAGGTCCCATCTCTCCAGGTTTAAGGGAATCTTCCTCCAGTTAAAACATGCATGGGAAACCCAGTGGATGGTACACTGTGTAATTGGGAAAGTTTTCTAAAAGGTACCTCATTTTTCCTTTTGTCGTGCTCGGCTTCGCCATTCCATCTCCATTACTAAAAATCTCCCCACTTGGAGTGTCAGCGCCTTTACCCTCCCTTTATGCACAGTTTGCAAATTGTGCAGATGATGAACAGGAAGAGGGGAAATAAATGAGAGATTAGCTGTAGGTGTTTGGATGGGCACATGTCACTCTAGTTTCCCATCAGGAAGAATAATTAACCAAAGGCTCAGCCTGAAGCCCTGGAACCAGAGTAGGGCCTAAAGCCATCCTGCGGTATTGCAGCCAGCTCACAAAGAGGCGAGTTGAAAAATGGAAATCAGGGGCACAGCAATTCACAAACTTGCAGAGTTATAAAGGACAACTATCATCCAGAAATATATTGATGAAAGGCAGTGAAGAGGATTTGAAGGCAAGGCAGAATTGAAGGAAACAGATTTCAAGAGGTAGATTGGAGTCGCCTTTAAAGCACATGAAAAGTGACAGAATTTCGACAATGTTGCCCTTGGCTGAAAAGGGACTATGTGTATTTTCCTGAATATATTCGGGAAAAAATGCATATGCCCTTTTTGGCTAAGCAAGCCATCAGGCATTGCAAATCCACACTACATAGAAGTGTCCCTTACCTCCAGTCAAAAGGGCCATCCACATATAGTGTAAAAGCCACAAATGCAGGACAGGCCATGGAGAAAAGGGAGCCTGGTTACGCCGATGGACAGGATGTAAATTGCCAACAGACTCTCTGGAGAACTGTATGTTGTTTTCTAAAACAGAGCTACAGAGCATATCACACTTCCACTCATGGGCATGTATTTTGGGAAAACTAAAAATCCACAACACACAGCCAGCCCAAACTTTAGGGCTGCTCTGTTTACAAGAACCTCGACTTTGGTACACTTTATATATCCCAGGAAAGGAAAAAAAAATGGATATAGATGTTTTGGTACTTATATACAATGGAATGTCACTCAGACATAAAATCAATGTCATAAGGCCAATAGCAGCTTAATGAGTGGCTTTAGATACGATGATGCTAAGTGAAATGAGCCACAAAGAAAAAAGAAACTTATTGTAATATATCACTTATAGAGGAAATGTAAACATGGCTACACATTAACTGAATTTCAAAAGAGAACAGAGTTACACATTTAGAAAACACACTTATGCCTCCTTAAGGGGAAAGGTGACGTGGGGTGATGTGTAAAAGCAGAGTTTGAAATTAGCACAGATCCCATTCCATATACCAAATATGTAATAGACAAGACCTACTCCTTTCTCAATGAACTGGACACAAAACACCCTATTCACTGAAGAGGAATATATCTGACTGGTAATAACCTTGAAACCTATGTATTTATATGTCTGCATAATGGAATCAAGTGTATGTAGATTGGCATAAACACAGATCAATGGAACAGGACAGAAAGCCGAGAGATAAACCTACATACCTATGGCTATCTCATCTATGACAAAGGAGCTAAGGATATACAATGGAGAAAAGACAGTCTCTTCAGTAATTGGTGCTGGGAAAACTGGACCCCTACACATAAAAGAATGAAATTAGAACACTCCATAACACCATACACAAAAATAAACTCTAAATTGATTAGAGATCTAAATATAAGACCAGACACTATAAAACACTTAGAGGAAACCATAGGCAGAACACTCTATGACATAAATCACAGCAAGATCCTTTTGGACCCACCTCCTAGAGAAATGGAAATAAAAACAGAAATCAACAAATGGGACCTAATGAAACTTAAAAGCTTTTACACAGTACAGGAAAACATAAACAAGATGCAAAAACAACCCTCAGAATGGGAGAAAATATTTTCAAATGAAGCAATTGACAAAGGATTAATCTCCAAACTTTACAAGCACCACATGTAGCTCAATATCACAAAAACAAACAACCCAATCCAAAAACGGGCAGAAGACCTAATAGACATTTCTCCAAAGAAGATATACAGATTACCAAGAAGCACATGAAAGGATGCTGAACATCACTAATCATTAGAGAAATGCAAATCAAAACTACCCTGAGGTATCACCTCACAGCAGTCAGAGTGGCAATCATCAAAAAAATCTACAAAACAGTAAATGCTGGAGAGGCCTTTATTGGAGAAAATGGAACACACTTGCACTGTGGGTGAGAATGTAAATTGATATGGGCACTAGGGAGAACAGTACGGAGGTTCCTTTAAATAACTAACAATAGAAGTACCATACGACACAACAATCCAAGTACTGGGCATTGCCTTGCGAAAACCATAATTCAAAAAGAGTTATGTACAAAAATGTTCATTGCAGCTCTATTTGCATTAGCCAGGACATGGAAGCAACCTAAGTGTCCATCGACAGATGAATGTATAAAGAAGATCTGGCACATATATACAATCAAATATTACTCAACCATAAAAAGAAGCAAAACTGAGTTATTTATACTGAGGTGGATGGACTTAGAATCTGTCCTACACAGTGAAATAAGTCAGAAAGGGAAAAACAAATACTGTATATTAAGAGAGATATTTGGAATCTAATGAAGAAAAAAAAAGATTTTGAAGAACATAGTGGCAGGACAGGATTAAGGACACAGACATAGAGAAAGGACTTGAGGACACCGGAAGGGGGATGGGTAAGCTGGGACGAAGTGAGAGAGTGGCATGGACATAAATACATTACCAAACGTAACACCGATAGCTACTGAGAATCAGCCACATAGAACAGAGAGATCAGCTTGGTGCTTTGTGACCACATAAAGGGGTGGGATATGGAGTGTGGGAGGGAGATGCAAGAGGGAGGGGATCTGGTGATATTTGTATATGTATAGCTGATTCACTTTGTTATACAGCAGAAACGAACACTCCATTGTAAAGCAATTATACTCCAATAAACGTGTAAAAGGAAAAAAAAAAAGAAAGAAAGCCCAAGGATAAACCTACACACCTATGGTCAACTAATCTATGACAAAGGAGGCAAGACTATACAATGGAGATAAGACAGTCTCTTCAATCATTGGTGCTGGGAAATATGGACAGCTACATGTAAAAGAATGAAATTAGAACACTCCCCAACACCATACATAAAAGTATATTCAAAATGGATTAGAGACCTTAATGTAAGACCGGATAGTATAAAACTCTGAGAGGAAAACTTACGAAGGATACTCTGACGTCAATCACAGCAAGATCTTTTTTGATCCACCTCTTATAGTAATGAAATAAAAAAGAAAACTAAACAGATGGGACCTAAGGGAACGTAAAAGCTTTTGCAAAGCAAAGGAAACTACAAACAAGATGAAAAGACAACCCTCAGAATGGCAGAAAATATATGCAGACGAATCAATGGACAAATGATTAATCTCCAATATATATAAACAGCTCATGCAGCTCAATATTAATAAAACAAACAACCCAATACAAAAATGGAAGAAGATATAAATAGACATTTCTTCCAAGAAGACATAGAGGTGGCCAGTACGCACATGAAAATCTGCTCAACATCACTAATTATTAGAGAAATGGAAATCGAAACTACAATGAGGTGTCATGTCACACCTGTTAGAATGGGCATCAACAGAGAATCTACAAACAACAAATGCTGGAGAGGGTATGGAGAAAAGGAACCTTCTTCCACTATTGTTGGGAATGTAAATTGATACAGTCTCTATGGGGGACAGTATGGAGGATCCTTAAAAAAGTAAAAATAGAATTACCATATAATCCAGCAATCCCACTACTGGGCATATACCCAGAGAAAACAATAAATCAAAAAGACACATTCACCACAATGTTCATTGCACCACTATTTACAATAGCCAGGTAATGAAAGCAACCTAAGTGCCCACAGACAGACGAATGGATAAAGATGTGGTACATATATACAATGGAATATTACTCAGCCATACATAGGAATGAAATTGGGTCATTTGTAGAGACCTTAATGGATCTAGAGACTGTCATACGGAGTGAAGTAAGTCAGAAAGAGAAAAACAAATATTGTATATTAATGCATATATGTGGAACCTAGAAAAATGGTACAGATGAACCGGTGTGCAGGGCAGAGATAGACACACAGATGTAAAGAACAAACATATGGACACCAAGGGGGAAACACCATGTGAGGGTGGTGGTGGGATGAATTGGGAGACTGGGATTCACATGTGCACACTTATATATATAAAATAGATATCCAATAAGAACCTGCTGTATAAAAGAAATAAATTTAAAAAAAATAAAAATAAATAGCATTTAATAAAAGAAAACAGAAAAAAAGTATTTCCCTTCACATAGACGTCTTTATATTAATGAATTATTTCCATGTTTATATCTCCAAATTAAAAAAAAAGAGGAATAAATAAAATCTAACTTGAACCAAAAAGAAAAAAAGAAAAAAAAAAAAAACAAAAAAAAACAGAAACCACCAGTTATACAGAGTAAATTGTATCAGGTCACTTGCTCCAGTGGTTAAAAAATTCTTAAGTTGGTCAGAGGTGGGAAATCGTCTCCCATGGAGTCAGGAGCGCTCCCCCCGACAAGGAGCATCCTCATTGCAAAGCTTGGGGGACTGTTTTGAGGCGTCTGTGAGTAAATGTGAGCTGAGCCCCAGTCCTGCTGCAGCTGAACTCTTCCCACCCTTTCCAGGTAAAACACCTGAATATGTACAAGCATTGCAAGCCTAGAGGAAGGGCTGTGGAGCCACACCAGCGACAGCACGCAGGCCGACTTGGTGCCTGCAGGCCAGTCAGGATGGTCCTGGCACCAGATGTTCTTCTGGAAGCTTTCCATTTCCCTGCCTGAGATACCCCTCCTGCCACGGCCCCCACTGCTTTTTTACTTCCTCACCTCTGCCTGGGGAGAAAGTCAAGCGGCAGGTATGGATGACACATCCTCTTCTTTAGCAGGTGGCAGCCTAGCAACTCCTGTGGAAAGTCCAGCAGAGCCCCACTCACACTGGGCCACCCACAAAGCCACGGCCCCTCACTCCCTACCACCACCCCAGCCCCGACACTGCTGACGGGGCAGAGAATATGGCATCAGGCACAGCTTCAGGGGCTCTAGCTGCCTGGAGAGGTGTTTATATTGACCTCAACCCAGGCACACCTGGGGAGGGCAGGTAGGCAGTGTCAGGCTGCCCAAATCAGCCAATCCTCACCCCTCAGGGGCTCACAGTAGCAGAAAATGAACCTTGCTAAACGGGCCAGGCCCAAGGAACAGGTGTGGGCCCTTGAGAGTCAGGCTAGACAAGGGGCTGCAGCTGCCGATTTTTTTCTTATCATTTTATCGGGTCCATGAGTGGAAAACAACTTCAAGAAGACCCTATCCTAATGAGAGGAACCCAGGAGTCAGGGAGAGGAGTGATGGTGGGTGGAGACAGAGGCCTGGTGCCCTGGCTGCAGTGGAAGTGTCTGGAAGACCAGGCAGAGAGAGGCTGCACAGAGTGATAGCCAGGGTCACAGACCTGTCAGAGCTGCTGTTTGTTAGTTCAAGTCCTGCTCTGAGGTATTCTGTGTCAGCTGTGAGCGACAGGTGAGCTGGGGGTTCTCTGCAAGGTGGGCTATGTGCACTGTTCCTGTGTGTCCAGCCCTGCTGGGGTACCTGCCCATGGGAGCTCTGTATCCTGGGAAAGGCCTGACTATGAGAGCCCCATGGGCTGCTGGGTAGCTGCACAGGTGAGCTCCATATCCTGGGAGGGACTTGAACACGAGAGCCCCGTGGGCTGTGGGGATGGGTGGTGCAGCCCAGGTGAGCTCCATATCCTGGGATTGGCCTGACCACGAGAGCCCCATGGGCTGCTGGAGACCTGGTAAAGGATATCAGGACAGTCAGTGAAGCCACCGAGGATATACATCCAGTAGCTCCTATTTCCTACACCCTGCTGGAAATTCTACCATCCACCAGGCCATGGCATTCTGTATTAGACTTCAATGATGCCTTCTTCTGTATTCCATTCATCTCAGAGTCACAAGAATTTTTGGCTTGTGAGTGGCAGGACACAACATGCAACAAAACCAATAATGCTGGGCCGTCCTGCCCCAACGGTACAAAAATCCCCACACAATCATTGGGGAAATGACCTCTAAAGACCTAAACGTTCTACCTCTGTAAAAGGGAACCCTCCTTCAATATGCAGATGATGTTCTGATCACCAGGCCTACTAAAGACGCCTCTAAACTACCTAGCCAAGGAAGGATAGAAGGTGTCCAAGAAAAAGGCTCAAATATCCCAGGCTCAGGTGACATGCCTGGGCTTCATTCAAACAGATATTCGGAGAAACGCATCCCAGGATAGGGAAGAAGCCATTTGCAGCCTTACCTCTTCTAAAACTAGAAGACAGCTTAGGGGTTCCTAGGGAGGCCAAGGTTTTCTGCATCTGGATCCCTAACTACAGTCTAATAGCTGGGCCTCTACATGAAACACTGACATGAAAAGATGATGATCCTTTTGTATAGAATCCAGAAGCAGCCTTTCAAGAATGGAAAGAGCAGTCAATTCAGACCCTTGCCCAGGTACTCCCTAATTTAGCCAAACCCTTTGACCTTTACATACGAGGTCAACGGTTAATTGCCCTTGGAGCCTTAGTGCAAAAACTGGGACCACTTGAAATGGAGCAACACAAGAATGCCCTTCAGGTATGATAAACTATGGTCACCAAGGGCTTTGCCCACCGACTCATCAGGCCAGGATACTGGGGTATCTAAAAAGCTAGAAATCAGCAGCACACAAGGCCAGCTCCCTCCTTAGGGAAAAGGACCCCACGTCGTGATCCTAACCACCCATCATGCCCTGATGTTGCAGGGGTCGCTCTGTGGACACACTGACCTCGAGTGAGGAGGCCCTCCAACTCCAACCTCCAGAGAGACAAACGGGGGCAACGGGCCCCCAAGATGACTCATGTGACCATCACTTGACCTGGAGTTTCTCTCAGAAAAGAAGAAGACTGTGCCCCGAAAGAGCAGACTACTGCTTGCAGGACTTACTGCACCCAGAAGCGAGCTAATAAGCTTGGCGGGGGAAACGTATATCACGCTTTCACCATAGAAAACCCTACAGACACCGCGGTGATGGTGGCCAATATGACCGGCTGGACTGCTGGCTACTTCTAAAGGCCGTTGACTCAGTGGACGTCATGGTCCTGGATCACCACTGACCCTGGACTGTCTGGGAGTTGCGCGGGCAGGGTTCTGACACATGGTGCTGTTTGTACATTAATTCAGGGAAATAATTAAAGAAAGCCCAGACTACTGGTCAGAGCATCTAGGCTGGCAAAAACCGTCAGCCTAAGGTCGCCGAACAAATGTGGGGTGGGGTGAAACCTGCCACCTCAGCATCTCTGCGCATCTCTTTCCTGGACACTTAAAGGTCATTAGAATCTATAACACTTCCAATGCTGGTGCTCAGGCGGACGAGAAGTGAGGCAGGAGGCCTTGGGACAATAAACCTCACCTGGAGGCTGGTGGGGAGACGTTTTGCCCCTTCCCCCAGGTATCAGGGCTCCCACCACAGCATGAAGCAGTTACAAAAGAGGGGTCTGCACCCTCAACACCCCAAGAATGAGGAACGGAACAAAAAGCAGAGGAGGGGTTCGTCTCCGCCAACGTTCATTAAAAATTCCTGGGAGATAAAAAGAGAATCTGGGCAATAAAATAAAGTCTAACCTGTTTTTCCTTTGTGCTTTGTCTAATTTCACGTGCTCCTAGGGTTCCGCATGCAGAGGTCCCACACCCGGCACTTCAGACCAGATTTCCTAGTGCAGAATGGCTGGGTCGACACCTCAGCTAGCGGGGTCCCATGCAGACTCCACGGCATAGAGCCTGAGCTGCAGCCAACCCAGCCCTCGAGAGCTCCATCCCCTCCCTCCCACTGACTCTGCCGGGATCCCTACACAGCAGCCCAGCCCCCAGGCCGTGGGGGACTGCACGCTCTCACCTCTCCATTCTGTTTTCAAAATAATGTTTCCTTTGCTTCTGAACCAAACTCAGTCTTGATCTCTTGGCTCCAATGACACTGGGCACGGTGAATCCTGTTGGGGTCCACTCTGGAGGATCAGTAACATAAATTGAGAACATTGTAACTTCAATGAACAGATGTGTGAGCCAAACTGTAGTTAACATACAGCAGTGTATAATGCTCGGGTAAAATAAGATTTTTCTAAGACTTACATTTGATATTTCCATCACTTTACTATAAGCAAGTTCAGTGAAGATGTCTGTCTTATTTGTCAGGTCAACATTAGAGAAATGAAGTGATTTATTTCCATGGATGTACATCGAATACTCTTGGCTGAAGCTTCAATCTTGTTTTGAATGCTTTTCCATTGAAAAGGATACCTCTCTTTCAGCTCCCCCATTTCCGAGAAGTATAAAATCTTATAATTTATTATTACCAAAGGGGAAAGGTAGGAGAAGGGATAAATTAACAGTTTGGGATTAACACATACACACTGCTATGTATAAAATAGATCAACAACAAGGAACTACTGTATAGCACAGGGAACTACACTGAATATTTTGCAATAACCTATAAGGGGAAATAATCTGAAAAAGAATCGATATTTTTATTGACGTCATCTATCAATGACAGATAAAATGTAACCTAAGCAAGGCCCATGGTGAATGCTTCTGACCCTGAAGATTTCAATCATCTAAAGTTTGGGCTCTGCCTATTTCCCAAGGCCTTTAATGGACATATGTGTAGCTGTAGCTTAAAAACTCACCAGTTTGGGGTATGGGGAGGCACTGATTTGGAACAATCCCTGGTGTTCTCCTTCCATGCACGGGACCCTTCCTACAGCTAAAACATGCCTGTCACACCTAGAGGATGGTACACCGTTTGATCGGAAAGAGTTTGGAAAAGGCACCTCATCTCCTCATCGCCTGGTGCTCGGGTTCACCCCTCCAGCATCTTTCCTAACAATCTCCTCACTTGGGGATATCAGCACCGTCAACATCCTGTTGCACACAGTTTGGAATTTGTCCAGAGGATGAAGCGGAAGGATGAGAAAAATTTAGAGACAAGTCTTAGTTGTTTGGACAGGCACATGCCACTCTAATTTCCAATCTGGAAGACAAATTCATCAAAGGCTAGAATTGCCCACGGAAACAGAATTGGTCTAGAGGAAATCCCGCTGTTTTGTGTCCAGTTTCCAAAAACACAAGTTGAAAAATGGAACTCAGGGGCACTAAAATTCATGAAACTGCAGAGTTGAAAATATCTATCGTCGAAAAATGTCTTGAGGTAAGTCAAAGAAAAGGAGTTGTAAGCAAGGGAGAGTGGCAGGAAACAGATTTGAAGAGGTAGAAAGGACTCCCCATTAAAGCACAAGAAAAGGGGCTGAACATCGCCAATGATGCACTTGGCCCAAAAGGGCGTATGCATTTTTTTCTGAATATATTCAAGTAAAGGCCATTCACACTTTTTATCCAACCAAACAGGTGGGCACTGGAAATCAATACTACAAAATGTTTCACTTCACATCAGTCAGAAGGGCCATCCACATAAAGTGTAAACACCAGAAATGCAGGACAGGGCGAGGAGAAAAGGGAGCCCTGTGAGGCTGATAGTTGAAATGTAATTTGCCAATGGCCACTCTGGAGAAGTGTATTGTGTTTGCTAAAACATCTAAAAGATGAGCTACAGAGCATAGTGCACTTGCACTCACGGGCGTATACCTTGGGAAAAACAAAAATGGACAGAAAACAGGCACCACAACGTTTACCACCTCTGTGATAAAAAGGGCCTACTCTTGGATATAACCTAAATGTCCCTGGAAGGATAAAATGGATAAAAGAGATGGGGTACTTATGTAGAGTGGAATATTACTCATCCAGAAATCAATGAAATAAGGCCAGTTGGAACAACTCTGGAGGAGTTACATACGATCATTCTAAGTGACATATGTCAGAAAGAAAAAGACACATATCATAAGATGTCACTTAAAGGTGGAATCAAACATGGCTACACATGAAATAAACTACAAAACAGAAACATAGTCAAATATGTAGAAAATAGACATAAGGCTGCTAAATGGGAAAGGTGGGGAATGGTGAGGTATTATCCAGGAGGTTGAAATTAGCAAATATACCATTCCAAGTACCAAATTGAATAACTGACAAGGCCTACACGGTACCTCAAAGAACTGCACTCAGCCCACTCAAGTCACTGGACAATAATACATATGACTCGTAAGCATCTGAAAAATAATTTATTGTTGTCTCAGTACATGAATCAAGTGGATGTACAGCAGCAAAAAACAGAGCTTTGAAAGTCAGCTGTAACCAATATAAAAATAAATTTAAAAATATTTATAAAAACGGTGAGACAGACAAAAATTCTTACAACTTTTGTTGAAGGGCTACGATGTAACATGGATTGAACACATGTAGACCCACAGCAGGATGATATATAAGGCTGGAAGCTATGCACGCTAAGAGATGTTAGAGAGGCTGGGTGAGGAAATGCAGACCTTTTAAAGTAATACTGCCTGGTACCCATTCCATGGGTCCCAAATCGGCAGATTCAAGGGAGTCTTCTGACAGCGAAAACATGCCTGGGAAACCGAGATGAATGTACACCGTGTGCTCAGGAAAGGTGTCTAAAATGCACCTCATTTTTGATCTCCTGGTGCTGGGGTTCGCCATTCCAGCCACATTATTAACAATATCCCCTCTTGGAGAATCAGCACCTTTAACCTCCTGTTTCACACAGTTTGCAATTTGTGCAGAGGATAAATGGGAAGGGGGGAACCAATGAGAGATAAGCTGTAGGAGTTTTGACAGGCACATGTCACTCTAATTTCCCATTAGGAACAAGAATTAACCAAAGGCTCAGCCTGCCTCCCCAGAACCAGAATAGGGCCAGAAGCAATCCAATGGTTTGGCGGCGAGCTCACAATAAAAGCGAGTTGTAAAATGGAGCTCAGGAGCAGACAATTCAAAGACCTGCAAAGATATAAATGATAACCAACGTCCAAAAATATATTCAGGTAAGGCAACGAAGGGGATCTGAATGAGAGGCAGAATTGCAGGAAACAGATTTCAAAAGGTAGATTGTACTCACATTTAAAGCATATGAAAAGCAGCAGAATTTCTAAAATGATGCAGTTGGGCAAAAGGGTGTATGCCTTTTTTTCGTGAATATCTTCAGGAAAAAAACACATACAGAGTTTTTGGCCAACCAAGCAAGCGGGAAATGCAAATCCGCACAACAAAGAAGTCTCAATTTCCACTGCTCAGAAAGGCCATCCAAAAAATGTGTACAAACCAGAAATGCTGGAGAGGCCATGGAGAACAGGGAGCCTAGTCACGCTGATGGGTGGGGTATAAATATCCAAGAGCCACTCTGAAGAAGTGTATGCTGTTTCCTAAAACATTTAAATACAAAGCCCCCGAGCAAAGGGGACTTCAACTCATGGACATATAACTTGGGAAGACTAAATATCGACAACACACAGGCACTCCAAAGTTTAGGGCTGCTCTGCATACAAGAACCTCAACTTCGGTACACCTAAAATATCCCAGGAAAAAGAGAAATGCATAAATAACTTGTGGTAATTTTGTACAACGGAATATCACTCAGACGTGAAATCAATGTCATAAGGCCAGTAGCGGCATAAAGAGTAGATTTAGGTATGATGATTCTAAGTGAAATTAGTCACACAGAAAAAGAATCTATTCATAAGATATCACTTACAGAGGGAATGTCAACATCACAACACATGAACTGAATTAAGAAAGAGAACAGAGTCTCACATTTAGAAAACACTCTTATGCCTGTTTAATGGGAAAGGAGAGGTGGGGTGATGCATAAAACCAGAGTTTGATATAAGCACAGGTACCATTCCATAAACTAAATAGAGAACAGACGAGACCTACCCCTTCCTCAGTGAACGGGACTCAAACCCCCTATTCCCCGCAGAGGAATATATCTGACTAGTGAGAATCTTAAAACCTATGTATTGATTTGTCCCCATAAGGGAATCAAGTGTGTCTAGACTGGCATAAACACGTCAGTGAAAATCAGCTCAACCCCATTATAAAAATGAATTTCAAAAACAAACAAAAAAATAGCGAAATTCTTACACAATTCCTTCAGGGGTTCTGATGAAACCGGGAATGACTCTATCTGTAAAGACAGCTGGATTAGACATAAGGCTGGACACTTGGGACTGAGAGGACTGCTGAGATTGGCAGAGAAAATGCAGACCCTTTAAAGTACTAATGCATGCCACGATTCCATGGATACCAAATCTCCAGGTAGTAGGGAATATCACTACAGTTATAACATGTATGGGAAACCTAGAGAATGGACACCCTGTGATGGTGAAAGGTTTCTAAAAGTCTCCTAATTTTTCCTATCCTTGTGCTCCAGTTTGGCATTCCAACTGCTTTACTATCAATCTCCCAACTTAGGAGAGCCAGCCCCTATAACCTCCTGGTTCGCACAGTTTGCTAATTGTGCAGAGGATGAAAGGGAAGAGGGAGAACCAATCACAGAGTAGATGTAGGCTTTTGGACGGGCACATGTCACTCTAAATTCCCATCAGGAAGAAGAATTAACCAAAGCCTCAGCCATCTGCAGGGAACAGTATAGCCACCCCTGGAACAAGTATAGGTCCTGAAGCAAAATTGTGGATTTGCGGTCAGCTCCCAAAAATGGGATTTGAAAATTGGAGCTCACGGGCACAGCAATTCACAAACCTACAGTTATAAAGGACTACTGTCTTCCAAAAATCTGTTGAGGGAAGGCAACGAAGCTGACTTGAAAATGAGGCAGAATTGCACAAAACATATTTCAAGAGGTAAATTGGAATCGCCTTTAAAGTACAGGAAAAGCATCACAAGTTCGACAATGATGCACTTGGCCAAAAAGGGCGTATGCGTTTTCTCCTGAATATATTCAGGAGAAAACGCATACGACCTTTTTGGACAATCAAGCAAGCGCGCAATGCAAATCCACACTACAAAGAATTGTCACTTCCCACGGGTCAAAACGGACATCCGAAAATCTGTAAAAACCAGAAAGGCAAGAGGGAGATGCCAAGGGCATGAAGCAATATGATCCAAAGTGTCATGAAGGATTGTGATGACAAGCACATGGAGCATTGTGATGACAAGATTATGTAGCATATTGCTGACAAAGGCATGGAGCATTGTGATGACAAGGTTCATGGAGCATTGTGATTACAGGGGTCTTGGGGCATTGTGATGAGAAGGGCATGGAGCATTGGGATGAGATGGCCGTGGAACGTTCTGATGACATGCATCATGGAGCTTTGTGATGACAAGGGCATGGAACATTGTGATGAAAAAGGCATGGAGCCTTGTCATGACAGGGTTCAAGGAGCATACTGAGGACAAGTGTCAGGGAGCATTGTGATGACAAGTGTATTGAGCATTGTGATGAAAAAGGTCATGGAGCATTGTGATGAGAAGACCATGGATAATTGTGATGACGAGCGTCATGGGGCGTTGTGATGATAAGTGTTATGGAACATTTTGATCACAAGGATTTGGAGCATTGTGATGACAGAGATCATGGAGCATTTTGATTTCATTGTGATGACAATAGCCTGAAGCATTTTGATGATGGGCATGGTGCATTGTGATGACCGGGTTCATGGATCATTGAGATGAAAAGTGGCATGGAGCACTGTGATTACAGAGGTCTTGGAGCATTGTGATTAGAAGGGTCATGGAGCCTTGTGATGACAAGGCCATGGAACATCGTGATGGCAGGGGTCATTGAGCACTGTTATGACAGGTTTAATGGAGAATTGTGATGGCAAGGGCATGGAATATTGTGATGGGAAGGCCATGGAGCCTTCTGATGACATGCATCATGGAGCTTTGTGATGACAAGGTCATGGAGCAATGTGATGAGAGTGTTCACGGAGCATTGTGATGACAATAACATTGAGCATTTTGATGAAAAGTTCATGGAGCATTGTGGTGACAAATTTCACAGAGCCTTGTGATGATGAGGGCATTGACTTTTGTGGTGACACACGTCATGGAGTCTTGTGATGACGGGACACACGGAGCATTGTGATGACTGGGGTCATGTAGCATTGTGATGACAGGAGCATGGAGCATTGGTCTGACAAGTTTCATGGATAATTGTGTTGACAGTGGGCATGGCACATTGTGATGACAAGGGCATGGAGCATTGTGATGACAAGGTCATGGATTATTGTGAAGACAGGTGTCAGGGAGCATTGTGATGGCATATTTCATGTTCCATTGTGATGACAATGGCATGGAGCATTGTGATGCCGAGTGTTATGGAGGATTGTGATGACAAAGGTAATGGAGCATTGTGATGACAAGGGGTTGGAGCATTGTGATGACAAGGGCCATGGAGCATTGCGTTGACAAGGGCATGGAGCATTGTGATGACAACGGCCTTTGAGAATTTTGATGAAAAGGTCGTGAAGCATTGTGATGACAAAGGCATGGAGCTTGCTATGACAGGGGTCATGGGACATTGCGATGACAAGTGCATGGAGAATTGTGATGACAAGAGCATGTAACATGGGGATGAGAACTGTCATGGAGCATTGTGATGACAAGGACGTGGAGAATTGTGATGACAAGGGACATGGAGCATTGTGATGACCAGGGCATGGAGCATTGTTATGGCAAGACCGTGGAGCACTGTGATGAGAAGACCATGGATAATTCTGGTGACGAGCATCATGGAGCACTGTAATGACAAGGGGCATGAAGCATTGTGATGATACGTCACATGGAGCACTGTGATGACAGGGGTCATGGATCATTGTGATGACAAGGGTCATGGAGTATTCTGATGACAAGCTTGTGCAGTATTGTGATGACAAAGCATTTAACACTGTGATGGGAAGTGTCATGGAACATAGTGATGCCAAGAACGTGGAGAATTGTGATGAAAGGGAACATAGAGCATTGTGATGACCAGGGCATGGAGCATTGTGATGGCAAGACCGTGGAGCACTGTGATGAGAAGACCATGGATAATTGTGATGACGAGCGTCATGGAGCGCTATAATGACAAGCGGCATGGAGCATTGTGATTACAGGGGTCTTGGAGCATTGTGATGACAAGGGCATGGAGCATTGTGAAGAGAAGGCCATGGAGCATTCTGATGAATGTGTCATGGAGCACTGTGATGACAAGTGCAAGGAGCATTGTGATTACAGGTGTCTTGGAGCATTGTGATGAAAAGGGCATGGATCATTGTGATGAAAAAGGCATGGAGCCTTGTCATGACAGTGTTCAAGGAGCATACTGACGACAAGTGTCAGGGAGCATTGTGATGACAAGTGTATTGAGCATTGTGATGACAAAGGTTATGGAGCATAGTGATGAGAAGACCATGAATAATTGTGATTATGAGCATCATGGGGTGTTGTGATGAGAAGTGTTATGGAACATTGTGATCCCAACGGTTTCGAGCATTGTGATGACAGAGGTCATGGAGCATTTTGATTTCATTGTGAGGAAAATAGCCTGAAGCATTATGATAATGGGCATGGTGCATTGTGATGATACGATTCATGGAGCTTTGAGATGAAAAGGGGCATGCAGCATTGTGATAAATAGTGTCTTGGAGCATTGTGATGAGAAGTCCATGGAACATTCTAATGACATGAGTCATGGAGCTTTGTGATGACAAGGGCATGGAGCATTGTGATTACTGGGGTCTTGGGACATTGTGATGACAAGTGTCATGGAGCCTTGTGAATGACAAGGCCGTGGAACTTTGTGATGGCAGGGGTCATGGAACATTGTTATGACAGGTGTAATGGAGCATTGTGATGAGAAGGACAGGAAGCATTGGTGTGAAATGTTTCATGGATTACTGTGATGAGAGTGGGCATGGAGCATTGTGATGACAAGAGCACAGAACACTGTGATACAATGGTCATAGAGGATTGTAATGACAAGGGCATGGAGCATAGTGATGAGAAGGGCATCGAGCATTGTGATGACATGTGTCATGGAGCTTTGTGATGACAAGGGCATGGAGAAATATGATGAGAGGGTTCATGGAGCATTGTGATGACAATGACATGGAGCATTGTGATGTCAAGGGTCAAGGAGATTTGTGATGACAAACGTCACGGAGCATTTTAATGACAAGGGCAGGGAGCATTTTGATGACAGGTTCGTGCAGCAATTTGATGAAAATTGTAATGGAATATTTTGATGACAGGGGTTATAGAACATTGTGATGTCAGGGGTCATGGAGCTTTGGGATGAAAAGTGTCATGGAGCATTTAGATGACAGGTGTTGTGGAACATTGTGATGTCAGGTGTCATGGAACATTGTGATTACAGGGTTCTTGGAGCATTGTGATGAGAAGGGTCATGGAGCCTTGTGATGACAAGGCCATGGAACATCGTGATGGCAGTGGTCATGGAGCATTGTTATGACAGTGGTAATGGAACATTGTGATGGCAATGGCATGGAGGATTCTGATGAGAAGGTCATGGAGCATTCTGATGACATGTGTCTTGGAGCTTTGTGATGACAAGGGCATTGAGCAGTGTGATGAATGCGTTCATGGAGCATTGTAGTGAAAATGATATGGAGCATTGTGATGCCAAGTGTCATGGATCTTTTTGATGACAAAGGTCATGGAGGATTTTGATGACAAGAGCGTTGTGCATTGTGATGAGAAGGGCAGGGAGCATTGTGATGACAGGGTCATGGAGCAATTTGATGAAAAGGGTCATGGAACATTTTGATGACAGGGGTTATTGAATATTGTGATGACAGGGGTCATGGAGCATTGTGATGAAAAGGTTTTGGGAACATTTTGATGACAGGGGTTATGGAACATTGTGATGTCAGGGGTCATCGAACATTGTGATGATATGTGCATGTAGCATTGTGATGACAGGAGGCATGGAACATTGTGATGACAGGGGTGAGGGAGTATTGTGACGAAAGGTGATGTAGGATTGTGATATCAGTGGTGAGAGAGCATTTTGATGAGAAGTGCATGGAGCATTGTGATGACAAGTTTTATGGAGCATTGTGATGACAAGATTGTGGAGCACTGTGATGACAAGCGCATGGTGCATTTTGATGACATGGGTCATGGAGCACTGTGCTGACAAGCGCATGGAGCATTGTGATGACATGTGTCATGGAGCATTGTGCTGAGAAAGGCAGAGAGGATTGTGATGACAAGGGTCAAAGAGCATTGTGATGAAAAGTTCATGGAGCATTGTGGTTAAAATGGTCACAGAGACTGTTGATGACGAGGGCATGGACCATTGAGATGACAAAGGTCATGAAGCATTGTGATGAATGAAGTCACGGAGCATAGTGATGACAGGGGTCATGGAACAATGTGATAACAAGGGCATGTAGCATTGTGATGACAGGTATCATGGAGCACTGTGATGACAAGCGTCACGGAGCACTGTGAATACAGGGGTCATGGAGCATTGGGATGACAAGGGCATGGATCATTGTGATGACAAGGCTCATGGAGCATTGGGCTGAAAATGTTCATGGAGTATTGTGATGACAGGGGTCATGGAGCATTTTGATGAGAAGGTCATAGAGCATTGGGCTGAAAATGTTCATGGAGTATTGTGATGACAGGGATTATGGAGCATTTTGATGACAAGTTCCTGGAGCACTTTTATGAGAATACAATGGAGACTTGTGATGACAAGTCTCATGGAGCACTCTGATGAAATGGGACATGGAGCATTGTGATTACAGGGATCTTGGAGCATTGTGATGACAAGGGCATGGAGCATTGTGAGGAGAAGGCCATGGAGCATTCTGATGACATGCGTCATTGAGTTTTGTGACGACAAGAGCATGGAGCATTGTGATTACAGCGGTCTTGGAGCATTGTGATTAAAAGGGCATGGATCATTGTGATGAAAAAGGCATGGAGACGTGTCATGACAGGGTTAATGGAGCATACTGACGACAAGTGTCAGGGAGCATTGTGATGACAACAGTCATGGAGCATTGTGATGAAAATGGAATGGGGCATTGTAATGAAAAAGGCATGGAGCCTTTTCGTGACAGGGTTCAAGGAGCATTCTGATGACAAGTGTCAGGGAGCATTGTGATGACAAGTGTAATGAGAATTGTGATGACAAAGGTCATGGAGCATTGTGATGAAAAGGGCATGGAATTTTGTGATGACAAGCATCATGGAGCATTGTGATGACAAGTGTTATGGAACATTGTGATCACAAGGTTTTGGAGCATTGTGATGACAGAGGTCATGGATCATTATGATTTCAGGGAGCATGGAGCATTTTGATGACAAGGGCATGAAGCAATGTGATCCCAAGTTTCATGGAGGTTTGTGATGACAATGGAAATGGAGTATTGTGATGACAAGCACATAGAGCATTGTAATGACAAGGTCATGTAGCATTTTGCTGACAAAGGCATGGAGCATTGTGATGACAGGTGTCATGGAGCACTGTGATGACAAGTGTCACGGAGCATTGTGAATACAGGGGTCATGGAGCATTGGGATGACAAGGGCATGGATCATTGTGATGACAAGTGTCATGGAGCATTGGGCTGTATATGTTCATGGAGTATTGTGATGACGGGGTCATGGAGCATTGTGATGACAGAGGTCATGAAGAATTTTGATTTCATTGTGCTGACAATATCCAGAAGCATTATGATGATGGGCATGATGCATTGTGATGACAGGGTTCATGGAACATGGAGATGAAAAGGGGCATGGAGCATTGTGATTACAGAGGTCTTGGAACACTGTGATGACAAGGGCATGGAGCATTTTGATGAGAAGGCCATGGAACATTCTGATGACATGTGTCATGGAGCTTTGTGATGACAAAGGAATAGAGCATTGTGATTACAGGGGTCTTGGAGCATTGTGATGACAAGTGTCATGGAGCATTGTGATGAGAAGGGCATGGAGCATTGTGATTACAAGGTTTATGGAGCAATACCATGACAAATTTGTGGACCATTGTGATGAAAAGCACGTAGCACATTGTGATGACAATGTTCATGGAGCATTTTTCTGACAAAGGCATGGAGCATTTTGATGACAATGGTCATGGAGCATTGTGATGAAAAGTTCATGGAGCATTGTGGTTATAAAGGTCAGAGAGCCTTGTGCTGACGTGGGCATGGACCATTGTGATGACAAATGTTATGAAGCATTGTGATGACTGGAGTCACTGAGCATTGTGGTGACAGGGGTCATGGAGCATTGTGATGACAAGGGCATGGAGCATTTTGGTGACAGGGGCATGGAGCATTGGTCTGAGAATTTTCTTAGATTATTGTGATGACAGTGGACATGGTGCATTGTGATGACAAGGGCATGGATTATTGTGATGAGAAGGTCATGGAGTATTGTGAAGACAGGTGTCAGGGAGCATTGTGCTGACATATGTCATGGTCCATTGCAATGACAATGGCAGGGAGCATTGTGATGCCAAATATAATGGAGGATTTTGATGACAAATATAATGGAGCATTGTGATGACTAGGGCTTGGAGCATTATGATGACAAGGGCCGTTGAGAATTTTCATGACAGGGTCGTGAAGCATTGTGATGACAAGGACCTGGAGCATTGTGATGAGAAATCCATAGAGAGTTGTGATGACAAATCTCATGGAGCATACTGATGAAAAGGGGCATGGAGCATTGTGATTACAGGGGTCTTGGAACATTGTGATGACAAGGGCATGGAGCATTGTGTTTAAAGGGGTCTTGGTGCATTGTGATGAAAAGGGCATGGATCATTTTGATGAAAAAGGCATGGAGCCTTGTCATGACAGGGTTCAATGAGCATACAGACAACAAGTGTCAGGGAGCATTTTGATGACAAGTGTATTGAGCATTGTGATGACAACGGTCATGGAGCATTGTCATGAGAAGTCCATGGATAATTGTGATGACGAGCATCATGGGGCACTGTGAGGACAAGTGTTATGAAACATGGTGATCACAAGGGTTTGGAGCACTGTTAACACTGAGATCTTGGAGCATTATGATTTCATTGTGATGACAGTAGCATGAAGCATTATGATGATGGGCATGGTGCATTTTGATTACAGGGTTCATGGATCATTGAGATGAAAAGGGGAATGGAGCATTGTGATTACAGTGGTCTTGGAGCACTGTGATGAGAAGGGTCATGGAGCCTTGTGATGACAAGTCCACGGAACATCGTGATGGCAGGGGTCATGGAGCATTGTTATCACAGTGGGAATGGAGCACTGTGACGGCAAGGGCATGGAACATTGTGATGAGAAGGCCATGGAACATTCTGATGACATGTGTCATGGAGCTTTGTGATGACAATGGCATGGAGCAATGTGATGAGAGTGTTCATGGAGCATTGTGATGACAATGACATGGAGCATTGTGATGCCAAGGGTAATGGATCTTTGTGATGCTAAAGTCATGGAGCATTTTGATGACAAGGGCGTTGTGCATTGTGATGAGAAGGGCAGGGAGAATTGTGATGACAGGGTCATGGAGCAATTTGATGAAAAGGTTCATGGAACATTATGATGACAGTGTTTATGGAACATTGTGATGACAGGGCTCATGGAGCATTATGATGAAAAGGGTCATGGAGCATTTTCATGAAAGGGGTTATGGAACACTGTGATGTCAGGGGTCATCGAACATTTTGATGATAAGTGCATGTAGCATTGTGATGACAGGAGTCATGGAACATTGTGATAAGAAGGGTGAGGGAGTATTGTGACGAATAGTGATGTAACATTGGGATATCTGTGGTGAGAGAGCATTTTGATGAGAAGTGCATGGAGCATAGTGATGACAAGGTTTATGGAGCATTGTGATGACAATATTGTGGAGCACTGTGATGACAAGCGCATGGTGCATTGTGATGACATGTGTCATGGAGCATCATGCTGAGAAGCGCATGGAGCATTGTGATGACAAGGGTCATGGAGCATTGCGCTGAGAGAGGCATAGAGCATTGTGACGACAAGGATCAAAGAGCTTTGTTATGACAAGTCTCATGGAGCATAATGATGAAAAGGGGCATGGAGCATTGTGATTACAGGGGTCTTGGAGCACTGTAATGAAATGTGCATGGAGTATTTTGATGAGAAGGCCATGGAACATTCTGATGACATGTGTCATGGAGCTTTGTGATGACAAGGGCATGGAGCATTGTGATTACAGGGGTCTTGGAGCACTGTGATGACAAGTGTCACGGAGCCTTGTGATGACTAGGCCGTGGAACACTGTGATGACAGGGGTCATGGAGCATTGTTATGACAGTGGTAATGGAGCATTGTGATGAGAAAGGCATGGCATATTGGTGTGAAATGTTTTATGGATTATTGTGATGAGAGTGTGCATGGAGCATTGTGATGACAAGGGCAGAGAACCCTGTGATACATGGGTCATGCAGGATTGTAATGACTTGGGCATGGAGCATTGTGATGAGAAGGGCATCGAGCATTGTGATGACAAGTGTCATGGAGCTTTGTGATGACAAGGGCATGGAGCAATGTGATGAGAGGGTTCATGGAGCATTGTGATGACAATGACATGGAGCATTGTGATGCCAAGGGTCATGGAGGTTTGTGATGACAAGTCATGGAGCATTTTGATGACAAGGGCATGGTGCATTGTGATGAGAAGTGCAGGGAGCATTTTGATGACCGGGTCATGCAGCAATTTGATGAAAAGTGAAATGGAACATTTTAATGGCAGGGCTTATAGAATATTGTTATGTCAGGGTTCTTGGAACTTTGGGATGAAAAGGGTTATGGAGCATTTTGATGACAGGGGTTATGGAACATTGTTATGTCAGGGGTCATGGAACATTGTCATGATAAGGGGATGTAACATTGTGATGACAGTGTCATGGAACATTGTGATTTCAGGGGTGTGGGAGTATTGTGATGACTAGTGATGGAACATTGTGATATCTCTGTTGAGAGAGCATTTTGATGAGATGTGCATGGACTATTGTGATTACAAAGTTTATGGATCATTGCAATGATAATGTTGTGGACCTTTGTGATAACAATGGTCATGGAGCATTGTTCTCACAAAGAAATGGAGCATTGTGATGACAAGGGTCAGAGTGAATGGTGATGAAAAGTTCATGGAGCATTGTGGTTACAAATGTCACAGAGCCTTGTGATGACGAGGGCATGGACCATTGTGATGACTGGAGTCACGGGGCATTCTGATGACAGGGGTCATGGAGCATTGTGCTGAAAAGGGCATGGAGCATTGTGATGAGAAGGTCATGGAGTATTGTGAAGACAGATGTCAGGGAGCATTGTGGTGACATATGTCATGGTCCATTGCATGACAATGGCATGGAGCATTGTGATGCCAAATGTAATGGAGAATTGTGATGACAAAAATAATGGAGCATTGTGATGATTAGGGTTACGAGCATTATGATGACAAGGGGTTTGAGAATTTTCATGACAATGTCGTGAAGGATTGTGCTGACAAAGTCCTGGAGCATTGTGATGACAAAACTCTGGAGCCTTGTGATGACAAGTCTCATGGAGCATACTGATGAAAAGGGGCATGGAGCATTGTGGTTACAGGGCTCATGGAACATTGTGATGACAAGGGCATGGAACATTGTGAGGAGAAGACCAAGGAGCATTCTGATGGCATGTGTCATTGAGCTTAGTGATGACAGGGGCATGGAGCATTGTAATTACATGGGTCTGGGAGCATTGTGATGAAAAGGGCATGGATCATTGTGATGAAAAAGGCATGGAGCCTTGTCATGACAGTGTTCAAGGAGCATACAGACAACAAGTGTCAGGGAGCATTTTGATGACAATTGTATTGAGCATTGTGATGACAATGGTCACGAAGCATTGTGATAAGAAGACAATGGATAATAGTGATGACGAGCGTCATGTGGCATTGTGATGACAAGTGATATGGAATATTGTGATCACAAGGGTTTGGAGCATTGTTATGACAGAGGTCATGGAGCATTTTGATTTCATTTTGATGACAATAGCATGAATCATTATGATGATGAGCATGGTTCATTGTGATGACAGGGTTCATGGAACATTGAGATGAAAAGGGGCATGGAGCAATGTGATTACAGTGTTCTTGGAGTGTTGTGATGAGAAGGGTCATGGAGCCTTGTGATGAGAGGGCCACGGAACATCGTGATGGCAGGAATCATGGAGCATTGTTATGACAGGTGTAATGGTGCATTTTGATGGCGAGCGCATAGAGCATTGTGATGAGAAGGCCATGGAGCATTCTGATGACATGTGTCATGGAGCTTTGTGAAGACAAGGGCATGGAGCAATGTGATGAGAGCGTTCATGGAGCACTGTGATGACAATGACATGGAGCATTGTGATGCCAAGGGTCATGGATCTTTGTGATGACAAAGGTCATGGAGCATTTTGATGGCAAGGGCTTTGTGCATTGTGATGAGAAGGGCAGGGAGAATTGTGATGACAGGTTCATGGAGCAGTTTGATGAAAATTGTCATGGAACATTTTGATCACAGGTGTTATGGAACATTGTGATGTCAGGGGTCATCGAACATTGTGATGATAAGTTCATGTAGCATTGTGATGACAGGAGTCATGGAATATTGTGATGACGGGGTGAGGGCGGATTTTGACAAATAGTGATGTAGCATTGTGATATCAGTGGTGAGAGAGCATTTTGATGAGAAGTGAATGGAGCATTATGATGACAATGTTTATGGAGCATTGTGATGACAAAATTGTAGAGCACTCTGATGACAAGCGCATGGTGCATTGTGATGACATGTGTCATGGAGCATTGTGCTGACAAGCGCATGGAGCATTGTGATGACAAGGGTCATGGAGAATTGTGCTGAGAAAGGAATAGAGCATTGTGATGACAAGGGTCAAAGAGCATTGTGATGAAATGTTCATGGAACATTGTGGTTAAAATGGTCACAGAGACTGTTGATGACGACGGCATGGACCATTGTGATGACAAAGGTCATGAAGAATTGTGATGACTGGAGTCACTGAGAATTGTGATGACAGGGGTCAGGGAGAATTGTGATGACAGGGGTCAGGGAGCATTGTGAAGACAAGGGCATGGAACATTAGTCTAATAACTTCCATGGATTGTTGCGATGAGAGTTGGAATGGCACATTGTGATGACAAGGGCATGGAGCATTGTGATGACCAGGTCATGCAGTACTGTGAAGACAGGTGTCAGGGAGCATTGTGATGACATATGTAATGTCCCATAGTGATGACAATGGCATGGAGCTTTGTGATGTCAAGTGTCATGGAGGATTCTGATGACAAAGGTAATGGAGCATTGTGATGACAATGGCTTGGAGCATTGTGATGACAAGGGTCAGGGAGAATTTTGCTGACAGGTGCAGGGAGAATTGTGATGAAAACGGTCATGAAGTATTCTGATGACAAGGTTGTGGAGTATTTTGATGACAATGGCATGGAACATTGTGATGAAAAAAGCATGTGGCATTGTGATGACAAGTGTATTGAGAATTGTGATGACAAATGTCATGGAGCATTGTGATGAGTAGGGCATGGAGTATTGTGATGACAGGCATCATGGAGCGTTGTGATGACAAGTGTTATGAAACATTGTGATCACAAGGGTTTGGAGAATTGTGATGACAGAGGTCATGGATCATTTTGATTTCAAGGAGCATGGAGCATTGTGATGACAAGGGCATGAAGCAATGTGATCCCAAGGTTCATGGAGGACTGTGATGACAATGGTAATGGAGTATTGTGATGAAAAGCGAATAGAGCATTGCAATGACAAGGTCAGGTAGCATTTTGCCGACAAAGGCATGGAGCATTGTGATGACAGGTGTCATGTAGCAGTGTGATGACCAGCGTCACGGAGCATTGTGAATACAGGGGTCATGGAGCATTGTGATGACAAGGGCATGGATGTTTGTGATGACAAGTGTCATGGAGCTTTGGGCTGAAAATGTTCATGGAGTATTGTGATGACAGGGATCATGGAGCATTTTGATGACAAGTTCCTGGAGCACTTTGATGAGAAGACAATGGTGACTTGTGATGACAAGTCTCATGGAGCATTCTGATGAAAAGGGACATGTAGCATTGTGATTACAGGGGTCTTGGAGCATTGTGATGACAAGGGCATGGAGCATTGTGAGGAGCAGGCCATGGAGCATTCTGATGACATGCGTCATTGTGCTTTGTGATGACAAGGGCATGGAGCATTGTGATTACAGGGGTCTTGGAGCATTGTGATTAAAAGGGCATGGATCTTTGTGATGAAAAAGGCATGGAGACGTGTCATGACAGGGTTAATGGAGCATACTGATGACAAGTGTCAGGGAGCATTGTGATGACAACAGTCATGGAGCATTGTGATGAAAATGGAATGGGGCATTGTAATGAAAAAGGCATGGAGCCTTTTCGTGACAGGGTTCAAGGAGCATTCTGATGACAAGTGTCAGGGAGCATTGTGACGACAAGTTTATTGAGCATTGTGATGACTGGAGTCACGGAGCATTGTGATGACAGGGGTCATGGAGCATTGTGATGAAAAGCGCATGGAGCATTGTTCTAATAAGTTTCAGAGATTATTGTGATGACAGTTGGAATGGTGCATTGTGATGACAAGGGCATGGAGCGTTGTGATGACCTGGTCATGCAATATTGTTAAGAAAAGTCTCAGGGAGCATTGTGATGACATATGTAATGGCCCATTGGGATGACAATGGCATGGAGCATTGTGATGCCAAGTGTCATGGAGGATTCTGATGACAAAGGTAATGGAGCGTTGTGATGACAATGGCTTGGAGCATTGTGATGACAAGGGTCAGGGAGCATTGTGCTGACAAGTGCATGGAGAATTGTGATGACAAGGGTCATGGAGAATTCTGATGACAAGCTTGTGGAGTATTTTGATGACAATGGCATGGAGCATTGTGATGAAAACTGCATGGGTCATTGTGATGAAAATGGCATGGAGCGTTTTCGTGACAGGGTTCAAGGAGCATTCTGATGACCATGTCAGGGAGCATTGTGATGACATGTATATTGAGAATTGTGATGACAAAGGTCATGGAGCATTGTGATAAAAAGGGCATGGAGTATTGTGATGACAGGCATCATGGAGCATTGTGATGACAGAGGTCATGGATCATTTTGATTTCAAGGAGCATGGAGCATTGTGATGACAAGGGCATGAAGCAATGTGATCCCAAGGTTCATGGAGTATTGTGATGACAAGCACATAGAGCATTGTAATGACAGTGTCATGTAGCATTATGATGACAAAGGCATGGAGCATTGTGATGACATGTGTCATGGAGCAATTTGATGACAAGCGTCACAAAGCATTGTGAATATAGGGGTCATGGAGCATTGGGATGACAAGGGAATGGAACACTGTGATGACAAGGGTCATGGGTCATTGGGCTGAAAATGTTCATGGAGTATTGTGATGACAGGGGTCATGGATCATTGTGATTACAGGGGTCATGGAGCATTGTGATGAAAAGAGTCCCGGATCATTTTGTTGTCAGGTGTCATGGAGTGTTGTGATGACAGTGGTCATGGAGAATTTTGATGATATTGGTCATGGAGCATTGTGATTAGAAGGTCATGGAGCATTGGGCTGAAAATATTCATGGAGTATTGTGATGACAGGTGTCATGGAGCATTGTGATGACAAGGGAATGGATCGTGGTGATGACAAGGTCCTGGAGCTTTGTGATGAGATGAACATGGAGACTTGTGATGACAAGTCCCATGGAGCATTCTGATGAAAATAGGCATGGAGCATTGTGATTACAGGGGTCTTGGAGCATTGTGATGACAAGGGCATGGAGCACTGTGAGGAGAAGGCCATGGAACATTCTGATAACATGCGTCATGGAGCTTTGTGATGACAAGGGCATGGAGCACTGTGATTACAGGGGTCTTGGAGCATTGTGATGACAAGGGTCATGGAGCCTTCTGATGACAAGGCCGTGGAAAATTGTGATGGCAGTGGTCATGGAGCATTGTTATGACAGAAGTAATGGAGCATTGTGATGAGAATGGCATTGAGCATTGGTCTGAAATGTTTCTTCGATTATTGTGATGAGAGTTGGCATGGAGCATTGTGATGACAAGGGCACGGTACACTGTGATACATGGGTCATGTGGGATTGTAATGACAAGGGCATGGAGCATTGTGATGAGAAGGGCATCGAGCATTGTGATGTCAATTGTCATGGAGCTTTGTGATGACAAGGGCATTGAGCAATGTGATGAGAGGTTTCATGGAGCATTATGATGACAATGACATGGAGCATTGTGATGCCAAGGGCCATGGAGCTTTGTGATGACAATGGTCATGGAGCATTTTGATGACAAGTGTGTGGTGCATTGTGATGAGAAAGACAGGGAGCATTTTGATGACATGGCCATGCAGCAATTTTATGAAAATTGTAATGGAACATTTTGATGAGAGGGGTTATAGAACATTGTGATGCCAGGGGTCATGGAGCTTTGCGATGAAAGGGGTGATGGAGCATTTTGATGACAGGGGTTATGGAACATTGTTATGTTAGGGGTCATGGAACATTGTGCTGATAAGGGGATGTAGCATTGTGATGACAGGGGTCATGGGACATTGTGATAACCGGGGTGAGGGAGGATTGTGATGACTAGTGATGGAACATTGTGATATCTCATGTGAGAGAGCATTTGGATGAGAAGTGCATGGAGCATTGTGATTACAAGGTTTATGGAGCATAGCAATGACAAGGTTGTGGATAATTGTGATGAAAAGCACATGACACATTGTGATGACAAGGGTCATGGAGCATTGTTCTGACAAAGACATGGAGCATTGTGATGACAAGTGTCACGCAGCATTGTGATGAAATGTTCATGGAGCATTGTGGTTACAAATGTCACAGAGCCCTGTGTTGACGCGGGCATGGACCGTTCTGATGACAAACGTTATGAAGCATTGTGATGACTGGAGTCACGGAGCATTGTGATGACAGGGGTCATGGACCATTGTGATGACAAGCGCATGGAGCATTGCTCTAATAAGTTTCAGCGATTATTGTGATGACAAGGGCATGGAGCATTGTGATATCCATGTCATGCAGTATTGTGAAGAGAGGTGTCAGGGAGCATTGTGATGACATATGTAATGGCCCATTGTGATGACAATGGCATGGAGCATTGTGATGCCAAGTGTCATGGAGGATTCTGATGACAAATGTAATGGAGCATTGTGATGACAATGGCTTGGAACATTGTGATGACAAGTGTCAGGAAGCATTTTGCAGACAAGTGCATAGAGAATTATGATGACAAGAGTCATGTAGCATTCTCATGACAAGCTTTGGAGTATTTTGATGACAATGGCATGGAGCATTGTGATGAAAATTGCATGGGGCTTTGTGATCAAAAAGAGATGGAGCCTTTTCGTGACAGGGTTCAAGGAGCATTCTGATGACAAGTGTCAGGGAGAATTGTGATGACAAGTGTATTGAGAACTGTGATGACAAAGGTCATGGAGCATTGTGATGAAAAGGGCATGGAGTATTGTGATGACAGGCATCATGGAGCGTTGTGATGACAAGTGTTATGGAACATTGTTATCACAAGGGTTTGAAGCATTGTGATGACAGAGGTCATGGATAATTTTGATTTCAAGGAGCATGGAGCATTGTGATGACAAGGGCATGAAGAAAAGTGATCCCAATGTTCATGGAGGATTGTGATGACAATGGTAATGGAGTATTGTGATGAAAAGGGCCTAGAGCATTGTAATGACAAGGTCATGTAGCATTTTGCTGACAAAGGCATGGAGCATTGTGATGACAGGTGTCATGAGGCACTGAGATGAGAAGAGTCACGGATCATTGTGAATACATTGGTCATGGAGCATTGGGATGACAAGGGCATGGATCATTTTGATGACAATTGTCATGGAGCATTGGGCTGAAAATGTTCATGGAGTATTGTGATGACAGGGGTCATGGAGGATTGTGATGACAAGGGAATGGAGCGTGGTAATGACAAGGGAATGGAGCGTGGTGATGACAAGGTCCTGGAGCACTGTAATGAGAAGTCCATGGAGACTTGTGATGACAATTCTCATGGAGCATTCTGATGAAAAGGGGCATGGAGCATTGTGATTACAGGGGTCTTGGAGTACTGTGATGACAAGGGCATGGAGCACTGTGAGGAGAAGGCCATGAAACTTTCTGATGACATGCGTCATGGAGCTTTGTGATGACAAGGGCATGGAGCATTGTGATTAGAGGGATATTGGAGCATTGTGATGACAATGGTCATGGAGCCTTGTGATGGCAAGGCCGTGGAACATTGTGATGGCAGGGGTCATGGAGCATACTTATGACAGATGTAATGGAACATTGTGATGAGAAGGGCATTGAGAATTGGTCTGAAATGTTTCATGGATTACTGTAATGAGAGTGGTCATGGAGAATTTTGTTGACAAGGGCACCGTACACGGTGATACATGGGTCATGTGGGATTGTAATGACAAGGGCATGGAGCATTGTGATGAGAAGCGCATCGAGCATTGTGATGACAAGTGTCATGGAGATGTGTGATGACAAGGGCATGGAGCAATGTGATGAGAGGGTTCATGGAGCATTGTGATGACAATGACATGGATCATTGTGATGCCAAGGGTCATGGAGCTTTGTGATGACAAAGATCATGGAGCATTTTGATGACAAGGGTGTGGTGCATTGTGATGAGAAAGACAGGGAGCATTTTGATGACAAGTTCATGCAGTAATTTGATGAAAAGTGTAATGGAACATTTTGATGACAGGGGTTATGGAACATTGTGATGTCAGGGGTCATGGAATATTGTGCTGATAAGGGGATGTAGCATTGTGAATGAGAGGGGTCCTGGAACATTGTGATAACAGGGGTGAGGGAGGATTGAGATGACTAGTGATGGAACATTGTGATATCTCATGTGAGAGAGCATTTGGATGAGAAGTGCCTGGAGCATTGTGATTACAAGGTTTATGGAGCATAGCGATGACAAATTTGTGGATCATTGTGATGAAATTGGCATGGCACATTGTGATGACAAGGGTCATGGAGCATTGTTCTGACAAAGACATGGAGCATTGTGATGACAAGGGTCACAGAGCATTGTGATGAAAAGTTCATGGAGCATTGTGGTTACAGAGGTCACAGAGCCTTGTGATGACGCGGGAATGGACCGTTGTGATGACAAACGTTATGAAGCATTGTGATGACTGGAGTCACGGAGTATTGTGATGACATGGTTCATGGAGCATTGTGATGACAAGGGCATGGAGCATTGTGATGACAGGGGCATGGAGCATTGGTCTGACAAGTTTCATAGATTATTGTGATGACAGTGGATATTGTGCACTGTGATGACAAGGCCATGGAGCATTGTGATGACAAGGGCATGGAGTATAGTGAAGACAGGTGTCAGGGAGCATTGTGATGACATATGTCATGGTCCATTGCGATGACAATGGCATGGAGCATTGTGATGCCAAATGTAATGTAGGATTGTGATGACAAATATAATGGAGCATTGTGATGACTAGGGCTTGGAGCATTATGATGACAAGGGCCATTGAGAATTTTCATGACAATGTCGTGAAGCATTGTGATGACAATGTCCTGGAACATTGTGATGAGAAAACCATGGAGCCTTGTGATGACAGGTCTCTTGGAACATACTGATGAAAAGGGGCATGGAGCATTCTGATTACAGGGGTCTTGGAACATTGTGATAACAAGGGCATGGAGCATTGTGATGACAAGGGCATGGAGTATTGTGATGACAGGCATCACGGAGCGTTATGATGACAAGTGTTATGGATCATTGTGATCATAAGGGTTTGGAGAATTGCGATGACAGAGGTCATGGATCATTTTGATTTCAAGGAGCATGGAGCATTGTGATGACTAGGGCATGAAGCATTGTGATCCCAAGGTTCTTGGAGGATTGTGATGACAATGGATATGGAGTATTGTGATGAAAAGCGCATAGAGCATTTTAATGACAAGGTCCTGTAGCATTTTACTGACAAAGGCATGGAGCATTGTGATGACAGGTGTCATGGAGCACTGGGATGACAAGCGTCACAGAGCACTGTGAATACAAGGGTCATGGAGCATTGGGATGACAAGGGCATGGATCATTGTGATGACAATTGTCATGGAGCATTAGGCTGAAAACGTTCATGGAGTATTGTGACGACAGGTGTCAGGGAGCATTGTGATTACAGGGGTCTTGGAGCATTGTGATGACAAGAGTCCCGGATCATTGTGTTGTCAGGTGTCATGGAGTGTTGTGATGACAGTGGTCATGGAGCATTGTGATGAGGAGATCATGTAGCATATTGCTGAAAATATTCATGGAGTATTGTGATGACATGGGTCATGGAGCATTCTGATGACAAGGGAATGGAGCATGGTGATGAGAATGTCCTGGAGCATTGTGATGAGATGACCATGGAGACTTGTGATGACAAGTCTCATGGAGCATTCTGATGAAAAGGGGCATGGAGCATTGTGATTACTGGGGTCTTGGAGCATTGTGATGACAAGGGCATGGAGCATTTTGAGGAGAAGGCCATGGAACATTCTGATGGCATGCGTCATGGAGCTTTGTGATGATAAGGGCATGTAGCTTTGTGATTACAGGGGTCTTGGAGCATTGTGATGACAAGGGTCATGGAGCCTTATGATGAAAAGGCTGTGGAACATTGTGATGGCAGGTATCATGGAGCATTGTTATGACAGAGGTAATGGATCATTGTGATGAGAAGGGCATTGAGCATTGGTCTGAAATGTTTCATGGATTATTGTGATGAGAGTGGACATGGAGCATTGTGATGAGAAGGGCACGGTACACTGTGATACATGGGTCATGGGGGATTGTAATGACAAGGGCATGGAGCATTGTGATGAGAACGGCATCGAGCATTGTGATGATAAGGGTCATGGATCTTTGTGATGACAAGGGCATGGAGCAATGTGATGAGAGGGTTAATGGAGCATTGTGATGACAATGTCATGGAGCATTGTGATGCCAAGTGTCATGGAGCTTTGTGATGACAAAGGACATGGAGCATTTTGATGACAAGGGTGTGGCGCATTGTGTTGAGAAGGGCAGGGAGCATTTTGATGACATGGTCATGCAGCAATTTGATGAAAATTGTAATGGAACATTTTGATGACAGGGGTTATAGAACATTGCGATGCCAGGGGTCATGGAGCTTTGCGATGAAAAGGGTGATGGAGCATTTTGATGACAGGGGTTATGGAACATTGTGATGACAGCGGTCATGGAACATTGTGATAACCGGGGTGAGGGAGGATTGTGATGACTAGTGATGGAACATTGTGATATCTCATGTGAGAGAGCATTTGGATGAGATGTGCATGGAGCATTTTGATTACAAGTTTTATGGAGCATAGCGATGACAAGGTTGAGGATCATTGTGATGAAAAGCACATGGCACATTGTGATGACAAGGGTCATGGAGCATTGTTCTGACAAAGACATGGAGCATTGTGATGACAAGGTTCACGGAGCATTGTGATGAAATGTTCATGGAGCATTGTGGTTACAAATGTCACAGAGCCTTGTGTTGAGGCAGGCATGGACCGTTCTGATGACAAATGTTATGAAGCAGTGTGATGACTGGAGTCACGGAGCATTGTGATGACAGGGGTCATGGAGAATTGTGATGACAAGCGCATGGAGCATTGCTCTAATAAGTTTCAGGGATTATTGTGATGACAGTGTGAATGGAGCATTGTGATGACAAGGGCATGGAGCATTGTGATGACCAGGTCATGCAATATTGTGAAGAGAGGTGTCAGGGAGCATTGTGATGACATATGTAATGGCCCATTGTGATGACACTGGCATGGAGCATTGTGATGCCAATTTTCATGGAGGATTCTGATGACAAAGGTAGTGGAGCATTGTGATGACAATGGCTTGGAGCATTGTGATGACAAGGGTCAGGGAGCATTGTGCTGACAAGTGCATGGAGAATTGTGATGACAAGGGTCATGGAGCATTCTGATGACAAGCTTGTGGAGTATTTTGATGACAATGGCATGGAGCATTGTGATGAAAATTGCATGGGGCTTTGTGATCAAAAAGAGATGGAGCCTTTTCGTGACAGGGTTCCAGGAGCATTCTGACGACAAGTGTCAGGGAGCATTGTGATGACAAGTGTATTGAGAATTGTGATGACAAAGGTCATGGGGCATTGTGATGAAAAGGGCATGGAGTATTGTGATGACAGGCATCATTGAGCGTTGTGATGACAAGTGTTATGGAACATTGTTATCACAAGGGTTTGAAGCATTGTGATGACAGAGGTCATGGATAATTTTGATTTCAAGGAGCATGGAGCATTGTGATGACAAGGGCATGAAGAAAAGTGATCCCAATGTTCATGGAGGATTGTGATGACAATGGTAATGGAGTATTGTGATGAAAAGGGCCTAGAGCATTGTAATGACAAGGTCATGTAGCATTTTGCTGACAAAGGCATGGAGCATTGTGATGACAGGTGTCATGAGGCACTGAGATGAGAAGAGTCACGGATCATTGTGAATACATTGGTCATGGAGCATTGGGATGACAAGGGCATGGATCATTTTGATGACAATTGTCATGGAGCATTGGGCTGAAAATGTTCATGGAGTATTGTGATGACAGGGGTCATGGAGGATTGTGATGACAAGGGAATGGAGCGTGGTAATGACAAGGGAATGGAGCGTGGTGATGACAAGGTCCTGGAGCACTGTAATGAGAAGTCCATGGAGACTTGTGATGACAATTCTCATGGAGCATTCTGATGAAAAGGGGCATGGAGCATTGTGATTACAGGGGTCTTGGAGTACTGTGATGACAAGGGCATGGAGCACTGTGAGGAGAAGGCCATGAAACTTTCTGATGACATGCGTCATGGAGCTTTGTGATGACAAGGGCATGGAGCATTGTGATTAGAGGGATATTGGAGCATTGTGATGACAATGGTCATGGAGCCTTGTGATGGCAAGGCCGTGGAACATTGTGATGGCAGGGGTCATGGAGCATACTTATGACAGATGTAATGGAACATTGTGATGAGAAGGGCATTGAGAATTGGTCTGAAATGTTTCATGGATTACTGTAATGAGAGTGGTCATGGAGAATTTTGTTGACAAGGGCACCGTACACGGTGATACATGGGTCATGTGGGATTGTAATGACAAGGGCATGGAGCATTGTGATGAGAAGCGCATCGAGCATTGTGATGACAAGTGTCATGGAGATGTGTGATGACAAGGGCATGGAGCAATGTGATGAGAGGGTTCATGGAGCATTGTGATGACAATGACATGGATCATTGTGATGCCAAGGGTCATGGAGCTTTGTGATGACAAAGATCATGGAGCATTTTGATGACAAGGGTGTGGTGCATTGTGATGAGAAAGACAGGGAGCATTTTGATGACAAGTTCATGCAGTAATTTGATGAAAAGTGTAATGGAACATTTTGATGACAGGGGTTATGGAACATTGTGATGTCAGGGGTCATGGAATATTGTGCTGATAAGGGGATGTAGCATTGTGAATGAGAGGGGTCCTGGAACATTGTGATAACAGGGGTGAGGGAGGATTGAGATGACTAGTGATGGAACATTGTGATATCTCATGTGAGAGAGCATTTGGATGAGAAGTGCCTGGAGCATTGTGATTACAAGGTTTATGGAGCATAGCGATGACAAATTTGTGGATCATTGTGATGAAATTGGCATGGCACATTGTGATGACAAGGGTCATGGAGCATTGTTCTGACAAAGACATGGAGCATTGTGATGACAAGGGTCACAGAGCATTGTGATGAAAAGTTCATGGAGCATTGTGGTTACAGAGGTCACAGAGCCTTGTGATGACGCGGGAATGGACCGTTGTGATGACAAACGTTATGAAGCATTGTGATGACTGGAGTCACGGAGTATTGTGATGACATGGTTCATGGAGCATTGTGATGACAAGGGCATGGAGCATTGTGATGACAGGGGCATGGAGCATTGGTCTGACAAGTTTCATAGATTATTGTGATGACAGTGGATATTGTGCACTGTGATGACAAGGCCATGGAGCATTGTGATGACAAGGGCATGGAGTATAGTGAAGACAGGTGTCAGGGAGCATTGTGATGACATATGTCATGGTCCATTGCGATGACAATGGCATGGAGCATTGTGATGCCAAATGTAATGTAGGATTGTGATGACAAATATAATGGAGCATTGTGATGACTAGGGCTTGGAGCATTATGATGACAAGGGCCATTGAGAATTTTCATGACAATGTCGTGAAGCATTGTGATGACAATGTCCTGGAACATTGTGATGAGAAAACCATGGAGCCTTGTGATGACAGGTCTCTTGGAACATACTGATGAAAAGGGGCATGGAGCATTCTGATTACAGGGGTCTTGGAACATTGTGATAACAAGGGCATGGAGCATTGTGATGACAAGGGCATGGAGTATTGTGATGACAGGCATCACGGAGCGTTATGATGACAAGTGTTATGGATCATTGTGATCATAAGGGTTTGGAGAATTGCGATGACAGAGGTCATGGATCATTTTGATTTCAAGGAGCATGGAGCATTGTGATGACTAGGGCATGAAGCATTGTGATCCCAAGGTTCTTGGAGGATTGTGATGACAATGGATATGGAGTATTGTGATGAAAAGCGCATAGAGCATTTTAATGACAAGGTCCTGTAGCATTTTACTGACAAAGGCATGGAGCATTGTGATGACAGGTGTCATGGAGCACTGGGATGACAAGCGTCACAGAGCACTGTGAATACAAGGGTCATGGAGCATTGGGATGACAAGGGCATGGATCATTGTGATGACAATTGTCATGGAGCATTAGGCTGAAAACGTTCATGGAGTATTGTGACGACAGGTGTCAGGGAGCATTGTGATTACAGGGGTCTTGGAGCATTGTGATGACAAGAGTCCCGGATCATTGTGTTGTCAGGTGTCATGGAGTGTTGTGATGACAGTGGTCATGGAGCATTGTGATGAGGAGATCATGTAGCATATTGCTGAAAATATTCATGGAGTATTGTGATGACATGGGTCATGGAGCATTCTGATGACAAGGGAATGGAGCATGGTGATGAGAATGTCCTGGAGCATTGTGATGAGATGACCATGGAGACTTGTGATGACAAGTCTCATGGAGCATTCTGATGAAAAGGGGCATGGAGCATTGTGATTACTGGGGTCTTGGAGCATTGTGATGACAAGGGCATGGAGCATTTTGAGGAGAAGGCCATGGAACATTCTGATGGCATGCGTCATGGAGCTTTGTGATGATAAGGGCATGTAGCTTTGTGATTACAGGGGTCTTGGAGCATTGTGATGACAAGGGTCATGGAGCCTTATGATGAAAAGGCTGTGGAACATTGTGATGGCAGGTATCATGGAGCATTGTTATGACAGAGGTAATGGATCATTGTGATGAGAAGGGCATTGAGCATTGGTCTGAAATGTTTCATGGATTATTGTGATGAGAGTGGACATGGAGCATTGTGATGAGAAGGGCACGGTACACTGTGATACATGGGTCATGGGGGATTGTAATGACAAGGGCATGGAGCATTGTGATGAGAACGGCATCGAGCATTGTGATGATAAGGGTCATGGATCTTTGTGATGACAAGGGCATGGAGCAATGTGATGAGAGGGTTAATGGAGCATTGTGATGACAATGTCATGGAGCATTGTGATGCCAAGTGTCATGGAGCTTTGTGATGACAAAGGACATGGAGCATTTTGATGACAAGGGTGTGGCGCATTGTGTTGAGAAGGGCAGGGAGCATTTTGATGACATGGTCATGCAGCAATTTGATGAAAATTGTAATGGAACATTTTGATGACAGGGGTTATAGAACATTGCGATGCCAGGGGTCATGGAGCTTTGCGATGAAAAGGGTGATGGAGCATTTTGATGACAGGGGTTATGGAACATTGTGATGACAGCGGTCATGGAACATTGTGATAACCGGGGTGAGGGAGGATTGTGATGACTAGTGATGGAACATTGTGATATCTCATGTGAGAGAGCATTTGGATGAGATGTGCATGGAGCATTTTGATTACAAGTTTTATGGAGCATAGCGATGACAAGGTTGAGGATCATTGTGATGAAAAGCACATGGCACATTGTGATGACAAGGGTCATGGAGCATTGTTCTGACAAAGACATGGAGCATTGTGATGACAAGGTTCACGGAGCATTGTGATGAAATGTTCATGGAGCATTGTGGTTACAAATGTCACAGAGCCTTGTGTTGAGGCAGGCATGGACCGTTCTGATGACAAATGTTATGAAGCAGTGTGATGACTGGAGTCACGGAGCATTGTGATGACAGGGGTCATGGAGAATTGTGATGACAAGCGCATGGAGCATTGCTCTAATAAGTTTCAGGGATTATTGTGATGACAGTGTGAATGGAGCATTGTGATGACAAGGGCATGGAGCATTGTGATGACCAGGTCATGCAATATTGTGAAGAGAGGTGTCAGGGAGCATTGTGATGACATATGTAATGGCCCATTGTGATGACACTGGCATGGAGCATTGTGATGCCAATTTTCATGGAGGATTCTGATGACAAAGGTAGTGGAGCATTGTGATGACAATGGCTTGGAGCATTGTGATGACAAGGGTCAGGGAGCATTGTGCTGACAAGTGCATGGAGAATTGTGATGACAAGGGTCATGGAGCATTCTGATGACAAGCTTGTGGAGTATTTTGATGACAATGGCATGGAGCATTGTGATGAAAATTGCATGGGGCTTTGTGATCAAAAAGAGATGGAGCCTTTTCGTGACAGGGTTCCAGGAGCATTCTGACGACAAGTGTCAGGGAGCATTGTGATGACAAGTGTATTGAGAATTGTGATGACAAAGGTCATGGGGCATTGTGATGAAAAGGGCATGGAGTATTGTGATGACAGGCATCATTGAGCGTTGTGATGACAAGTGTTATGGAACATTGTTATCACAAGGGTTTGAAGCATTGTGATGACAGAGGTCATGGATAATTTTGATTTCAAGGAGCATGGAGCATTGTGATGACAAGGGCATGAAGAAAAGTGATCCCAATGTTCATGGAGGATTGTGATGACAATGGTAATGGAGTATTGTGATGAAAAGGGCCTAGAGCATTGTAATGACAAGGTCATGTAGCATTTTGCTGACAAAGGCATGGAGCATTGTGATGACAGGTGTCATGAGGCACTGAGATGAGAAGAGTCACGGATCATTGTGAATACATTGGTCATGGAGCATTGGGATGACAAGGGCATGGATCATTTTGATGACAATTGTCATGGAGCATTGGGCTGAAAATGTTCATGGAGTATTGTGATGACAGGGGTCATGGAGGATTGTGATGACAAGGGAATGGAGCGTGGTAATGACAAGGGAATGGAGCGTGGTGATGACAAGGTCCTGGAGCACTGTAATGAGAAGTCCATGGAGACTTGTGATGACAATTCTCATGGAGCATTCTGATGAAAAGGGGCATGGAGCATTGTGATTACAGGGGTCTTGGAGTACTGTGATGACAAGGGCATGGAGCACTGTGAGGAGAAGGCCATGAAACTTTCTGATGACATGCGTCATGGAGCTTTGTGATGACAAGGGCATGGAGCATTGTGATTAGAGGGATATTGGAGCATTGTGATGACAATGGTCATGGAGCCTTGTGATGGCAAGGCCGTGGAACATTGTGATGGCAGGGGTCATGGAGCATACTTATGACAGATGTAATGGAACATTGTGATGAGAAGGGCATTGAGAATTGGTCTGAAATGTTTCATGGATTACTGTAATGAGAGTGGTCATGGAGAATTTTGTTGACAAGGGCACCGTACACGGTGATACATGGGTCATGTGGGATTGTAATGACAAGGGCATGGAGCATTGTGATGAGAAGCGCATCGAGCATTGTGATGACAAGTGTCATGGAGATGTGTGATGACAAGGGCATGGAGCAATGTGATGAGAGGGTTCATGGAGCATTGTGATGACAATGACATGGATCATTGTGATGCCAAGGGTCATGGAGCTTTGTGATGACAAAGATCATGGAGCATTTTGATGACAAGGGTGTGGTGCATTGTGATGAGAAAGACAGGGAGCATTTTGATGACAAGTTCATGCAGTAATTTGATGAAAAGTGTAATGGAACATTTTGATGACAGGGGTTATGGAACATTGTGATGTCAGGGGTCATGGAATATTGTGCTGATAAGGGGATGTAGCATTGTGAATGAGAGGGGTCCTGGAACATTGTGATAACAGGGGTGAGGGAGGATTGAGATGACTAGTGATGGAACATTGTGATATCTCATGTGAGAGAGCATTTGGATGAGAAGTGCCTGGAGCATTGTGATTACAAGGTTTATGGAGCATAGCGATGACAAATTTGTGGATCATTGTGATGAAATTGGCATGGCACATTGTGATGACAAGGGTCATGGAGCATTGTTCTGACAAAGACATGGAGCATTGTGATGACAAGGGTCACAGAGCATTGTGATGAAAAGTTCATGGAGCATTGTGGTTACAGAGGTCACAGAGCCTTGTGATGACGCGGGAATGGACCGTTGTGATGACAAACGTTATGAAGCATTGTGATGACTGGAGTCACGGAGTATTGTGATGACATGGTTCATGGAGCATTGTGATGACAAGGGCATGGAGCATTGTGATGACAGGGGCATGGAGCATTGGTCTGACAAGTTTCATAGATTATTGTGATGACAGTGGATATTGTGCACTGTGATGACAAGGCCATGGAGCATTGTGATGACAAGGGCATGGAGTATAGTGAAGACAGGTGTCAGGGAGCATTGTGATGACATATGTCATGGTCCATTGCGATGACAATGGCATGGAGCATTGTGATGCCAAATGTAATGTAGGATTGTGATGACAAATATAATGGAGCATTGTGATGACTAGGGCTTGGAGCATTATGATGACAAGGGCCATTGAGAATTTTCATGACAATGTCGTGAAGCATTGTGATGACAATGTCCTGGAACATTGTGATGAGAAAACCATGGAGCCTTGTGATGACAGGTCTCTTGGAACATACTGATGAAAAGGGGCATGGAGCATTCTGATTACAGGGGTCTTGGAACATTGTGATAACAAGGGCATGGAGCATTGTGATGACAAGGGCATGGAGTATTGTGATGACAGGCATCACGGAGCGTTATGATGACAAGTGTTATGGATCATTGTGATCATAAGGGTTTGGAGAATTGCGATGACAGAGGTCATGGATCATTTTGATTTCAAGGAGCATGGAGCATTGTGATGACTAGGGCATGAAGCATTGTGATCCCAAGGTTCTTGGAGGATTGTGATGACAATGGATATGGAGTATTGTGATGAAAAGCGCATAGAGCATTTTAATGACAAGGTCCTGTAGCATTTTACTGACAAAGGCATGGAGCATTGTGATGACAGGTGTCATGGAGCACTGGGATGACAAGCGTCACAGAGCACTGTGAATACAAGGGTCATGGAGCATTGGGATGACAAGGGCATGGATCATTGTGATGACAATTGTCATGGAGCATTAGGCTGAAAACGTTCATGGAGTATTGTGACGACAGGTGTCAGGGAGCATTGTGATTACAGGGGTCTTGGAGCATTGTGATGACAAGAGTCCCGGATCATTGTGTTGTCAGGTGTCATGGAGTGTTGTGATGACAGTGGTCATGGAGCATTGTGATGAGGAGATCATGTAGCATATTGCTGAAAATATTCATGGAGTATTGTGATGACATGGGTCATGGAGCATTCTGATGACAAGGGAATGGAGCATGGTGATGAGAATGTCCTGGAGCATTGTGATGAGATGACCATGGAGACTTGTGATGACAAGTCTCATGGAGCATTCTGATGAAAAGGGGCATGGAGCATTGTGATTACTGGGGTCTTGGAGCATTGTGATGACAAGGGCATGGAGCATTTTGAGGAGAAGGCCATGGAACATTCTGATGGCATGCGTCATGGAGCTTTGTGATGATAAGGGCATGTAGCTTTGTGATTACAGGGGTCTTGGAGCATTGTGATGACAAGGGTCATGGAGCCTTATGATGAAAAGGCTGTGGAACATTGTGATGGCAGGTATCATGGAGCATTGTTATGACAGAGGTAATGGATCATTGTGATGAGAAGGGCATTGAGCATTGGTCTGAAATGTTTCATGGATTATTGTGATGAGAGTGGACATGGAGCATTGTGATGAGAAGGGCACGGTACACTGTGATACATGGGTCATGGGGGATTGTAATGACAAGGGCATGGAGCATTGTGATGAGAACGGCATCGAGCATTGTGATGATAAGGGTCATGGATCTTTGTGATGACAAGGGCATGGAGCAATGTGATGAGAGGGTTAATGGAGCATTGTGATGACAATGTCATGGAGCATTGTGATGCCAAGTGTCATGGAGCTTTGTGATGACAAAGGACATGGAGCATTTTGATGACAAGGGTGTGGCGCATTGTGTTGAGAAGGGCAGGGAGCATTTTGATGACATGGTCATGCAGCAATTTGATGAAAATTGTAATGGAACATTTTGATGACAGGGGTTATAGAACATTGCGATGCCAGGGGTCATGGAGCTTTGCGATGAAAAGGGTGATGGAGCATTTTGATGACAGGGGTTATGGAACATTGTGATGACAGCGGTCATGGAACATTGTGATAACCGGGGTGAGGGAGGATTGTGATGACTAGTGATGGAACATTGTGATATCTCATGTGAGAGAGCATTTGGATGAGATGTGCATGGAGCATTTTGATTACAAGTTTTATGGAGCATAGCGATGACAAGGTTGAGGATCATTGTGATGAAAAGCACATGGCACATTGTGATGACAAGGGTCATGGAGCATTGTTCTGACAAAGACATGGAGCATTGTGATGACAAGGTTCACGGAGCATTGTGATGAAATGTTCATGGAGCATTGTGGTTACAAATGTCACAGAGCCTTGTGTTGAGGCAGGCATGGACCGTTCTGATGACAAATGTTATGAAGCAGTGTGATGACTGGAGTCACGGAGCATTGTGATGACAGGGGTCATGGAGAATTGTGATGACAAGCGCATGGAGCATTGCTCTAATAAGTTTCAGGGATTATTGTGATGACAGTGTGAATGGAGCATTGTGATGACAAGGGCATGGAGCATTGTGATGACCAGGTCATGCAATATTGTGAAGAGAGGTGTCAGGGAGCATTGTGATGACATATGTAATGGCCCATTGTGATGACACTGGCATGGAGCATTGTGATGCCAATTTTCATGGAGGATTCTGATGACAAAGGTAGTGGAGCATTGTGATGACAATGGCTTGGAGCATTGTGATGACAAGGGTCAGGGAGCATTGTGCTGACAAGTGCATGGAGAATTGTGATGACAAGGGTCATGGAGCATTCTGATGACAAGCTTGTGGAGTATTTTGATGACAATGGCATGGAGCATTGTGATGAAAATTGCATGGGGCTTTGTGATCAAAAAGAGATGGAGCCTTTTCGTGACAGGGTTCCAGGAGCATTCTGACGACAAGTGTCAGGGAGCATTGTGATGACAAGTGTATTGAGAATTGTGATGACAAAGGTCATGGGCCATTGTGATGAAAAGGGCATGGAGTATTGTGATGACAGGCATCATTGAGCGTTGTGATGACAAGTGTTATGGAACATTGTGATCACAAGTGTTTGAAGCATTGTGATGACAGAGGTCATGGATAATTTTGATTTCAAGGAGCATGGAGCATTGTGATGACAAGGGCATGAAGCAAAGTGATCCCAAGGTTCATGGAGAATTGTGATGACAATGGTAATGGAGTATTGTGATGACAAGCGCATAGAGCATGGTAATGACAAGGTCATGTAGCATTTTGCTGACAAAGGCATGGAGCATTGTGATGACAGGTGTCATGGAGCACTGTGATGACAAGCGTCACATAGCATTGTGAATACAGGGGTCATGGAGCATTGGGATGACAAGGGCATGGATCATTGTGATGACAAGTGTCATGGAGAATTGGTCTGAAAATGTTCATGGAGTATTATGATGACAGGGGTCATGGAGCACTGTGATGACAGAGGTCATGGAGAATTTTGATTTCATTGTGCTGACAATAGCCGGAAGCTCTATGATGATGGGCATGATGCATTTTGATGACAGGGTTCAAGGAGCATTGAGATGAAAACGGGCATGGAGCATTGTGATCACATGGGTCTTGGAGCACAGTGATGAAACGGGCATGGATCCTTTTGATGAGAAGTCCATGGAACATTCTGATGACGTGTCATGGAGCTTTGTGATGTCAAGAGCATGGAGCATTCTGATTAAAGGGGTCTTGGAGCATTGTGATGACAAGTGTCATGGAGCCTTGTTATGACAAGGCCTTGGAACATTGTGATGACATGGGTAATGGAGCATTGTTATGACAGGTGTAATGGAGCATTGTGATGAGAAGGAAATGGAGCTTTGTGATTACAATATTTATGGAGCATTGCAATGACAAATTTGCAGAACTTTCTGATGAAAAGTGCGTGGCACAATGTGAAGACAATGGTCATTGAGCATTTTTCTGACAAAGGCATGGAGCATTGTGACGATAAGGGTCACGGAGCATTGTGATGAAAAGTGCTTGCATCAATGTGGTTCCAAATGTAACAGAGCCGTGGGATGACGCGGGCATGGACCATTGTGATGACAAATGTTACGAAGCATTGTGATGACTGGAGTCACGGAGCACTGTGATGACAGGGGTCATGGAGCATTGTGATGACGAGGGCATGGAGCATTGTGCTGAGAAAGGCATAGAGCATTGTGATGACAAGGGTCAGAGAGCACTGTGATGAAATGTTCATTGAGCAATGTGGTTAAAATGTCACAGAGACTGTTGATGGTGAGGGCATGGACCACTGTGATGACAAAGGTCATGAAGCATTGTGATGAAAATGGCATGGGGCATTGTGATGACAAGGGCATGGAGCCTTGTCATGACAGTGTTCCAGGAGCATACTGATGACAAGTGTCTGGGAGCATTGTGATGACAAGTGTATTGAGCATTGTGATGACAAAGATCATGGAGAATTGTGATAAGAAGACCATGGATAATTTTGATGATGAGCGTCATGGGGTGTTGTGATGATAAGTGTTATGGAACATTGTGATCACAAGGGTTTGGAGCATTATGATGACATGGGTCATGCTGAATACTGATTTCACTGTGATGACAATAGCTTGAAGCATTATGATGATGGGCATGGTGTATTGTGATGACAGGGTTCATGGAGCTTTGAGATGAAAAGAAGCATGGATCATTGTGATTACAAGGGTCTTGGAGCATTGTGATGACAAGGGCATGGAGCATTGTGATGAGAAGGCCATAGAACATTCTGATGACCTGCGTCATGGAGCTTTGTGATGACAAGGGCATGGAGCATTATGATTTGAGGGGTCTTCAGCATTGTGATGAGAAGTGTCGTGGAACCTTGTGATGACAAGGCCGTGGAACATTGTGATGGCAGGGGTCATGGTGCATTGTTATGACAGGGGTAATGGAGCATTGTGATGAGAAAGATATGGAACATTGGTCTGAAATGTTTCATGGATTATTGTGATGAGAGAGGGCATGGAGCATTGTGATGACAAGGGCACGGAACACTGTGATACATGGGTCATGCAGGATTGTAATGACAAGGACATGGAGAATTGTGATGAGAAGGGCATCGAGCATTGTGATGACAAATGTCATGGAGCTTTGTGATGACAAGGGCATGGAGCAGTGAGATGAGAGGTTTCAAGGAACATTGTGATGACAATGACATGGAGCATTGTGATGCCAAGAGTCATGGTGCATTGTGACGAGAAGGGCAGGGAGCATTTTGATGACCTGGTCATGCAGCAATTTGATAAAAAGTGTAATGGAACATTTTGAGGGCAGGGTTTATAGAACATTGTGATGTCAGGGGTCTTGGAGCTATGGGATGAAATGGGTCATGGAGAATTTTGATGACAGGGGTTATGGAACATTGTGATGTCATGGGTCATGGAACATTGTGATGATAAGGGGATATAGCATTGTGATGACTGGGTCATGGAACATTGTGATTACAGGGGTGAGGGAGTATTGTGATGACTAGTGATGGAACAATGTGATGTCCCTGGTGAGAGAGCATTTTGATGAGAAGTGCATGGACCATTGTGATTACAAGGTTTATGGAGCATTGCAATGACAAAGTTATGAACCGTTGTGAGGAAATGCACGTGGCACATTGTGATGACAATGGTCATGGAGCACTGTTCTGACAAAGACATGGAGCATTGTGATGACAAGGGTCACGGAGAACTGTGATGAAATGTTCATGGACCACTGAGCTTACAAATGTCACAGAGCCTTGTGATGACGCGGGCATGGACCATTGTGATGACAAACTTTATGAAGCATTGTGATGACTGAAGTCACGGAGCATTGTGATGACAGGGGTCATGGAGCAGTGTGATGACAAGGGCATGGAGCATTGTGATGACAGGGGCATGGAGCATTGGTCTCAGAAATTTCATAGATTTTTGTGATGACAGTGGGCATGGTGCATTGTGATAACAAGTGCATGAAGCATTGTCATGAGAAGGTCATGGAGTACTGTGAAGACAGGTGTCAGGGAACATTGTGATGATATATGTCATGGTCCATTGCGATGACAATGGCATAGAGCATTGTGATGCCAAATGGAATGGAGGATTGTGATGACAAATATAATGGAGCATTGTGATGATTAGGGCTTGGAGCATTATGATGACAAGGGCCACTGAAAATTTTCATCACAAGGTTGTGAAGCATTTTGATGACAATGCCCTAGAGCATTGTGATGACAAAACCATGGAGCCTTGTGATGACCAATCTCATGGAGCATACTGATGAAAACGGGCATGGAGCATTGTGATTACACGGTCTTGGAACATTGTGATGACAAGGGCATGGAGCATTGTGAGGAGAAGACCAAGGAGCATTCTGATGGTATGCGTCACTGAGCTTTGTGATGACAAGGGCATGGAGCATTGTGATTACATGGGTCTTGGAGCATTGTGATGAAAAGAGAATGGATCATTGTGATGAAAAAAGCATGGAGACTTGTCATGACAGGGTTCAAGGAGCATATAGACAACAAGTGTCAGGGAGCATTTTGATGAAAAGTGTATTGAGCATTGTGATGAAGAAGGTCATGGAGCATTGTGATGAGAAGACCATGGATAATTTTGATGACGAGCGTCATGGGGCATTGTGATGACAAGTGTTATGGAATATTGTGATCACAAGTGTTTGGAGCATTGTTATGACAGAGGTGATGGAACATTTTGATTTCTTGGTTATTACAATCGCATGACGCATTATGATGATTGGCATGGTGCACTGTGATGACAGGGTTCATGGATCATTGAGATGAAAAGTGGCATAGAGCATTGTGATTACAGTGTTCTTGGAGCAATGTGATGAGAAGGGTCATGGAGCCTTGTGATGAAAAGACCATGGAACATCGTGATGGCAGGGGTCATGGAGCATTGTTATGACAATGGTAATGGAGAATTGTGATGGCAAGGGCATGGAGCATTGTGATGAGAAGGCCATGGAGCATTCTGAGGACATGTGGCATGGAGCTTTGTGAAGACAAGGGCATGGAGCAATGTGATGAGAGCGTTCTTGGAGCATTGTGATGACAATGACATGGAGCATTGTGATGCCAAGGGTCATGGATCTTTGTGATGACAAAGGTCATGGAGCATTTTGATGGCAAGGGCGTTGTGCATTGTGATGAGAAGGGCAGGGAGAATTCTGATGTCAGGGTCATGGAGCAATTTGATGAAAAGTGTCATTAAACATTTTGATGACAGGTGTTATGGAACATTGTGATGTCATGGGTCATCGAACATTGTGATGATAAGTGCATGTAGCATTGTGATGACAGGAGTCATGGAACAATGTGATGACAGGGGTGAGGGTGTATTGTGACAAATAGTGATGTAGCATTGTGATATCAGTGCTGAGAGAGCATTTGGATGAGAAGTGCATGGATCATTTTGATGACAAATATTATTGAGCATTGTGATGAAAAGATTGTGGAGCACTGTGTTGACAAGCGCAAGGTGCATTGTGATGACATGTGTCATGGAGCATTGTGCTGACAAGCGCATGAAGCATTGTGATGACAAGGGTCAAAGAGCATTGTAATGAAAAGTTCATAGAGCATTTTGGTTAAAATGGTCACAGAGACTGTTCATGACGAGGGCATGGACCATTGTGATGACAAAGGTCATGAAGCATTGTGATGACTGGAGTCACGGCGCATTGTGATGACAGGGGTCATGGAGCATTATGATAACAAGGGCATGGAGCATTGTGATGACAAGGTCATGGAACATTGGTCTAATAAGTTTCATGGATTTTTGCAATGACAGTTGGAATGGCGCATTGTGATGACAAGGGCATGAAGCAATGTGATCCCAAAGTTCATGGAGGATTGTGATGACAATGGAAAGGGAGTATTGTGATGACAAGCGCATAGAGCATTGTAATAACAAGGTCATGTAGCATTTTGCTGACAAAGGCATGGAGCACTGTGATGACAGGTGTCATGGAGCACTGTGATGACAAGCATCACGGAGCATTGTGAATACAGAGGTCATGGAGCATTGGGATGACAAGGGCATGGATCATTGTGATGACAAGGGTCATGGAGCACTGGGCTGAAAATGTTCATGGAGTGTTGTGATGACAGGGGTCATGGAGCATTGTGATGACTAGGGAATGGAGCATTGTGATGACAATAGTCCCGGATCATTGTGTTGTCAGGTGTCATGGAGTGTTGTGATGACAGTGGTCATGGAGCATTGTGATGATATTGGTCATGGAGCATTGTGATGAGTAGGTCGTGGAGCACTGGGCTGAAAATGTTCATGGATTATTATGATGACAGGGGTCATGGAGCATTGTGATGACAAAGGAATGGAGCAACATGATAACAAGTTCCTGGAGCATTGTGATGAGAAGACCATGGAGACTTGTGATGACAAGTCTCATGAAGCTTTCTGATGAAAATGAAAATGGAACATTGTGATTACAGGGGTCTTGGAGCATTGTGATAACTAGGGCATGGAGCATTGTGATGAGAAGGCCATGGAGCATTCTGATGACATACGTCATTGAATTTTTTGATGTCAAGGGCAAGGAGCATTGTGATTACAGGGGTATTGGAACATTGTGATGACAAGGGCATGGAGCATTGAGATTACATGTGTCTTGGAGCATTGTGATGAAAAGGACATGGATCATTGTGATGAAAAAGTTATGGAGCCTTTTCATGACAGGATTCAAGGAGCATACAGACAACAAGTGTCAGGGACAATTTTGATGACAAGTGTATTGAGCATTGTTATGACAAAGGTCATGGAGCATTGTGATTAGAAGACCATTGATAATTGTGATGACAAGCGTCATGGGGCATTGTGATGACAAGTGTTATGGAATATTGTGATCACAAGTGTTTGGAGCATTGTTATGACACAGGTCATGGAGCATTTTGATTTCATTGTGATGACAATACCATGAAGCATTATGATGATGGGCATGGTGCATTGTGATTACAGGGTTCATGGATCATTGAGATGAAAAAGGGCATAGAACATTGTGATTACAGGGTTCTTGGAGCATTGTGATGACATGTGTCATGGAGCACTCTGATGACAAGCGTCACGGAGCATTGTGAATACAGGGGTCATGGAGCATTGTGATGACTAGGGTCATGGAGCACTGGGCTGAAAATTTTGATGGAGTGTTGTGATGACAGGGGTCATGAAGCATTGTGATGACTAGGGAATGGAGCACTGTGATGACAAGAGTCCCTGATCATTGTGTTGTCAGGTGTCATGGAGTGTTGTGATGACAGTGGTCATGGAGCATTTTGATGATATTGGCAATGGAGCATTGTGATGAGTAGGTCGTGGAGCATTGGGCTGAAAATGTTGATGGATTATTGTGATGACAGTGGTCATGGAGCATTGTGATGACAAGGGAATGGAGCATGGTGATGACAAGGTCCTGGAGCATTGTGATGAGAAGACCATGGAGACTTGTGATGACAAGTCTCATGAAGCTTTCTGATGAAAATGAAAATGGAACATTGTGATTACAGGGGTCTTGGAGCATTCTGATGAGTAGGGCATGGAGCATTGTGATGAGAAGGCCATGGATCATTCTGCTGACATGCGTCATGGAGTTTTTTGATGACAAGGTAAAGGAGCATTGTGATTACAGGGGTCTTGGAACATTGTGATGACAAGGGCATGGAGCATTGAGATTACATGTGTCTTGGAGCATTGTGATGAAAAGGACATGGATCATTGTGATGAAAAAGTTATGGAGCCTTTTCATGACAGGATTCAAGGAGCATACAGACAACAAGTGTCAGGGACAATTTTGATGACAAGTGTATTGAGCATTGTTATGACAAAGGTCATGGAGCATTGTGATTAGAAGACCATTGATAATTGTGATGACAAGCGTCATGGGGCATTGTGATGACAAGTGTTATGGAATATTGTGATCACAAGTGTTTGGAGCATTGTTATGACACAGGTCATGGAGCATTTTGATTTCATTGTGATGACAATACCATGAAGCATTATGATGATGGGCATGGTGCATTGTGATTACAGGGTTCATGGATCATTGAGATGAAAAAGGGCATAGAACATTGTGATTACAGGGTTCTTGGAGCATTGTGATGACATGTGTCATGGAGCACTCTGATGACAAGCATCACGGAGCATTGTGAATACAGGGGTCATGGAGCATTGTGATGACTAGGGTCATGGAGCACTGGGCTGAAAATTTTGATGGAGTGTTGTGATGACAGGGGTCATGAAGCATTGTGATGACTAGGGAATGGAGCACTGTGATGACAAGAGTCCCTGATCATTGTGTTGTCAGGTGTCATGGAGTGTTGTGATGACAGTGGTCATGGAGCATTTTGATGATATTGGCCATGGAGCATTGTGATGAGTAGGTCGTGGAGCATTGGGCTGAAAATGTTGATGGATTATTGTGATGACAGTGGTCATGGAGCATTGTGATGACAAGGGAATGGAGCATGGTGATGACAAGGTCCTGGAGCATTGTGATGAGAAGACCATGGAGACTTGTGATGACAAGTCTCATGGAGCATTCTGATGAAAATGGGCATGGAGCATTGTGATTACAGGGGTCTTGGAGCATTCTGATGAGTAGGGCATGGAGCATTGTGATGAGAAAGCCATGGAGCATTCTGATGACATGCGTCATGGAGTTTTGTGATGACAAAGGCATGGAGCATTGTGATTACAGGAATCTTGGAGCATTGTGATGAAAAGGGCATGGATCATTGTTATGAAAAAGGCATGGAGCCTAGTCATGACAGGGTTCAAGGAGCATACTGACGACAAGTGTCAGGGAGCATTGTGATGACAAGTGTATTGAGCATTGTGATGACAAAGATCATGGAGCATTGTGATGAGAAGACCATGGATAATTGTGATGATGAGCATCATGGGGTGTTGTGATGATAAGTGTTATGGAACATTGTGATCACAAGGGTTTGGAGCATTATGATGACAGAGGTTATGGAGAATATTGATTTAATTGTGATGACAATAGCCTGAAGCATTATGATGATGGGCATGGTGCATTGTGATGACAGTGTTCATGGAGCATTGACATGAAAAGGGGCAGGGAGCATTGTGATTACAAGGGTCTTGTAACATTATAATGACAAGGGCATGGAGCAATGTGATGAAAAGGCCCCGGAACTTTCTGATGACATGCGTCATAGAGCTTTGTGATGACAAGGGCATGGAGCATTGTGATTTCAGTGGTCTTAAGCATTGTGAGGACAAGTGTCATGGAACCTTGTGATGACTAGGCCGTGGATCATTTTGATGGCAAAGGTCATGGTGAATTGTTATGACAGGTGTAATGCAGGACTTTGATGAGAAGGGCATGGAACATTGGTCTGAAATATTTCATGGATTATTGTGATGAGAGTGGGCATGGAGCAGTGTGATGACAAGGGCACGGAACACTGTGATACATGGGTCATGCAGGATTGTAATGACAAGGGCATGGAGCATTGTGATGAGAAAGGCATCGAGCATTGTGATGACAAGTATCAGGGAGCTTTGTGATGACAAGGGCATGGAGAAATGTGATAAGAGTGTTCACGGAGCATTGTGATGACAATGACATTGAGCACTGTGATGCCAAGTGTCATGGAGCTTTGTGATGACAAGTCATGGAGCATTTTGATGACAAGGGCATGGTGCATTGTGATGAGAAAGGCAGGGAGCATTTTGATGACCGGGTCATGCAGCAATTTGATGAAAAGTGTAAAGGTACATTTTGATGGCAGGGGTTATAGAACATTGTGATGTCAGGGGTCTTGGAGCTTTGGGATGAAAAGGTTCATGGAGCATTTTGATGACAGGGGTTATGGAACATTGTGATGTCAGGGGTCATGGAACATTGTGTTGATAAGGGGATGTAGCATTGTGATGACAGGTTAATGGACCATTGTGATTACAGGGGTGAGGGAGTATTGTGATGACTAGTGATGGAACATTGTGATATCTCTGGTGAGAGAGCATTTTGATGAGAAGTGCATGGAGCATTGTGATTACAATGTTTAGGGAGCATTGCAGTGACAAAGTTGTGGACCGTTGTGATGAAATGCACGTGGCACACTGTCATGTCTATGGTCATGGAGAATTGTTCTGAAAAATACATGGAGCATTATGATGACAATGGTCACAGAGAATTGTGATGAAAATTTCAGGGAGCATTGTGGTTACAAAGGTCACAGAGCCTTGTGATGACGCGGGCATGGACCATTGTGATGACAAACGTTATGAAACATTGTGATGACTGGAGTCAGGTAGCATTGTGAAGACAGGGGTCATGGAACATTGTGATGACAGGGGTGAGGGAGTTTTGTGACAAATAGTGATGTAGCATTGTGATATCCGTGGTGAGGGAGCATTTTGATGAGAAGTGCATGGAGCATTGTGATGACAAATTTTAAGGAGCATTGTGATGAAAAGATTGTCGAGCACTGTGATGACAAGCGCATGGTGTATTGTGATGACATGTGTCATGGAGCATTGTGCTGACAAGCGCATGGAGCACGGTTATGACAAGGGTCAAAGAGCATTTTGATGAAAAGTTCATGGAGCATTGTGGTTAGAAAGGTCACAGAGACTGTTGATGACGAGGGCATGGACCATTTTGATGACAAAATTCATGAAGCACTGTGATGACTGGAGTCACGGAGCACTGTGATGACAGGGGCCATGGAGCATTGTGATAACAAGGGCATGGAGCGTTGTGATGACAAGGGCATGGAACATTTGTCTAATAAGTTTCATGGATTATTGGGATGACAGTTGGAACGGCGCATTGTGATGAAAATGGCATGGAGCATTGTGATGACCAAGTCATGCAGTATTGTAAAGACACGTGTCAGGTAGCATTGTGATGACATATGTAATGGCCCATTGTGATGACAATGGCTTGGAGCATTGTGATGAAAATGGTCAGGGAGCATTGTTCTGACAAGTGCATGGAGAATTGTGATGACAAGGGTCATGGAGTATTCTGATGACAAGTTGTGGAGTATTTTGATGACAATGGCATGATTAATTGTGATGAAAACGCCATGGTGCAATGTAATGAATAAGCCATGGAGCCTTGTCATGAAAGAGTGCACGGTGCATACTGAGGTCAGTAGTCAGAGAGTATTTTGTTGATAAGGGTATTGAGCATTGTGCTGACAATAGTCATGGTGCATTGTGATGAGAAGACCATGGAAAACTTGCTGACCAGTGTCATGGGGCATTGTGATGACAAGTGTTATGGGACATTGTGATCACAAGGGTTTGCAACATTGTGATGACAGATGTCATGGATCATTTTGATTTCATTGTGATGACAATAGCATGAAGCATTATGATGATGGGCATGGTGCATTTGGATGACAGCGTTCATGGAGCATTGTGATGAAAAGTGGCATGGAGCATTGGTCTGACAAGTTTCTTGGATTATTGTGATAAGTATGGGCATGACACATTTTGATGAGAAGGTCATGGATCACTGTGATGACAATGTCATGGATTATTGTGAAGAAAGGTGTCAGGGAGCATTGTGATGAAATATGTCATGTTCCAGTTTGATGACAATATCATGGAGCATTGTGATGCCAATTTTTATGCAGGATTGTTGTGACAAAGTAAAGGAGCATTGTGATAACAAGGGCATGGAGCATTGTGATATCAAAGGCCATTGAGAATTTTAATGTCCTGGTCGTGAAACATTTTGATGAAAAGCGCATGGAGCTTCCTATGACATGGGTCATGGAGCATTGTGATGACAAGTGCATGGAGTATTGTGATGACAAGAGCATATAACATTGTGATGTGAAGTGCCATGGAGCATTGTAATGACAAGGACGTGGAGAATTGTGAGGACAAGGGACATTGAGCTTTGAGATGACAAGGCATGGAGCATGGTGATGGCAAAACCGTGGAGCATTGTGATGAGAAGACCTTGGGTAATTGTAATGTCGAGCATCATGGAGCACTGTAATGACAAGGGGCATGAAGCATTCTGATGACAGGTGTCAGGGAGCAATGTGATGACAGGGTTCATGGAGCAATGTGATGACAAAGGCATGGAGCATTGTGATGACAAGGGCCTGGAGCATTGTGATGACAAGTGCATGGAGCATTGCAATGTCAAGAGAATGGAGAATTGTGATGACAAGTGCATGTAACATTTTGATGCGAAGTGTCATGTAGCATTGTGATGACAAGGACGTGGAGAATTTTGATGACAAGGGACATGGAGCATTTTGATAACCAGGGCATGGATCACTGTGATGACAGGGGTCATGGAGCATTATTATGACAAGGGCCATGGTGCATTCTGACATAAGATATCACTTATGAAGGGAATGTAAACATGGCTACATATGAACAGATTTAGGGAAGAGAACAGAGTCTCAGATTTAGAAAACACTCTAACGCTTGCTTAAGGGGAAAGACAGGTGGGGAGATGCACAAAACAAAAGTTTGATATTAGCACAGGTACCGTTCCATAATCCAAAAACAAAAGAGACAAGCCCTATTCCTTCCTCAGAGAATGGAACTCAACATCCCTATTCCCCGCAGAGAAATATATCTGACTAGTAAGAATTTTAAAACCTATGTATTGATATGTCTCCGTAAGGTAACTAAGTGTGTCTAGAATGACATAAACATGGCAGTGAGAATTAGCTCAAACCCAATATAAAAATGAATTTCAAAACAAAACATAAAAAAAGAAAAATTCTTACACAATACCTTCAGGGTCGCTGATGAAACCTGGAATAACCCTATCTACAACGACAGCTGGATGTGGCATAAGGCTGGACACTTGGGATTGAGAGGATTGGTGAGATTGGGTGAGCAAATGTAGACGCTTTAAAGCAATAATGCATGGCACCCATTCCATGGGTCCCAATTCTCCAGGTTGAAGGCAATATTACTACAGCTATAACATGTACGGGAAACCTAGAGAATGGACACACTGTGAATACGAATGGTCTCTAAAACACAACGAATAGTCCCTCTCCTGGTTCTCCGGTTTGACTTTCAAACTGCTTTACTATCAATCTCCCAACTAGGAGAGACTACCCCTTTAACCTCCTGGATCTCACAGTGTGCCAATTTGGCAGAGGATGAAAGGGAATAGGGAGAACCAATGATAGAGTAGCTGTTAGGAATTTGGACGGGTATATGTTACTCTAATTTCCTGGCAGGAAGAAGAATTAACCAAAGTCTCAGCCACCCACCGTGAACCAGTATAGGTCCTGAACCAAAATTTTGGACTTGCCTTCAGCTCACGAAAAACGAGTTGAAAAACGGAGCTCAGGGGCAAAACAATTCACAAACTGGCAGAATAGTAAAGGACAGCTATCGTCCAAAAATCTGTTGAGGGAAGGCAACAAGACAGACTTGAAAGCGAGGCAGAATTGCAGGAAACAGCTTTCAAGAGATACGTTGGAATAGCCTTTAAAGCACAGGAAGAGGGGCACAACTTAGACAATGATGCACTTGGCCAAAAAGTGCATATGCGTTACCTCCTGAATATATTCAGGAGACAACGCATATGCCCTTTTTGGCAAAGCAAGCAAGCGTGCAATGCAAATCTTCACTACAAAGAAGTATCACTTCCAACCGGTAAAAAGGGACATCCACAAAATGTGAAAAAACCAGAAAGTCAAGACAGGCACTGGACAACAGGGAGCCTTGTTATGCTGATGGGCGTAATGTAAATCGCCAACTGCCTCTCTGAAGGAGTGCATTGTGTTCCCTAAAACAAGTAAACAACAGAGCTACAGAGCCAAGGGCACTTCCAGTCTGGGGAATATACCGTGGGAATGCTGAAAATCAATAAGACAGAGCCACCCCAAAATTTAGGGCTGCACTGCTTACAAGAACCTCAACTTGGGTACACCTTAAATATCCCAGGAAAGATAAAAATGATTCAAAACATTATTCTACTTACGTACGATGGAATATCCCTCAGCCATGAAATCAATGTCATAAAACCAGTAGCAGCATAATGAGTGGATTCAGGTACGATGATTCTAAGTGAAATAAGTCACACAGAAAAAGAAACTTATCATAAGATATCACTTAGGAAGATACTGTAAACATGGCTACACATGAACTGAGTTAGGAAAGAGAACAGAGTCTCACATTTAGAAAACACTCTTATGCCTGCTTAAGGGGGAAGGAGAGGTGGGGTGATGCATAAAACCAGAGTTTGATATAAGCCCACGTACCGTTCCAAAAACCAACTATGGAATAGACAAGACCTACACATTCCTCAGTGAAAGGGACTCAAAACCCCATATTTCCCGCAGAGGAATATATCTGACTATTAAGAATCTTAATACTTATGTATTGATATATCTCTGTAAGGGAATCAAGTGTTTCTAGCCTGGCATAAATATGGCAGCAAGAATAAGCTCATAACCACTATAAAAAGGAATTTCAAAAACAAAACAAAAAAAAGGGAAATTCTTTACAATTCCTTCAATGTCTCTGATGAAACCTGGAATGACCCTATCTACAACGACAGCTGAATGTGGCATAAGTCTGGACACATAGGACTGAGAGAATTGGTGAGACTGGGGGAGCAAATACAGACCCTTTAAAGCAATAATGCATGGCACCTATTCCATGGATCCCATGTCTCCAGGTTGAAGGGAATATTACTACAGCGATAACATGTACGGGTAACATAGAATATGGACACACTCTGAATACGAAACGTCTCCAAAACTCAACAAATTGTCACTCTCTTGGTGCTCCCGTTTGACTTTCCAACTTCTTTACTATCAATCTCCCAACTTGGAGAGACAGCCCCTTAGCCTCCGGGTTCGCACAGGTTGCCAATTTGACAGTGGATGAAAGTGAAGAGGGAGAACCAATGAGAGAGTAGCTGTTAGGCATTTGGACGGGCACATGTCACTCTTATTTCCCGGGAGGAAGAAGAATTAACCAAAGTTTCAGCCACCCACCGGGAAAAAGTTTAGGTCCTCAACCAAAATATTGGACTTGCGTTCAGCTCACAAAAAACGAGTTGAAAAATGCAGCTTAGGGGCACAGCAATTCACAAGCTGGCAGAGCAATAAAGGCCAACTATCGTCCAAAAATCTGTTGAGGGAAGGAAACTAGGCGGACTTGAAAGTGAGGCAGAATAGCAGGAAACAGATTTCAAGAGGTACGTTGGAATTGCCTTTAAAGCACAGGAAGAGGGGCACAACTTCGACAATGATGCCCTTGGCCTAAAAGGGCGTATGTGTTTCCTCCTGAATATATGCAGGAGAAAACACATACGCCCTTTTTGGCCAAGCAAGCAAGCGGGCAATGCAAATCTGCACTACAGAGAAGTATCACTTCCCACCAGTCAAAAGGGACATCCACAAAATTGTTAAAAACCAGAAAGGAAAGACAGGCCCTGGAGAACTGGGAGCCTTGTTATGCTGATGGGCGGGATGTAAATTGCCTACTGCCTCGCTGGAGGAGTGCATTGTGTTCCCTAAAACAAGTAAATAACAGAGTTACTGAGCCAAGGAAACTTCCAGTCTAGGGAATATACCTTGGGAAAACTGAAAATCAATAAGACAGAGCCACCCAAAATTTAGGGCTGCACTGCTTACAAGAACCTCAACTTGGGTACAACTTAAATATCCCAGGAAAGTTAAAAATGGTTCAAAAAATTTTGGTATTTACATACGGTGGAATATCCCTCTGTCATGAAATCAATAACATAAGACCAGTAGCAGCAAAATGAGTGGATTCAGGTACGATGATTCTAAGAGAAATAAGTCACACAGAAAAAGAATCTTATCATAAGATATCACTTATGAAGATCGTGTAAACATGGCTACGCATGAACTGAGATAGAAAAGAGAACAGAGTCTCACATTTAGAAAACACTCTTATGCCTGCTTAAGGGGGAAGGAGAGGTGGGGTGATGCATAAAACCAGAGGTTGATATAAGCACAGGTACCGTTCCAAAAACCAACTATGGAATAGACAAGACCTACACCTTCCTCAGTGAAAGGGACTCAAAACCCCATATTTCCCGCAGAGGAATGTATCTGACTAGAAAGAATCTTAAATCCTATGTTTTGATATGTCTCCGTAAGGGAATCAGGTGTGTCTAGACTGGCATAAACATGGCAGCGAAAATCAGCTCAAACACACTATAAAAAGGAATTTCAAAAACAAAACAAAAAAACAGGGAAATTCTTTACAATTCCTTCATGGTCTCTCATAAAACCTGGAATGACCCTATCTAAAATGACAGCTGGATGTGGCAAAAGGCTGGACACTTGGGACTGAGAGGATTGGTGAGATTGGGTGAGCAAATGCAGACACTTTATAGCAATAATCCATTGCACCCATTCCATGGGTCCCAACTCTCAAGGTTGAAGGGAATATTACTAGAGCTATAACATTTACGGGAAACCTAGAGAATGGACACAGTGTGAATACGAAAGATTTCTAAAACTCAACGAATAGTCCCTCTCCTGGAGCTTCCGTTTGCCTTTCCAACTGCTTTACTATAAATCTCCCAACTTGGAGAGACAGCACTTTTAAACTCCTGGATCGCACAGGTTGCCAATTTGGCAAAGGATGAAAGGGAAGAGGGAAAACCAATGAGAGAGTAGCTGTTAGGCATTTGGACGGGCACGTGTCACTCTTATTTCCCGTGAGGAAGAAGAATTAACCAAAGTCTCAGCCACCCACCAGGAACCAGTATAGTTCCTGAACCAAAATATTGGAGTAGCGTTCAGCTCACAAAAAACGAGTTAAAAAGTGGAGCTTAGGGGCACGGCAATTCACAAACTGGCAGAGTAATAAAGGGCAACTATCGTCCAAAAATCTGTTGAGGGAAGGAAACGAGGCGGACATGAAATTGAGGCACAATAGCAGGAAACAGAATTCAAGAGGTACGTAGGAATCACTTTTAAAGCACAGGAAGAGGGGCACAATTTCGACAATGCTGCACTTGGCCAAAAAGGGCGTATGCGTTTTCTACTGAATATATTTAGGAGAAAACCCATACGACCTTTTTGGCCAAGCAAGCAAACGGGCAATGCAAATCTGCATTAGAAAATATCACTTCCAACCGGTGAAAACAGACATCCACAAAATTGGTAAAAACCAGAAAGGCAAGACAGGCCCTGGAGAACTTGGAGCCCTGTTATGCTGATGGGCGGGATGTAAATTGCTAACTGCTTCTCTGGACGAGTGCATTGTGTTCCGCAAAACAAGTAAACAACAGAGCTGCAGAGCCAAGGGCACTTCCAGTCTAGGGAATATAACTTGGGAAAACCTAAAATCAATAAGACAGAGCCACCCCATAATTTAGGGCTGCACTGCTTACAAGAACCTCAACTTGGTTACACCTTAAATATCCAAGGAAATATAAATATGGTTCAAAAAATTGTGGTACTTACGTACGATGGAATATCCCTCAGCCACGAAATCAATGTCATAAGACCAGTAGCAGCAAAATGAGTGGATTCAGGTACGATGATTCTAAGTGAAATAAGTCACACAGAAAAAGAAACTTATCATAAGATATCACTTATGAAGATCCTGTAAACATGGCTACACATGAACTGAGTTAGGAAAGAGAACAGAGTCTCACATTTAGAAAACACTCTTATGACAGCTTACGGAAGAAGGAGAGGTGGGCTGATGCATAAAACCAGAGTTTGATATAAGCACAGGTACCGATCCATAAACCAACTATGGAATAGACAAGACCTACACCCTCCTCAGTGAAAGGGAATCAAAAACCCCATATTTCCCACAGAGGAATATATTTGACTAGTAAGAATCTTAAAACCTATGTATAGATATGTCTCCATAAGGGATTCAAGGGTGTCTAGACTGGCATAAACATGGCAGTGAGAATCATCTCAAACCCAGTATAAAAAGGAATTTCAAAATCAAAACAAAATACAGGGACATTCTTTACAATTCCTTCAGGGTCTCTGATGAAACGTGGAATGAACTTGTCTACAATGACAGCTGGATGTGTCATAAGGCTGGACACTTGGCACGGAGAGGATTGGTGAGATTGGGTGAGAAAATGCAGACCCTTTAAAGCAATAATGCATGGCACCCATTCCATGGGTCCCAACTCTCTAGGTTGAAGGGAATATTACTACAGCTATATCATGTACAGGAAACCTAGAGAATGGACACACTGTGAATACGAAATGTTTCTAAAACTCAACGAATAGTCCCTCTCCTTGTGGGCCAGTTTGACTTTCCAACAGCTTTACTATCAATCTCCCAACTTGGAGAGACAGCCCCTTTAACCTCCTGGTTCTCACAGGTTGCCAATTTGGCAGAGGATGAAAGGGAAGAGGGAGAACCAATGAGAGAGTAGCTGTTAGGCATTTGGACGGGCATATGTCACTCTAATTTCCCGGCAGGAAGAAGAATTAACCAAAGTCTCAACCACCCACCGGGAACCAGTATAGGTCCTGAAACAAAATTTGAACTTGCATTCAGCTCACAAAAAACGAGTTGAAAAATGGAGCTCAGCGGCAGAGCAATTAACAATCTGGCAGAGTAATAAAAGCCAACTATCGTCCAGAAATCTTTTGAGGGAAGGCAAAGAAGTGGACTTGAAAGTGAGGCCGAATAGCAGGAAACAGATTTCAAGAGTTACGTTGGAATCGTCTGTAAAGCACAGGAAGAGGGGCACAATTTCGACAATGATGCACTTGGCCAAAAGGTCGTAAGCATTTTCTCCTGAATATATGCAGGAGAAAACGCATACGCCCTTTTTGGCCAAGCAAGCAAGCAGGCAATGCAAATCTGCACTACAAAGAAGTATCACTTTCCAACACTCAAAAGGGACATCCACAAAATGTGTAAATACCAGAGAGGCAAGACAGGCCCTGGAGAACAGGGAGCCTTGTTATGCTGATGGGCTGGATGTAAATAGCCAACTGCCTCTCTGGAGGAGTGCATTGTGTTCCCTAAAACAAGTAAACAACAGAGCTACAGAGCCAAGGGCACTTCCAGTCTAGGGAATATACCTTGGGAAAACTGAAAATCAATAAGACAGAGCCACCCTCAAATTTAGGGCTGCACTGCTTACAAGAACCTCAACTGGGTACACCTGAAATATCCCAGGAAATATAAAAATGGTTCAAAAAATTGTGGTACTTACGTACGATGGAATATCCCTCAGCCATGAAATCAATGTCATAATACCAGTAGCAGCAAAATGAGTGGATTCAGGTACGATGATTCTAAGTGAAATAATCACACAGAAAAAGAAGCTTATCATAAGATATCACTTATGAAGATCCTGTAAACATGGCTACACATGAACTGAGTTAGGAAAGAGAACAGAGTCTCATATTTAGAAAACACTCTTATGCCTGCTTAAGGGCGAAGGAGAGGTGGGGTGATGCATAAAACCAGAGTTTGATATAAGCACAGGTACCGTTCCAAAAACCAACTATGGAAGAGAAAAGACCAACTATACCTTCCTCAGTGAAAGGGACTCAAAACCTCATATTTCCCGCAGAGGAATATATCTGACTAGTAAGAATTTTAAAACCTATGTATTGATATGTGTCTGTAAGGGAATAAAGTGTGTCTAGACTGGCATAAACATGGCAGCGAGAATCAGCTCAAACCGACTATAAAAAGGAATTTCAAAAACAAAACAAAAAAATAGGGAAATTCTTTACAATTCCTTCAGGGTCTCTGATGAAACCTGGAATAACCCTGTCTACAATGACAGGTGGATGTGGCATAAGGCTGGACACTTGGGACTGAGAGGATTGGTGAGATTGGGTGTGCAAATGCAGACCCTTTAAAGCAATAATGCATGGCACCCATTCCATGGGTCCCAACTCTCCAGGTTGAAGGGAATATTACTACAGCTATAACATGTACGGGAAACCTAGAGAATGGACACACTGTGAATACAAAAGGTCTCTAAAACTCACCGAATAGTCCCTCTCCTGGTGCTCCGGTTTGACTTTCCAACTGATTTACTATCAATCTCCCAACTTGGAGAGACAGCGCCTTTAACCTCCTGGTTCTCACAGGTTGCCAATTTGGCAGAGGATGAAAGGGAAGAGGGAGAACCAATGAGAGAGTAGCTGTTAGGCATTTGGACGAGCATATATCACTCTAATTTCATGGCAGGAAGAAGAATTAACCAAAGTCTCAGCCACCCACTGGGATTCAGTATAGATCCTGAACCAAAATTTTGGACATGCGTTCAGCTCACAAAAAACGAGTTGAAAAATGGAGCTCAAGGGCACAATTCACAAAATGGCAGAGTAATAAAGGACAACTATCATCCAAAAATCTGTTGAGGGAAGGCAACGAGGCAGACTTGAAAGCGAGGCAGAATAGCCAGAAACAGATTTCAAGAGGTAGGTTGGAATCACCTGTAAAGCACAGGAAGAGGGGCACAACTTCGACAATGATGCACTTGGCCAAAAAGGGCGTATGCATTTTCTCCTGAATATATGCAAGAGAAAACACATACGCCCTCTTTGGCCAAGCAAGCAAGCAGGCAATGCAAATCTGCACTACACAGAAGTATCCCTTCCCACCGGTCAAAAGAGACATCCACAAAATGTGTAAATATCAGAAAGGCAAGACAGGCCCTGGAGAACAGGGAGCCTTGTTATGCTGATGGGCGGGATGTAAATTGCCAACTGCCTCTCTGGAGGAGTGCATTGTGTTCCCTAAAACAAGTAAACAACAGAGCTACAGAGCCAAGGGCACTTCCAGTCTAGGGAATATACCCTCGGAAAACTGAAAATCAATAAGACAGAGCCACCCTCAAATTTAGGGCTTCACTGCTTACAAGAACCTCAACTTGGGTACACCTTAAATATCCAAGGAAATATAAATATGGTTCAAAAAATTGTGGTACTTACGTACGATGGAATATCCGTCAGCCATGAAATCAATGTCATAAGACCAGTAGCAGCTAAATGAGTGGATTCAGGTTCGATGATTCTAAGTGAAATAATCACACAGAAAAAGAAGCTTATCATAAGATATCACTTATGAAGATCCTGTAAACATGGCTACACATGAACTGAGTTAAAAAAGAGAACAGAGTCTCACATTTAGAAAACACTCTTATGCCTGCTTAAGGGGGAAGGAGAGGTGGGGTGATGCATAAAACCAGAGTTTGATATAAGCACAGGTACCGTTCCAAAAACCAATTATGGAATACAAAAGAGCTACCTATACCTTCTTCAGTGAAAGGGACTCAAAACCCCATATTTCCCACAGAGGAATATATCTGACTAGTAAGAATCTAAATACCTATGTATTGATATGTCTCCATAAGGGAATCAAGTGTATCTAGACTGGCATAAATATGGCAGCGAGAATCAGCTCAAACCGACTATAAAAAGGAATTTCAAAAACAAAACAAAAAAACAGGGAATTTCTTTACAATTCCTTTAGGGTCTCTGATGAAACATGGAATGACACTGTCTACAATGACAGCTGGATGTGGCATAAGGCTGGACACTTGGGACTGAGAGGATTGGTGAGATTGCGTGAGCAAATGCAGACCCTTTAAAGCAGTAATGCATGGCACCCATTCCATGGGTCCCAACTCTCCAGGTTGAAGGGAATATTACTACAGCTATAACATGTACGGGAAACGTAGAGAATGGACACACTGTGAATACGAAATGTCTCTAAAACTCACCGAATAGTCCCTCTCCTGGTGCTCCGGTTTGACTTTCCAACTGATTTACTATCAATCTCCCAACTTGGAGAGACAGCCCCTTTAACCTCCTGGTTCTCACAGGTTGCCAATTTGGCAGAGGATGAAAGGGAAGAGGGAGAACCAATGAGAGAGTAGCTGTTAGGCATTTGGACGGGCATATGTCACTCTAATTTCCCAGCAGGAAGAAGAATTAACCAAAGTCTCAACCACCCACCGGGAACCAGTATAGGTCCTGAAACAAAATTTGGACTTGCATTCAGCTCACAAAAAACGAGTTGAAAAATGGAGCTCAGCGGCAGAGCAATTAACAATCTGGCAGAGTAATAAAAGCCAACTATCGTCCAGAAATCTGTTGAGGGAAGGCAAAGAAGCGGACTTGAAAGTGAGGCCGAATAGCAGGAAACAGATTTCAAGAGGTACGTTGGAATCGTCTGTAAAGCACAGGAAGAGGGGCACAATTTGACAATGATGCACTTGGCCAAAAGGGCGTATGCATTTTCTCCTGAATATATGCAGGGGAAAACGCATACGCCCTTTTTGGCCAAGCAAGCAAGCGGGCAATGCAAATCTGCACTACAAAGAAGTATCACTTCCCACCAGTCAAAAGGGACATCCACAAAATGTGTAAATACCAGAGAGGCAAGACAGGCCCTGGAGAACAGGGAGCCTTGTTATGCTGATGGTCTGGATGTAAATAGCCAACTGCCTCTCTGGAGGAGTGCATTGTGTTCCCTAAAACAAGTAAACAACAGAGCTACAGAGCCAAGGGCACTTCCAGGCTAGGGAATATACCTTGGGAAAACTGTAAATCAATAAGACACAGCCACCCTCAACTTTAGGGCTGCACTGCTTACAAGAACCTCAATTGGGTACACCTGAATTATCCCAGGAAAGATAAAAATGGTTCAAAAAATTGTGGTACTTACGTACGATGGAATATCCCTCAGCCATGAAATCAATGTCATAAGACCAGTAGCAGCAAAATGAGTGGATTCAGGTACGATGATTCCAAGTGAAATAAGTCACAGAGAAAAAGAAGCTTATCATAAGATATCAGTTATGAAGATCCTGTAAACATGGCTACACATGAACTGAGTTAGGAAAGAGAACAGAGTCTCACATTTAGAAAACAATCTTATGCCTGCTTAAGGGGGAAGGAGAGGTTGGGTGATGCATAAAACCAGTGTTTGATATAAGCACAGGTACCGTTCCAAAAACCAACTATGGAAGAGACAAGACCTAACTATACCTTCCTCAGTGAAAGGGACTCAAAACCTCATATTTCCCGCAAAGGAATATATCTGACTAGTAAGAATCTTAAAACCTATGTATTGATATGTGTCTGTAAGGGAATAAAGTGTGTCTAGACTGGCATAAACATGGCAGCGAGAATCAGCTCAAACCGCCTATAAAAAGGAATTTCAAACACAAAACAAAAAAACAGGGAAATTCTTTACAATTCCTTCAGGGTCTCTGATGAAACCTGGAATAACCCTGTCTACAATGACAGGTGGATGTGGCATAAGGCTGGACACTTGGGACTGAGAGGATTGGTGAGATTGGGTGTGCAAATGCAGACCCTTTAAAGCAATAATGCATGGCACCCATTCCATGGGTCCCAACTCTCCAGGTTGAAGGGAATATTACTACAGCTATAACATGTACGGGAAACCTAGAGAATGGACACACTGTGAATACAAAAGGTCTCTAAAACTCACCGAATAGTCCCTCTCCTGGTGCTCCGGTTTGACTTTCCAACTGATTTACTATCAATCTCCCAACTTGGAGAGACAGCCCCTTTAACCTCCTGGTTCTCACAGGTTACCAGTTTGGCAGAGGATGAAAGGGAAGAGGGAGAACCAATGAGAGAGTAGCTGTTAGGCATTTGGACGAGCATATATCACTCTAATTTCCTTGCAGGAAGAAGAATTAACCAACGTCTCAGCCACCCACTGGGAACCAGTATAGATCCTGAACCAAAATTTTGGACATGCGTTCAGCTCACAAAAAACGAGTTGATAAATGGAGCTCAAGGGCACAGCAATTCACAAACTGGCAGAGTAATAAAGGACAACTATCATCCCAAAATATTTTGAGGGAAGGTAACGAGGTGGACTTGAAAGTGAGGCAGAATAGCAGGAAACAGATTTCAAGAGGTACGTTGAAATCACCTGTAAAGCACAGGAAGAGGGTCACAACTTCGACAATGATGCACTTGGCCAAAAAGGGCGTATGCATTTTCTCCTGAATATATGCAGGAGAAAACGCATACGCCCCTTTTTGGCCAAGCAAGCAAGTGGGCAATGCAAATCTGCACTACAAAAAAGTATCACTTCCCACCGGTCAAAAGAGACATCCACAAAATGTGTAAATATCAGAAAGGCAAGACAGGCCCTGGAGAACAGGGAGCCTTGTTATGCTGATGGGTGGGATGTAAATTGCCAACTGCCTCTCTGGAGGAGTGCATTGTGTTCCCTAAAACAAGTAAACAACATATCTACAGAGCCAAGGGCACTTCCAGTCTAGGGAATATACCTTGGGAAAACTGAAAATCAATAAGACAGAGCCACCCTCAAATTTAGGGCTGCACTGCTTACAAAAACCTCAACTGTGTACACCTGAAATATCCCAAGAAAGATAAAAAATGGTTCAAAAAATTGTGGTACATACGTACGATGGAATATCCCTCAGCCATGAAATCAATGTCATAAGACCAGTAGCAGCAAAATGAGTGGATTCAGGTACGATCATTCTAAGTGAAATAAGTCACACAGAAAAAGAAGCTTATCATAAGATATCACTTATGAAGATCCTGTAAACATGGCTACACATGAACTGAGTTAGGAAAGAGAACAGAGTCTCACATTTAGAAAACACTCTTATGCCTGCTTAAGGGGGAAGGAGAGGTGGGGTGATGCATAAAACCAGAGTTTGATATAAGCACAGGTACCGTTCCAAAAACCAACTATGGAATCGACAAGACCTACCTATAACTTCCTCAGTGAAAGGGACTCAAAACCCCATATTTCTTGCAGAGGAATATATCTGACTAGTAAGAATCTTAAAACCTATGTATTGATATGTCTCCGTAAGGGAATCAAGTGTGTCTAGACTGGCATAATCATCGCAGCGAGAATCAGCTCAAACCGACTATAAAAAGGAAATTAAAAAACAAAACAAAAAACCAGGGAAATTCTTTACAATTCCTTCAGGATCTCTGATGAAACGTGGAATGTCCCTGTCTACAATGACAGCCGGATGTGGCATAAGGCTGGACACTTGGGACTGAGAGGATTGGTGAGATTGGGTGAGCAAATGCAGACCCTTTAAAGTAATAAAGCATGGCACCCATTCCATGCGTCCCAACTCTCCAGGTTGAAGGGAATATTACTACAGCTATAACATGTACGGGAAACCTAGAGAATGGACACACTGTGAATACGAATGGTCTCTAAAACTCAACGAATAGTCCCTCTCCTGGTGCTCCGGTTTGACTTTCCAACTGATTTACTATCAATCTCCCAAATTGGAGAGACAGCCCCTTTAACATCCTGGTACTCACAGGTTGCCAATTTGGCAGAGGATGAAAGGGAAGAGGGAGAACCAATGAGAGAGTAGCTGTTAGGCATTTGGATGGGCACATGTCACTCTAATTTCCCGGCAGGAAGAAGAATGAACCAAAGTCTCAGCCACCCACCGTGAACCAGTATAGGTACTGAACCAAAATTTTGGACATGCGTTCAGCTCACAAAAAACGACTTGAAAAATGGAGCTCAAGGGCACAGCAATTCACAAACTGTCAGAGTAATAAAGGACAACTACCAGCCCAAAATCTGTTGAGGGAAGGCAACCAGGCGGACTTGAAAGCGAGGCAGAATAGCAGGAAACAGATTTCAAGAGGTACGTTGGAATCACCTATAAAGCACAGGAAGAGGGTCACAACTTCGACAATGATGCACTTGGCCAAAAAGGGCGTATGCATTTTCTCCTGAATATATGCAGGAGAAAACGCATACGCCCCTTTTTGGCCAAGGAAGCAAGCGGGCAATGCAAATCTACACTACAAAAAAGTGTCACTTCCCACCAGTCAAAAGGGACATCCACAAAATGTGTAAAAACCAGAAAGGCAAGACAGGCCCTGGAGAACAGGGAGCCTTGTTATGCTGATGGGCGGGATGTAAATAGCCAACTGCCTCTCTGGAGGAGTGCATTGTGTTCCCTAAAACAAGTAAACAACAGAGCTACAGAGCCAAGGGCACTTCCAGTCTAGGGAATATACCTCGGGAAAACTGAAAATCAATAAGACAGAGCCACCTTCAAATTTAGGGCTGCAGTGCTTACATGAACCTCAACTGGGTACACCTGAAATATCCAAGGAAAGATAAAAATCGTTCAAAAATTTATGGTACATACGTACGATGGAATATCCCTCAGCCATGAAATCAATGTCATAAGACAAGTAGCAGCAAAATGAGTGGATTCAGGTACGATGATTTCAAGTGAAATAAATCACACAGAAAAAGAAGCTTATCATAAGTTATCACTTATGAAGATCCTGTAAACATGGCTACACATGAACTGAGTTAGGTAAGAGAACAGAGTCTCACATTTAGAAAACACTCTTATGCCTGCTTATGGGGGAAGGAGAGGTGGGGTGATGCATAAAACCAGAGTTTGATATAAGCACAGGTACTGTTCCAAAAACCAACTATGGAATAGACAAGAACTACCTATACCTTCCTCAGTGAAAGGGACTCAAAACACCATATTTCCCGCATAGGAATATATCTGACTAGTAAGAATTTTAAAACCTATGTATTGATATGTCTGTGTAAGGGAATCAAGTGTGTCTAGACTGGCATAAACATGGCAGTGAGAATCAGCTCAAACCGACTATAAAAAGGAATTTCAAAAACAAAACAAAAAAACAGGGAAATTCTTTACAATTCTTTCAGGGTCTCTGATGAAACCTGGAATGAACCTATCTACAACTACAGCTTGATGTGGCATAAGGCTTGATACTTGGGACTGAGAGGATTGGTGAGACTGGGTGAGCAAACACACACCGTTTAATGCAATAATGCTTGGCCTCCATTCCATGGTTCCAAACTCTCCAGGTTGAAGGGAATATTACTACAGCTAAAACATGTACGGGAGACCTAGAGAATGGAAACACGGTGTATAGAAAAGTTTTCTAAAACTCAACTAATTGTCCCTCTCCTAGTGCTCCAGTTTGACTTTCAAACTGCTTTACTATCAATCTCCCAACTTGGAGAGACAGCCCCTTTCTCCTCCTGGAAAACACAGGTTGCCAATTTGGCAGAGGATGAAAGGGAAGAGGGAGAACCAATGAGAGAGTACCTGTTAGGCATTTGGACAGGCACATGTCACTCTTATATGCTGGGCGGAAGAAGAATTAACCAAAGTCTCAGCCACCCACCGGGAACCAATATAGGTCCTGAACCAAAATTTTGCACCTGTGTTCAGCTCACAAAAAACGAGTTAAGAAATGGAGCTCAGGGGCACAGCACTTCACAAAATGGCAGAGTAATAAAGGACTACTATCGTCCAAAAATCTGTTGAGGGAAGGCAACGAGGCGGACTTGAAAGCGAGACAGAATAGCAGGAAACAGATTTCAATAGGTACGTAGGAATCGCCTTTAAAGCACAGGAAGAGGGGCATAACTTCGACAATGATGCACTTGGCCAAAATGGGGATATGTGTTTTTTCCTGAATGTATTCAGGAGGAAACGCATACGCCCTTTTTGGCCCAGCAAGCAAGCGGGCAATGCAAATCTGCACTATAAAGTTGTATCACTTCCCACCAGTCAAAATGTGCATCCACAAAATGGATAAAAGCCAGAAAGGCAAGACAGGCCCTGGAGAAAAGGGAGCCTTGTTATGCTGATGGGCGGGATGTAAATTGCCAACTGCCTCTCTGGAGGAGTGCATTGTGTTCCCTAAAACAAGTAAACAACAGAGCTACAGAGCCAAGGGCACTTCCAGTCTGGGGAATAAACCTTGGGAAACTGAAAATCAATAAGACAGAGCCACCCCAAAATTTAGGGCTGCACTGCTTACAAGAACCTCAACTTGGGTACACCTTAAATATCCCAGGAAAGATAAAAATGGTTCAAAAAATTGTGGTACTTAGGTACGATGGAATATCCCTCAGCCATGAAATCAATGTCATAAGACCAGTAGCAGCAAAATGAGTGGATTCAGGTTTGATGATTCTAAGTGAAATAAGTCACACAGAAAAAGAAACATATGATAAGATACCACTTATCAAGATCCTGTAAACATGGCTACGCATGAACTGAGTTAGGAAAGAGAACAGAGTCTCACATTTAGAAAACACTCTTATGCCTCCTTAAGGGGGAAGGAGAGGTGGGGTGTTGCATAAAATCAGAGTTTAATATTAGAACAGGCACCGTTCCAAAAACAAAATACAGAATAGACAAGTTCTACACCTTCCTCAATGAAAGGGATTCAACAACCCATACTTCCTGCAGAGGAATATATCTGACTAGGAAGAAACTTAAAACCTATGTATTGGTATGTCTCCTTAAGGGAATCAAGAGTGTCTAGACTGGCATAAACATGGCAGTGAGAATCATCTGAAACTCACTATTAAAAGGAATTTCAAAAAAAAACGGAAATTCTTTACAATTCCTTCAGGGTCTCTGATGAAACCTGGAATGACCCTATCTACATGGCAGCTGTATGTGGTATAAGGCTGGACACATGGGACTGCGAGGATTGGTGAGATTGGGTGAGCAAATGCAGACCCTTTAAAGCAATAATGCATGGCACCCATTCCATGGGTCCCATGTCTCCAGGTTGAAGGGAATATTACTACAACTATAACATGTACGTGAAACGTAGAAAATGGACACACTGTGAATACGAAAGGTCTCTAAAACTCAACGAATAGTCCCACTCCTGGTGCTCCGGTTGACATTCCAACTGCTTTACTATCAATCTCCCAACTTGAAGAGACGGCAGCTTTTACCTCCTGGTTCTCACAGGTTGCCAATTTGGCAGAGGATGAAAGGGAAGAGGGAGAACCAATGAGAGAGTAGCTGTTAGGCATTTGGACGGGCACATGTCACTCTTATATCCCGTGCTGAAGAAGAATTAACCAAAGTCTCCACCACCCACCGGGAACCAGTAGAGTTCTTGAACCAAAATTTTGGACTTGCGTTCACCTCACACAAAACGAGTTAAAAATTGGAGCTCAAGGGCACAGCACTTCACAAACTGGCAGAGTAATAAAGGACAACTATCGTCCAAAAATCTGTTGAGGGAAGGCCACGAGGCGGAGTTGAAAGCGAGGCAGAATAGCAGGAAACAGATTTCAATAGGTACGTTGGAATCGGCTTCAAAGCACAGGAAGAGGGGCACTACTTCGACAATGATGCACTTGGCCAAAAAGGGCGTATGCGTTTTATCCTGGTTATATCCAGGAGAAAACACATACGCCCTTTTTGGTCAAGCAAGCAAGCGGGCATTGCAAATCTGCACTCCAAAGAAGTATCACTTCTCACGAGTAAAAATGCATATCCACAAAATGGATAAAAACCAGAAAGGCAAGACAGGCCCTGGAGAACAGGGAGCCTTGTTATTCTGATGGGCGGGATGTAAATTGCCAACTGCCTCACTGGAGGAGTGCATTGTGTTCCATAAACAAGTAAACAACCGAGCTACAGAGCCAAGGGCACTTCCAGTCTAGGGAATATACCTTGGGAAAACTGAAAATCAATAAGACAGATCCACCCCAAAATTTAGGCCTGTACTGCTTAAAAGAACCTCAACTTGGGTACACCTTAAATATCTCAGGAAATATAAAAATGGTTCAAAAAATTGTGGTACTTACGTATGATGGAATATCCCTCAGCCATGAAATCAATGTCATAAGACCAGTAGCAGCAAAATGAGTGGATTCAGGTACGATGATTCTAAGTGAAATAAGTCACACAGAAAAAGAAACTTATCATAAGATATCACTTATGAAGATCCTGTAAACATGGCTACATATGAACTGAGTTAGGAAAGATAACAGAGTACTGAATCTTATCATAAGATATCACTTATAGTGGGAATGTACACTTGGCTACGAATGATCTGAATTACAAACACAACAGAGTCACACACTGAGAAAACAATATTCTCCCTGCTTAAGGGGAAAGGTGAGGGGGGTTGATGCATAAAACCACAGTTTTAAATTAGCACAGATACCGTTACATAAACCAAGTATGTAATAGACATCACCTACCCCCCGCACAATGAACTCGACTCAACACCCCCTATTCATTGCAGAGGAATATATCTGACTCCAAGAATTTTAAAACATATGTATTATCATGTCTCCATAAAGGAGTCATGTGTGTGTATAATGGCATGAACACAGCACTGAAATTCAGCTAAACACCCTTATAAAAATAAATTTCAAAAGCAAAATGCAAAAACAGCGAAACAGAGGGAAAGCATTAAGAATTACGTTCAGGGCCTGTGATGCAACCTGGATTGTCCACCTTTACACCCACAGCTGGATGAGACATAAAACTGGACACTTGGGGCTGACAAGATTGTTGAGGTTGTGTGAGCAAAAGAACACCACTTAGAGCAATACTGTGTACTACCCATTCTAGTGGTCCCAACTCTCCAAGTTTAAGGGAATCTTCCTACAGTTAAAGCATGCATGGGAAACCCAGTGGATGGTACACTGTGTAATTGGGAAAGTTTCCTAAAAGGTACCTCATTTTTCCATTTGTCGTGCTGGGCTTCGCCATTCCATCTGCATTACTAAAAATCTCCCCACTTGGAGTGTCAGCACCTTTACCCTCCTGTTATGCACAGTTTGCAAATTGTGCAGAGGATGAACAGGAAGAGGGGAAATAAATGAGAGATTAGCTGTAGGTGTTTGGATGGGCACATGTCACTCTAGTTTCCCAACAGGAAGAAAAATTAACCAAAGGCTCAGCCTGACACCCCGGAACCAGACTAGGGCCTACAGCCATGCTGCGGTATTGCAGCCAGCTCACAAAGAGGCGAGTTGAAAAATGGAAAACAGGGGCACAGCAATTCACAAACTTGCAGAGTTATAAAGGACAACTATCATCCAGAAATATATTGAGGTAAGGCAGTGAAGAAGATTTGAATGCAAGGCAGAATTGAAGGAAACAGATTTCAAGAGGTAGATTTGAGTTGTCTTTAAAGCACATGAAAAGCGACAGAACTTCGACAATGTTGCCCTTGGCCGAAAAGGGAGTATGTGTATTTTCTTGAATAAATTCGGGAAAAAATGCATATGCCCTTTTTGGCCAAGCAAGCCATAAGGCATTGCAAAGCCACACTACATAGAAGTGTCCATTACCTCCAGTCAAAAGGGCCATCCACAAATAGTGTAAAAACCAGAAATGCAGGACAGGCCATGGAGAAAAGGGAGCCGCATTACGCTGATGGACAGGATGTAAATTGCCAACAGCCTCTCTGGAGAACTGTATGTTGTTTTCTAAAACAGAGCTACAGAGCATAGCACACTTCCACTCATGGGCGTGTATTTTGGGAAAACTAAAAATCCACAACACACAGACAGCCCAAAGTTTAGGGCTGCTCTGTTTACAAGAACCTCGACTTCGGTACACTTTACATATCCCAGGAAAGGGAAAAAAATGGATATAGATGTTGTGGTACTTATATACAATGGAATGTCACTCAGACATAAAATCAATGTCATAGGGCCAATAGCAGCATAATTAGTGGCTTTAGGTATGATGATGCTAAGTGAAATGAGCCACAAAGAAAAAAAAATATTGTAATATATCACTTATAGAGGGAATGTAAACATGGCTACACATGAACTGAATTTCAAATGTGAACAGAGTTACACATTTAGAAAACACACTTATTCCTCCTTAAGGGGTAAGGTGACGTGGGGTGATGTGTAAAAGCAGAGTTTGAAATTAGCACAGATCCCATTCCATATACCAAATATGTAATAGACAAGACCTACTCCTTTCTCAATGAACTGGACACAAAACACCCTATTCACTGAAGAGGAATATATCTGACTGGTAATAACCTTGAAACCTATGTATTTATATGTCTGCATAATGGAATCAAGTGTATGTAGATTGGCATAAACACAGATCAATGGAACAGGACAGAAAGCCCAGAGATAAACCTACATACCTATGGCTATCTCATCTATGACAAAGGAGCTAAGGATATACAATGGAGAAAAGACAGTCTCTTCAGTAATTGGTGCTGGGAAAACTGGACCCCTACACATAAAAGAATGAAATTAGAACACTCCATAACACCATACACAAAAATAAACTCTAAATTGATTAGAGATCTAAATATAAGACCAGACACTATAAAACACTTAGAGGAAACCATAGGCAGAACACTCTATGACATAAATCACAGCAAGATCCTTTTTGACCCACCTCCTAGAGAAATGGAAATAAAAACACAAATCAACAAATGGGACCTAATGAAACTTAAAAGCTTTTACACAGTACAGGAAAACATAAACAAGATGCAAAAACAACCCTCAGAATGGGAGAAAATATTTTCAAATGAAGCAATTGACAAAGGATTAATCTCCAAACTTTACAAGCACCTCATGTAGCTCAATATCACAAAAACAAACAACCCAATCCAAAAACGGGCAGAAGACCTAAATAGACATTTCTCCAAAGAAGATATACTGATTACCAAGAAACACATGAAAGGATGTTGAACATTACTAATCATTAGAGAAATCTAAATCAAAACTACCCTGAGGTATCACCTCACAGCAGTCAGAGTGGCAATCATCAAAAAAATCTACAAAACAATAAATGCTGGAGAGGTCTTTATTGGAGAAAAGGGAACACACTTGCACTGTGGGTGGGAATGTAAATTGATATGGGCACTAGGGAGAACATTACGGAGGTTCCTTTAAATAACTAACAATAGAAGTACCATATGACACAACAATCCAAGTACTGGGCATTTGCCTTGTGAAAACCATAATTCAAAAAGAGTTATGTAAAAAAATGTTCATTGCAGCTCTATTTACAATAGTCAGGACATGGAAGCAACCTAGGTGTCCATCGACAGATGAATGTTTAAAGAAGATCTGGCACATATATACAATGGAGTATTACTCAGCCATAAAAAGAAGCAAAACTGAGTTATTTGTTCTGAGGTGGATGGACTTAGAATCTGTCCTACACAGTGAAGTAAGTCAGAAAGGGAAAAACAAATACTGTATGTTAACAGAGATATACGGAATCTAATGAAGAAAAAAAAAAGATTTTGAAGAACCTAGTGGCAGGACAGGATTAAGGACACAGACATAGAGAAAGGACTTAAGGACACCGGAAGGGGGATGGGTAAGCTGGGACGAAGTGAGAGAGTGGCATGGACATAAATACATTACCAAATGTAACACCGATAGCTACTGGGAAGCAGCCACATAGAACAGGGAGATCAGCTCGGTGCTTTGTGACCACATAAAGGGGTGGGATATGGGGTGTGAGAGGGAGATGCAAGAGCGAGGGTATCTGGTGATATTTGTATATGTATAGCTCATTCATTTTTTTATACAGGAGAAACGAACACTCCATTGTAAATCAATTACACTCCAATAAACGTGTAAAAGGAAAAAAAAAAGAAAGCACAGGGATAAACCTACACATCTATGGTCACCTAATCTATGACAAAGGAGGCAAGACTATACAATGGAGATAAGACAGTCTCTTCAATCATTGGTGCTGGGAAATATGGACAGCTATATGTAAAAGAATGAATTTAGAACACTCCCCAACACCATACATAAAAATATATTCAAAATGGATTAGAGACCTTAATGTAAGACCGGATAGTATAAAACTCTGAGAGGAAAACTTACGAAGGATACTCTGACGTAAATCACAGCAAGATCTTTTTTGATCCACCTCCTATAGTAATGAAATAAAAAAGAAAACTAAACAGATGGGACGTAATGGAACGTAAAAGCTTTTGCAAAGCAAAGGAAACTACAAACAAGACGAAAAGACAACCCTCAGAATGGCAGAAAATATTTGCAGACGAATCAATGGACAAATGATTAATCTCCAATATATATAAACAGCTCATGCAGCTCAATATTAATAAAACAAACAACCCAATACAAAAATGGAAGAAGATATAAATAGACATTTCTTCCAAGAAGACATAGAGGTGGCCAGTACGCACATGAAAATCTGCTCAATATCACTAATTATTAGAGAAATGGAAATGGAAACTACAATGAGGTGTCATGTCACACCTGTTAGAATGGGCATCAACAGAGAATCTACAAACAACAAATGCTGGAGAGGGTATGGAGGAAAGGAACCTTCTTCCACTATTGTTGGGAATGTAAATTGATACAGTCTCTATGGGGAACAGTATGGAGGTTCCTTAAAAAAGTAAAAATAGAATTACCATATAATCCAGCAATCCCACTACTGGGCATATACCCAGAGAAAACCATAAATCAAAAAGACACATTCACCACAATGTTCACTGCAGCACTATTTACAATAGCCAGGTAATGAAAGCAACCTAAGTGCCCACAGACAGATGAATGGATAAAGATGTGGTACATATATACAATGGAATATTACTCAGCCATACATAGGAATGAAATTGGGTCATTTGTAGAGACCTTAATGGATCTAGAGACTGTCATACAGAGTGAAGTAAGTCAGAAAGAGAAAAACAAATATTGTATATTAATGCATATATGTGGAACCTAGAAAAATGGTACAGATGAACCGGTTTGCAGGGCAGAGATAGAGACACAGATGTAGAGAACAAATATATGGACACCAAGGGGGAAACGCCATGTGAGGGTGGTGGTGGGATGAATTGGGAGACTGGGATTCACATGTGCACACTTATATGTATAAAATAGATATCCAATAAGAACCTGCTGTATAAAAGAAATAAATTTTAAAAAAATAAAAATAAATAGCATTTAATAAAAGAAAACAGAAAAAAAGTATTTCCCTTCACATAGATGTCTTTATATTAATGAATTATTTCCATGTTTATATCTGCAAATTAAAAAAAAAGAGGAATAAATAAAATCTACCTTGAACCAAAAAGAAAAAAAAGAAGAAAAAAAAAAAAAACAGAACCCACCAGTTATACAGAGGAAAATCGTATCAGGGCACTTGCTCCAGTGGTAAAAAATTCTTAAGTTGGTCAGAGGTGGGAAATCGTTTCCCATGCACTCAGCAGTGCTCCCCCCGACAAGGAGCATCCTCATTGCAAAGCTGGGGGACTGTGTCGAGGCGTCTGTGAGTAAATGTGAGCTGAGCCCCAGTCCTGCTGCAGCTGAACTCTTCCCACCCTATCCAGGTAAAACACCTGAATATGTACAAGCACTTGCAAGCCTAGAGGAAGGGCTGTGGAGCCACACCAGCGACAGCACGCAGGCCGACTTGGTGCCTGCAGGCCAGTCAGGATGGTCCTGGCCCCAGATGCTCTTCTGGAAGATTTCCATTTCCCTGCCTGAGATACCCCTCCTGCCACGGCCCCCACTGCTTTTTTACTTCCTCACCTCTGCCTGGGGAGAAATCCAAGAGGCAGGTATGGATGACACATCCTCTTCTTTAGCAGGTGGCAGCCTGGCAACTCCTGCAAAAAGTCCAGCAGAGCCCAAATCACACTGGGCCACCCACAAAGCCACAGCCCCTCACTCCCTCCCACCACGCCAGCCCCGAAACTGCTGACGGGGCAGAGAATATGGCGTCAGGCACAGCTTCAGGGGCTCTTGCTGACTGGAGAGGTGTTTATATTGACCTCAACCCAGGCACACCTGGGGAGGGCAGGCAGGCAGTGTCAGGCTGCCCAAATCAGCCAATCCTCACCCCTCAGGGGATCACAGTTGCAGAAAATGAACCTTGCTAAACGGGCCAGGCCCAAGGAACAGGTGTGGGCCCTTGAGAGTCAGGCTAGACAAGGGGCTGCAGATGCGGCTACTTTTCTTATCATTTTATCTGGTCCATGAGTGGAAAACAATTTCAAGAAGACACTATCCTAATGAGAGGAACCCAGGAGTCAGCGAGAGGAGTGATGGTGGGTGGAGACAGAGGCCTGGTGCCCTGGCTGCAGTGGAAGTGTCTGGAAGACCAGGCAGAGAGAGACTGCACAGAGTGATAGCCAGCGTCACAGACCTGTCAGAACTGCTGTTTGTTAGTTCAAGTCCTGCTCTGAGGTGTTCTGTGTCAGCTGTGAGCGACAGGTGAGCTGGGGTTTCTCTGCAAGGTGGGCTATGTGCACAGTTCCTGTGTGTCCAGCCTTGCTTGGGTACCTGCCCAGGGGAGCTCTGTATCCTGGGAAGGGCCTGACTATGAGAGCCCCATGGGCTGCTGGGTAGCTGCACAGGGGAGCTCCATACCCAGGGAGGGACATGAACACGAGAGCCCCGTGGGCTGTGGGGATGGGTGGTGCAGCCCAGGTGAGCTCCATATCCTGGGATTGTCCTGACCACGAGAGCCCCATGGGCTGCTGGAGAACTGGTAAAGGATATCAGGACAGTCAGTGAAGCCACCGAGGATATACATCCAGTAGCTCCTATTTCCCACACCCTGCTGCTCATTCTACCATCCACCAGGCCATGGCATTCTGTATTACACTTCAATGATGCCTTCTTCTGTATTCCATTCATCTCAGAGTCACAAGAATTTTTGGCTTGTGAGTGGCAGGACACAACATGCAACAAAACCAATAATGCTGGGCCGTCCTGCCCCAACGGTACAAAAATCCCCACACCATCATTGGGGAAATGACCTCTAAAGACCTAAACGTTCTACCTCTGTAAAAGGGAACCCTCCTTCAATATGCAGATGATGTTCTGATCGCCAGGCCTACTAAAGACGCCTCTAAACTACCTAGCCAAGAAAGGATAGAAGGTGTCCAAGAAAAAGGCTCAAATATCACAGGCTCAGGTGACATGCCTGGGCTTCATTCTCACAGATATTCAGAGAAACGCATCCCAGGATAGGGAAGAAGCCATTTGCAGCCTTACCTTTTCTAAAACTAGAAGACAGCTTAGGGGTTCCTGGGGAGGCCTAGGTTTTCTGCATCTGGATCCCTAACTACAGTCTAATAGCTGGGCCTCTACATGAAACACTGACACGAAAAGATGATGATCCTTTTGTATAGAATCCAGAAGCACCCTTTCAAGAATGGAAAGAGCAGTCAATTTAGACCCTTGCCCAGGAACTCCCTAATTTAGCTAAACCCTTTGACCTTTACATACCTGGTCAATGGTTAATTGCCCTGGGAGCCTTAGTGCAAAAACTGGGACCACTTGAAATGGAGCAACACAAGAATGCCCTTCAGGTATGATAAACTATGGTCACCAAGGGCTTTGCCCACTGACTCATCAGGCCAGGATACTGGGGCATCTAAAAGGCAAGAAATCAGCAGCCCACAAGGCCAGCTCCCTCCTAAGGGAAAAGGACCCCACGTGGTGATCCTAACCACCCATCATGCCCTGAAGTTGCAGGGGTCGCTCTGTGGACACACTGACCTCGAGTGAGGAGGCCCTCCAACTCCAACCACCAGAGAGACAAATGGGGACAACAGGCCCCCAAGATGACTCATGTGACCATCACTTGACCTGGAGTTTCTCTCAGAAAACAACAAGACTGTGCCCCGAAAGAGCAGACTACTGCTTGCAGGACTTACTGCACCCAGAGGGGAGATAATAAGCTTGGCGGGGGAAACGTATATCACGCTTTCACCATAGAAAACCCTACAGACACCGCGGTGATGGTGGCCAATATGACCGGCAGGACTGCTGGCTACTTCTAAAGGCCGTTGACTCAGTGGAAGTCATGGTCCTGGATCACCACTGACCCTGGACTGTCTGGGAGTTGCGCGGGCAGGATTCTGACACATGGTGCTGTTTGTACATTAATTCAGGGACCTAATTAAAGAAAGCACAGACTACTGGTCAGAGCATCTAGGCTGGCAAAAACCGTCAGCCTATGGTCGCCAAACAAATGTGCGGTGGGGTGAAACCTGTCACCTCAGCATCTCTGCGCATCTCTTTCCTGGACCCTTAAAGGTCATTAGAATCTATAACACTTCCAATGCTGGTGCTCATGCGGACGAGAAGTGAGGCAGGAGGCCTTGGGACAATCAATCTCACCTGGAGGCTGATGGGGAGACGTTTTGCCCCTCCCCTCAGGTATCAGGGCTCCCACCACAGCATGAAGCAGTTACAAAAGAGGGGTCTGCACTCTCAACACCCCAAGAATGAGGAACGGAACAAAAAGCAGCGGAGGTGGTCATCTCCGGCAACGTTCATTAAAAATTCCTGGGAGATAAAAAGAGAATCTGGGCAATAAAATAAAGTCTAACCTGCTTTTCCTTTGTGCTTTGTCTAATTTCACGTGTTCCTAGGGTTCCACATGCAGAGGTCCCACACCCGGCACTTCAGACCCGATTTCCTAGTGCAGAATGGCTGGGTCGACACCACAGCTAGCGGGGTCACATGCAGACTCCACGGCATAGAGCCTGAGCTGCAGCCAACCCAGCCCTCGTGACCTCCATCCCCTAACTCCCACTGACGCTGCTGGTATCCCTACACAGCAGCCTAGCCCACAGCCCGTGGGGGACTGCACGCTCTCACCTCTCCATTCTGTTTTCAAAATAAAGTTTCCTTTGCTTCTGAAGCAAACTCAGTCTTGATCTCTTGGCTCCAATGACACTGGGCACGGGGACTCCTGTTGGGGTCCACTCTGGAGGATCAGTAACATAAATTGAGAACATTGTAACTTCAATGAACAGATGTGTAAGCCAAACTGTAGTTAACATAGAGCAGTGTATAATGCTCGGGTAAAATAAGATGTTTCTAAGACTTACATTTGATATTTCCATCACTTTACTATAAGCAAGTTCAGTGAAGACGTCTGTCTTATTTGTCAGGTCAACATTAGAGAAATGAAGTGATTTATTTCCATGGATGTACATCGAATACTCTTGGCTGAAGCTTCAATCTTGTTTTGAATGCTTTTCCATTGAAAAGGATACCTCTCTTTCAGATCCCCCATTTCTGAGAAGTATAAAATCTTATAATTTATTATTACCAAAGGGGAAAGGTAGGAGAAGGGATAAATTAACAGTTTGGGATTAACACATACACACTGCTATGTATAAAATAGATCATCAACAAGGAACTACTGTATAGCACAGGGAACTACACTGAATATTTTGCAATAACCTATAAGGGGAAATAATCTGAAAAAGAATCGATATTTTTATTGACATCATCTATCAATGACAGATAAAATGTAACCTAAGCAAGGCCGATGGTGAATGCTTCTGACCCTGAAGATTTCAATCATCTAAAGTTTGGGCTCTGCCTATTTCCCAAGGCCTTTAATGGACATACGTGTAGCTGTAGCTTAAAAATTCCCCAGTTTGGGGTACGGGGAGGCACTGATTTGGAAAAATCCCTGGTGTTCTCCTTCCATGCAGGGGACCCTTCCTACAGCTAAAACATGCCTGTCACACCTAGAGGATGGTACACCGTTTGATCGGAAAGAGTTTGGAAAAGGCACCTCATCTCCTCATCGCCTGGTGCTCGGGTTCACCCCTCCAGCATATTTCCTGACAATCTCCTCACTTGGGGATATCAGCACCATCAACATCGTGTTGCACACAGTTTGGAATTTTTCCAGATGATGAAGCGGAAGGATGAGAAAAATTTAGAGACAAGTCTTAGGTGTTCGGACAGGCACATGCCACTCTAATTTCCAATCTGGAAGACAAATTCATCAAAGGCTAGAATTGCCCATGGAAACAGAAAAGGTCTAGAGGAAATCCCGCTGTTTTGTGTCCAGTTTCCAAAAACACAAGTTGAAAAATGGAACTCAGGGGCACTAAAATTCATGAAACTGCAGAGTTGAAAATATCTATCGTCGAAAAATGTCTTGAGGTAAGTCCCAGAAAAGGAGTTGTAAGCAAGGGAGAGTGGAAGGAAACTGATTTGAAGAGGTAGAAAGGACTCCCCATTAAAGCACAAGAAAAGGGGCTGAACATCGCCAATGATGCAGTTGGCCCAAAGGGGCGTATGCATTTTTTCTGAATATATTCAAGTAAAGGCCATACACACTTTTAATCCAACCAAACAGGTGGGCACTGGAAATCAATACTACAAAATGTTTCACTTCACATCAGTCAGAAGGGCCATCCACATAAAGTGTAAACACCAGAAATGCAGGACAGGGCGAGGAGAAAAGGGAGCCCTGTGAGGCTGATAGTGGAAATGTTATGTGCCAACGGCCACTCTGGAGAAGTGTATTGTGTTTGCTAAGACATCTAAAAGATGAGCTACAGAGCATAGAGCACTTGCACTCATGGGCGTATACCTTGGGAAAAACAAAAATGGACAGAAAACAGGCACCACAACGTTTACCACCTCTCTGTTAAAAAGGGCCTCCACTTGGATATAACCTAAATGTCCCTGGAAGGATAAAATGGATAAAAGAGATGGGGTACTTATGTAGAGTGGAATATTACTCATCCAGAAATCAATGAAATAAGGCCAGTTGGAACAACTCTGGAGGAGTTACATACGATCATTCTAAGTGACATATGTCAGAAAGAAAAATACACATATCATAAGATGTCACTTAAAGGTGGAATCAAACAGGGCTACACATGAAATAAACTACAAAACAGAAACATAGTCAAATATGTAGAAAATAGACATAAGGCTGCTAAATGGGAAAGGTGGGGAATGGTGAGGTATTATCCAGGAGGTTGAAATTAGCAAATATACAATTCCAAGTACCAAATTGAATAACTGACAAGGCCTACACGGTACCTCAAAGAACTGCACTCAGCCCACTCAAGTCACTGGACAATAATACATATGACTCGTAAGCGTCTGAAAAATAATTTATTGTTGTCTCACAGTACATGAATCAAGTGGATGTACAGCAGCAAAAAACAGAGCTTTGAAAATCAGCTGTAACAAATATAAAAATAAATTTAAAAATATTTATAAAAACGGTGAGACAGACAAAAATTCTTACAACTTTTGTTGAAGGGCTACGATGTAACATGGATTGAACACATGTAGACCCACAGCAGGATGATATATAAGGCTGGAAGCTATGCACGCTAAGAGATGTTAGAGAGGCTGGGTGAGGAAATGCAGACCTTTTAAAGTAATACTGCCTGGTACCCATTCCATGGGTCCCAAATCGGCAGGTTCAAGGGAATCTTCTGACAGCGAAAACATGCCTGCGAAACCGAGATGAATGTACACCGTGTGCTCAGGAAAGGTGTCTAAAATGCACCTCATTTTTGATCTCCTGGTGCTGGGGTTCGCCATTCCAGCCACATTATTAACAATCTCCCCTCTTGGAGAATAAGCACCTTTAACCTCCTGTTTCACACAGTTTGCAATTTGTGCAGAGGATAAATGAGAAGAGGGGGAACCAATGAGAGATAAGCTGTAGGAGTTTTGACAGGCACATGTCACTCTAATTTCCCATTAGGAACAAGAATTAACCAAAGGCTCAGCCTGCCTCCTCAGAACCAGAATAGGGCCAGAAGCAATCCAATAGTTTGGCGGCGAGCTCACAATAAAAGCGAGTTACAAAATGGAGCTCAGGAGCAGACAATTCAAAGACCTGCAAAGATATAAATGATAACCAACGTCCCAAAATATATTCAGGTAAGGCAACGAAGGGGATCTGAATGAGAGGCAGAATTGCAGGAAACATTTTTCAAAAGGTAGATTGTACTCACATTTAAAGCATATGAAAAGCAGCAGAATTTCTAAAATGATGCAGTTGGGCAAAAGTGTGTATGCCTTTTTTTCGTGAATATCTTCAGGAAAAAAACACATACAGAGTTTTTGGCCTACCAAGCAAGCGGGTAATGCAAATCTGCACAACAAAGAAGTCTCAATTTCCACTGCTCAGAAAGGCCATCCAAAAAATGTGTACAAACCAGAAATGCTGGAGAGGCCATGGAGAACAGGGAGCCTAGTCACGCTGATGGGTGGGGTATAAATATCCAAGAGCCACTCTGAAGAAGTGTATGCTGTTTCCTAAAACATTTAAATACAAAGCCCCCGAGCAAAGGGGACTTCAACTCATAGACATGTAACTTGGGAAGACTAAATATCGACAACCCACAGGCACCCCAAAGTTTAGGGCTGCTCTGCATACAAGAACCTCAACTTCGGTACACCTAAAATATCCCAGGAAAAAGAGAAATGCATAAATAACTTGTGGTAATTTTGTACAACGGAATATCACTCAGACGTGAAATCAATGTCATAAGGCCAGTAGCAGCATAAAGAGTGGATTTAGGTATGATGATTCTAAGTGAAGTTAGTCACACAGAAAAAGAATCTTACCATAAGATATCACTTAGAGAGGGAATGTCAACATCACAACACATGTACTAAAGTAAGAAAGAGAACAGTGTCTCACATTTAGAAAACACTCTTATGCCTGTTTAATGGGAAAGGAGAGGTGGGGTGATGCATAAAACCAGAGTTTGATATTAGCACAGGTACCATTCCATAAACCAAATAGAGAATAGACGAGACCTACCCCTTCCTCAGTGAACGGGACTCAAACCCCCTATTCCCCACAGAGGAATATATCTGAATAGTGAGAATCTTAAAACCTATGTATTGATTTGTCTCCATAAGGGAATCAAATGTGTCTACACTGGCATAAACACGTCAGTGAAAATCAGCTCAACCCCATTATAAAAATGAATTTCAAAAACAAACAAAAAAACAGCGAAATTCTTACGCAATTCCTTCAGGGGTTCTGATGAAACCGGGAATGACCCTATCTGCAAATTCAGCTGGATGTGACATAAGTCTGGATACTTGGGACTGAGAGGACTGGTGAGATTGGGAGAGAAAATGCAGACCCTTTAAAGTAGTAATGCATGCCACGATCCCATGGATACCAAATCTCCAGGTAGTAGGGAATATCACTACAGTTATAACATGTATGGGAAACCTAGAGAATGGACACCCTGTGATGGTGAAATGTTTCTAAAAGTCTCCTAATTTTTCCTATCCTTGTGCTCCAGTTTGGCATTCCAACTGCTTTACTATCAATCTCCCAACTTAGGAGAGCCAGCCCCTATAACCTCCTGGTTCGCACAGTTTGCTAATTGTGCAGAGGATGAAAGGGAAGAGGGAGAACCAATCAGAGAGTAGATGTAGGCATTTGGACGGGCACATGTCACTGTAAATTCCCATCAGGAAGAAGAATTAACCAAAGCCTCAGACACCTGCAGGGAAGAGTATAGCCACCCCTGGAACAAGTATAGGTCCTGAAGCAAAATTGTGGATTTGCGGTCAGCTCCCAAAAATGGGATTTGAAAATTGGAGCTCACGGGCACAGCAATTCCCAAACCTACAGTTATAAAGGACTACTGTCTTCCAAAAATCTGTTGAGGGAAGGCAACGAAGCTGACTTGAAAATGAGGCAGAATTGCACAAAACATATTTCAAGAGGTAAATTGGAATCGCCTTTTTTTTTTTTTTTTTTTTTTTTTTTTGCTGTACGCGGGCCTCTCACTGCTGTGGCCTGTCCCGCTGCGGAGCACAGGCTCTGGACACACAGGCTTCGCGGCCACAGCTCGCGGGCCCAGCCGCTCCGTGGCATGTGGGATCTTCCGTGACCGGGGCACGAACCCGCGTCCCCTGCATCGGCAGGCGGACTCTCAACCACTGAGCCACCAGGGAAGCCCTGGAATCGCCTTTAAAGCACAGGAAAAGCATCACAACTTCGACAATGATGCACTTGGCCAAAAAGGTCGTATGCGTTTTCTCCTGAATATATTCAGGAGAAAACGCATACGACCTTTTTGGACAATCAAGCAAGCACGCAATGCAAATCCACACTACAAAGAATTGTCACTTCCCACGGGTTAAAAGGGACATCCGAAAATATGTAAAAACCAGAAAGGCAAGAGGGAGATGACAAGGGCATGAAGCAATATGATCCAAAGTGTCATGAAGGATTGTGATGACAAGCGCATGGAGCATTGTGATGACAAGATTATGTAGCATATTGCTGACAAAGGCATGGAGCATTGTGATGACAAGGTTCATGGAGCACTGTGATGACAAGCGTCATGGAGCATTGTGATTACAGGGGTAATGAAGCATTGGGATGACATGGGCATGGAGCATTTTCATGACAAGAGTCCCGGATCATTGTTTTGTCAGGGTTCATGGATTGTTGTGATGACAGGAGTCATGGAGCATTGTGATGACAGGGGTCATGGAGCATTGTGATGAGAAGGTCAAGGAGCATTGGGCTGAAAACGTTCATGGAGTATTCTGATGACAGGGGCCATGGAGGCTTGTGATGACAAGGTACTGGAGCATTGTGATGAGAAGACCATGGAGACTTGTGATGACAAGTCTCATGGAATATTCTGATGAAAAGGGGCATGGAGCATTGTGATTACAGGGGTCTTGGGGCATTGTGATGACAAGGGCTTGGAGCATTGGGATGAGATGGCCATGGAACGATCTGATGACATGCATCATGGAGCTTTGTGATGACAAGGGCATGGAGCATTGTGATGAAAAAGGCATGGAGCCTTGTCATGACATGGTTCAAGGAGCATACTGAGGGCAAGTGTCAGGGAGCATTGTGATGACAAGTGTATTGAGCATTGTGATGAAAAAGGTCATGGAGCATTGTGATGAGAAGACCATGTATCATTGTGATGACGAGCGTCATGGGACGTTGTGATGATAAGTGTTATGGAACATTTTGATCAGAAGGATTTGGAGCATTGTGATGACAGAGATCATGGAGAATTTTGATTTCATTGTGATGACAATAGCATGAAGCATTTTGATGATGGGCATGGTGCATTGTGATGACCGGGTTCATGGAACATTGAGATGAAAAGGGGCATGGAGCATTGTGATTACAGGGGTCTTGGAGCATTGTGATTAGAAGGGTCATGGAGCCTTGTGATGACAAGGCCATGGAACATCGTGATGGCAGGGGTCATGGAGCATTGTTATGACAGGGTTAATGGAGAATTGTGATGGCAAGGGCATGGAACATTGTGATGAGAAGGCCATGGAGCATTCTGATGACATGTGTCATGGAGCTTTGTGATGACATGTTCATGGAGCTATGTGATGAGAGCGTTCATGGAGCATTGTGATGACAATGACATTGAGCATTTTGATGAAAAGTTCATGGAGCATTGTGGTGACAAATTTCACAGAGCCTTGTGATGATGAGGGCATTGACTTTTGTGGTGACACAGGTCATGGGGTCTTGTGATGATGGGACACACGGAGCATTGTGGTGACTGGGGTCATGTAGCATTGTGATGACAGGAGCATGGAGCATTGGTCTGACAAGTTTCATGGATAATTGTGTTGACAGTGGGCATGGCACATTGTGATGACAAGGGCATGGAGCATTGTGATGACAAGGTCATGGATTATTCTGAAGACAGGTGTCAGGGAGCATTGTGATGGCATATTGCATGTTCCATTGTGATGACAATGGCATGGAGCATTGTGATGCCGAGTGTTATGGAGGATTGTGATGACAAAGGTAATGGAGCATTGTGATGACAAGGGCCATGGAGCATTGTGATGAGAAGGGCATGGAGCATTGTGATGACAACGGCCTTTGAGAATTTTGATGAAAATGTCGTGAAGCATTGTGATGACAAAGGCATGGAGCTTGCTATGACAGGGGTCATGGGACATTGCGATGACAAGTGCATGGAGAATTGTGATGACAAGAGCATGTAACATGGGGATGAGAACTGTCATGGAGCATTGTGATGACAAGGACGTGGAGAATTGTGATGACAAGGGACATGGAGCATTGTGATGACCAGGGCATGGAGCATTGTTATGGCAAGACCGTGGAGCACTGTGATGAGAAGACCATGGATAATTCTGGTGACGAGCATCATGGAGCACTGTAATGACAAGGGGCATGGAGCATTGTGATGATAGGTCTCATGGAGCATTGTGATGACAGGGGTCATGGATCATTGTGATGACAAGGTTCATGGAGTATTCTGATGACAAGCTTGTGCAGTATTGTGATGACAAAGCATTTAACACTGTGATGGGAAGTGTCATGGAACATAGTGATGCCAAGAACGTGGAGAATTGTGATGAAAGGGAACATAGAGCATTGTGATGACCAGGGCATGGAGCATTGTGATGGCAAGACCGTGGAGCACTGTGATGAGAAGACCATGGATAATTGTGATGACGAGCGTCATGGAGCGCTATAATGACAAGCGGCATGGAGCATTGTGTTTACAGGGGTCTTGGAGCATTGTGATGACAAGGGCATGGAGCATTGTGAAGAGAAGGCCATGGAGCATTCTGATGAATGTGTCATGGAGCACTGTGATGACAAGTGCATGGAGCATTGTGATTACAGGGGTCTTGGAGCATTGTGATGAAAAGGGCATGGATCATTGTGATGAAAAAGGCATGGAGCCCTGTAATGCAGTGTTCAAGGAGCATACTGACGACAAGTGTCAGGAAGCATTGTGATGACAAAGATTATGGAGCATAGTGATGAGAAGACCATGGATAATTGTGATTATGAGCATCATGGGGTGTTGTGATGAGAAGTGTTATGGAACATTGTGATCCCAACGGTTTGGAGCATTGTGATGACAGAGGTCATGGAGCATTTTGATTTCATTGTGAGGAAAATAGCCTGAAGAATTATGATAATGGGCATGGTGCATTGTGATGATAGGATTCATGGAGCTTTGAGATGAAAAGGGGCATGGAGCATTGTGATAAAAAGTGTCTTGGAGCATTGTGATGAGAAGTCCATGGAACATTCTAATGACATGCGTCATGGAGCTTTGTGATGACAAGGGCATGGAGCATTGTGATTACAGGGGTCTTGGAACATTGTGATGACAAGTGTCATGGAGCCTTGTGAATGACAAGGCCGTGGAACTTTGTGATGGCAGGGGTCATGGAACATTGTTATGACAGGTGTAATGGATCATTGTGATGAGAAGGACAGGAAGCATTGGTGTGAAATGTTTCATGGATTATTGTGATGAGAGTGGACATGGAGCATTGTGATGACAAGAGCACGGAACACTGTGATACAATGGTCATAGAGGATTGTAATGACAAGGGCATGGAGCATAGTGATGAGAAGGGCATCGAGCATTGTGATGACATGTGTCATGGAGCTTTGTGATGACAAGGGCATGGAGAAATGTGATGAGAAGGTTCATGGAGCATTGTGATGACAATGACATGGAGCATTGTGATGTCAAGTGTCAAGGAGATTTGTGATGACAAAAGTCACGGAGCATTTTGAAGACAAGGGCGTGGTGCATTGTGATGAGAAGGCCAGGGAGCATTTTGATGACAGTGTCATGCAGCAATTTGATGAAAATTGTAATGGAATATTTTGATGACAGGGGTTATAGAACATTGTGATGTCAGGGGTCATGGAGCTTTGGGATAAAAAGTGTCATGGAGGATTTTGATGACAGGGGTTATGGAACATTGTGATATCAGGTGTCATGGAACATTGTGATGATAAGGGGATGTAGCATTGTGATGACAGGGGTCATGGAACATTGTGATTACCGGGTCTTGGAGCATTGTGATGAGAAGGGTCATGGAGCCTTGTGATGACAAGGCCATGGAACATCGTGATGGCAGGGGTCATGGAGCATTGTTATGACAGGGGTAATGGAACATTGTGATGGCAGTGGCATGGAGGATTGTGATGAGAAGTCCATGGAGCATTCTGATGACATGTGTCATGGAGCTTTGTGATGACAACGGCATGGAGCAATGTGATGAATGTGATCATGGAGCATTGTGATGAAAATGACATGGAGCATTGTGATGCCAAGGGTCATGGATCTTTGTGATGACAAAGGTCATGGAGGATTTTGATGACAAGGGCGTTGTGCATTGTGATGAGAAGGGCAGGGAGCATTGTGATGACAGGGTCATGGAGCAATTGGATAAAATGTGTCATGGAACATTTTGATGACAGGGGTTATTGAACATTGTGATGCCAGGGGTCATGGAGCATTTTGATGAAAAGGTTTTGGGAGCATTTTAATGACAGGGGTTATGGAATATTGGGATGTCAGGGGTCATCGAACATTGTGATGATATGTGCATGTACAATTGTGATGACAGGAGTCATGGATCATTGTTATGACAGGGGTGAGGGAGTATTGTGACGAATAGTGATGTAACGTTGTGATATCAGTGGTGAGAGAGCATTTTGATGAGAAGTTCATGGAGCATTGTGGTGACAAGTGTCATGGAGCATTGTGCTGAGAAAGGCAGAGAGGATTGTGATGACAAGGGTCAAAGAGAATTGTGATGAAAAGTTCATGGAGCATTGTGGTTAAAATGGTCACAGAGACTGTTGATGACGAGGGCATGGACCATTGAGATGACAAAGGTCATGAAGCATTGTGATGAATGAAGTCACGGAGCATAGTAATGACAGGGGTCATGGAACAATGTGATAACAAGGGCATGGAGCATTGTGATGACAGGTGTCATGGAGCACTGTGAAGACAAGCATCACGGAGCATTGTGAATACAGTGGTCATGGAGCATTGGGATGACAAGGGCATGGATCATTGTGATGACAAGGGTCATGGAGCATTGGGCTGAATATGTTCATGGAGTATTGTGCTGACAGGGGTCATGGAGCATTTTGATGAGAAGGTCATAGAGCATTGGGCTGAAAATATTCATGGAGTATCGTGATGAAAGGGATCATGGAGCATTATGATGACAAGTTCCTGGAGCACTTTTATGAGAATACAATGGAGACTTGTGATGACAAGTCTCATGGAGCATTCTGATGAAAAGGGACATGGAACATTGTGATAACAGGGGTCTTGGAGCATTGTGATGACAAGGGCATGGAGCATTGTGAGGAGAAGGCCATGGAGCATTCTGATGACATGCGTCATTGAGTTTTGTGACGACAAGAGCATGGAGCATTGTGATTACAGCGGTCTTGGAGCATTGTGATTAAAAGGGCATGGATCATTGTGATGAAAAAGGCATGGAGACGTGTCATGACAGGGTTAATGGAGCAGACTGATGACAAGTGTCAGGGAGCATTGTGATGACAAGTGTACTGAGCATTGTGATGACAAAAGTCATGGAGCATTGTGATGAGAAGACCATGGATAATTGTGATGATGAGCGTCATAGGGTGTTGTGATGATAAGTGTTATGGAACATTGTGATCACAAGGGATTGGAGCATTGTGATGACAGAGGTCATGGAGCATATTAATTTCATTGTGATGACAATAGCCTGAAGCATTATGATGATGAGCATGGTCCATTGTGATGACAGGGTTCATGGAGCATTGAGATGAAAAGTCTCATGGAGCATTTTGATTACAAGGGTCTTGGAGCATTGTGATGACAAGGGCAAGGAGCATTGTGGTGACAGGGCCATGGAACATTCTGATGACATGCGTCATGTAGCTTTTTGATGAAAAGGGCATGGAGCATTTTGATTAGAGGGGTCGTGGAGCATTGTGATGACAAGTGTCATGGAGCCTTGTGATGACAAGGCCGGGGAACATTGTGATGGCAGGTGTCATGGAGCATAGTTATGACAGAGGTAAAGGAGCATTGTGATGAGAAGGGCATGGAGCATTGGTCTGAAATGTTTCATGGATTATTGTGATGAGAGTGGGCATAGAGCATTGTGATGATAAGGGCATGGAACACTATGATACGTGGGTCATGGAGGATTGTAATGACAAGGTCATGGGGCATTGTGATGAGAAGGGCATCGAGCATTGTGATGAGAAGTGTCATGGAGCTTTGTGATGACAAGGGCATTGAGCAATTTTATGAGAGGGTTCATGGAGTATTTTGATGACAATGACATGGAGCATAGTGATGCCAAGTGTCATGGCGCTTTATGATGACAAAGGTTACGGAGCATTTTGATGATAAGTGCATCGTGCAATGTGATGAGAAGGGCAGGGAGTATTTTGATGACAGGGTCATGCAGCAATATGATGAAAAGTGTATTGGAACATTTTGATGACAGGGGTTATAGAATATTGTGATGTCAGGGGTCATGGAACATTGTGATGATAAAGGGATGCAGCATTTCGATGACAGGGGTTATGGGACATTGTGATTACAGGTGTGAGGGAGTATTGTGACGACTAGTGATGGAACACTGTGATATCTCTGGTGAGAGAGCATTTTGATGAGGATTGTATGGAGCATTGTGATTACAAGTTTTATGGAGCATTGCAATGACAAGTTTCTGGACCGTTGTGATGAAAAGTGAATGGCACATTGTGATGATAAGGGTCATGGAATATTTTTCAGACAGAGGCATGGAGCATTGTGATGACAATGGTCACGGAGCATTGTGATGAAAATGGAATGGGGCATTGTGATGAAAAAGGCATGGAGCCTTTTCGTGACAGGGTTCAAGGAGCATTCTGATGACAAGTGTCAGGGAGCATTGTGATGACAAGTGTACTGAGCATTATGATTACAAAGGTCATGGAGCATTGTGATGAAAAGGGCATGGAATTTTGTGATGACAGGCATCATGGAGCATTGTGATGACAAGTGTTATGGAACATTGGGATCACAAGTGTTTGGAGCATTGTGATGACAGTGGTCATGGATCATTTTGATTTCAAGGAGCATGGAGCATTTTGATGACAAGGGCATGAAGCAATGTGATCCCAAGGTTCATGGAGGATTTTGATGACAATGGAAATGGAGTATTGTGATGAAAAGTGCATAGAGCATTGTAATGACAAGGTCATGTAGCATTTTGCTGACAAAGTCATGGAGCATTGTGATGACAGGTGTCATGGAGCACTGTGATGACAAGCGTCACGGAGCATTGTGAATACAGGGGTCATGGAGCTTTGGGATGACAAGGTCATGGATCATTGTGATGACAAGGGTCATGGAGAATTGGGCTGAATATGATCATGGAGTATTGTGATGACAGGGGTCATGGAGCATTGTGATGACAGAGGTAATGAAGAATTTTGATTTCATTGTGCTGACAATATCAAGAAGCATTATGATGATGGGCATGATGCATTGTGATGACAGGGTTCATGGAGCATGGAGATGAAAAGGGGCATGGAGCATTGTGATTACAGAGGTCTTGGAGCACTGTGAGGACAAGGGCATGCAGCATTTTGATGAGAAGGCCATGGAACATTCTGATGACATGTGTCATGGAGCTTTGTGATGAGAAGGGAATAGAGCATTGTGATTACAGGGGTCTTGGAGCATTGTGATGACAAGTGTCATGGAGCCTTGTGATGACAAGGCCATGGAACATCGTGATGCAAGGGGTCTTGGAGCATTGTTATGACAGGGGTAATGGAGCATAGTGATGAGAAGGGCATGGAGCATTGTGATTACAAGGTTTATGGAGCAATACCATGACAAATTTGTGGACCGTTGTGATGAAAAGCCCGTAGCACATTGTGATGACAAGTTTCATGGAGCATTTTTCTGACAAAGGCATGGAGCATTTTGATGACAAGGGTCATGGAGCATTGTGGTTATAAAGGTCACAGAGCCTTGTGCTGATGCAGGCAAGGAGCATTGTGATGACAAATGTTATGAAGCATTGTGATGACTGGAGTCACGGATCATTGTGTTGACAGGGGTCATGGAGCATTGTGATGACAAGGGCATGGAGCATTGTGGTGACAGGGGCATGGAGCATTGTTCTGACAAGTTTCATAGATTATTGTGATGACAGTGGACATGGTGCATTGTGATGACAAGGGCATGGATTATTGTGATGAGAAGTTCATGGAGTATTGTGAAGACAGGTGTCAGGGAGCATTGTGATGACATATGTCATGGTCCATTGCAATGACAATGGCAGGGAGCATTGTGATGCCAAATGTAATGGAGGATTTTGATGACAAATATAATGGAGCATTGTGATGACTAGGGCTTGGAGCTTTATGATGACAAGGGCCGTTGAGAATTTTCAAAACAAGGTCGTCAAGCATTGTTATGACAATGTCCTAGAGCACTGTGATGAGAAATCCATAGAGAGTTGTTATGACAAATCTCATGGAGCATAGTGATGAAAACGGGCATGGAGCATTGGGATTACAGGGGTCTTGGAACATTGTGATGACATGGGCATGGAGCATTGTGAGGAAAAGGCCAAGGAGCATTCTGAAGACATGATTCATTGAGCTTTGTGATGACACGGGCATGGAGCATTGTGTTTAAAGGGGTCTTGGTGCATTGTGATGAAAAGGGGATGGATCATTTTGATGAAAAAGCCATGAAGCCCTGTCATGACAGGGTTCAATGAGCATACAGACAACAAGTGTCAGGGAGCATTTTGATGACAAGTGTATTGAGCATTGTGATGACAAAGTCATGGAGCATTGTCATGAGAAGACCACGGATAATTGTGATGATGAGCGTCATGGGGCACTGTGAGGACAAGTGTTATGGAACATTGTGATCACAAGGGTTTGGAGAATTGTTAAGACTGATGTCTTGGAGCATTTTGATTTCATTGGGATGACAGTAGCATGAAGCATTATGATGATGGGCATGGTGAATTGTGATGACAGGGGTCTTGGAGCATTGTGATGACAAGGGTCATGGAGCATTGTGCTGAGAAAGGCATAGAGCATTGTGATGACAAGGATCAAAGAACTTTGTGATGACAAGTCTCATGGAGCACACTGATGAAAAGTGGCATGGAGCATTGTGATTACAGGGGTCTTGGAGCACTGTAATGAAAAGTGCATGGTGTATTTTGATGAGAAGACCATGGAACATTCTGATGACATGTGTCATGGAGCTTTGTGATGACAACGGCATGGAGCATTGTGATTACAGGGGTCTTGGAGCACTGTGATGGCAAGTGTCATGGAGCCTTGTGATGACTAGGCCGTGGAACACTGTGATGACAGGGGTCATGGAGCATTGTTATGACAGTGGTAATGGAGCATTGTGATGAGAAGGGCATGGAATATTGGTCTGAAATATTTTATGGATTATTGTGATGAGACTGGGCATGGAGCATTGTGATGACAAGGGCACGGAACACTGTGATACATGGGTCATGCAGGATTTTAATGACTAGGGCATGGAGCATTGTGATGAGAAGGGCATCGAGCATTGTGATGACAAGTGTCATGGAGCTTTGTGATGACAAGGGCATGGAGCAATGTGATGAGAGGGTTCATGGAGCACTGTGATGACAATGACATGGAGCATTGTGATGCCAAGGGTCATGGAGCTTTGTGATGACAAGTCAAGGAGCATTTTGATGACAAGGGAATGGTGCATTGTGATGAGAAGTGCAGGGAGCATTTTGATGACCGGATCATGCAGCAATTTGATGAAAAGTGAAATGGAACATTTTAATGGCAGGGGTTATAGAACATTGTTATGTCAGGGTTCTTGGAACTTTGGGATGAAACGGGTCATGGAGCATTTTGATGACAGGTGTTATGGAACATTGTTATGTCAGGGGTCATGGAACATTGTGATGATAAGGGGATGTAGCATTGTGATGACAGGGTCATGGAACATTGTGATTACAGGGGTGAGGGAGTATTGTGATGACTAGTGATGGAACATTGTGATATCTCTGGTGAGAGAGCATTTTGATGAGATGTGCATGGACCATTGTGATTGCAAAGTTTATGGAGCATTGCAATGATAAGATTGTGGACCTTTGTGATGAAATGTGCGTGGCACATTGTGATGACAATGGTCATGGAGCATTGTTCTCACAAAGAAATGGAGCATTGTGATGACAATGGTCACAGTGAATGGTGATGAAAAGTTCATGGAGCATTGTGGTTACAAATGTCACAGAGCCTTGTGATGACGCGGGCATGGACCATTGTGATGAGAAACGTTATAAAGCGTTGTGATGACTGGAGTCACGGAGCATTGTGATGACAGGGGTCATGGAGCATTGTGATGACAAGGGCATGGAGTATTGTGATGACAGGGAATGGAGCATTGGTCTGACAAATTTCATAGATTATTGTGATGCCAGTGGGCATGGAGCATTGTGATGAGAAGGTCATGGAGTATTGTGAAGAGAGATGTCAGGGAGCATTGTGATGACATATGTCATGGTCCATTGCGATGACAATGGCATGGAGCACTGTGATGCCAAATGTAATGGAGGATTGTGATGACAAATATAATGGAGCATTGTGATTATTAGGGCTTGGAGCATTATGATGACAAGGGCCATTGAGAATTTTCATGACAAAGTCGTGAAGCATTGTGCTGACAATTTCCTGGAGCATTGTGATGACAAAATTATGGAGCCTTGTGATGACAAGTCTCATGAGCATACTGATGAAAAGGGGCATGGAGCATTGTGGTTACAGGGGTCATGGAACATTGTGATGACAAGGGCATGGAACATTGTGAGGAGAAGACCAAGGAGCATTCTGATGGCATGCGTCATTGAGCTTTGTGATGACAAGAGCATGGAGCATTGTGATTACATGGGTCTTGGAGCATTGTGATGAAAAGAGCATGGATCATTGTGATGAAAAAGGCATGGAGCCTTGTCATGACAGGGTTCAAGGAGCATACAGACAACAAGTGTCAGGGAGCATTTTGATGAAAAGTGCATTGAGCATTCTGGTGACAAAAGTCATGGAGCATTGTGATAATAAGACCATGGCTAATAGTGATGACGAGCATCATGGATCATTGTGATGACAAGTGATATGGAATATTGTGATCACAAGGGCTTGGAGCATTGTTATGACAGAGGTCATGGAGCATTTTGATTTCATTGTGATGACAATAGCATGAAGTATTATGATGATGGGCATGGTGCATTGTGATGACAGGGTTCATGGAACATTGAGATGAAAAGGGGCATGGAGCAATGTGATTACAGAGTTCTTGGAGTGTTGTGATGAGAAGGGTCATGGAGCCTTATGATGACAAGGCCGCGGAACATCGTGATGGCAGGTGTCATGGAGCATTTTTATGACAGGGGTAATGGAGCATTGTGATGGCAAGCACATAGAGCCTTGTGATGAGAAGGCCATGGAGCATTCTGATGACATGTGACATGGAGCTTTGTGAAGACAAGGGCATGGAGCAATGTGATGAGAGCGTTCATGGAGCACTGTGATGACAATGACATGGAGCACTGTGATGCCAAGGGTCATGGATCTTTGTGATGACAATGTTTATGGAGCATTGTGATGACAAAATTGTGGAGCACTGTGATGACAAGCGCATGGTGCATTGTGATGACCTGTGTCATGGAGCATTGTGCTGACAAGCACATGGAGCATTGTGATGACAAGGGTCATGGAGAATTGTGCTGAGAAAGGCATAGAGCATTGTGATGACAAGGGTCAAAGAGCATTGTGATGAAAAGTTCATGGAGCATTGTGGTTAAAATGGTCACAGAGACTGTTGATGACGACGGCATGGACCATTGTGATGACAAAGGTCATGAAGCATTGTGATGACTGGAGTCACGGAGCATTGTGATGACAGGGGTCAGGGAGCATTGTGATAAAAAGGGCATGGAGCATTGAGATGACAAGGGCATGGATCATTGTGATGAACAGGTCATGCAGTATTGTGAAGACAGGAGTCAGGGAGCATTGTGATGACATATGTAATGGCCCTTTGTGATGACAATGGCATGGAGCATTGTGATGCCAAGTGTCATGGAGGATTCTGATGACAAAGGTAATGGAAGATTGTGATGACAATGGCTTAGAGCCTTTGGATGACATGGGTAAGTTAGCATTGTTCTGACAAGTGCATGGGGAATTGTGATGACAAGGGTCATGGAGCATTCTGATGACAAGCTTCTGGAGTATTTTGATGACAATGGCATGGAGCATTGTGATTAAAATGGCATGGGGCATTGTGTTGAAAAAGGCATGGAGCCTTTTCCTGAGAGGGTTCAAGGATCATTCTGATGACAATGTCAGGGAGCATTGTGATGACATGTATATTGAGAATTGTGATGACAAAAGTCATGGAGCATTGTGATAAAAAGGGCATGGAGTATTGTGATGACAGGCATCATGGAGCGTTGTGATGACAAGTGTTATGGAACATTGTGATCACAAGGGTTTGGAGCATTGCGATGACAGAGGTCATGGATCATTTTGATTTCAAGGAGCATGGAGCATTGTGATGACAAGGGCATGAACCAATGTGATCCCAAGGTTCATGGAGGATTGTGATGACAATGGAAATGGAGTTTTGTGATGACAAGTGCATAGAGCATTGTAATGAAAATGTCATGTAGCATTTTGCTGACAAAGGCATGGATCATTGTGATGACATGTGTCATGGATCATTGTGATGACAAGCGTCATGGAGCATTGTGAATACAGGGGTCATGGAGCATTGGGATGACAAGGGCATGGATCATTGTGATGACAAGTGTCATGGAGCACTGGGCTGAAAATGTTCATGGAGTGTTGTGATGACAGGGATCATGGAGCATAGTGATGTGTAGGGAATGGAGCATTGTGATAACAAGAGTCCCAGATCATTGTGTTGTCAGGAGTCATGGAGTGTTGTAATGACAGTGGTCATGGAGCATTGTGATGATATTGGCCATGGAGAATTGTGATGTGTAGGTCGTGGAGCATTGGGCTGAATATATTAATGGATTATTGTGATGACAGGGGTCATGGAGCATTGTGATGACAAGGGAATGGAGAATGGTGATGACAAGGTCCTGGAGAATTGTGATGAGATGACGATGGAGACTTCTGATGACAAGTCTCACGGAGCATTCTGATGAAAAGGGGCATGGAGCATTGTGATTACTGGGGTCTAGGAGCATTGTGATGACTAGGGCATGGAGCATTGTGATGAGAAAGCCATGGAGCATTCTGATGACATGCTTCATGGAGTTTTGTGATGACAAGGACATGGAACATTGTGATTACACTGATCTTGGAGCACTGTGATGAAAAGTGGACGGATCATTGTGATGAAAAATGCATGGAGCCTTGTCATGGCAGTGTTCAAGGAGCATACTGACGACAAGTGTCAGGGAGCATTGTGATGACAAGTGTATTGAGCCTTGTGATGACAAAGGTCATGGAGCATTGTGATGAGAATACCATGGATAATTGTGATGATGAGCGTCATGTGGATTTGTGATGATAAGTGTTATGGAACATTGTGATCACAAGGGTTTGGAGCATTATGATGACAGAGGTCATGGATAATTTTGATTTCATTGTGATGACAATAGCCTGAAGCATTATGATGATGGTCATGGTGCATTGTGATGACAGGGTTCATGGAGCATTGAGATGCAAAGGGGCATGGAGCATTTTGATTACAGGGGACATGGAGCATTGTGATGACAAGGGCATGGAGCATTGTGATGAGAAGGCCATGGAACATTCTGATGACATGTGTCATGGAGCTTTGTGAAGAAAAGGGCATGGAGCATTGTGATTACAGGGGTCTTGGAGCATTGTGATGAGAAGTGTCATGGAGCCTTGTGATGACAAGGCCGTGGAACATTGTGTTGGCAGGGGTAATCAGCATTGTTATGACAGAGGTAATGGGGCATTCTGATGAGAAGGGCATTGAGCATTGGCCTGAAATGTTTCATGGATTATAGTGAGGAGAGTGGGCATGGACCATTGTGATGACAAGGGCACGGAACACTGTGATACATGGGTCTTGGAGGATTGTGATGAAAAGGGCATGGAGCATTTTGATGAGAACGGCATAGAGCATTGTGATGACAAGTGTCATGGAGCTTTGTGATGACAAGGGCATGGAGCAATGGGATGAGAGGTTTCATGGACCATTTTGATGACAATAATATGGAGCATTGAGATGCCAAGGGTCATGGAGCTTTGTGATGACAACGGTCATGGAGCATTTTGATGACAAGCGTGTGGTGCATTGTGATGAGAAGGAGAGGGAGCATTTTGATGACAGGGTCATGCAGCAATTTGATGAAAAGTGTAATGTAATATTTTGATGACAGGGGTTACAGAACATTGTGATGCCATGGGTCAAGGAGCTTTGGGCTGAAAAGTGTCATGGAGCATTTTGATGACAGTGGTTATGGAATATTGTGATGTCAGGGGTCATGGAACATTTTGATTACAGGGTTGAGGGAGGATTGTGATGACTAGTGATGGAACATTGTGATATCTCAGGTGAGAGAACATTTGGATGAGAAGTGCATGGAGCATTGCGAATACAAGATTTATGGAGCATAGCGATGACAAGGTTGTGGATCATTGTGATGAAAAACGCGTGGCACATTGTGATGACAAGGGTCATGGAACATTGTTCTGACAAAGGCATGGAGCATTGTGATGACAAGGGTCCCGGAGCATTGTGATGAAAATTTCATGGAGCATTGTGGTTACAAAGGACACAGAGCCTTGTGATGATGCGGGCATGGATCGTTGTGATGACAAACGTTATGAAGCATTGTGATGACTGGAGTCACGGAGCATTGAGATGACAGGGGTCATGGAGCATTGTGATGACAGGGACATGGACCGTTGTGGTGACAATTTTCAGAGGTTATTGTGATGACTAGTGGACATGGTGCATTGTGATGACAAGGGCATGGATCATTGTGATGAGAGGGGCATGGAGCACTGGTCTGACAAGTTTCATTGATTATTTTGATGACAGTGGACATGGTTCATTGTGATGACAAGGGCATGGATCATGGTGATGAGAAGGTCATGGAGTATTGTGAAGACAGGTGTCAGGGAGCATTGTGATGACATATGTCAGGGTCCATTGCGAAGAAAATAGAATGGAAAATTGTGATGCCAAATGTAATGGAGGATTGTGATGAGAAATAAAATGGGGCATTGTGATGACTAGGTCTTGGAGCACTATGATGACAAGGGCCATTGAGAATTTTCATGACAAGGTCGTGAAGCATTGTGATGACAAGGTCCTGGAGCATTGTGATGAGAAAACCATGGAGCCTTGTGATGACAAGTCTCATATAGCATACTGATGAATAGGGGCATGGACCATTGTGATTACAGGGGTCTTGGAACATTGTGATGACAAGGGCATGGAGCATTGTGAAGAGAAGGCCAAGGAGCATTGTGAAGACATGCGTCATTGAGCTTTGTGGTCACCAGCGCTTGGATCACTGAGATTACAGGGGTCTTGGAGCATTGTGATGAAAAGGGCATGGAACATTGTGATGAAAAATGCATGGAGCCTTGTCATGACAGGGTTAAAGGAGCATACAGACAACAAGTGTGAGGGAGCATATTGATGACAAGTGTATTGAGCATTGTGATGACAAAGGTCATGGAGCATTGTGATGAGAAGGCCATGGAGCATTCTGATGACATGTGTCATGGAGCTTAGTGATGACAAGGGCATGGAGCAATGTGATGCCAAGGGTCATGGATATTTCTGATGACAAGGGTCATGGAGCATTTTGATGACAATTGCGTTGTGCATTGTGATGAGAAGTGCAGGGAGCATTGTGATGACAGGGTCATGGAGCAATTTGATGAAAAGTGTCAAGGACCATTTTGATGACACGGGTTATGGAACATTGTGATGTCAGGTGTCATCGAACATTCTGATGATAAGTGCATATAGCATTGTGATGAGAGGAGTCATGGAACATTGTGATGACAGGGGTGAGGGAGTACTGTGTCAAATAGTGATGTAACATTGTGATATCAGTGGTGAGAGAGCATTTTGATGAGAAGTGCAAGGATCATTGTGATGACAAGGTTTGTGGAGCATTGTGATGACAAGATTGTGGAGCACTGTGATGACAAGCGCATGGTGCATTGTGAATACATGTGTGATGGAGCATTGTGCGGACAAGCGCATGGTGCTTTGTGATGACAAGGGTCATGGAGCATTGTGCTGAGAAAGGCATAGAGCATTGTGATGACAAGTGTCAAAGAGCATTTTGATGAAAAGTTCATGGAGCATTGTGGTTAAAATGGTCAGAGAGACTGTTGATGACGAGGGCATGGACCATTGTGATGACAAAGGTCATGAAGCATTGTGATGACTGGAGTCACGGGGAATTGTGATGACAAGGGTCATGGAGCATTGTGATAACAAGGGCATGGAGCATTGTGATTACAATGGCATGGAGCATTGCTCTAATAAGTTTCATGGATTATTGCGATGACAGTTGGAATGGCGCATTGTGATGACAAGGGCATGGAGCATTGTGATGAGCAGGTCATGCAGTATTGTAAATACAGGTGTCAGGGAGCATTGTGATGACATATGTAATGGCCCATTGTGATGACAATGGCATGGAGCATTGTGATGCGGAGGGTCATGGAGCTTTGTGATGACAAAGGTCATGGAGCATTTTGATGACAAGGGTGTGGTGCATTGTGATGAGAAGGGCAGGGAGCATTTTGATGACAAGGTCATGCAGCAATTTGATGAAAACTGTAATGGAACATTTTGTTGACAGGGGTTATAGAACATTGTGATGCCAGGGGTCATGGAGCTTTGGGATGAAATGGGTCATGGAGCATTTTGATGACAGGGGTTATGGAACATTGTGATGTCGGGGGTCATGGATCACTGTGCTGATAAGGGGATGTAGCATTGTGATGACAGGGGTCATGGAACATTGTGATAAGAGGGGTGAGGGAGGATTCTGATGACTAGTGATGGAACATTGTGATATCTCATGTGAGAGAGCCTTTGGATGAAAAGTGCATGGAGCATTGTGGTTACAAGGTTTATGGAGCATAGCGATGACAATGTTGTGGATCATTGTGATGAAAAGCGCATGGCACATTGTGATGACAAGTGTCATGGAGCATTGTTCTGACAAAGGCATGGAGCATTGTGATGACAAGTGTGACAGAGCATTGTGATGAAATGTTCATGGAGCATTGGGGTTACAAAGATAACAGAGCCTTGTGATGACGCGGGCATGGACCGTTGTGATGATAAACGTTATGAAGCATTGTGATGACAGGAGTCAGGGAGCGTTGTGATGACAGGGGTCATGGAGCATTTTGATGACAAGGGCATGGAGCATTGTGATGACAAGGGCATACAGTATTGTGAAGACAGGTGTCAGGGAGCATTGTGATGACATATGTCATGGTCCATTGCGATGACATTGGCAGGGATCATTGTGATGCCAAATGTAATGGAGGATTGTGATGACAAATATAAAGGAGCATTGTAATGGTTAGGGCTTGGAGCATTATGATGACAAGGTCCATTGAAAATTTTCATGACAAGGTCGTGAAGCATTGTGATGACAAGTTGCTGGAGCATTGTGATGACAAAATCATGGAACCTTTTGATGACAAGTCTCATGGAGCATAATGATGTAAAGGGGCTTGGAGCGTTCTGATTATAGGGGTCTTGGAACATTGTGATAAGAAGGGCATGGAGCTTTGTGATGACAAGGGCATGGAGCATTGTTCTAATAAGTTTCATGGATTATTGTGATGAAACTTGGAATGGCGCATTGTGATGACAAGGGCATGGAGAATTGTGATGACCAGGTCATGCAACATTGTGAAGAGAGATGTCAGGGAGCATTGTGATGACATATGTAATGGCCCAATGTGATGACAATGGCATGGAGCATTGTGATGCCAAGTGTCATGGAGGATTCTGATGACAAAGGTAATGGAGCATTGTGATGACAATGGCTTGGAGCATTGTGATGACAAGGGTCAGGGAGCATTGTGCTGACAAGTGCATGGAGAATTGTGATGACAATGGTCTGGAGCATTCTGATGACAAGCTTGTGGAGTATTTTTTTTTTTGAATGAGTAGGTCAAAAATGTCCCCTCATCATTATTACTTGTGCTCATTTTTTTAAATTTTATTTTATTTTATTTTTTTGCTTTATAACAAATTTAATCAGTTATACATATACATATGTTTCCATATCCACTTTTGGAGTATTCTGATGACAATGGCATGGAGCATTGTGATGAAAGTGGCATGGGGCTTTGTGATGAAAAAGGCATGGAGCCTTTTCGTGACAGGGTTCAAGGAGCATTCTGACGACAAGTGTCAGGGAGCATTGTGATGACAAGTGTATTGAGAATTGTGATGACAATGGTCATGGAGCATTGTGATGAAAAGTGCATGGAGTATTGTGATGACAGGCATCATGGAGCGTTGTGATGACAAGTGTTATGAAACTTTGTGATCACAAGGGTTTGGAGCATTGTGATGACAGAGTTCATGGATCATTTTGATTTCAAGGAGCATGGAGCATTGTGATGACAAGGACATGAAGCAATGTGATCCCAAGGTTCATGGAGGATTGTGATGACAATGGTAATGGAGTATTGTGATGACAAGGGCATAGAGCATTGTAATGACAAGGTCATGTAGCATTTTGCTGACAAAGTCATGGAGCATTGTGATGACAGGTGTCATGGAGCACTGCAATGACAAGCGTCACGGAGCATTGTGAATACAGGGGTCATGGAGCATTGGGATGAAAAGGGCATGGATCCTTTTGAAGAAAAGGTCCATGGATCATTGGGATGAAAATGTTCATGGAGTATTTTGATGACAGGTGTCATGGAGCATTGTGATTACAGGGGTCTTGGGGCATTCTGAAGACAAGAGTCCTGGATCATTGTGTTGTCAGGTTTCATGGAGTGTTGTGATGACAGTGGTAATGGAGCATTGTGATGATATTGGTCATGGCACATTGTGATGAGAAGGTCATGGAGCATTGGGGTGAAAATGTTCATGGAATATTGTGATGAATGGTGTCATGGAGCATTGTGATGACAAGGGAATGGAGCGTGGTGATAATAAGGTCCTGGAGCATTGTGATGAGAAGACCATGGAGACTTGGGATGACAAGTCTCATGGAGCATTCTGATGAAAAGTTGCATGGAGCCTTCTGATTACAGGGGTCTTGGATCATTGTGATGACAAGGGCATGGAGCACTGTGAGGAGAAGGCCATGGAACATTCTGATGACATGCGTCATGGAGCTTTGTGATGACAGTGGCATGGAGCATTGTGATTACAGGGGTCTTGGAGCATTGAGATGACAAGGGTCATGGAGCCTTGTGATGACAAGGCCTTGGAAAATTGTGATGGCAGGGGTCATGGAGCATTGTTATGACAGAGGTAATGGAGAATTGTGATGAGAAGGGCATTGATCATTGGTCTGAAATGTTTCATGTATTATTGTGATGAGAGTGGGCATGGAGCATTGTGATAACAAGGGCACGTACACTGTGATACATGCGTCATGGGGGGTTGTAATGAAAAGCGCATGGAGCATTGTGATGAGAAGGGCATCGAGCATTGTGATGACAAGTGTCATGGAGCTTTGTGATGACAAGGGCATGGAGCAATGTGATGAGAGGGTTCATGGAACATTGTGATGACAATGACATGGAACATTGTGATGCCGAGGGTCATGGAGCTTTGTGATGACAAAGGTCATGGAGCATTTTGAGGACAAGTGTGTGGTGCATTGTGATGAGAATGGCAGGGAGCATTTTGATGAGAGGGTCATGCAGCAATTTGATGAAAAGTGTAATGGAAACTTTTGATGACAGGGTTTATAGAATATTGTGATGCCAGGGGTCATGGAGCTTTGGGATGAAAAGGGTCATGGAACATTTTGATGACAGGCGTTATGGAACACTGTGATGTCAGGTGTCAGGGATCATTGTGCTGATAAGGGGATGTAGCATTGGGATGACAGGGGTCATGGAACATTGTGATAACTGGGGTGAGGGAGGATTGTGATGACTAGTGATGGAACATTGTGATATCTCATGTGAGAGAGCATTTGGATGAGAAGTGCATGGAGCATTGTGATTACAAGGTTTATGCAGCATAGCGATGACAAGGTTGTGGATCATTGTGATGAAAAGCGCATGGCACATTGTGATGACAAGGGTCATGGAGCATTGTTCTGACAAGGACATGGAGCATTGTGATGACAAGGGTCACGGAGCATTGTGATGAAAATTTCATGGAGCATTGTGATGCCAAGTGTCATGGAGGATTCTAATGACAAAGGTAATGGAGCATTGTGATGACAAGGGTTTGGAGCATTGTGATAACAAGGGTCAGGGAGCATTGTGCTGACAAGTGCATGGATAATTGTGATGACAAGAAACATGGAGCATTCTGATGACAAGCTTGTGGAGTATTGTGACGACAATGGCTTGGAGCATTGTGATGAAAAGTGCATGGAGCATTGTGATGAAAAAGGCATGAAGCCATTTCATGACAGGTTTCAAGGAGCATTCTGATGACAAGTGTCAGGGAACATTGTGATGACATGTGTATTGATAATTGTGATGAAAAAGATCATGGAGCATTTTGACGAAAAGGGCATAGAGTATTGTGATGACAGGAATCATGGAGCGTTGTGATGACAAGTGTTATGGAACATTGTGATCACAAGTGTTTGGAGCATTGCGATGACAGAGGTCATGGATCATTTTGATTTCCAGGAGCATGGAGCATTGTGATGACTATGGCATGAAGCAATGGGATCCCAAGGATCTTGGAGGATTGTGATGACATTGCTAAAGGAGTATTGTGATGACAAGCGCATAGAGCATTGTAATGACAAGGTCATGTAGCATTTTGCTTACAAAGGCATGGAGCATGGTGATGACAGGTGTCATGGAGCACTGTGATGACAAGCATCACGGAGCATTGTGAATACAGTGGTCATGGAGCATAGGGATGACAAGGGCATGGATCCTTGTGATGACAAGTGTCATGGAGCATTGGGCTGAAAATGTTCATGGAGTATTGTGATGACAGGGGTCATGGGGCATTGTGATTACAGAGGTCTTGGAGCATTTTGATGACAAGAGTCCCGGATGATTGTGTTGTCAGGTGTCATGGAGTGTTTTGATGACAGTGGTCATGCAGCATTGTGATGATATTGGTCATGGAGCATTGTGATGAGAAGGTCATGGAGCAAAGGGCTAAAAATGTTCATGGAGCATTGAGATGACAGGTGTCATGGAGCATTGTGATGACAAGGGAATGGAGCATGGTGATGACAAGGTCCTGGAGCATTGTGATGAGATGACCATGGAGACTTGTGATGACAAGTCTCATGGAGCATTCTGATGAAACGGGGCATGGAGCATTGTGATTACAGGGGTCTTGGAGCATTGTGATGACAAGGGCATGGAGCACGGTGAGGAGAAGGCCATGGAACATTCTGATGACATGCGTCATGGAGCTTTGTGATGACAATGGCATGGAGCATTGTGATTCCAAGGGTCATTGAGCTTTGTGATGACAAAGGTCATGGAGCATATTGATGCCAAGGGTGTGGTGCATTGTTATGAGAAGGGCAGGGAGCATTTTGATGACAGGGTCATGCAGCAATTTGATGAAAAGTGTAATTGAACATTTTGTTGACAGGGTTTATAGAACATTGTGATACCAGGGGTCATGGAGCTTTGGGATGAAATGTGTCAAGGAGCACTTTGATGACAGGGGTTATGGAATATTGTGATGTCAGGTGTCATGGAACACTGTGCTGATAAGTAGAAGTAGCATTGTGATGACAGGGGTCATGGAACATTGTGATTACAGGGGTGAGGGCGGAGTGTGATGACTAGTGATGGAACATTGTGATATCTCATGTGAGAGAGCCTTTGGATGAAAAGTGCATGGAGCATTGTGATTACAATGTTTATGGGGCATAGCGAAGACAATGTTGTGGATCATTGTGATGAAAATCACATGGAACATTGTGATGACAAGGGTCATGGAGCATTGTTCTGACAAAGACATGGAGCATTGTGATGACAAGTGTCACAGAGCATTGTGATGAAAAGTTCATGGAGCATTTGGGTTACAAAGGTCACAGAGCCTTGTGATGACGCGGGCATGGACCGTTTTGATGACAAACGTTATGAAGCATTGTGATGACTGGAGTCAGGAAGCGTTGTGATGACAGGGGTCATGGAGCATTTTGATGACAAGGGCATGGAGCTTTGTGATGACAGGGGCATGGAACATTGGTCTGACATGTTTCCTAGATTATTGTGATGACAGTGGACATGGTGCATTGTGATGACAAGGGCATGGAGCATTGTGATGAGAAGGCCAGGGACTATTGTGAAGACAGGTGTCAGGGAGCATTGTGATGACATATGTCATGGTCCATTGCGATGACAATGGCAGGGAGCATTGTGATGCCAAATATAATGGAGGATTGTCATGACAAATATAATGGAGCATTGTGATGACTAGGGCTTGGAGCATTATGATGACAAGGGCCATTGAGAATTTTCATGACAATGTCGTGAAGCATTTTTATGACAAGTTCCTGGAGCACTGTGATGAGAAAACCATGGAGCCTTGTGATGACAAGTCTCATGGAGCATACTGATGAAAAAGGGCATGGAGCATTCTGATTAGAGGGGTCTTGGAACATTGTGATAACAAGGGCATGGAGCTTTGTGATGAAAAGGGCATCGAGCATTGGTCTAATAAGTTTCATGGATTATGGTGATGACAGTTGGAATGGCGCATTTTGATGACAAGGGCATGGAAATTTGCGATGACCAGGTCATGCAATATTGTGAAGAGAGGTGTCAGGGAGCATTGTGATGACATATGTAATGGCCCAATGTGATGACAATGGCATGGAGTATTGTGATGCCAAGTGTCATGGAGGATTCTGATGACAAAGGTAATGGAGCATTGTGATGACAATGGCTTGGATCATTGTGATGACAAGGGTCAGGGAGCATTGTGCTGACAAGTGCATGGAGAATTGTGATGACAATGGTCATGGAGCATTCTAATGACAAACTTGTGGAGTATTTTGTTGACAATGGCATGGAGCATTGTGATGAAAATGGCATGGGGCTTTGTGAAGAAAATGGCATGGAGCCTTTTCGTGGCAGGTTTTAAGGAGCATTCTGACGACACGTGTCAGGGAGCATTGTGATGACAAGTGTATTGAGAATTGTGATGACAACGGTCATGGAGCATTGTGATGAAAAGGGCATGGAGTATTGTGATGACAGGCATCATGGAGCGTTGTGATGAAAAGTGTTATGGAACATTGTGTTCACAAGGGTTTGGAGCATTGTAATGACAGAGGTCATGGATCATTTTGATTTCAAGGAGCATGGAGCATTGTGATGACAAGGGCATGAAAGAATGTGATCCCAAGTTTCATGGAGGATTGTGATGACAATGGTAATGGAGTATTGTGATGACAAGCACATAGAGCATTGTAAAGACAAGGTCATGAAATATTTTGCTGACAAAGGCATGGAGCATTGTGATGACAGGTGTCATGGAGCACTGTGATGACAAGCGTCACGGAGCATTGTGAATAAAGGGGTCATGGAGCATTGGGATGAGAAGGTCATGGAGCATTGGGCTGAAAATGTTCATTGAATATTGTGATGACAGGGGTCCTGGAGCATTGTGATGACAAGGTCCTGGAACATTGAGATGAAAAGACCATGGAGACTTGTGATGACAAGTCTCATGGAGCATTCTGATGAAAAGGGGCATGGAGCATTGTGATTACAGGGGTCTTGGAGCATTGTGATGACAAGTGCATGGAGTATTGTGATGACAGGCATCATGGAGCGTTGTGATGACAAGTGTTATGGAACAATGTGATCACAAGTGTTTGGAGCATTGCGATGACAGAGGTCATGGATCATTTTGATTTCAGGGAGCATAGAGCATTGTGATGACTAGGGCATGAAACAATGCGATCCCAATGTTCTTGGAGGATTGTGATGACAATGGTAATGGAGTATTGTGATGACAAGCGCATAGAGCATTGTAATGACAATATCATATAGCATTTTGCTGACAAAGGCATGGAGCTTTGTGATGACAGGTGTCATGGAGCACTGCGATGACAAGCATCACGGAGCATTGTGAATACAGGGGTCATGGAGCATAGGGATGACAAGGGCATGGATCATTGTGATGACAAGTGTCATGGAGCACTGGGCTATAAATGTTCATGGAGTATTGTGATGACAGGGGTCATGGAGCATTGTGATGACAAGGGAATGAAGCACGGTGATGACAAGGTACTGGAGCATTGTGATGAGATGACCATGGAGACTTTTGATGACAAGTCTCAAGGAGCATTCTGATGAAAAGTGGCATTGAGCATTGTCATTACAGGGGTCTTGGAGCATTGTGATGACAAGAGTCCTGGATCATTGTGTTGTCAGGTTTCATGGAGTGTTGTGATGACAGTGGTCATGAAGCATTTTGATGATATTGGTCATGGCACATTGTGATGAGAAAGTCATGGAGCATTGGGGTGAAAATGTTCATGGAATATTGTGATGACAGTTGTCATGGAGCATTGTGATGACAAGGGATTGGAGCCTGGTGATGACAAGGTCCTGGAGCATTGTGATGAAATGACCATGGGGACTTCTGATGACAAGTCTCATGGAGCATTCTGATGAAAAGGTGCATGGAGCATTGTGATTACAGGGGACTTGGAGCATTGTGATGAAAAGGGCATGGAGCACTGTGAGGAGAAGACCATGGAACATTCTGATAACATGCGTCAGGGAGCTTTGTGATGACAAGGGCATGGAGCATTGTGATTACAGGGGTCTTGGAGCATTGTGATGACAAGGGTCATGCAGCCTTGTGATGACAAGGCAATGGAACATTGTGATGGCAGGGGTCATGGAGCATTGTTATGACAGTTGTAATGGAGCATTGTGATGAGTAGGTCATTGAGCATTGGTCTGAAATATTTCATGGATTATTGTGATGAGAGTGGGCATGGAGCATTGTGATGACAAGGGAACGTACACTGTGATACATGGGTCATGGGGGATTGTAATGACAAGGGCATGGAGCATTGTGATGAGAAGGGCATCGAGCATTGTGATGACAAGTGTCATGGAGCTTTGTGATGACAAGGGCATTGAGCAATGTGATGAGAGGGTTCATGGAGCATTATGATGACAATGACATGGAGCATTGTGATGCCAAGGGTCATGGAGCTTTGTGATGACAATGGTCATGGAGCATTTTGATGACAAGTGTGTGGTGCATTGTGATGAATAGGGCAGGAAGCATTTTGATGACAGGTTCATGCAGGAATTTGATGAAAAGTGTAATGGAACATTTTGATGACAGGGGTTATAGAACATTGTGATGCCCGGTGTCATGGAGCTTTGGGATGGAAAGGGTCATGGAGCATTTTGATGACAGGGGTTATTGAATATTGTGATGTCAGGGATCATGGAACATTGTGCTGATAAGGGGATGTAGCATTGTGATGACAGGGGTCATGGAAAATTGTGATAACATGGGTGAGGGAGGATTGTGATGACAAGTGATGGTACATTGCGATATCTCATGTGAGAGAGCATTTGGATGAGAATTGCATGGAACATTGTGATTACAAGGTTTATGGAGCATAGCGATGACAAAGTTGTGGATCATTGTGATGAAAAACGCATGGCACATTGTGATGACAAGGGTCTTGGAGCATTGTTGTGAAAAAGACATGGAGCATTGTGATGACAAGGGTCACGGAGCATTGTGATGAAAAGTTCATGGAGCATTGTGGTTACAAATGTCACAGAGTCTTTTGATGACGCGGGCATGGACCGTTGTGATGACAAACGTTATGAAGCATTGTGATGACTGGAGTCACGGGGCATTGTGATGACAGGGGACATGGAGTATTGTGATGACAAGGGCATGGAGGATTGTGATGACAGGGGCATGGAGCATTGGTCTGACAAGTTTCATAGATTATTGTGATGACAGTGGACATGGTGTATTGTGATGACAAGGGCATGGAGCATTGTGATGACAAGGGCATGGAGTATTGTGAAGACATGTGTCAGGGAGCATTGTGATGACATATGTCATGGTCCATTGCGATGTCAGTGGCATGGAGCATTGGGATGCCAAATGTAATGGAGGATTGTGATGACAAATATAATGGAGCATTGTGATGACTAGGGCTTGGAGCATTATGATGACAAGGGCCATTGAGAATTTTCATGACAATGTCGTGAAGCATTGTGATGACATTGTCCTGGAGAATTGTGATGAGAAAACCATGGAGCCTTGTGATGACAGGTCTCATGGAGCATACTGATGAAAAGGGGCATGGAGCATTCTGATTACAGGGGTCTTGGAACATTGTGGTAACAAGGGCATGGAGCATTGTTATGACAAGGGCATGGAGTAATGTTATGACAGGCATCATGGAGCGTTGTGATGACAAGTGTTATGGAACATTGTGATCACAAGGTTTTGGAGCACTGCAATGACAGAGGTCATGGATCATTTTGATTTCAAGGAGCATGGAGCATTGTGATGACTAGGGCATGAAGCAATGCGATCCCAAGGTTCATGGAGGATTGTGATGACAATGGTAATGGAGTATTGTGATGACAAGCACATAGAGCATTGCAATGACAAGGTCATGTAGCATTTTGCTGACAAAGGCATGGAGCATTGTGATGACAGGTGTCATGGAGCACTGTGATGACAAGCATCACAGAGCACTGTGAATACAGGGGTCATGGAGCATAGGGATGACAAGGGCATGGATCATTGTGTTGACAAGTGTCATGGAGCATTGGGCTGAAAATGTTCAAGGAGTATTGTGATGACAGGGGTTATCGAGCATTGTGATGACAAGAGTCCCGGATCATTGTGTTGTCAGGTGTCATGGAGTGTTGTGATGACAGTGGTCATGGAGCATTGTGATGATATTGGTCATGGAGAATTGTGATGAGAAGGTCATGGAGCATATGGCTGAAAATATTCATGGAGTATTGTGATGACAGGGGTCATGGAGCACTGTGATGTCAAGGGAATGGAGCATGGTGATGACAAGTTCCTGTAGCATTGTGATGAGATGACCATGGAGACATGTGATGACAAGTCTCTAGGAGCATTCTGATGAAAAGGGGCATGGAGCATTGTGATTACAGGGGTCTTGGAGCATTGTGATGACAAGGGCATGGAGCACTGTGAGGAGAAGGCCATGGAACATTCTGATAACATGCGTCACGGAGCTTTGTGATGACAAGGGCATGGAGCATTGTGATTACAGAGGTCTTGGAGCATTGTGATGAGAAGGGTCATGGAGCCTTGTGATGGCAAGGCCATGGAACATTGTGATGGCAGGGGTCATGGAGCATTGTTATGACAGTTGTAATGGAGCATTGTGATGAGTAGGGCATTGAGCATTGGTCTGAAATGTTTCATGGATTATTGTGATGAGAGTGGGCATGGAGCATTGTGATGACAAGGGCACGTACACTGTGATACATGGGTCATGGGGGATTGTAATGACAAGGGCATGGAGCATTGTGATGAGAAGGGCATCGAGCATTGTGATGACAAGTGTCATGGAGCTTTGTGATGACAAGGGCATTGAGCAATGTGATGAGAGGGTTCATGGAGCATTATGATGACAATGACATGGAACATTGTGATGCCAAGGGTCATGGAGCTTTGTGATGACAAAAGTCATGGAGCATTTTGATGACAAGGGTGTGGTGCATTGTGATGAGTAGGGCAGGGAGCATTTTGATGACAGGTTCATGCAGGAATTTGATGAAAAGTGTAATGGAACATTTTGATGACAGGGGTTATAGAACATTGTGATGCCAGGTGTCATGGATCTTTGGGATGAAAAGGGTCATGGAGCATTTTGATGACAGGGGTTATTGAATATTGTGATGTCCGGGATCATGGAACATTGTGCTGATAAGGGGATGTAGCATTGTGATGACAGGGGTCATGGAAAATTGTGATAACAGGGGTGAGGGAGGATTGTGATGACAAGTGATGGTACATTGTGATATCTCATGTGAGAGAGCATTTGGATGAGAATTGCATGGATCATTGTGATTACAAGGTTTATGGAGCATAGCGATGACAAAGTTGTGGATCATTGTGTTGAAAAACGCATGGCACATTGTGATGACAAGGGTCATGGAGGATTGTTGTGACAAAGACATGGAGCATTGGGATGACAAGTGTCACGGAGCATTGTGATGAAAAGTTCATGGAGCATTGTGGTTAAAAAGGTCACAGAGTCTTGTGATGACGCGGGCATGGACCGTTGTGATGACAAACGTTATGAAGCATTGTGATGACTGGAGTCACAGAGCATTGTGATGACAGGGGTCAGGGTGCTTTGGGATGAAAGGGGTCATGGAGCATTTTGATGACAGGCGTTATGGAACACTGTGATATCAGCAGTCTTGGAACATTGTGCTGATAAGGGGATGTAGCATTTTGATGACAGGGGTCATGGAACATTATGATAAATAGGGTGAGGGAGGATTGTGATGACTAGTGAAGGAACACTGTGATATCTCATGTGAGAGAGCATTTGGATGAAAAGTGCATGGAGCATTGTGATTAGAAGGTTTATGGAGCATAGCGATGACAAGGTTGTGGATAACTGTGATGAAAAACGCATGGCACTTTGTGATGACATGGGTCATGGAGCATTGTTCTGACAAAGACATGGAGCATTGTGATGACAAGGGCCATGGAGCATTGTGATGAAAATTTCATGGAGCATTGTGGTTACAAAGGTCACAGAACCTTGTGATGACGCGGGCATGGACCGTTGTGATGACAAACGTTATGAAGCATTGTGATGACTGGAGTCACGGAGCATTGAGATTACAGGGGTAATGGAGCATTGTGATGAGAAGGGCATGGAGCATTGTGATGACAGGGGCATGGAGCATTGGTCTGACAAGTTTCATAGATTATTGTGATGACAGTGGACATGGTGCATTGTGATGACAAGGGCATGGAGCATTGTGATGACAAGGGCATGGAGTACTGTGAAGACAGGTGTCAGGGAGCATTGTTATGACATATGTCATGGTCCATTGCGATGACAGTGGCATGGAGCATTGTGATGCCAAATGTAATGGAGGATTGTGATGACAAATATAATGGAGCATTGTGATGACTAGGGCTTGGAGCATTATGATGGCAATGGCCATTAAGAATTTTCATGACAATGTCGTGAAGCATTGTGATGACATGGTCCTGGAGAATTGTGATGAGAAAACCATGGAGCCTTGTGATGAAAGGTCTCATGGAGCATACTGATGAAAAGGGGCATGGAGCATTCTGATTACAGGGGTCTTGGAACCTTGTGATAACAAGGGCATGGAGCATTGTGATGACAAGGGCATGGAGTACTGTGATGACAGGCATCATGGAGCGTTGTGATGACAAGTGTTATGGAACATTGTGATCACAAGGTTTTGGAGCATTGCGATGACAGAGGTCATGGATCATTTTGATTTCAAGGAGCATGGAGCATTGTGATGACTAGGGCATGAAGCAATGCGATCCCAAAGTTCTTGGAGGATTGTGATGACAATGGTAATGGAGTATTGTGATGACAAGCGCATAGAGCATTGTAATGACAAGGTCATGTAGCATTTTGCTGACAAAGGCATGGAGCTTTGTGATGACAGGTGTCATGGAGCACTGTGATGACAAGCATCAAGGAGCATTGTGAATACAGGGGTCATGGAGCATAGGGATGACAAGGGCATGGATCATTGTGATGACAAGGGTCATGGATCATTGGGCTGAAAATGTTCATGGAGTACTGTGATGACAGGGGTCATGGAGCATTGTGATTACAGGGGTCTTGGAGCATTGTGATGACAAGTGTCCCGGATCATTGTGTTGTCAAGTGTCATGGAGTGTTGTGATGACAGTGGTCATGGAGCATTTTGAAGATATTTGCCATGGAGCATTGTGATTAGATGGTCATGGAGAATTGGCTGAAAATGTTCATGGAGTATTGTGATGCCAGGTGTCATGGAGCATTTTGATGACAAGGGAATGGAGCATGGTGATTACAAGTTACTGGAGCATTGTGATGAGATGACCATGGAGACTTGTGATGACAAGTCTCATGGAGCATTCTGATGAAAAGAGGCATGGAGCATTGTGATTACAGGGGTCTTGGAGCTTTGTCATGACAAGGGCATGGAGCTCTCTGAGGAGAAGTCCATGGAACATTCTGATGACATGCGTAATGGAGCTTTGTGATGAAAAGGGCCTGGAGCATTGTGATTAGAGGGGTCTTGGAGCATTGTGATGACAAGGGTCATGGAGCCTTGTGATGACAAGGCCGTGGAGCATTGTGATGGCAGGGGTCATGGAGCATTGTTATGACAGAGGTAATGGAGCATTGTGATGAGAAGGGCATTGAACATTGGTCTGAATTGTTTCATGGATTATTGTGATGAGAGTGGGCATGGAGCATTGTGATGAGAAGGGCACGGTACACTGTGATACATGGGTCATGGGGGATTATAATGACAAGGGCATGGAGCATTGTGATGAGAAGGGCATCGAGCATAGTGATGACAAGTGTCATGGATCTTTGTGATGACAAGGGCATGGAGCAATGTGATGAGAGGGTTCATGGAGCATTGTGATGACAATGTCATGGAGCATTGTGATGCCAAGGGTCATGAAGCTTTGTGATGACAAAGGTCATGGAGCATTTTGATGACAAGGGTGTGCTGCATTCTGTTGAGAAGGGCAGAGAGCATTTTGATGACATGGTCATGCAGCAATTTGATGAAAACTGTAATGGAACTTTTTGATGACAGTTATTATAGAACATTGTGATGCCAGGGGTCATGGATCTTTGCGATGAAAAGGTTGATGGAGCATTTTGATGAAAGGTGTTATGGAACATTGTGATGTCAGGGGTCATGGAACATTTTGCTGATAAGGGGATGTAGCATTGTGATGACAGGGGTCATGGAACATTGTGATAACTGGGCTGAGGGAGGATTGTGATGACTAGAGATGGAACATTGTGATATCTCATGTGAGAGAGCACTTGGATGAGAAGTGCATGGAACATTGTGATTACAAGGTTTATGGAGCATAGCGATGACAAAGTTGTGGATCATTGTGATGAAAAAGACATGGCACATTGTGATGACAAGGGTCATGGAGCATTGTTCTGACAAAGACATGGAGCATTGTGATGACAAGTGTCACGGAGCATTGTGATGAAATGTTCATGGAGCATTGTGGTTACAAATGTCACAGAGCCTTGTGTTGACGCGGGCATGGACCATTCTGATGACAAACGTTATGAAACATTGTGATGACTGGAGTCACGGAGCATTGTGATGACAGGGGTCATGGAGCATTGTGATGAAAAGCGCATGGAGCATTGCTCTAATAAGTTTCAGAGATTATTGTGATGACAGTGGGAATGGCGCATTGTGATGACAAGTGCATGGAGCATTGTGATGACCAGGTCATACATTATTGTGAAGAGAGGTGTCAGGGAGCATTGTGATGACATATGTAATGGCCCATTGTGATGACAATGGCATGGAGCACTGTGATGCCAAGTGTCATGGAGGATTCTGATGACAAAGGTAATGGAGCATTGTGATGACAATGGCTTGGAGCATTGTGATAACAAGGGTCAGGGAGCATTGTGCTGACAAGTGCATGGAGAATTGTGAAGACAAGGGTCATGGAGCATTCTCATGACAAGCTTGTGGAGTATTTTGATGACAATGGCATGGAGCATTGTGATGAAAATTGCATCGGGCTTTGTGATGAAAAAGACATGGAGCATTTTCGTGACAGGATTCAAGGAGCATTCTGATGACAAGTGTCAGGGAGCATTGTGATGACAAGTGTATTGAGAATTGTGATGACAAAGGTCATGGAGCATTGTGATGAAAAAGGCATGGAGTATTGTCATGACAGGCATCATGGAGCGTTGTGATGACAAGTGTTATGGAACATTGTGATCACAAGGTTTTGAAGCATTGTGATGACAGCGGTCATGGATCATTTTGATTTCAAGGAGCATGGAGCATTGTGATGACAAGGCCATGAAGAAAAGTGATCCCAAGTTTCAAGGAGGATTGTGATGACAATGGTAATGGAGTATTGTGATGACAAGCGCATAGAGCACTGTAATGACAAGGTCATGTAGCGTTTTGCTGACAAAGACTTGGAGCATTGTGATAACAGGTGTCATGGAGCACTGTGATGACAATCCTCACGGAGCATTGTGAATACAGAGGTTATGGAGCATAGGGATGACAAGGGCATGGATCATTGTGATGACAAGTGTCATGGATCATTGGGCTGAAAATGTTCATGGAGTATTGTGATGACAGGGGTCATGGAGCATTGTGATTACAGGGGTCTTGGAGAATGTGATGACGAGAGTCCCGGATCATTGTGTTTTCAGGTGTCATGGAGTGTAGTGATGACAGGGGTCATGGAGCATTGTGATGATATTGGTCATGGAGCATTGTGATGAGAATGTCATGGAGCATTGGGCTGAAAATATTCATGGAGTATTGTTATGACAGGGGTCATGGAGGATTGTGATGACAAGGGAATGGAGCATGGTGATGACAAGTTCCTGGAGCATTGTGATGAGAAGACCATGGAGACTTGTGATGACATGTCTCATGGAGCATTCTGATTAAAAGGTGCATGGAGCATTGTGATTACAGGGGTCTTGGAGCATTGTGATGACAAGGGCATTGAGCACTGTGAGGAGAAGGCCATGAAACATTCTGATGACATGCGTCATGGAGCTCTGTGATGACAAGGGCATGTAGAATTGTGATTAGAGGTATCTTGGAGCATTGTGATGACAAGGGTCATGGAGCCTTGTGATTGCAAGGCCGTGGAACATTGTGATGTAAGGGGTCATGGAGCATTGTTATGACAGAGGTAATAGAGCATTGTGATGAGAAGGGCATTGAGCATTGGTCTGAAATATTTCATGGATTATTGTGATGAGAGTGGGCATGGAGAATTGTGATGACAAGGGCACCGTACACGGTGATACATGGGTCATGGAGGATTGTAATGACAAGGTCATGGAGCATTGTGATGAGAAGGGCATCGAGCATTGTGATGACAAATGTAATGGAGCATTGTGATGACAATGGCTAGGAGCATTGTGATGACCAGGGTCAGGGAGCATTATCCTGACAAGTGCATGGAGAATTGTGATGACAATGGCATGGAGCATTCTGATGACAAGCTTCTGGACTATTTTTATGACAATGGAATGGAGCATTGTGATGAAAACGGCATGGGGAATTGTAATGAAAGTGGCATGGAGCCTTTTCGTGACAGGTTTCAAGGAGCATTCTGATGACAAGTGTCAGGGAGCATTGTGATGACAATTGTATTGAGAATTGTGATGACAAAAGTCATGGAGCATTGCGATGAAAAGGGCATGGAGTATTGTGATGACAGGCATCATGGAGCGTTGTGATGACAAGTGTTATGGAACACTGTGATCACAAGTGTTTGGAGCGTTGTGATGACAGAGGTCATGGATCATTTTGATTTCAAGGAGCATGGAGCATTGTGATGACAAGGGCATGAAACAACCTGATCCCAAGGTTCATGGAGGATTGTGATGACAATGGAAATGGAGTATTGTGATGACAAGCGCAGAGAGCATTGTAATGACAGGGTCATGTAACATTTTGCTGACAAAGGCATGGAGCATTGTGATGACATGTGTCATGGAGCACTGTGATGACAAGCGTCACGGAGCACTGTGAATACAGGGGTCATGGAGCATTGGGATGACAAGGGCATGGATCATTGTGATGACAAGGGTCATGGAGCACTGGGCTGAAAATGTTCATGGAGTGTTTTGATGACAGGTGTCATGGAGCATTGTGATGACTAGGAAATGGAGCATTGTGATGAAAAGAGTCCCGAATCATTGTGTTCTCAGGTGACATGGAGTGTTGTGATGACAGTGGTCATGGAGCATTGTGATGATATTGGCCATGGAGCATTGTGATGAGTACGTCGTGGTGCATTGGGCTGAAAATTTTCATGGATAATTGTGATGACAGTGGTCATGGAGCATTGTGATGACAAGGGAATGGAGCATGGTGATGACAAGGTCCTGGAGCATTGTGATGAGAAGACCATGGAGACTTGTGATGACAAGTCTCATAGAGCATTCTGATGAAAAGGGGCATGGAGCATTGTGATTACTGGGGTCTTGGAGCACTGTGATGACTAGGGCATGGAGCATTGTGATGAGAAGGCCATGGAGCATTCTGATGACATGCGTCATGGAGTTTTTTGAGGACAACCATGGAGCATTGTGATTACAGGGGTCTTTGAACATTGTGAGGACAAGGGCATGGAGCATTGTGAGTAGAAGACCAAGGAGCATTCTGATGGCATGCGTCATTGAGCTTTGTGAAGACAAGGGCATGGAGCATTGAGATTACATGGGTCTTGGAGCATTGTGATGAAAAGGACATGGATCATTGTGATGAAAAAGGCATGGAGCCTTGTCATGACAGGATTCAAGGAGGATAGAGACAACAAGTGTCAGGGAGCATTTTGATGACATGTGTATTTAGCATTGTGATAACAAAGGTCATGGAGCATTCTGATGAGAAGTCCATTGATAACTGTGATAACGAGAGTCATGGGACATTGTGATGAAAAGTGATATTGTATATTGTGATCACAAGTGTTTGGAGCATTGTTATGACAGAGGTCACGGAGCATTTTGATTTCATTGTGATGACAATAGCATGAAGCATTATGATGATGGGCATGGTGCATTGTGCTGACAGGTTTCATGGATCATTGAGATGAAAAGAGGCATAGAGGATTGTGATTACAGGGTTATTGGAGCATTGTGATGAGAAGGGTCATGGTGCTTTGTGATGACAGGACCATGGAACATCGTGATGGCAGGTGTCATGGAGCATTGTTATCACAGGGGTAATTGAGCCTTGTGATGGCAAGGGCATGCAGCATTGTGATGAGAAGGCCATGGAGCATTCTGATGACATGTGTCATGGAGCTTTGTGAAGACAAGGGCATGGAGAAATGTGATGAGAGCGTTCATGGAGCATTGTGATGACAATGAAATGGAGCATTGTGATGCTAAGGGTCATGGATCTTTGTGATGACAATGGTCATGGAGCATTTTGATGGCAAGGGCGTTGTGCAATGTGATGAGAAGGGCAGGGAGCATTGTGATGACAATATTGTGGAGCACTGTGATGACAAGCACATGGTGCATTGTGATGACATGTGTCATTGAGCATTGTGCTGACAAGCGCATTAAGCATTGTGATGACAAGTCTCATGGAACATTCTGATGAAAAGGGGCATGGAGCATTGTGATTACAGGGGTCTTGGAGCATTGTGATGACAAGGGCATGGAGCATTGTGAGGAGAAGGCCATGAAGCATGCTGATGACATGCGTCATGGAGCTTTTTAATGACAAGGGCATGGAGCATTGTGATTACAAGGATCTTGGAGCATTGTGATGAATAGGGCATGGATCACTGTGATGAAAAAGGCATGGAACCTTGTCATGACAGGGTTCAAGGAGCATACTGACGACAAGTGTCAGGGAGCATTGTGATAACAAGTGTATTGAGCATTGTGATGACAACGATCATGGAGCATTGTGATGAGAAGACCATGGATAATTGTGATGATGAGTGTCATGGGGTGTTGAGATGATAAGTGTTATTGAACATTGTGATCACAAGGGTTTGGAGCATTATGATGACAGAGGTCATGGAGAATATTGATTTCATTGTGATGACAATAGCCTGAAGCATTATGATGATGGGCATGGTGTATTGAGATGACAATGTTCATGGAGCATTGAGATGAAAAGGGTCATGGAGCACTGTGATTACAAGGGTCTTGGAGCATTGTGATGACATGGGAATGCATCATTGTGATGAGAAGGCCATGGAACTTTCTGATGACATGCGTCATGGAGCTTTGTGATGACAAGGGCATGTAGCATTTTGATTTCAGGGGTCTTGAGCATTGTGATGACAAGTGTCATGGAACCTTGTGATGACTAGGTAGTGGAACATTGTGATGCCAAGAGTCATGGTGCATTGTTATGACAGGGGTAATGGAGCATTTTGATGAGAAGCGTATGGAACATTGGTCTGAAATGTTTCATGGATTATTGTGATGATAGTGGGCATGGACCATTGTGATGACAAGGGCACGGAACACTGTGATACATGGGTCATGCAGGATTGTAATGAAAAAGGCATGGAGCATTGTCATGAGAAGGGCATTGAGCATTGTGATGACAAGTGTCATGGAGCTTTGTGATGACAAGGACATGGAGCAATGTGATGAGAGGGTTCAGGGAGCATTGTGATGAAAGTGACATGGAGCATTGTGATGCCATGGGACATGGAGCTTTGTGATGACAAGTCATGGAGCATATTGATGACAAAGGCATGGTGCATTCTGATGAGAAGTGCAGGGAGCATTTTGATGAACGGGTCATGCATCAATCTGATAAGAATTGTAATGGAATATTGTGATGGCTGTGTTTATAGAACATTGTGATGTCAGCGGTCTTGGATCTTTGGGATGAAAAGGGTCATGGAGCATTTTGCTGACAGGGGTTATGGAACATTGTGATGTCAGGGGTCATGGAACATTGTGCAGATAAGTGGATGTAGCACTGTGATGACAGGGTCATGGAACATTGTGATTCCAGGTGTGAGGGAGTATTGTGATGACTAGTGATGGAACATTGTGATATCTCTGGTGAGAGAGCATTTTGATGAGAAGTGCATGGACCATTGTGATTACAAGGTTTATGGAGCATTGCAATGAAAACTTTGTGGTCGGCTGTGATGAAATGCGCTTGGCTCATTTTGATGACAATGGTCATAGACCATTGTTCTGACAAAGACATGGAGCATTGTGATGACAAGGGTCACAGAGAATTGTGATGAAAAGTTCATGGAACATTGTGGTTACAAAAGTCACAGAGCCTTGTGATGACGCGGGCATGGACAATTGTGATGACAAATGTTATGAATCATTGTGATGACTGGAGTCACTGAGCATTGTCATGACAGGGGTCATGGAGCATTGTGATGACAAGGGCATGGAGCATTGTGTTGACAGGGGCATGGAGCATTGGTCTGACAAGTTTCATGGATTATTGTGATGACATTGGGCATGGTGCATTGTGATGACAAGGGCATGGAGCATTGTGATGAGAAGGTCAAGGAGTATTGTGAAGACAGGTGACAGGGAGCACTGTGATGACATATGTCATGGTCCATTGTGATGACAATGGCAAGGAGCATTGTGAAGCCAAATGTAATGGAGAAATGTGAGGACAAATATAATGGAACATTTTGATGATTAGGGCTTGGAGCATTATGATGACAAGGGCCATTGAAAATTTTCATGATAAGGTCGAGAAGCATTGTGATGACAAGGTCCTGGAACATTGTGATGACAAAACCATGGAGCCTTGTGATGACAAGTCTCATGGAGCATAGTGATGAAAAGGGGCATGGAGCATTGTGATTACAGGGGTCTTGGAACATTGTGATGACAAGGGAATGGCACATTGTGAGGAGAAGACAAAGGAGCATTCTGATGGCATGTGTCCTTGATTTTTGTGATGACAAGGGCATGGAGCATTGTGATTACATTGTTCTTGGAGAACTGTGATGGACAGGGCATGGAACATTGTGATGAAAAAGGCATGGAGCCTTGTCATGACAGGGTTCAAGGAACATACTGACAAGTGTCATGGAGCATTGTGATGACAGGGGTCATGAAGAATTGTGATAACAAGAGCATGGAACATTGTGATGACAAGAGCATGGAACATTGGTCTAATATGTTTCATGGATTATTGCGATGACAGTTGGAATGGCGCATTGTGATGACAAGGGCATGGAGCATTGTGATGACCAGGTCATGCAGTATTGTGAAGAGAGGTGTCAGGGAGCATTCTGATGACATATGTAGTGGCCCGCTCTGATGACAATGGCATGGAGCATTGTGATGCCAAGTGTCATGGAGGATTCTGATGACAAATGTAATGGAGCATTGTGATGACAATGGCTTGGAGCATTGTGATGACAAGGGTCAAGTAGCATTGTGCTGAAAATCGCATGGAGAATTGTGATGACAAGGGTCATGGAGCATTCTGATGACAATCTTGTGGAGTATTTTGATGACAATGGCATGGAGCATTGTGATGAAAACGGCATGGGGCATTGTTATGAAAGAGGCATGGAGCCTTTTATTGACATGGTTCAAGGAACATTCTGATGACAAGTGTCAGGGAGCATTGTGATGACAAGTGTATTGAGAATTGTGATGACAAAGGTCATGGAGCATTGCGATGAAAAGGGCATGGATTATTGTGATGACAGGCATCATGGAGCATTGTGATGACAAGTGTTATGGAACACTGTGATCACAAGGGTTAGGAGCATTGTGATGACAGAGGTCATGGATCATTTTGATTTCAAGGAGCATGGAGCATTGTGATGACATGGGCAGTAAGCAATGTGATCCCAAGTTTCATTGAGGATTGTGATGAGAAGCAAATAGAGCATTGTAATGACAAGGTCTTGTAGCATTTTGCTGACAAAGGCATGGAGCATTGTGATGACAGGTGTCATGGAGCACTGTGATGACAAGCGTCACAGAGCATTGTGAAAACAGTGGTCATGGAGCATAGGGATGACAGGGACATGGATCATTGTGATGACAAGGTTCATGGAACATTGGGCTGAAAATGTTCATGGAGTATTGTGATGACAGGTGTCATGGAGCAGTGTGATGACTAGGGAATGGAACACTGTGATGACAAGAGTACCGAATCATTGTGTTGTCAAGTGTCATGGAGTGTTGTGATGACAGTGGTCATGGAGCATTTTGAAGATATTTGCCATGGAGCATTGTGATTAGATGGTCATGGAGAATTGGCTGAAAATGTTCATGGAGTATTGTGATGCCAGGTGTCATGGAGCATTTTGATGACAAGGGAATGGAGCATGGTGATTACAAGTTACTGGAGCATTGTGATGAGATGACCATGGAGACTTGTGATGACAAGTCTCATGGAGCATTCTGATGAAAAGAGGCATGGAGCATTGTGATTACAGGGGTCTTGGAGCTTTGTCATGACAAGGGCATGGAGCTCTCTGAGGAGAAGTCCATGGAACATTCTGATGACATGCGTAATGGAGCTTTGTGATGAAAAGGGCCTGGAGCATTGTGATTAGAGGGGTCTTGGAGCATTGTGATGACAAGGGTCATGGAGCCTTGTGATGACAAGGCCGTGGAGCATTGTGATGGCAGGGGTCATGGAGCATTGTTATGACAGAGGTAATGGAGCATTGTGATGAGAAGGGCATTGAACATTGGTCTGAATTGTTTCATGGATTATTGTGATGAGAGTGGGCATGGAGCATTGTGATGAGAAGGGCACGGTACACTGTGATACATGGGTCATGGGGGATTATAATGACAAGGGCATGGAGCATTGTGATGAGAAGGGCATCGAGCATAGTGATGACAAGTGTCATGGATCTTTGTGATGACAAGGGCATGGAGCAATGTGATGAGAGGGTTCATGGAGCATTGTGATGACAATGTCATGGAGCATTGTGATGCCAAGGGTCATGAAGCTTTGTGATGACAAAGGTCATGGAGCATTTTGATGACAAGGGTGTGCTGCATTCTGTTGAGAAGGGCAGAGAGCATTTTGATGACATGGTCATGCAGCAATTTGATGAAAACTGTAATGGAACTTTTTGATGACAGTTATTATAGAACATTGTGATGCCAGGGGTCATGGATCTTTGCGATGAAAAGGTTGATGGAGCATTTTGATGAAAGGTGTTATGGAACATTGTGATGTCAGGGGTCATGGAACATTTTGCTGATAAGGGGATGTAGCATTGTGATGACAGGGGTCATGGAACATTGTGATAACTGGGCTGAGGGAGGATTGTGATGACTAGAGATGGAACATTGTGATATCTCATGTGAGAGAGCACTTGGATGAGAAGTGCATGGAACATTGTGATTACAAGGTTTATGGAGCATAGCGATGACAAAGTTGTGGATCATTGTGATGAAAAAGACATGGCACATTGTGATGACAAGGGTCATGGAGCATTGTTCTGACAAAGACATGGAGCATTGTGATGACAAGTGTCACGGAGCATTGTGATGAAATGTTCATGGAGCATTGTGGTTACAAATGTCACAGAGCCTTGTGTTGACGCGGGCATGGACCATTCTGATGACAAACGTTATGAAACATTGTGATGACTGGAGTCACGGAGCATTGTGATGACAGGGGTCATGGAGCATTGTGATGAAAAGCGAATGGAGCATTGCTCTAATAAGTTTCAGAGATTATTGTGATGACAGTGGGAATGGCGCATTGTGATGACAAGTGCATGGAGCATTGTGATGACCAGGTCATACATTATTGTGAAGAGAGGTGTCAGGGAGCATTGTGATGACATATGTAATGGCCCATTGTGATGACAATGGCATGGAGCACTGTGATGCCAAGTGTCATGGAGGATTCTGATGACAAAGGTAATGGAGCATTGTGATGACAATGGCTTGGAGCATTGTGATAACAAGGGTCAGGGAGCATTGTGCTGACAAGTGCATGGAGAATTGTGAAGACAAGGGTCATGGAGCATTCTCATGACAAGCTTGTGGAGTATTTTGATGACAATGGCATGGAGCATTGTGATGAAAATTGCATCGGGCTTTGTGATGAAAAAGACATGGAGCATTTTCGTGACAGGATTCAAGGAGCATTCTGATGACAAGTGTCAGGGAGCATTGTGATGACAAGTGTATTGAGAATTGTGATGACAAAGGTCATGGAGCATTGTGATGAAAAAGGCATGGAGTATTGTCATGACAGGCATCATGGAGCGTTGTGATGACAAGTGTTATGGAACATTGTGATCACAAGGTTTTGAAGCATTGTGATGACAGCGGTCATGGATCATTTTGATTTCAAGGAGCATGGAGCATTGTGATGACAAGGCCATGAAGAAAAGTGATCCCAAGTTTCAAGGAGGATTGTGATGACAATGGTAATGGAGTATTGTGATGACAAGCGCATAGAGCACTGTAATGACAAGGTCATGTAGCGTTTTGCTGACAAAGACTTGGAGCATTGTGATAACAGGTGTCATGGAGCACTGTGATGACAATCCTCACGGAGCATTGTGAATACAGAGGTTATGGAGCATAGGGATGACAAGGGCATGGATCATTGTGATGACAAGTGTCATGGATCATTGGGCTGAAAATGTTCATGGAGTATTGTGATGACAGGGGTCATGGAGCATTGTGATTACAGGGGTCTTGGAGAATGTGATGACGAGAGTCCCGGATCATTGTGTTTTCAGGTGTCATGGAGTGTAGTGATGACAGGGGTCATGGAGCATTGTGATGATATTGGTCATGGAGCATTGTGATGAGAATGTCATGGAGCATTGGGCTGAAAATATTCATGGAGTATTGTGATGACAGGGGTCATGGAGGATTGTGATGACAAGGGAATGGAGCATGGTGATGACAAGTTCCTGGAGCATTGTGATGAGAAGACCATGGAGACTTGTGATGACATGTCTCATGGAGCATTCTGATTAAAAGGTGCATGGAGCATTGTGATTACAGGGGTCTTGGAGCATTGTGATGACAAGGGCATTGAGCACTGTGAGGAGAAGGCCATGAAACATTCTGATGACATGCGTCATGGAGCTCTGTGATGACAAGGGCATGTAGAATTGTGATTAGAGGTATCTTGGAGCATTGTGATGACAAGGGTCATGGAGCCTTGTGATTGCAAGGCCGTGGAACATTGTGATGTAAGGGGTCATGGAGCATTGTTATGACAGAGGTAATAGAGCATTGTGATGAGAAGGGCATTGAGCATTGGTCTGAAATGTTTCATGGATTATTGTGATGAGAGTGGGCATGGAGAATTGTGATGACAAGGGCACCGTACACGGTGATACATGGGTCATGGAGGATTGTAATGACAAGGTCATGGAGCATTGTGATGAGAAGGGCATCGAGCATTGTGATGACAAATGTAATGGAGCATTGTGATGACAATGGCTAGGAGCATTGTGATGACCAGGGTCAGGGAGCATTATCCTGACAAGTGCATGGAGAATTGTGATGACAATGGCATGGAGCATTCTGATGACAAGCTTCTGGACTATTTTTATGACAATGGAATGGAGCATTGTGATGAAAACGGCATGGGGAATTGTAATGAAAGTGGCATGGAGCCTTTTCGTGACAGGTTTCAAGGAGCATTCTGATGACAAGTGTCAGGGAGCATTGTGATGACAATTGTATTGAGAATTGTGATGACAAAAGTCATGGAGCATTGCGATGAAAAGGGCATGGAGTATTGTGATGACAGGCATCATGGAGCGTTGTGATGACAAGTGTTATGGAACACTGTGATCACAAGTGTTTGGAGCGTTGTGATGACAGAGGTCATGGATCATTTTGATTTCAAGGAGCATGGAGCATTGTGATGACAAGGGCATGAAACAACCTGATCCCAAGGTTCATGGAGGATTGTGATGACAATGGAAATGGAGTATTGTGATGACAAGCGCAGAGAGCATTGTAATGACAGGGTCATGTAACATTTTGCTGACAAAGGCATGGAGCATTGTGATGACATGTGTCATGGAGCACTGTGATGACAAGCGTCACGGAGCACTGTGAATACAGGGGTCATGGAGCATTGGGATGACAAGGGCATGGATCATTGTGATGACAAGGGTCATGGAGCACTGGGCTGAAAATGTTCATGGAGTGTTTTGATGACAGGTGTCATGGAGCATTGTGATGACTAGGAAATGGAGCATTGTGATGAAAAGAGTCCCGAATCATTGTGTTCTCAGGTGACATGGAGTGTTGTGATGACAGTGGTCATGGAGCATTGTGATGATATTGGCCATGGAGCATTGTGATGAGTACGTCGTGGTGCATTGGGCTGAAAATTTTCATGGATAATTGTGATGACAGTGGTCATGGAGCATTGTGATGACAAGGGAATGGAGCATGGTGATGACAAGGTCCTGGAGCATTGTGATGAGAAGACCATGGAGACTTGTGATGACAAGTCTCATAGAGCATTCTGATGAAAAGGGGCATGGAGCATTGTGATTACTGGGGTCTTGGAGCACTGTGATGACTAGGGCATGGAGCATTGTGATGAGAAGGCCATGGAGCATTCTGATGACATGCGTCATGGAGTTTTTTGAGGACAACCATGGAGCATTGTGATTACAGGGGTCTTTGAACATTGTGAGGACAAGGGCATGGAGCATTGTGAGTAGAAGACCAAGGAGCATTCTGATGGCATGCGTCATTGAGCTTTGTGAAGACAAGGGCATGGAGCATTGAGATTACATGGGTCTTGGAGCATTGTGATGAAAAGGACATGGATCATTGTGATGAAAAAGGCATGGAGCCTTGTCATGACAGGATTCAAGGAGGATAGAGACAACAAGTGTCAGGGAGCATTTTGATGACATGTGTATTTAGCATTGTGATAACAAAGGTCATGGAGCATTCTGATGAGAAGTCCATTGATAACTGTGATAACGAGAGTCATGGGACATTGTGATGAAAAGTGATATTGTATATTGTGATCACAAGTGTTTGGAGCATTGTTATGACAGAGGTCACGGAGCATTTTGATTTCATTGTGATGACAATAGCATGAAGCATTATGATGATGGGCATGGTGCATTGTGCTGACAGGTTTCATGGATCATTGAGATGAAAAGAGGCATAGAGGATTGTGATTACAGGGTTATTGGAGCATTGTGATGAGAAGGGTCATGGTGCTTTGTGATGACAGGACCATGGAACATCGTGATGGCAGGTGTCATGGAGCATTGTTATCACAGGGGTAATTGAGCCTTGTGATGGCAAGGGCATGCAGCATTGTGATGAGAAGGCCATGGAGCATTCTGATGACATGTGTCATGGAGCTTTGTGAAGACAAGGGCATGGAGAAATGTGATGAGAGCGTTCATGGAGCATTGTGATGACAATGAAATGGAGCATTGTGATGCTAAGGGTCATGGATCTTTGTGATGACAATGGTCATGGAGCATTTTGATGGCAAGGGCGTTGTGCAATGTGATGAGAAGGGCAGGGAGCATTGTGATGACAATATTGTGGAGCACTGTGATGACAAGCACATGGTGCATTGTGATGACATGTGTCATTGAGCATTGTGCTGACAAGCGCATTAAGCATTGTGATGACAAGTCTCATGGAACATTCTGATGAAAAGGGGCATGGAGCATTGTGATTACAGGGGTCTTGGAGCATTGTGATGACAAGGGCATGGAGCATTGTGAGGAGAAGGCCATGAAGCATGCTGATGACATGCGTCATGGAGCTTTTTAATGACAAGGGCATGGAGCATTGTGATTACAAGGATCTTGGAGCATTGTGATGAATAGGGCATGGATCACTGTGATGAAAAAGGCATGGAACCTTGTCATGACAGGGTTCAAGGAGCATACTGACGACAAGTGTCAGGGAGCATTGTGATAACAAGTGTATTGAGCATTGTGATGACAACGATCATGGAGCATTGTGATGAGAAGACCATGGATAATTGTGATGATGAGTGTCATGGGGTGTTGAGATGATAAGTGTTATTGAACATTGTGATCACAAGGGTTTGGAGCATTATGATGACAGAGGTCATGGAGAATATTGATTTCATTGTGATGACAATAGCCTGAAGCATTATGATGATGGGCATGGTGTATTGAGATGACAATGTTCATGGAGCATTGAGATGAAAAGGGTCATGGAGCACTGTGATTACAAGGGTCTTGGAGCATTGTGATGACATGGGAATGCATCATTGTGATGAGAAGGCCATGGAACTTTCTGATGACATGCGCCATGGAGCTTTGTGATGACAAGGGCATGTAGCATTTTGATTTCAGGGGTCTTGAGCATTGTGATGACAAGTGTCATGGAACCTTGTGATGACTAGGTAGTGGAACATTGTGATGCCAAGAGTCATGGTGCATTGTTATGACAGGGGTAATGGAGCATTTTGATGAGAAGCGTATGGAACATTGGTCTGAAATGTTTCATGGATTATTGTGATGATAGTGGGCATGGACCATTGTGATGACAAGGGCACGGAACACTGTGATACATGGGTCATGCAGGATTGTAATGAAAAAGGCATGGAGCATTGTCATGAGAAGGGCATTGAGCATTGTGATGACAAGTGTCATGGAGCTTTGTGATGACAAGGACATGGAGCAATGTGATGAGAGGGTTCAGGGAGCATTGTGATGAAAGTGACATGGAGCATTGTGATGCCATGGGACATGGAGCTTTGTGATGACAAGTCATGGAGCATATTGATGACAAAGGCATGGTGCATTCTGATGAGAAGTGCAGGGAGCATTTTGATGAACGGGTCATGCATCAATCTGATAAGAATTGTAATGGAATATTGTGATGGCTGTGTTTATAGAACATTGTGATGTCAGCGGTCTTGGATCTTTGGGATGAAAAGGGTCATGGAGCATTTTGCTGACAGGGGTTATGGAACATTGTGATGTCAGGGGTCATGGAACATTGTGCAGATAAGTGGATGTAGCACTGTGATGACAGGGTCATGGAACATTGTGATTCCAGGTGTGAGGGAGTATTGTGATGACTAGTGATGGAACATTGTGATATCTCTGGTGAGAGAGCATTTTGATGAGAAGTGCATGGACCATTGTGATTACAAGGTTTATGGAGCATTGCAATGAAAACTTTGTGGTCGGCTGTGATGAAATGCGCTTGGCTCATTTTGATGACAATGGTCATAGACCATTGTTCTGACAAAGACATGGAGCATTGTGATGACAAGGGTCACAGAGAATTGTGATGAAAAGTTCATGGAACATTGTGGTTACAAAAGTCACAGAGCCTTGTGATGACGCGGGCATGGACAATTGTGATGACAAATGTTATGAATCATTGTGATGACTGGAGTCACTGAGCATTGTCATGACAGGGGTCATGGAGCATTGTGATGACAAGGGCATGGAGCATTGTGTTGACAGGGGCATGGAGCATTGGTCTGACAAGTTTCATGGATTATTGTGATGACATTGGGCATGGTGCATTGTGATGACAAGGGCATGGAGCATTGTGATGAGAAGGTCAAGGAGTATTGTGAAGACAGGTGACAGGGAGCACTGTGATGACATATGTCATGGTCCATTGTGATGACAATGGCAAGGAGCATTGTGAAGCCAAATGTAATGGAGAAATGTGAGGACAAATATAATGGAACATTTTGATGATTAGGGCTTGGAGCATTATGATGACAAGGGCCATTGAAAATTTTCATGATAAGGTCGAGAAGCATTGTGATGACAAGGTCCTGGAACATTGTGATGACAAAACCATGGAGCCTTGTGATGACAAGTCTCATGGAGCATAGTGATGAAAAGGGGCATGGAGCATTGTGATTACAGGGGTCTTGGAACATTGTGATGACAAGGGAATGGCACATTGTGAGGAGAAGACAAAGGAGCATTCTGATGGCATGTGTCCTTGATTTTTGTGATGACAAGGGCATGGAGCATTGTGATTACATTGTTCTTGGAGAACTGTGATGGACAGGGCATGGAACATTGTGATGAAAAAGGCATGGAGCCTTGTCATGACAGGGTTCAAGGAACATACTGACAAGTGTCATGGAGCATTGTGATGACAGGGGTCATGAAGAATTGTGATAACAAGAGCATGGAACATTGTGATGACAAGAGCATGGAACACTGGTCTAATATGTTTCATGGATTATTGCGATGACAGTTGGAATGGCGCATTGTGATGACAAGGGCATGGAGCATTGTGATGACCAGGTCATGCAGTATTGTGAAGAGAGGTGTCAGGGAGCATTCTGATGACATATGTAGTGGCCCGCTCTGATGACAATGGCATGGAGCATTGTGATGCCAAGTGTCATGGAGGATTCTGATGACAAATGTAATGGAGCATTGTGATGACAATGGCTTGGAGCATTGTGATGACAAGGGTCAAGTAGCATTGTGCTGAAAATCGCAAGGAGAATTGTGATGACAAGGGTCATGGAGCATTCTGATGACAATCTTGTGGAGTATTTTGATGACAATGGCATGGAGCATTGTGATGAAAACGGCATGGGGCATTGTTATGAAAGAGGCATGGAGCCTTTTATTGACATGGTTCAAGGAACATTCTGATGACAAGTGTCAGGGAGCATTGTGATGACAAGTGTATTGAGAATTGTGATGACAAAGGTCATGGAGCATTGCGATGAAAAGGGCATGGATTATTGTGATGACAGGCATCATGGAGCATTGTGATGACAAGTGTTATGGAACACTGTGATCACAAGGGTTAGGAGCATTGTGATGACAGAGGTCATGGATCATTTTGATTTCAAGGAGCATGGAGCATTGTGATGACATGGGCAGTAAGCAATGTGATCCCAAGTTTCATTGAGGATTGTGATGAGAAGCAAATAGAGCATTGTAATGACAAGGTCTTGTAGCATTTTGCTGACAAAGGCATGGAGCATTGTGATGACAGGTGTCATGGAGCACTGTGATGACAAGCGTCACAGAGCATTGTGAAAACAGTGGTCATGGAGCATAGGGATGACAGGGACATGGATCATTGTGATGACAAGGTTCATGGAACATTGGGCTGAAAATGTTCATGGAGTATTGTGATGACAGGTGTCATGGAGCAGTGTGATGACTAGGGAATGGAACACTGTGATGACAAGAGTACCGAATCATTGTGTTGTCAGGTGTCATGGAGTGTTGTGATGACAGTGGTCATGGAGCATTGTGATGATATTAGCCATGGAGCATTGTGATGAGAAGACCTTGGGTAATTGTGATATCGAGCATCATGGAACACTGTAATGACAAGGGGCATGAAGCATTGTGATGACTGGTGTCAGGGAGCTTTGTGATGACAGGGGTCATGGAGCATTGTGATGAAAAGGGCATGGAGCTTTGTGATGACATGTGCATGGAGCATTGTGATGACAAGTGCATGGAGCATTGCAATGTGAAGTGGATGGAGAATTTTGATGACAAGAGCATGTAACATTTTGATGAGAAGTGTCATGTAGCATTGTGATGACAAGGACATGGAGAATTGTGATGACAAGGGACATGGAGCATTTTGATAACCAGGGCATGGTGCATTGTGATGACAGGGGTCATGGAGCATTATTATGAGAACGGCCATGGTGCATTCTGACATAAGATATCACTTATGAAGGGAATGTAAACATGGCTACATATGAACTGATTTAGGGAAGAGAACAGAGTCTCAGATTTAGAAAACAATATAACGCTTGCTTAAGGGGAAAGAGAGGTGGGGAGATGCACAAAACATAAGATTGATATTAGCACAGGTACCATTCCATAATCCAAAAACAGAAGAGACAAGCCCTACTCCTTCCTCAGTGAATGGAACTCAACATCCCTATTCCCCTCAGAGAAATATATCTGACTAGTAAGAATTTTAAAACCTATGTATTGATATGTCTCCGTAAGGGAACCAAGTGTGTCTAGAACGACATAAACATGGCAGTGAGAATCAGCTCAAACCCACTATAAAAATGAATTTCAAAACAAAACATAAAAACAGTAAAATTCTTACACAATACCTTCAGGGGTTCTGATGAAACCTGGAATGACCCTATCTACAATGACAGCTGGATGTGGCATAAGGCTGGTCACTTGGGACTGAGAGGATTGGTGAGATTGGGTGAAAAAATGCAGACCGTTTAAAGGAATAATGCCTGCCACCCATTCCATGGTTCCCATCTCTCCAGGTAGAAGGGAATATCACTGCAGTTATAACGTGTATGGGAACCTAGAGAATGGAAATCATATGATGGTGAAAGGTTTCTAAAACTCTATTACCTTTTTCTCTCCTTGTGCTCCAGTTTGACATTCCAACTGCTTTACTATCAATCTCCCAACTTGGAAAGTCAGCCCCTATATCCTCCTGGTACGCACAGTTGGCAAATTGTGCAGAGGATATAAGGGAAGAGAGAGAACCAATGAGAGAGTAGCTGTAGGCATTTGGACGGCCACATGTCTCTCTAATTTCCCGTCAAAAGAGGAATTAACCAAAGTCTCAGCCTGCCCCCCAGAACCAGTATAAGTCCAGAAGCAAAACTGTTGATTTGCGGTCAGATCACAAAAACGCGAGTTGAAAAATGGAGCTCAGGGCCACAGCAATTCACTAACCTGCAGAGATATAAAGGACTACTCTCTTCGAAAAATCTGTTGAGGGAAAGCCACGAGGCAGAAGGGAAAATGAGGCACAATGGCATGAAATAGATTTCAAGAGGTACTTTGGAATCGCCTTTAAACACAGTAAAAGCATTACAACTTCGAAAATTATGGAAATGGCCATAAAGGGCATATGGGTTTTCACGTGCATATATGCAGGAGAAAACGCATATGCCCCTTTTGGACAAGCAAGCAAGCGGGCAATGCAAATCTGCACTACAAAGAAGTATCACTTCCCACCGGTCAAAAGGGACATCCACAAAATGGGTAAAAACCAGAAAGGCAAGACAGGCCCTGGAGAACAGGGAGCCTTGTTATGCTGATGGGCGGGATGTAAATTGCCAACTGCCTCTCTGGAGGAGTGCACTGTGTTCCCTAAAACAAGTAAACAATAGAGCTACAGAGCCAAGGGCACTTCCAGTCTAGGGAATATACCTTGGGAAAACTGAAAATAAATAAGACAGATCGACACCAAAATTCAGGGCTGCACTGCTTACAAAAACCTCAACTTGGTTACACATTAAATATCCCAGGAAATACAAAAATGGTTCAAGAAATTGTGGTACTTACGTATGATGGAATATCCCTCAGCCTTGATATCAATGTCATAAGGCCAGTAGCAGCAAAATGAGTGGATTCAGGTACGATAATTCTAAGTGAAATAAGTCACACAGAAAAAGAAACTTATCATAAGATATCAATTATGAAGATCCTGTAAACATGGCTACACATGAACTGAGTTAGGAAAGAAAAGAGAGACTCACATTAAAAAAAAAAAAAACGCTTATGCTTGCTTAAGGGAGAAGGAGAGGTGGGGTGATGCATAAAATCAGAGTTTGATATTAGTACAGGTACTGTTCCAAAAACCAAATACGAAATAGACAAAACCTGCACCTTCCTCAGTGAAAGGGACTCAACACCCCATATTCACCACAGAGTAATATATATTAAAAGTATGAATCTTGGGGCTTCCCTGGTGGCGCAGTGGTTGAGAGTCCGCCTGCCGATGCAGGGTACACGGGTTCGTGCCCCGATCCCGGAAGGTCCCACATGCCGTGGAGCGGCTGGGCCCGTGGGCCATGGCCGCGGAGCCTGTGTGTCCGGAGCCTGTGCTCCGCAACGGGAGAGGCCACAGCAGTGAGAGGCCCGCGTACAGCAAAAAAAAAAAAAAAAAAAAAAATGTATGAATCTTAAAACCTATGTATTGATATGTCTCCATAAGGGAATCAAGTGTGTCTAGACTGGCATAAACATGACAGTGAGAATCAGCTCAAACCCACTATAAAAAGGAATTTCAAAAACAAAACAAAAAAACAAGGAAATTTCTTTCAATTCCTTCAGGGTCTCTGATGAAACCTGGAATGACCCTACCTACAATGACAGCTGGATGTGGCATAAGGCTGGACACTTGGGACTGAGAGAATTGGTGAGATTGGGTGAGCAAATGCAGACCCTTTAAAGCAATAATGAGGGGCACCCATTCCATGGGTCCCAACTCTCCAGGTTGAAGGGAATATTACTACAGCTATTACATGTACGGGAAACCTAGAGAATGGACACACTGTGAATATGAAAGGTCTCTAAAACTCAACTAATAATCCCTCTCCTGGTGCTCCGGTTTGACATTCCAACTGCTTTACTATCAATCTCCCAACTTGGAGAGACAGACCCTTTAACCTCCTGGTTCTCACAGGTTGCCAATTTGGCAAGGATGAAACGGAAGAGGAAGAACCAAAGAGAGAGTAGCTGTTAGGCATTTGGACGGGCATATGTCACTCTAATTTCCAGGGAGGAAGAAGAATTGACCAAAGTCTCAGCCACCCACCGGGAGCCAGTATATGTTCTGAACCAAAATATTTGACTTGCGTTCAGCTCAGAAAAAACGAGTTAAATATGGAGCTCAGGGGCACAGCAATTCACAAACTGGCAGAGTAATAAAGGGCAACTATCGTCCAAAATTCTGTTGAGGGAAGGCAACGAGGCAAACTTGAAAGGGAGGCAGAATTGCAGGAAACAGATTTCAAGAGCCACGTTGGAATCACCTTTAAAGCACAGGAAGATGGGCAGAACTTCGAAAATGATGCACCTGGCCACAAATGGCGTATGCGTTTTCTCCTGAATATATTCAGGAGAAAACGCATACGCCATTTCTGGCCAAGCAAGCAAGCGGGCAATGCAAATCTACACTAAAAAGAAGTATCACTTCCCACAAGTCAAAAGGGACATCCACAAAATGGGTAAAAACCAGAGGCTAGACAGGCCCTGGAGAACAGGGAGCCTTGTTATGCAGATGGGCGGGATGTAAATTGCCAACTGCCTCACTGGAGGAGTGCATTGTGTTCCCTAAAACAAGTAAACAAGAAAGCTACAGAGCCAAGGGCACTTCCAGTCTAGGGAATATACCTTGGGAAAACTGAAAATAAATAAGACAGATCGACACCAAAATTCAGGGCTGCACTGCTTACAAAAACCTCAACTTGGTTACACATTAAATATCCCAGGAAATACAAAAATGGTTCAAGAAATTGTGGTACTTACGTATGATGGAATATCCCTCAGCCTTGATATCAATGTCATAAGGCCAGTAGCAGCAAAATGAGTGGATTCAGGTACGATAATTCTAAGTGAAATAAGTCACACAGAAAAAGAAACTTATCATAAGATATCAATTATGAAGATCCTGTAAACATGGCTACACATGAACTGAGTTAGGAAAGAAAAGAGAGACTCACATTAAAAAAAAAAAAAAACGCTTATGCTTGCTTAAGGGAGAAGGAGAGGTGGGGTGATGCATAAAATCAGAGTTTGATATTAGTACAGGTACTGTTCCAAAAACCAAATACGAAATAGACAAAACCTGCACCTTCCTCAGTGAAAGGGACTCAACACCCCATATTCACCACAGAGTAATATATATTAAAAGTATGAATCTTGGGGCTTCCCTGGTGGCACAGTGGTTGAGAGTCCGCCTGCCGATGCAGGGTACACGGGTTCGTGCCCCGATCCCGGAAGGTCCCACATGCCGTGGAGCGGCTGGGCCCGTGGGCCATGGCCGCGGAGCCTGTGTGTCCGGAGCCTGTGCTCCGCAACGGGAGAGGCCACAGCAGTGAGAGGCCCGCGTACAGCAAAAAAAAAAAAAAAAAAAAAAATGTATGAATCTTAAAACCTATGTATTGATATGTCTCCATAAGGGAATCAAGTGTGTCTAGACTGGCATAAACATGACAGTGAGAATTAGCTCAAACCCACTATAAAAAGGAATTTCAAAAACAAAACAAAAAAACAAGGAAATTTCTTTCAATTCCTTCAGGGTCTCTGATGAAACCTGGAATGACCCTACCTACAATGACAGCTGGATGTGGCATAAGGCTGGACACTTGGGACTGAGAGAATTGGTGAGATTGGGTGAGCAAATGCAGACCCTTTAAAGCAATAATGAGGGGCACCCATTCCATGGGTCCCAACTCTCCAGGTTGAAGGGAATATTACTACAGCTATTACATGTACGGGAAACCTAGAGAATGGACACACTGTGAATATGAAAGGTCTCTAAAACTCAACTAATAATCCCTCTCCTGGTGCTCCGGTTTGACATTCCAACTGCTTTACTATCAATCTCCCAACTTGGAGAGACAGACCCTTTAACCTCCTGGTTCTCACAGGTTGCCAATTTGGCAAGGATGAAACGGAAGAGGAAGAACCAAAGAGAGAGTAGCTGTTAGGCATTTGGACGGGCATATGTCACTCTAATTTCCAGGGAGGAAGAAGAATTGACCAAAGTCTCAGCCACACACCGGGAGCCAGTATATGTTCTGAACCAAAATATTTGACTTGCGTTCAGCTCAGAAAAAACGAGTTAAATATGGAGCTCAGGGGCACAGCAATTCACAAACTGGCAGAGTAATAAAGGGCAACTATCGTCCAAAATTCTGTTGAGGGAAGGCAACGAGGCAAACTTGAAAGGGAGGCAGAATTGCAGGAAACAGATTTCAAGAGCCACGTTGGAATCACCTTTAAAGCACAGGAAGATGGGCAGAACTTCGAAAATGATGCACCTGGCCACAAATGGCGTATGCGTTTTCTCCTGAATATATTCAGGAGAAAACGCATACGCCATTTCTGGCCAAGCAAGCAAGCGGGCAATGCAAATCTACACTAAAAAGAAGTATCACTTCCCACAAGTCAAAAGGGACATCCACAAAATGGGTAAAAACCAGAGGCTAGACAGGCCCTGGAGAACAGGGAGCCTTGTTATGCTGATGGGCGGGATGTAAATTGCCAACTGCCTCACTGGAGGAGTGCATTGTGTTCCCTAAAACAAGTAAACAAGAAAGCTACAGAGCCAAGGGCACTTCCAGTCTAGGGAATATACCTTGGGAAAACTGAAAATCAATAAGACAGAGCCACCCTCAAATTTAGGGCTGCACTGCTTACAAGAACCTCAACTTGGGTACACATTAAATATCCCAGGAAATATAAAAATGGTTCAAAAAATTGTGGTACTTACATACGATGGAATATCCCTCCGCCATGAAATCAATGTCATAAGACAAGTAGCAGCTAAATGAGTGGATTCAGGTACGATGATTCTAACTGAAATAAGTCACACAGAAAAAGAAACGTATCATAAGATATCACTTATGAAGATCCTGTAAACATGGCTACATATGAACTGAGTTAGGAAAGAGAACAGAGTCTCACATTTAGAAAACACTCTTATGCCTGCTTAAGGGGGAAGGAGAGGTGGGGTGATGCATAAAACCAGAGTTTGATATAAGCACAGGTACCATTCAAAAACCAACTATGGAATAGACAAGACTTACACCTTCCTCAGTGAAAGGGATTCAAAACCCCATATTTCCCACAGAGGAATATATTGGATTAGTTAGAATCTTAAAACCTATGTATTGATATGTCTCCGTAAGGGAATCAAGTGTGTCTAGACTGGCATAAACATGGCAGCGAGAATCATCTCAAACCCACTATAAAGGGGAATTTCAAAAACAAAACAACAAAACAGGGAAATTCTTTACAATTCCTTCAGGGTCTCTGATGAAACCTGGAATGACCCTATCTACAATGACAGCTGGATGTGGCATAAGGCTGGACACATGGGACTGAAAGGAATGGTGAGATTGGGTGAGCAAATGCAGACCCTATAAAGCAAAAATGCATGGCAACCATTCCATGGGTCCCAACTCTCCAGGTTGAAGAGTATATTACTACAGCTATAAAATGTACGGGAAACCTAGAGACTGGACACACTGTGAATACGAAAGGTCTCTAAAACTCAACGAAGAGTCCCTCTCCTGGTGCTCAGGATTGACTTTCCAAGTGCTTTACTATCAATCTCCCAGCTTGAAGAGACTGCACATTTAACCTCCTGTTTCGCACAGGTGGCCAATTTGGGAGAGGATGAAAGGGAAGAGGGAGAACCAATGAGAGAGGAGCTGTTAGGCATTTGGACGGGCACATGTCACTCATATTTCCCGGGAGGAAGAAGAATTAACCAAAGTCTAAGCCACCCACCGCGAACCAGTATATGTTCTGAACCAATATATTGGACTTGCGTTCAGCTCACAATAAATGAGTTAAATTTTGGAGCTCAGGGGCACAGCAATTCACTAACGGGTAGAGTAATAAAGGACAACTATCGTACAAAACTCTGTTGAGGGAAGGCAATGAGGCGGAATTGAAAGCGAGGCAGAATAGAAGGAAACAGATTTCAAGAGGTACGTTGGAATCCCCTTTAAAGCACAGGAAGAGGGGCACAACTTCGAAAATGATGCACTTGGCCACAAAGGGCGTATGCATTTTCTCCTGAATATATTCAGGAGAAAACGCATACGACCTTTATGGCCAAGCAAGCAAGTGGGCAATGCAAATCTGCACTACAAAGAACTATCACTTCCCACCGGTCAATAGGGACATCCACAAAATGGGTAAAAACCAGAAAGGCAAGACAGGCCCTGGAGAACAGGGAGCCTTGTTATGTTGATGGGTGGCATGTAAATTGCCAACTGCCTCTCTGGAAGAGTGCATTGTGTTCCCTAAAACAAGTAAACAACAGAGCTACAGAGCCAAGGGCACTTCCAGTCTAGGGAATATACCTTGGGAAAACTGAAAATCAATAAGACAGAGCCACCCCAAAATTTAGGGCTGCACTGCTTACAAGAACCTCATCTTGGGTACACCTTAAATATCCCAGGAAAGATAAAAATGGTTCAAAAAATTGTGGTACTTACGTATGATGGAATATCCCTCAGCCATGAAATCAATGTCATAAGACCAGTAGCAGCAAAATGAGTGGATTCAGGTACGATGATTCTATGTGAAATAAGTCACACAGAAAAAGAAACGTATCATAAGATATCACTTATGAAGATCCTGTAAACATGGCTACACATGAACTGAGTTAGGAAAGAAAACAGAGTCCCACATTTAGAAAACACTCTTATGCCTGCTTAAGGGGGAAGGAGAGGTGGGGTGATGCATAAAACCAGAGTTTGATATAAGCACAGGTATCGTTCCAAAAACCAACTATGAAATAGACAAGACCTACACCTTCCTCAGGGAAAGGGACTCAAAACCCCATATTTCCCGCAGAGGAATATATCTGAGTAGTAAGAATCTTAAAACCTATGTATTGATATGTCTCCATAAGAGAATCAAGTGTGTCTAGACTGGCATAATCATGGCCGAGAGAATCAGCTCAAACCCACTATAAAAAGGAATTTCAAAAACAAAACAAAAAAACAGGGAAATTTCTTTCAATTCCTTCAGGGTCTCTGATGAAACCTGGAATGACCCTACCTACAATGACAGCTGGATGTGGCATAAGGCTGGACACTTGGGACTGAGAGAATTGGTGAGATTGGGTGAGCAAATGCAGACCCTGTAAAGCAATAATGCATGGCACCCATTCCATGGGTCCGAGCTCTCCATGTTGAAGGGAATATTACTACAGCTATAACAGGTATGGGAAACCTAGAGAATGGACACACAGTGAATACGGAAACTTTCTAAAACTCAATGAATAATCGTTCTCCTGGTGCTCCAGTTTGACATTCCAACTGCTTTACTATCAATCTCCCAACTTGGAGAGACAGCACCTTTAACCTCCTGGTTCGCACAGGTTGCCAATTTGGCAAAGGATGAAAGGGAAGAGGGAGAACCAAAGAGAGAGTAGCTGTTAGGCAATTGGACGGGCACATGTCACTCTTATTTCCCGGGTGGAAGAAGAATTAACCAAAGTCTCAGCCACCCACCGGGAACCAGTGTAGGTCCTGAACCAAAATATGGGACTTGTGTTCAGCTCTCAAAACACGAGTTAAAAAATGGAGCTCAGGGGCACAGCAATTCAAAAACTGGCAGAGTAATAAAGGACAACTAACATTCAAAAATCAGTTGAGGGAAGGCAATGATGCGGACTTGAATGCGAGGCAGAATAGCAGGAAACAGGTTTCAAGAGGTACGTTGGAATCGCCTTTAAAGCACAGGAAGAGCGGCACAACTTCGACAATGATGCACTTGGCCAAAGAGGGCGTATGCGTTTCCTCCTGAATATGTTCAGGAGAAAACGCATACGACCTTTTTGGCCTAGCAAGCAAGTGGGCAATTCAAATCGGCACTATAAAGAAGTATCACTACCCACCAGTCCTAAGGGACATCCACATAAAGGGTAATAAACAGAAAAGCAAGACAGGCCCTGGAGAACAGGGAGCCTTGTTATGCTGATGGCCGGGATATAAATTGCCAAATGCCTCTCTGGAGGAGTGCATTGTGTTCCCTAAAACAAGTAAACAACAGAGCTACACAGCCAAGAGCACTTCCAGTCTAGGGAATATACCTTGGGAAAACTGAAAATCAATAAGACAGAGCCACCCCAAAATTTAGGGCTGCACTGCTTACAAGAACCTCAACTTCTCTACACATTAAATATCCCTGGAAACATAAAAATGGTTCAAAAAATTGTGGTACTTACGTACGATGGAATAACCCTCAGCCATGAAATCAATGTCATAAGACCAGTAGCAGCAAAATGAGTGGATTCAGGTACGATGATTCTAAGTGAAATAAGTCACACAGAAAAAGAAACTTATCATAAGATATCACTTATGAATGTCCTGTAAACATGGCTTCACATGAACTGAGTTAGGAAAGAGAAGAGAGTTTGACATTTAGAAAACATTCTTATGCCTGCTTAAGGGGGAAGGAGAGGTGGGGTGATGCATAAAACCAGAGTTTGATATTAGTTCAGGTACCGTTCCACAAACCATATATGGAATAGACAAGAACTACACCTTGGTCTTGGCTCAGCCCTGCTCTTTGTCCAGCAATACCGGGGACTAGGCTTGGAGTTTTAGAATGTAGTATACAGGTATTATTCTTCGACTTCCGGGTAAGATGGCGGAAGAGTAAGACGCGGAGATCACCTTCCTCCCCACGGATACACCAGAAATACAGCTACACGTGGAACAACACCTACAGAAAACCTACTGAACGCTGGCAGAAGACCCCAGACCTCCCAAAAGGCAAGAAACTCCCCACATACCTGGGTAGGGCAAAGCGGAGAGATCCGCACACAGAGGATCGGTGCCGAGCGGCACTCACCAGCCCGAAAGGCTTGTCTGCTCGCCCGCCGGGGCGCGCAGCGCTGGAAGCTGAGGCTCGGGCTTCGGTCAGAGCGCAGGGAGAGGACTGGGGCTGGCGGAGAGAACTCAGCCTGAAGGGGGCTAATGTGCCACAGCTAGCCGGGAGGGAGTCCGGGAAAACTCTAGAGCTGCCGAAGAGGCAAGAGACTTTTTCTTCCCTCTTGGTTTCCTGGTGCGCGAGGAGAGGGGATTAAGAGCGCTGCTTAAAGGGGCTCCACGGACGGGCGCGAGTCGCGACTGAAAGCGCGGAGCCCAGTGACAGGCGTGGGACGCTGGGGCTGCTGCTGCCGCCGCCAAGAAGCCTGTGTGCGAGCGCAGGTCACTGCCCACACCGCCCTTCCGGGAGCCTGTGCAGCCCGCCACTGCCGGGGTCCCGGGATCCAGGGGCGGCTTCCCTGGGAGAACGCACGGCGCGCCTTGGGCTGGTGCAACGTCACGCCGACCTCTGCCGCTTCAGGCTTGCCCCGCACTCCGTGCCGCTCCCTCCCGCCCGGCCTGAGTGAGCCAGAGTCCCCGAAGAGGCTGCTCCTTTAACCCTGTCCTATCTGAGCGAAGAACAGACGCCCTCCGGCGACCTACACGCAGAGGCGGGGCCAAATCCAAAGCTGAGACCCAGGAGCTGTGAGAACAAAGAAGAGAAAGAGAAACCTCTCCCAGCAGCCTCAGAAGCAGCGGATTAAAGCTCCACAATCAACTTGATGTACCCTGCATCTGCGGAATACATGAATAGACAACACATCATCCCAAATTGAGGAGCCCGGAGTCAGTGCTGTGCCTCTGAGGTGGGAGAGCCAACTTCAGGACACTGGTCCACAAGAGACCTCCCAGCTCCACATAATATCAAACGGCAAAAATCATCCAGAGATCTCCATCTCAACACCAGCACCCAGCTTCACTCAACGACCAGCAGGCTATAGTGCTGGACACCCTGAGCCAAACAACTAGCAAGACAGGAACACAATGCCACCCATTACCAGAGAGGTGGCCTAAAATCATAAAAAGTCCACAGACACCCCAAAACACACCACCAGACGTGGACCTGCCCACCAGAAAGACAAGATCCAGCCTCATCCACCAGAACACAGGCACTAGTCCCCTCCACCAGGAAGCCTACATAACCCACTAAACCAACCTTAGCCACTGGGGACAGACACCAAAAACAACAGGAACTACGAACCTGCAGCCTGCAAAAAGGAGACCCCAAACACAGTAACATAAGCAAAATGAGAAGACAGAAAAACACACAGCAGGAGAAGGAGCAAGATAAAAACCCACCAGACCTAACAAATGAAGAGGTAATAGGCAGTCTACCTGAAAAAGAATTCAGAATAATGATGGTAAAGATGATCCAAGATTCTATTTCCCAGATCCAAAATCTTGGAAATAGAATAGACAAAATGCAAGAAACAGTTAACAAGGACCTAGAAGAACTAAAGATGAATCAAGCATCGATTAAAAACACAATACATGAAATAAAAAATACTCTAGATGGGATCAATAGCAGAATAACTGAGGCAGAAGAACGGATAAGTGAGGTGGAAGATAAAATAGTGGAAATAACTGCTGCAGAGCAAAATAAAGAAAAAAGAATGAAAAGAACAGAGGACAGTCTCAGAGACCTCTGGGACAACATTAAACGCACCAACATTCGAATTATAGGGGTTCCAGAAGAAGAAGAGAAAAAGAAAGGGACTGAGAAAATATTTGAAGAGATTATAGTTGAAAACTTCCCTAATATGGGAAAGGAAATAGTTAATCAAGTCCAGGAGGCACAGAGAGTCCCATACAGAATAAATCCAAGGAGAAATACGCCAAGACACATATTAATCAAACTGTCAAAAATTAAACACCAAGAAATCATATTAAAAGCAGCAAGGCAAAAACAACAAATAACACACAAGGGAATCCCCATCAGGATAACAGCTGATCTCTCAGCAGAAACTCTACAAGCCAGGAGGGAATGGCAGGACATACTTAAAGTGATGAAGGAGAAAAACCTGCAACCAAGATTACTCTACCCAGCAAGGATCTCATTCAGATTTGATGGAGAAATTAAAACGTTTACAGACAAGCAAAAGCTGAGAGAGTTCAGCACCACCAAACCAGCTTTACAACAAATGCTAAAGGAACTTCTCTAGGCAAGAAACACAACAGAAGGAAAAGACCTACAATAATGAACCCAAAACAATTAAGAAAATGGGAATAGGAACATACATATCGATAATTACCTTAAATGTAAATGGACTAAATGCTCCCACCAAAAGACACAGAGTGGCTGAATGGATACAAAAACAAGACCCATCTATATGCTGTCTACAAGAGACCCACTTCAGACCTAGAGACACATACAGACTGAAAGTAAGGGGATGGAAAAAGATATTCCATGCAAATGGAAACCAAAAGAAAGCTGGAGTAGCAATTCTCATATCAGACAAAATAGACTTTAAAATAAGGACTACTAGAAGAGACAAAGAAGGACACTACCTAATGATCAAGGGATCGATCCAAGAAGAAGATATAAGAATTGTAAATATTTATGCACCCAACATAGGAGCACCTCAATACATAAGGCAAATACTAACAGCCATAAAAGGAGAAATCGACAGTAACACACTCATAGTAGGGGACTTTAACACCCCACTTTCACCAATGGACAGATCTTCCAAAATGAAAATAAATAAGGAAACACAAGCTTTAAATGATACATTAAACAAGATGGACTTAATTGATATTTATAGGACATTCCATCCAAAAACAACAGAATACACATTTTTCTCAAGTGCTCATGGAACATTCTCCAGGATAGATCATATCTTGGGTCACAAATCAAGCCTTGGTAAATTTAAGAAAATTGAAATTGTATCAAGTATCTTTTCCGACCACAATGCTATGAGACTAGATATCAATTACAGGAAAAGAGCTGTAAAAAATACAAACACATGGAGGCTAAACAATACACTACTTCATAACGAAGTGATCACTGAAGAAATCAAAGAGGAAATTAAGAAATACCTAGAAACAAATGACAATGGAGACACGACGACCCAAAACCTATGGGATGCAGCAAAAGCAGTTCTAAGAGGGAAGTTTATAGCAATACAATCCCACCTTAAGAAACAGGAAACATCTCGAATAAACAACCTAACCTTGCACCTAAAGCAATTAGAGAAAGAAGAACAAAAACATCCCAAAGTTAGCAGAAGGAAAGAAATCATAAAAATCAGATCAGAAATAAATGAAAAAGAAATGAAGGAAACGATAGCAAAGATCAATAAAACTAAAAGCTGGTTCTTTGAGAAGATAAACAAAATTGATAAACCATTAGCCAGACTCATCAAGAAAAAAAGGGAGAAGACTCAAATCAATAGAATTAGAAATGAAAAAGGAGAAGTAACAACTGACACTACAGAAATACAAAAGATCATGAGAGATTACTATAAGCAACTCTATGCCAATAAAATGGACAACCTGGAAGAAATGGACAAATTCTTAGAAATGCACAACCTGCCAAGACTGAATCAGGAAGAAATAGAAAATATGAACAGACCAATCACAAGCACTGAAATTGAAACTGTGATAAAAAATCTTCCAACAAACAAAAGCCCAGGACCAGATGGCTTCACAGGCGAATTCTATCAAGCATTTAGAGAAGAGCTAACACCTATCCTTCTGAAACTCTTCCAAAATATAGCAGAGGGAGGAACACTCCCAAACTCATTCTATGAGGCCACCATCACCTTGATACCAAAACCAGGCAAGGATGTCACAAAGAAAGAAAACTACAGGCCAATATCACTGATGAACATAGATGCAAAAATCCTCACAAAAATACTAGCAAACAAAATCCAACAGCACATTAAAAGGATCATACACCATGATCAAGTGGGGTTTATTCCAGGAATGCAAGGATTCTTCAATATATGCAAATCAATCAACGTGATACACCATATTAACAAATTGAAGGAGAGAAACCATATGATCATCTCAATAGATGCAGAGAAAGCTTTCGACAAAATTCAACACCCATTTATGATAAAAACCCTGCAGAAAGTAGGCATAGAGGGAACTTTCCTCAACATAATAAAGGCCATATATGACAAACCCACAGCCAGCATCGTCCTCAATGGTGAAAAACTGAAACCATTTCCACTAAGATCAGGAACTAGACAAGGTTGCCCACTTTCACCACTCTTATTCAACCTAGTTTTGGAAGTTTTAGCCACAGCAATCAGAGAAGAAAAGGAAATAAAAGGAATCCAAATTGGAAAAGAAGAAGTAAAGCTGTCACTGTTTGCAGATGACATGATACTATACATAGAGAATCCTAAAGATGCTACCAGAAAACTACTAGAGTTAATCAATGAATTTGGTAAAGTTGCAGGATACAAAATTAATGCACAGAAATCTCTGGCATTCCTATATACTGATGATGAAAAATCTGAAAGTGAAATCAAGGAAACACTCCCATTTACCATTGCAACCAAAAGAATAAAATATCTAGGAATAAACCTACCTAAGGAGACAAAAGACCTATATGCAGAAAATTATAAGACACTGATGAAAGAAATTAAAGATGATACAAATAGATGGAGAGATGTACCATGTTCTTGGATTGGAAGAATCAACATTGTGAAAATGACTCTACTACCCAAAGCAATCTACAGGTTCAATGCAATCCCTATCAAACTACCACTGGCATTTTTCACAGAACTAGAACAAAAAATTTCACAATTTGTATGGAAACACAAAAGACCCCGAATAGCCAAAGCAATCTTGAGAACGAAAAATGGAGCTGGAGGAATCAGGCTCCCTGACTTCAGACTATACTACAAAGCTACAGTAATCAAGACAGTATGGTACTGGCACAAAAACAGAAAGATAGATCAATGGAACAGGATAGAAAGCCCAGAGTTAAACCCACGGACATATGGTCACCTTATCTTTGATAAAGGAGGCAGGAATGTACAGTGGAGAAAGGACAGTCTCTTCAATAAGTGGTGCTGGGAAAACTGGATAGGGACATGTAAAAGTATGAGATTAGATCATTCCCTAACACCATACACAAAAATAAGCTCAAAATGGATTAAAGACCTAAATATAAGGCCAGACACTATCAAACTCTTAGAGGAAAACATAGGCAGAACACTCTATGACATAAATCACAGCAAGATCCTTTTTGACCCACCTAGAGAAATGGAAATAAAGACAAAAATAAACACATGGGACCTAATGAAACTTAAAAGCTTTTGCACAGCAAAGGAAACCATAAACAAGACCAAAAGACAACCCTCAGAATGGGAGAAAATATTTGCAAATGAAGCAACTGACAAAGGATTAATCTCCAAAATTTATAAGCAGCTCATGCAGCTCAATAACAAAAAAACAAACAACCCAATCCAAAAATGGGCAGAAGACCTAAATAGACATTTCTCCACAGAAGATATACAGACTGCCAACAAACACATGAAAGGATGCTCAACATCTTTACTCATTAGAGAAATGCAAATCAAAACTACAATGAGATATCATCTCACACCAGTCAGAATGGCCATCATCAAAAAATCTAGAAACAATAAATGCTGGAGAGGGTGTGGAAAAAAGGGAACACTCTTGCACTGTTGGTGGGAATGTGAATTGGTACAGCCGCTATGGAGAACGGTATGGAGGTTCCTTAAAAAACTACAAATAGAACTACCATATGACCCAGCAATCCCACTACTGGGCATATACCCTGAGAAAACCATAATTCAAAAAGAGACATGTACCAAAATGTTCATAGCAGCCCTATTTACAATAGCCCAGAGATGGAAACAACCTAAGTGTCCATCATCGGATGAATGGATAAAGAAGATGTGGCACATATATACAATGGAATATTACTCAGCCATAAAAAGAAATGAAATTGAGCTATTTGTAATGAGGTGGATAGACCTAGAGTCTGTCATACAGAGTGAAGTAAGTCAGAAAGAGAAAGACAAATACTGTATGCTAACACATATATATGGAATTTAAGAAAAAAAAATGTCATGAAGAACATAGGGGTAAGACAGGAATAAAGACACAGACCTACTAGAGAATGGACTTGAGGATATGGGGAGGGGGAAGGGTAAGCTGTGACAAAGTGAAAGAGCGGCATGGACATATATACACTACCAAACGTGAGGTAGATAGCTAGTGGGAAGCAGCCGCATAGCACAGGGAGATCAGCTCGGTACTTTGTGACCGCCTGGAGGGGTGGGATAGGGAGGGTGGGAGGGAGACGCAAAAGGGAGGGGATATGGAAACATATGTATATGTATAACTGATTAAATTTTTTATAAAGCAACAACAACAAAAAAATAAAAATAAAAAATAAAAAATAAATAAAAAAAAAAATGGAGCTCCGGGGCACAGCAATTCACAAACAGGCAGAATAATAAAGGACAACTATCATCCAAAAATCTGTTGACGGAAGGCAACGAGGCGGACTTGAAACGGAGGCAGAATAGCAGGAAACAGATTTCAAGAGGTACGTTGGAATCGCCTTTAAAGCACAGGAAGTGAGGCACCACTTCGACAATGATGCACTTGGCCAAAAAGGGTGTATGCGTTTTCTCCTGAGTATATTCAGGAGAAAACGCATAAACTCTTTTTGGCCAAGCAAGCACGCGGACAATGCAAGTCTGCACTACAAAGAAGTATCACTTCCCACCGGTCCAAAGGGATATCCACAAAACGGGTAAAAACCAGAAATTCAACGCAGGCCCTGGAGAACATTGAGCCTTTTTATGCTGATGGGTGGGATGTAAATTGCCAACTGCCTCTCTGGAGGAGTGCACTGTGTTCCCTAAAACAAGTAAACAACAGAGCTACAGAGCCAAGGACACTTCCAGTCTAGGGAATATACCTTGGGAAAACTGAAAATCAATAAGACAGAGCCACCCCAAAATTTAGGGCTGCACTGCTTACAAGAACCTCAACTTCGGTACACCTTAAATATCCCAGGAAATATAAAAATGGTTCAAAAAATTGTGGTACTTACGTACGATGAAATATCCCTCAGCCATGAAATCAATGTCATAAGACCAGTAGCAGCAAAATGAGTGGATTCAGGTACGATGATTCTAAGTGAAATAAGTCACACAGAAAAAGAAACGTATCATAAGATATCACTTATGAAGATCCTGTAAACATGGCTACACATGTACTGAGTTAGGAAAGAGAACAGAGTCTCACATTTAGAAAACACTCTTATGCCTGCTTAAGGGGGAAGGAGAGGTGGGGTGATGCATAAAACCAGAGTTTGATATAAGCACAGGTACCGTTCCAAAAACCAACTATGGAATAGACAAGACCTACACCTTCCTCAGTGAAAGGGACTCAAAACCCCATATTTCCGGCAGAGGAATATATCTGAGTAGTAAGCATCTTAAAACCTATGTATTGATATGTATCCATAAAAGAATCAAGTGTGTCTAGACTGGCACAAAGATGGCAGCGAGAATCAGCTCAAACCCACTATAAAAAGGAATTTCTAAAACAAAACAAAAAAACAGGGAAATTCTTTACAATTCCTTCAGGGTCTCTGATGAAACTTGGAATGACCCTATCTAGAACGACAGCTGGAGGTGGCATAAGGCTGGACACATGGGACTGAGAGGATTGGTGAGATTCGTGAGCAAATGCAGACCCTTTAAAGCAATAATGCATGGCACCCATTCCATGGGTCCCAACTCTCCAGGTTGTAGGGAATATTACTACAGCTATAACACGTATGGGAAACCTAGAGAATGGACACACTGTGAATATGAAAGGTTTCTAAATCTCAACGAATAATCCCTCTCCAGGTGCTCCAGTTTGACTTTCTAACTGCTTTACTTTCAATCTCCCAACTTGGAGAGAGAGCACCTTTAACCTCCTGGTTCGCACATGTTGCCAATTTGGCAAAGGATGAAAGGGTAGAGGGAGAACCAAAGAGAGAGTAGCTGTTAGGCATTTGGACGGGCATATGTCACTCTTATTTCCCGGGAGGAAGAAGAATTGACCAAAGTCTCAGCCACCCACCAGGAACCAGTATAGGTCCTAAACCAAAATATGGGACTTGCGTTCAGCTCACAAAAAACTAGTTAAATAATGGAGCTATACGGCAGAGCAATTCACAAACTGGCAGAGTAATAAAGGACAACTATCATCCAAAAATCTGTTGAGGGAAAGCAACGAGGCGGACTTGAAAATGAGGCAGAATACCAGGAAACAGATTTCAAGTGGTACGTTGGAATCGCCTTTAAAGCACAGGAAGAGGGACACAACTTCGACAATGATGCACTTGGCCAAAAAGGGTGTTTGCGTTTTCTCCTGGGTATATGCAGGAGAAAACGCATACGCCCATTTTGTGCAAGCAAGCAAGCGGACAATGTAAGTCTGCACTACAAAGAAGTATCACTTCCCACTGGTCCAAAGGGACATGCACAAAAAGGGGAAAAACCAGAAATTCAAGACAGGCCCTGGAGAACAGGGAGCCTTGTTATGCTGATGGGCGGGATGTAAATTGCCAACTGCCTCTCTGGAGTTGTGCATTGTGTTCCCTAAAACAAGTAAACAACAGAGCTACAGAGCCAAGGGCACTTCCAGTCTAGAGAATATACCTTGCGAAAACTGAAAATCAATAAGACAGAGCCACCCCAAAATTTAGGGCTGCACTGCTTACAAGAAACTCAACTTGGGTACACCTTAAGTATCCCAGGAAATATAAAAATGGTTCAAAAAATTGTGGTACTTTCGTACAATGGAATATCCCTCAGCCAAGATATCAATGTCATAAGACCAGTGGCAGCAAAATGAGTGGATACAGGTATGATGATTCTAAGTGAAATAAGTCACACAGAAAAAGAAACGTATCATAAGATATCACTTATGAAGATCCTGTAAACATGGCTACACATGAAGTGAGTTAGGAAAGAGAACAGAGTCTCACATTTAGAAAAAACTCATGCCTGCTTAAGGGGGAAGGTGAGGTGGGGTGAGGCATAAAACCAGAGTTTGATATAAGCACAGGTATCGTTCCAAAACCAACTATGGAATAGAGAAGACTTACAACTTCCTCAGTGAAAGGGATTCAAAATCCCATATTTCACACAGCGGAATATATCTGACTAGTAAGAATCTTAAAACCTATGTATTGTTATGTCTCCGTAAGGGAATCAATTGTTTCTAGCCTGCATAATCATGGCAGCCAGAATCAGCTCAAACTCACTATAAAACGGAATTTCAAAAACAAACCAAAAAAACAGTGAAATTCTTTACAATTCCTTCAGGGTCTCGGATGAAACTTGGAATGACCCTATCTAGAACGACAGCTGGAGGTGGCATAAGGCTGGACACATGGGACTGAGAGAATTGGTGAGATTCGTGAGCAAATGCAGACACTTTAAAGCAATAATGCATGGCACCCATTTCATGGGTCCCAACTCTCCAGGTTGAAGGGAATATTACTACAGCTATAACATGTATGGGAAACCTAGAGAATGGACACACTGTGAATACGAAAGGTTTCTAAAACTCAACGAATAGTCCCTCTCCTGGTGCTCCAGTTTCACTTTCTAACTGCTTTATTATCAATCTCCCAACTTGGAGAGACAACACCTTTAACCTCCTGGTTCGCACAGGTTGTTAATTTGCAAAGGATGAAAGGAAAGAGGGAGAACCAATGAGAGAGTAGCTGTTAGGCATTTGAACGGGCACATGTCACTCTTATTTCCCGGGAGGAAGAAGTATTTACCAAAGTCTCAGCCACCCACCCGGAACCAGTATAGGTCCTAAACCAAAATATGGGACTTTTGTTCAGCTCACAAAAAAAATGAGTTAAAAAATGGAGCTATAGGGCAGAGCAATTCACAAACTGGCAGAGTAATAAAGGACAACTATCATCCAAAAATCTGTTGAGGGAAGGCAAAGAGGCGGACTTGAAAGCGAGGCAGAATAGCAGGAAACAGATTTCAAGAGGTACGTTGGAATCGCCTTTAAAGCACAGGAAGAGGGGCACAACTTCGACAATGATGCACATGGCCAAAAAGGGCGTATGCGTTTTCTCCTGAGTATATTCAGGAGAAAATGCATACGCCCTTTTTGCCAAGCAAGCAAGCGGAAAATGTAAGCCTGAACTACAAAGAAGTGTCACTTCCCACCGGTCCAAAGGGACATCCACAAATAGGGTATAAACCAGAAATTCAAGACAGGCCCTGGAGAACAGGGAGCCTTGTTATTCTGATGGGTGGGATGTAAATTACCAACTGCCTCCCTGCAGGAGTGCATTGTGTTCCCTATAACAAGTAAAGAACAGAGCTACAGAGCCAAGGACACTTCCAGTCTAGGGAATATACCTTGGGAAAACTGAAAATCAATAAGACAGAGCCACCCCGAAATTTAGGGCTGCACTGCTTACAAGAACCTCAACTTGGGTACACCTTAAATATACCAGGAAATATAAAAATGGTTCAAAAAATTGTGGTACTTACGTACAATGGAATATCCATCAGCCATGAAATCAATGTCATAAGACCAGTAGCAGCTAAATGAGTGGATTCAGTTACGATGATTCTAAGTGAAATAAGTCACACAGAATAATAAACGTATCATAAGATATCACTTATGAAGATGCTGTAAACATGGCTACACATGTACTGAGTTAGGAAAGAGAACAGAGTCTCACATTTAGAAAACACTCTTATGCATGCTTAAGGGGGAAGGAGAGGTGGGGAGATGCATAAACCCAGAGTTTGATATAAGCACAGGTACCGTTCCAAAAACCAACTATGGAATAGACAAGACCTAAAGCTTCCTCAGTGAAAGGGACTCAAAACCCCATATTTCCGGCAGAGGAATATATCTGAGTAGTAAGAATCTTAAAACCTATGTATTGATATGTCTCCGTAAGGGAATCAAGTGTTTCTAGACTGGCATAATAATGGCAGTGAGAATCAGCTCAAACAAACTATAAAAAGGAATTTCTAAAACAAAACAAAAACACAGGGAAATTCTTTACAATTCCTTCATGGTCTCTGATGAAACTTGGAATGACCCTATCTAGAACGACAGCTGGAGGTGGCATAAGGCTGGACACAAGGGACTGAGAGGATTGGTGAGATTCGTGAGCAAATGCATTCCCTTTAAAGCAATAATGCATGGCACCCATTCCATGGGTCCCAACTCTCCAGGTTGTAGGGAATATTACTACAGCTATAACATGTATGGGAAACCTAGAGAATGGACACACTCTGAATACGAAATGTCTCTAAAGCTCAAGGAATAGTCCCTCTCCTGGTGCTCCGGTTTGAATTTCCAACTGCTTTACTATCAATCTCCCAACCCGGAGAGACAGCACCTTTAACCTCCTGTTTCGCACAGGTTGCCAATTTGACAAAAGATGAAACGGAAGAGGGAGAACCATATAGAGAGTAGCTGTTAGGGATTTGGACGGGCACATGTCACTCTTATTTCCCGGGAGGAAGAAGAATTAAGCAAAGTCTCAGCCAACCACTGGGAACCAGTGTAGGTCCTGAACCAAAATATGAGACTGGCGTTAATCTGACAAAAAACGAGTTAAAAAAAGGAGCTATAGGCCAGAGCAATTCACCAACTGGCAGAGTAATAAAGGACAACTGTCATCCAAAAATTTGTTGAGGGAAGGCAAAGAGGCAGACTTGAAAGTGAGCCAGAATAGCAGGAAACAGATTTCAAGAGGTACGTTGGAATCGCCTTTAAAGCACAGGAAGAGGGGCACAACTTCGACAATGATGCACTTGTCCAAAAAGGGCGTATGCTTTTTTTCCTGAGTATGTTCAGGAGAAAATACATACGCTCTTTTTGGCCAAGCAAGCAAGCGGACAATATAAGTCTGCACTACAAAGAAGTATCACTTCCCACCTGTCCAAAGGGACATCCACAAAAAGGGTAAAAACCAGAAATTCAAGACAGGCCCTGGAGAACAGGGAGCCTTGTTATGCTGATGGGCGGGATGTAAATTGCCAACTGCCTCTCTGGAGGAGTGCATTGTGTTCCCTAAAACAAGTAAACAACAGAGCTACAGAGCCAAGGACACTTCCAGTCTAGGGAATACACCTAGGGAAAATTGAAAATCAATAAGAAAGAGCCACCCCAAAATTTAGGGCTGCACTGCTTACAAGAACCTCAACTTGGGTACACATTAAATATCGCAGGAAATATAAAAATTGTTCAAAAAATTGTGGTACTTACGTACGATGGAATTTGCCTCAGCCATGAAATCAATGTCATAAGACCAGTAGCAGCAAAATGAGTGGATTCAGGTACGATGATTCTAAGTGAAATAAGTCACACATAAAAAGAAACGTATCATAAGATATTACTTATGAAGATCCTGTAAACATGGCTACACATGTACTGAGTTAGGAAAGAGAAAAGAGTCTCACATTTAGATAACACTCTTATGCCTGCTTAAGGGGGAAGGAGAGGTGGGGTGATGCATAAAACCAGAGTTTGATATAAGCACAGGTACCGTTCCAAAAACCAAGTATGGAATAGACAAGACCTACACCTTCCTCAGTGAAAGGCACTCAAAACCCCATATTTCCCGCAGAGGAATATATCTGACTAGTAAGAATCTTAAAACCTATGTATTGATATGTCTCCGTAAGGGAATCAAGTGTGTCTAGACTGGCATAAAGATGGCAGCGGCAATCAGCTCAAACCCACTATAAAAAGGAATTTCAAAAACAAAACAGAGAAACAGCGGAATTCTTTACAATTTCTTCAGGGTCTCTGATGAAACCTGGAATGACCTTATCTACAAAGACAGCTGGAGGTGGCATAAGGCTGGTCACATGGGACTGAGAGGATTGGTGAGATTGGGTGAGCAAATGCAGACCCTTTAAAGCAATAATTCATGGCACCCATTCCATGGGTCCCAACTCTCCAGGTTGAAGGGAATATTACTACAGCTATAACATGTACGGGAAACCTAGAGAATGGACACACTGTGAATACGAAAGGTCTTTAAAACTCAACGAATATTCCCAGTCCTGGTGCTCCGGTTTGAATTTCCAACTGCTTTACTATCAATCTCTCAACCTGGAGAGACAGCACATTTAACCTCCTGTTTCGCACAGGTTGAAAATTTCACAGAGGATGAATGGGAAGAGGGAGAACCAATGAGAGAGTAGCTGTTAGGTATTTGGACGGGCATATGTCACTCTTATTTCCCGGGAGGAAGAAGAAATGAACAAAGTCTCTGCCACCCACTGGGAACCAGGTCCTGAACCAAAATATTGGACTTGCGTTCAGCTCAGAAAAAACGAGTTAAAAAATGGAGCTCAGGGGCACAGCAATTCACAAACTGGCAGAGTAATAAAGGGCAACTATCGTCCAAAAATCTGTTGAGGGAAGGCAACGAGGAGGACTTGAAAGCGAGGCAGAATAGCAGGAAACAGATTTCAAGAGGTACGTTCGAATCGCCTTTAAAGCACAGGATGAGTGTCACAACTTCGACAATGATGCACTTGGCCAAAAAGGGCGTATGTCATTTCTCCTGAATATATTCTGGAGAAATCGTATACGCCCTTTTTGGCCAAGCAAGCAAGCAGGCAATGCAAATCTGCACTACAAAGTAGTGTCACTTCCCACTGGTCAAAAGGGACATCGGAAAAATGTGTAAAAACCAGAAAGCAAGACAGGCCCTGGAGAACAGGGAGCCTTGTTATGCTGATGGGCGGGATGTAAACTGCCAACTGCCTCTCTGCAGGAGTGCATTGTGTTCCCTAAAAGAAGTAAACAACAGAGCTACAGAGCCAAGGGCACTTCCAGTCTAGGGAATATACCTTGGGAAAACTAAAAATCAATAAGACATAGCCACCCCAAAATTTAGGGCTGCACTGCTGACAAGAACCTCAACTTGGGTACACCTTAAATATTCCGTGAAAGATAAAAATGGTTCAAAAAATTGTGGTACTTACGTTATGATGGAATATCCCTCAGCCATGAAATCAATGTCATAATACCAGTAGCAGCAAAATGAATGGATTCAGATATGATGATTCTAAGTGAAATAAGTCACACAGAAAAAGAATCTTATCATAAGATATCACTTATGAAAATCCTGTAAACATGGCTACTCATGAACTGAGTTAGGAAAGAGAACAGAGTCTCACATTTAGAAAACACTCTTACGCCTGCTTAAGGGGGAAGGAGAGGTGGGGTATTGCATAAAACCAGAGTTTGATATAAGTACAGGCACCATTCCAGAAACCAAATAGAGAATAGGCAAGATCTACACCTTCCTCACTGAAAGGTTATCAAGACCCCATACTTCACACAGAGGAATATATCTGACTAGTAAGAATCTTAAAACCTATGTATTGATATATCACCGTAAGGGAAACAAGTGTGTCTAGACTGGCATAAGCACGGCAGTGAGAATCAGCTCAAACCCACTATAAAAAGGAATTTCAAAAACAAAACAACAAAACAGGGAAATTCTTTACAATTCCTTCAGGGTCTCTGATGAAACCTTGAATGACCCTGTGTACAACGACAGCTGGATGTGGCATAAGGCGGGAGACTTGGAACTGAGAGGATTGGTGAATTTGTGTTAGCAAATGCAGACCCTTCAAACCAATAATTCGTGGCACCCATTCCATGGTTCCCATCTCTCCATGTTGTAGGGAATATTACTACAGCTATAACATGTACAGGAAACCAAGAGAATGGACACACAGTGAATATGAAAGTTTTCTAAAACCCAACTAATTGTCCCTCTCCTGGTGCTCCGGTTTGACTTTCCAGCTGCTTAACTATCAATCTCCCAACTTGGAGAGACAGCCCCTTTAACCTCCTGGTTTGCTCAGGTTGCGAATTTGGAAGAGGATGAAAGGGAAAAGGGGGAACCAATGAAAGAGTAGCTGTTAGGCATTTGGACGGGCACATGTCACTCTAAATTCCCGGCAGGAAGAAGAATTAACCAAAATCTCAGCCACCCGCCGTGAACAAGTATAGGTCCTGAACCAAAATTTTGGACTTGTGGTCACCTCACAAAAAACGAGTTAGGAAATGGAGCTCAAAGGCACAGCAATTCACAAACTGGCAGAGTAATAAAGGACAACTATCGTCCAAAAAATCGGTTAAGGGAAGGCAACGAGGCGACCTTCTAAGCGAGGCAGAATAGCAGGAAACAGATTTCAAGTGGTTCGTTGGAATCACCTGTAAAGCACAGGAAGAGGGGCACAACTTCGAAAATGATGCACTTTGCCAAAAAGGGCGTATGCGTTTTCTCCTGCAGGAGAAAACGCATACGCCCTTTTTGGCCAAGCAAGCAAGTGGGCAATGCAAATCTGCACAGCAAAATAGTATCACTTCCCACCAGTCAAAAGGGACATCCACAAAATGTGTAAAAACCAGAAATCCTAGAAAGGCCCTGGAGAACATGGAGCCTTGTTATGCTGATGGGCGGGATGTAAATTGCCAACTGCCTCTCTGGAGGAGTGCATTGTGTTCCCTAAAACAAGTAAGCAACAGAGCTACAGAGACAAGGGGACTTCCAGTCTAGGGAATATACCTTGGGAAAACTGAAAATCAATAAGATAGAGCCACCCCAAAATTTAGGGCTGCACTGCTTACAAGAATCTCAAATTGAGTACTCTCTAAATATCCCAGGATAGATAAAAATGATTTAAAAAATTGTGGTACTTATGTACGATGGATTATCCCTCAGCCATGAAATCAATGTCATAATGCCAGTAACAGGAAAATGAATGGATTCAGGTACGATGATTCTAAGTGAAATAAGTCACACAGAAAAACAAACTTATCATAAGATAGCACTTACGAATTTTCTGTAACATGGCTACACATGAACTGAGTTAGGAAAGGGAACAGTGTCTCACATTTAGAAAACACACTTATGCCTGCTTAAGGAGGAAGGAGAGGTGGGGTGATGCATACAACCAGAGTTTGATATTAGTACAAGTACCATTCCAAAATCAAAATACGGAAGAGACAAGACCTACACCTTCATCAGTGAAATGGACGCAAAACCCAATATTCTGCGCAGAGGTATATATCTGACTAGTAAGAATCTTAAAACTTATGTATTGATATGTCACCGTAAGGGAATCAAGTGTGTCTAAACTGGCATAAAAATGGCAGAGAGAATCAGCTCAAACCCAGTAAAAAAAGATATTTCAAATACAAAACAAAAAAAAACAGGGAAAATCTTTACAATTCCTTCAGGGTCTGTGATGAAACCTGGAATGACCCTACCTACAACGAGAGCTGGATGTGGCATAAAGCTGGACACTTGAGACTGAGAGGTTTGGTGAGACTGGGTGAGCAAATGCAGACCCTTTAAAGCAATAATATGTGGCACCCATTCAATGGGTCCCAACTCTCCTTGTGTAAGGGAATATTACTACAGCCATAACATTTACGGGAAACCTAGAGAATGGACACACTGTGAATACGAAAGGTTTCTAAAACTCAACTTATAGTCCCTCTCCTTGTGCTCCAGTTTGACCTTCCAAAGGCTTTACTATCAATCTCCCAACTTGGAGCGATAGCCCGTAAAACCTCCTGGTTCGCACAGGTTGCCAATTTGGCAGAGGATGAAAGGGAAGAGGGAGAACCAATGAGAGAGTAGCTGTTAGCCATTTGGACAGGTACATGTCATTTTAATTGCCCGGCATGAAGTAGAATTAACCAATGTCTCAGCCACCCACTGGGAACCAGTATAGGTTTTGAACCATAATTTTGGATTTGCTGTCAGCTCACAAAAACGAGTTGAAAAATGGAGCTCAGGGGCACAGCAATTTACAAACTGGCAGAGTAATAGAGGACAACTATCGTGCAAAAATCTTTTGAGGGAAGGCAGAGAGGCGTACTTTAAAACGAGGCAGAATAGCAGGAAACAGATTTCAAGAGGTACGTTGGAATCACCTTTCAAGCACAGGAAGAGGGGCACAACTTCGACAATGATGCACTTGGCCAAAAAGGGTGTATGCGTTTTCTCCTGAGTATATTCAGGAGAAAATGCATACGCCATTTTTGGCGAAGCAAGCAAGCAGCAATGCAAATCTGCACTACAAAGAAGTATCCCTTCCCACCAGTCAAAAGGGACATCCACAAAATGTGTAAAAACCAGAAAGGCAAGACAGGCCCTGGAGATCAGGGAGCCTTGTTTTGCTGATGGGCGGGATGTAAGTTGCCAAATGCCTCTCTGGAGGAGTGCATTGTGTTCCCTAATACAAGTAAACAACAGAGCTACACAGCCAAGGGAAGTTCCAGTCTAGGGAATATACCTTGGGAAAACTGAAAATCAATAAGACAGAGCCACCCTAAAATTTAGCGCTGCACTGCTTACAAGAACCACAACTTGGGTACACCTTAATTATCCCAGGAAAGACAAAAATGGTTCAAGATATTGTGGTACTTACGTATGATGGAATATCGCTCAGCCATGAAATCAGTGTCATAAGGCCAGTAGCAGCAAAAAGAGTGGATTCAGGTTCGATGATTCTAAGTGAAATAAGTCACACAGAAAAAGAAACTTATCATAAGATATCACTTATGAAGGTCCTGTAAACATGGCTACACATGAACTGAGTTAGGAAAGATTACAGAGTAACTAAACTTATCATAAGTTATCACTCATAGCGGGAATGTACACATGACTACACATGAACTGAATTACAAACACAACAGAGTCACACATTTAGAAAACATCTTCTGCCTGCTTAATGGGAAAGCCGAGGTGGGGTGATGCATAAAACCACAGTTTTAAATTAGCACAGATACCGTTATATAAACCATGTATGTAATAGACAACACCTACTCCCGGCACAATGAACTGGACTCAACACCCCCTATTCATTGCAGAGGAATATGTCTGACTCTAAGTATTTTAAAACATATGTATTCTCATGTCTCCATAAAGGAATCATGTGTGTGTATAACGGCATGAACACAGCACTGAAATTCAGTTAAACCCACTTATAAAAATAAATTTCAAAAGGAAAATGCAAAAACAGATAGAAAGTCTTAAAAATTACGTTCAGGGCCTGTGATGCAAGCTAGATTGACCACCTTTACACCCACAGCTGGATGAGACATAAGACTGGACTCTTGGGGCTGACAAGATTGCTGAGGTTGTGTGAACAAAAGAACACCTCTTAGAGCAATACTTTGTGCTACCCATTCTAGGGGTCCCAACTCTCCAGGTTTAAGTGAATCTTCCTACAGTTAAAACATGCATGGGAAACCCAGTGGATGGTACACTGTGTAATTGGGAAAGTTTTCTAAAAGGTACCTCATTTTTCCTTTTGTCGTGCTCGGCTTCACCATTCCATCTGCATTACTCAAAATCTCCCCACTTGGAGTGTCAGTGCCTTTACCCTCCCGTTATGCACAGTTTGCAAACTGTGCAGAGGATGAACAGGAAGAGGGGAAATAAATGAGAGATTAGCTGTAGGTGTTTGGATGGGTACATGTCACTCTAGTTTCCCATCAGGAAGAATAATTAACCAAAGGCTCAGCCTGAAGCCCCGGAACAGGACTAGGGCCTAAAGCCATCCTGCGGTATTGCAGCCAGCTCACAAAGAGGCGAGTTGAAGAATGGAAATCAGGGGCACAGCAATTCACAAACTTGCAGAATTATAAAGGACAACTATCATCCAGAAATATATTGAGGAAAGGCAGTGAAGAGGATTCGAAGGCAAGGCAGAATTGAAGGAAACAGATTTCAAGGTGTAGATTGGAGTCATCTTTAAAGCACATGAAAAGCGACAGAATTTCGACAATGTTGCCCTTGGCTGAAAAGGGATTATGTGTATTTTTTTGAATATATTCGGGAAAAATGCATATGCCCTTTTTGGCTAAGCAAGCCATCAGGCATTGCAAATCCACACTACAGAGAAGTGTCCCTTAACTCCAGTCAAAAGGGCCATCCACAAATAGTGTAAAAACAACAAATGCAGGACAGGCCATGGAGAAAAGGGAGCCTGGTTACGCCGATGGACAGGATGTAAATTGCCAACAGCCTCTCTGGAGAACTGTATGTTGTTTTCTAAAACAGAGCTACAGAGCATAGCACACTTCCACTCATGGGCGTGTATTTTGGGAAAACTAAAAATCCACAACACACAGCCAGCCCAAAATTTAGGGCTGCTCTGTTTACAAGAACCTTGACTTCGGTACACTTTATATATCCCAGGAAAGGAAAAAAAAATGGATATAGATGTTGTGGTACTTATATACAATGGAATGTCACTCAGACATAAAATCAATGTCATAAGGCCAATAGCAGCATAATGAGTGGCTTTAGGTATGATGATGCTAAGTGAAATGAGCCACAAAGAAAAAGAAACTTATTGTAATATATCACTTATAGAGGAAATGTAAACATGGCTACACATGAACTGAATTTCAAAAGAGAACAGAGTTACACATTTAGAAAACACACTTATGCCTCCTTAAGGGGAAAGGTGACGTGGGGTGATGTGTAAAAGCAGAGTTTGAAATTAGCACAGATCCCATTCCATATACCAAATATGTAATAGACAAGACCTACTCCTTTCTCAATAAACTGGACACAAAACACCCTATTCACTGAAGAGGAATATATCTGACTGGTAATAACCTTGAAACCTATGTATTTATATGTCTCCATAATGGAATCAAGTGTATGTAGATTGGCATAAACACAGATCAATGGAACAGGACAGAAAGCCCAGAGATAAACCTACATACCTATGGCTATCTCATCTATGACAAAGGAGCTAAGGATATACAATGGAGAAAAGACAGTCTCTTCAGTAATTGGTGCTGGGAAAACTGGACCCCTACACATAAAATAATGAAATTAGAACACTCCATAACACCATACACAAAAATAGACTCTAAATTGATTAGAGATCTAAATATAAGACCAGACACTATAAAACACTTAGAGGAAACCATAGGCAGAACACTCTATGACATAAATCACAGCAAGATCCTTTTGGACCCACCTCCAAGAGAAATGGAAATAAAAACAGAAATCAACAAATGGGACCTAATGAAACTTAAAAGCTTTTACACAGTACAGGAAAACATAAACAAGATGCAAAAACAACCCTCAGAATGGGAGAAAATATTTTCAAATGAAGCAATTGACAAATGATTAATCTCCAAACTTTACAAGCACCTCATGTAGCTCAATATCACAAAAACAAACAACCCAATCCAAAAACGGGCAGAAGACCTAAATAGACATTTCTCCAAAGAAGATATACAGATTACCAAGAAACACATGAAAGGATGCTGAACATCACTAATCATTAGAGAAATGCAAATCAAAACTACCCTGAGGTATCACCTCACAGCAGTCAGAGTGGCAATCATCAAAAAAATCTACAAAACAATAAATGCTGGAGAGGCCTTTATTTGAGAAAAGGGAACACACTTGCACTGTGGGTGGGAATGTAAATTGATATGAGCACTAGGGAGAACAGTACGGAGGTTCCTTTAAATAACTAACAATAGAAGTACCATATGACACAACAATCCAACTACTGGGCATTTGCCTTGCGAAAACCATAATTCAAAAAGAGTTATGTACAAAAATGTTCATTGCAGCTCTATTTGCATTAGGCAGGACATGGAAGTAACCTAAGTGTCCATCGACAGATGAATGGATAAAGAAGATCTGGCACATATATACAATCAAATATTCCTCAACCATAAAAAGAAGCAAAACTGAGTTATTTGTACTGAGGTAGATGGACTTAGAATCTGTCCTACACAGTGAAGTAAGTCAGAAAGGGAAAAACAAATACTGTATGTTAACAGAGATATATGGAATCTAATGAAGAAAAAAAAAGATTTTGAAGAACCTAGTGGCAGGACAGGATTAAGGACACAGACATAGAGAAAGGACTTGAGGACACCGGAAGGGGGATGGGTAAGCTGGAACGAAGTGAGAGAGTCGCATGGACATAAATACATTACCAAATGTAACACTGATAGCTACTGAGAATCAGCCACATAGAACAGGGAGATCAGCTCGGTGCTTTGTGACCACATAAAGGGGTGGGATATGGAGTGTGGGAGGGAGATGCAAGAGGGAGGGGATCTGGTGATATTTGTATATGTATAGCTGATTCACTTTGTTTTACAGCAGAAACGAACACTCCATTGTAAAGCAATTATACTTCAATAAACGTGTAAACGGAAAAAAAAAAAGCCCAAGGATAAACCTACACACCTATGGTCAACTAATCTATGACAAAGGAGGCAAGACTATACAATGGAGATAAGACAGTCTCTTCAATCATTGGTGTTGGGAAATATGGAGAGCTACATGTAAAAGAATGAAATTAGAACACTCCCCAACACCATACATAAAAATATATTCAAAATGAATTAGAGACCATAATGTAAGACCAGACAGTATAAAACTCTGAGAGGAAAACTTATGAAGGATACTCTGACGTAAATCACAGCAAGATCTTTTTTGATCCACCTCCTATAGTAATGAAATAAAAAAGAAAACTAAACAGATGGGACCTAATGAAACGTAAAAGCTTTTGCAAAGCAAAGGAAACTACAAACAAGACGAAAAGACAACCCTCAGAATGGCAGAAAATATTTGCAAACGAATCAATGGACAAATGATTAATCTCCAATATATATAAACAGCTCATGCAGCTCAATATTAATAAAACAAACAACCCAATACAAAAATGGAAGATCTAAATAGACATTTCTTCCAAGAAGACATAGAGATGGCCAGTACGCACATGAAAATCTGCTGAACATCACTAATTATTAGAGAAATGGAAATCGAAACTACAATGAGGTATCATGTCACACCTGTTAGAATGGGCATCATCAGAATATCTACAAACAACAAATGCTGGAGAGGGTGTGGAGAAAAGGAACCTTCTTCCACTATTGTTGGGAATGTAAATCGATACAGTCTCTATGGAGAACAGTATGGAGGTTCCTTAAAAAACTAAAAATAGAATTACCATATAATCCAGCAATCCCACTACAGGGCATATACCCAGAGAAAACCATTAATCAAAAAGACACATTCACCACAATGTTCACTGCAGCACTATTTACAATAGCCAGGTAATGAAAGCATCCTAAGTGCCCACAGACAGACGAATGGATAAAGAAGTGGTACATATATACAACGGAATATTACTCAGCCATACATAGGAATGAAATTGGGTCATTTGTAGAGACCTTGATGGATCTAGAGACTGTCATACAGAGTGAAGTAAGTCAGAAAGAGAAAAACAAATATTGTATATTAATGCATATATGTGGAACCTAGAAAAATGGTACAGATGAACCAGTGTGCAGGGCAGAGATAGAGACACAGATGTAAAGAACAAACATATGGACACCAAGGAGGGAACGCCATGTGAGGGTGGTGGTGGGTTGAATTGGGAGACTGGGATTCACATGTGCACACTTATATGTATGAAATAGATATCTAATAAGAACTTGCTGTATAAAAGAAATAAATTTAAAAAAACTATATAAATAACATTTAATAAAATAAAACAGAAAAAAAGTTTTTCCCTTCACATAGACGTCTTTATATTAATGCATTATTTCCATGTATATATCTCCAAATTAAAAAAAAAGAGGAATAAATAAAATCTAACTTGAACAAAAAAGAAAAAAAGAATAAAAAAACAAACAAACAGAACTCACCAGTTATAGAGAGGATAATCGTATCAGGGCACTTGCTCAAGTGGTAAAAAATTCTTAAGTTGGTCAGAGGTGGGAAATCGTCTCCCATGCAGTCAGCAATGCTCCCCACCACAAGGAGCATCCTCATTGCAAAGCTGGGGGAATGTGTCGAGGCGTCTGTGAGTAAATGTGAGCTGAGCCCCAGTCCTGCTGCAGCTGAACTCTTCCCACTCTTTCCAGGTAAAACACCTGAATATGTACAAGCACTTGCAAGCCTAGAGGAAGGGCTTTGGAGCCACACTAGCAAGAGCACACAGGCCGACTTGGTGCCTGCAGGCCAGCCAGGATGGTCCTGGCCCCAGATGCTCTTCTGGAATCTTTCCATTTCCCTGCCTGAGATACCCCTCCTGCCATGGCACCCACTGCTTTTTTACTTCCTCACCTCTGACTGGGGAGAAATTCCAGTGGCAGGTATGGGTGACACATCCTCTTCTTTAGCAGGTGGCAGCCTGGCAACTCCTGCAAAAAGTCCAGCAGAGCCCAAATCACACTGGGCCACCCACAAAGCCACGGCCCCTCACTCCCTCCCACCACCCCAGCCCCGAAACTGCTGATGGGGCAGAGAATATGGCGTCAGGCACAGCTACAGGGGCTCTTGCTGACTGGAGAGGTGTTTATATTGACCTCAACCCAGGCACTCCTCTGGGGGGGCTGGCAGGCAGTGTCAGGCTGCCCAAATCAGCCAATCCTCACCCCTCAGGGGCTCACAGTTGCAGAAAATGAACCTTGCTAAACGGGTCAGTCCCAAGGAACAGGTGTGGGCTCTTGAGAGTCAGGCTAGACAAGGGGCTGCAGCTGCGGCTTGTTTTCTTATCATTTTCTCTGGTCCATGTGTGGAAAACAACTTCAAGAAGACCCTATCCTAATGAGAGGAACCCAGGAGTCAGGGAGGGGAGTGATGGTGGGTGGAGACAGAGGCCTGGTGCCCTGGCTGCAGTGGAAGTGTCTGGAAGACCAGGCAGAGAGAGGCTGCACAGAGTGATAGCCAGGGTCACAGACCTGTCAGAGCTGCTGTTTGTTAGTTCAAGTCCTGCTCTGAGGTGTTCTGTGTCAGCTGTGAGCGACAGGTGAGCTGGGGGTTCTCTGCAAGGTGTGCTATGTGCACAGTTCCTGTGTGTCCAGCCCTGCTGGGGTACCTGCCCTGGGGAGTTCCGTATCCTGTGAGGGGCCTGACTATGAGAGCCCCATGGGCTGCTGGGTAGCTGCACAGGTGAGCTCCGTACCCTGGGAGGGACTTGACCACGAGAGCCCCGTGGGCTGTGGCGTGCGGGATGCAGCCCAGGTGAGCTCCATATCCTGGGATTGTCCTGACCACGAGAGCCCCATGGGCTGCTGGAGACCTGGTAAAGGATATCAGGACAGTCAGTGAAGCCACCGAGGATCTACATCCAGTAGCTCCTATTTCCTACACCCTGCTGCTCATTCTACCATCCACCAGGCCATGGCATTCTGTATTAGACTTCAATGATGCCTTCTGTATTCCATTCATCTCAGAGTCACAAGAATTTTTGGCTTGTGAGTGGCAGGACACAACATGCAACAAAACCAATAATGCTGGGCCGTCCTGCCCCAACCATACAAAAATCCCCACACCATCATTGGGGAAATGTCCTCTAAAGACCTAAAAGTTCTACCTCTGTAAAAGGGAACCCTCCTTCAATATGCAGATGACATTCTGATCGCCAGGCCTACTAAAGACGCCTCTGAACTACCTAGCCAATAAATGATAGAAGGTGTCCAAGAAAAAGGCTCAAATACCCCAGGCTCAGGTGACATGCCTGGGCTTCATTCTCACAGATATTCAGAGAAACGCATCCCAGGATAGGGAAGAAGCCATTTGCAGCCTTACCACTTCTAAAACTAGTAGACAGCTTAGGGGTTCCTGGGGAGGCCAAGGTTTTCTGCATCTGGATCCCTAACTACAGTCTAATAGCTGGGCCTCTACCTGAAACACTGACACGAAAAGATGATGATCCTTTTGAATAGAATCCAGAAGCAGCCTTTCAAGAATGGAAAGAGCAGTCAATTCAGATCCTTGCCCAGGAACTCACTAATTTAGCTAAACCGTTTGACCTTTACATACCCGGTCAAAGGTTAATCACCCTTGGAGACTTAGTGAAAAAACTGGGACCACTTGAAATGGAGCAACACAAGAATGCCCTTCAGGTATGATAAACTATGGTCACCAAGGGCTTTGCCCACCGACTCATCAGGCCAGTATACTGGGGTATCTAAAAAGCTGGAAATCAGCAGCCCACAAGGCCAGCTCCCTCCTAAGGGAAAAGGACCCCACGTCGTGATCCTAACCACCCATCATGCCCTGAAGTTGCAGGGGTCGCTCTGTGGACACACTGACCTCGAGTGAGGAGGCCTTCCAACTCCAAACTCCAGAGAGACAAATGGGGGCATCGGGCCCCAAAGATGACTTGTGTGACCATCACTTGACCTGGAGTTTCTCTCAGAAAACAAGCAGACTGTGCCCCGAAAGAGAAGACTACTGCTTGCAGGACTTACTGCACCCAGAGGGGAGCTAATAAGCTTGGCGGGGGAAAAGTATATCACGCTTTCACCATAGAACACCCTACAGACACCGCGGTGATGGTGGCCAATATGACCAGCTGGACTGCTGGCTACTTCTAAAGGCCGTTGAATCAGTGGACGTCATGGTCCTGGATCACCACTGACCCTGGACTGTCTGGGAGTTGTGCGGGCAGGGCTCTGACACATGGTGCTGTTTGTACATTAATTCAGGGACCTAATTAAAGAAAGCACAGACTACTGGTCAGAGCATCTAGACTGGCAAAAACCTTCAGCCTAAGATCAGTGAACAAATGTGGGGCGGGGTGAAACCTGCCACCACAGCATCTTTGCGCATCTCTTTCCTGGACCCTTAAAGGTCATTAGAATCTATAACATTTCCAATGCTGGTGCTCAGGCGGACGAGAAGTGAGGCAGGAGGCTTTGGAACAATCAACCTCACCTGGAGGCTGGTGGAGAGACGTTTTGCCCCTCTCCCCAGTTATCAGGGCTGCCACCAGAGCATGAAGCAGTTACAAAAGAGGGGTCTGCACCCTCAACACCCCAAGAATGAGGAACGGAACAAAAAGCAGAGGAGGTTTTCGTCTCTGGCAACGTTCATTAAAAATTCCTGGGAGATAAAAAGAGAATCTGGGCAATAAAATAAAGTCTAACCTGTTTTTCCTTTGTGCTTTGTCTAATTTCACGTGCTCCTAGGGTTCCGCATGCAGAGGTCCCACACCCGGCACTTCAGACCTGATTTCCTAGTGCAGAATGCCTGGGTCGACACCTCAGCTAGCAGAGTCCCATGCAGACTCCACGGCATAGAGCCTGAGCTTCAGCCAACCCAGCCCTCGAGAGCTCCTTCCCCTAACTCCCACTGATGCTGCCGTGATCCCTACACAGTAGCCCAGGCCACAGCCCGTGGGGGAGTGCACGCTCTCACCTCTCCATTCTGTTTTCAAAATAATGTTTCCTTTGCTTCTGAACCAAACTCAGTCTTGATCTGTTGGCTCCAATGACACTGGGCTCGGGGACTCCTGTTGGGGTACACTCTGGAGGATCAGTAACAGAAATTGAGAACATTGTAACTTCAATGAACAGATGTGTGAGCCAAACTGTAGTTAACATACAGCAGTGTATAATGCTCGGGTAAAATAAGATTTTTCTAAGACTTACATTTGATAATTCCATCACTTTACTATAAGCAAGTTCAGTGAAGACGTCTGTCTTATTTGTCAGGTCAACATTAGAGAAATGAAGTGATTTATTTCCATGGTTGTACATCGAATACTCTTGGTTGAAGCTTCAATCTTGTTTTGAATGCTTTTCCATTGAAAAGGATACCTCTCTTTCAGCTCCCCCATTCCTGAGAAGTATAAAATCTTATAATTTATTATTACCAAAGGGGAAAGGTAGGAAAAGGGATAAATTAACAGTTTGGGATTAACACATACACACTGCTATGTATAAAATAGATCATCAACAAGGAACTACTGTATAGCACAGAGAACTACACTGAATATTTTGCAATAACCTATAAGGGAAAATAATCTGAAAAAGAATAGATATTTTTATTGACATCATCTATCAATGACAGATAAAATGTAACCTAAGCAAGGCCGATGGTGAGCGCTTCTGAACCTGAAGATTTCAATCATCTAAAATTTGGGCTCTGCCTATTTCCCAAGGCCCTTAATGGACATACGTGTAGCCGTAGCTTAAAAATTCCCCAGTTTGGGGTTCGGGGAGGCACTGATTTGGAAAAATCCCTGGTGTTCTCCTTCCATGCACGGGACCCTTCCTACAGCTAAAACATGCCTGTCACACCTAGAGGATGGTACACCATTTGATCGGAAAGAGTTTGGAAAAGGCACCTCATCTCCTCATCGCCTGGTGCACGGGTTCACCCCTCCAGCATCTTTCCTGACAATCTCCTTACTTGGGGATATCAGCACCGTCAACATCCTGTTGCACACAGTTTGGAATTTGTCCAGAGGATGAAGCGGAAGGATGAGAAAAATTTAGAGACAAGTCTTAGTTGTTCAGACAGGCAAATGCCACTCTAATTTCCTATCTGGAAGACAAATTCATCAAAGGCTATAATTGCCCATGGAAACAGCATAGGACTAGAGGAAATCCCGCTGTTTTGTGTCCAGTTTCCAATAACACAAGTTGAAAAATGGAACTCGGGGGCAATAAAATTAATGAAACTGCAGAGTTGAAAATATCTATCGTCGAAAAATGTCTTGAGGTAAGTCACAGAAAAGGACTTGTAAGCAAGGGAGAGTGGCAGGAAACAGATTTGAAGAGGTAGAAAGGACTCCCCATTAAAGCACAAGAAAAGGGGCTGAACATCACCAATGATGCACTTGGCCCAAAAGGGCGTATGCATTTTTTTCTGAATATATTCAAGTAAAGGCCATTCACACTTTTTATCCAACCAAACAGGTGGGCACTGGAAATCAATACTACAAAATGTATCACTTCACATCAGTCAGAAGGGCCATCCACATAAAGTGTAAACACCAGAAATGCAGGACAGGGTGAGGAGAAAAGGGAGCCCTGTGAGGCTGATAGTGGAAATGTAATGTGCCAACGGCCACTCTGGAAAAGTGTATTGTGTTTGCTAAAACATCTGAAAACTGAGCTACAGAACATAGGGCACTTGCACTCATGGGCGTATACCTTGGGAAAAACAAAAAATGACAGAAAACAGGCACTCCAACTTTTACCACCTCTCTTTTAAAAAGGGCCTCCACTTGGATATAACCTAAATGTCCCTGGAAGGATAAAATGGATAAAAGAGATGGGGTACTTATGTAGAGTGGAATATTACTCATCCAGAAATCAATGAAATAAGGCCAGTTGTAACAACTCTGGAGGAGTTACATACGATCTTTCTAAGTGACACATGTCAGAAAGAAAAAGACACATATCATAAGATGTCACTTAAAGGTTGAATCAAACATGGCTACACATGAAATAAACTACAAAACAGAAACATAGTCAAATATGTAGAAAATAGACATAAGGCTGCTAAATGGGAAAGGTGGGGAATGGTGAGGTATTATCCAGGAGGTTGAAATTAGCAAAGATACCATTCCAAGTACCAAATTGAATAACTGGCAAGGCCTACACGGTACCTCAAAGAACTGCACTCAGTCCACTCAAGTCACTGGAAAAAAATACTTATGACTCGTAGGCATCTGAGAAAGAATTTATTGTTGTCACACAGTACATGAATCAAGTGGATGTACAGCAGCAAAAAACAGAGCTTTGAAAATCAGCTGTAACCAATATAAAAATAAATTTAAAAATATTTATAAAAACGGTGAGACAGACAATAATTCTTACAACTTTTGTTGAAGGGCTACGATGTAACATGGATTGAACACATGTAGACCCACAGCAGGATGATATATAAGGCTGGAAGCTATGCACGCTGAGAGATGTTAGAGAGGCTGGGTGAGGAAATGCAGACCTTTTAAAGTAATACTGCCTGGTACCCATTCCATGGGTCCCAAATCTGAAGTTTCAAGGGAATCTTCTGACAGCGAACACATGCCTGGGAAACCGAGATGAATGTACACCATGTGCTCAGGAAAGGTGTCTAAAATGCACCTCATTTTTGATCTCCTGGTGCTGGGGTTCGCCATTCCAGCCACATTACTAACAATCTCCCCACTTGGAGAATCAGCACCTTTAACCTCCTCTTTCACACAGTTTGCAATTTTTGAAGAGGATAAATGGGAAGAGGAGGAACCAGTGAGAGATTAGCTGTAGGAGTTTTGACAGGCACATGTCACTCTAATATCCCTTTAGGAAGAAGAATTAACCAAAGGCTCAGCCTGCCTCCCCAGAACCAGAATAGGGCCGCAATCAATCCAATGGTTTGGCGGCCAGCTCACAAAAAAAGCGAGTTGCAAAATGGAGCTCAGGAGCAGACAATTCAAAGACCTGCAAAGAAATAAATGATAACCAACGTCCAAAAATATATTCAGGTAAGGCAACGAAGAGGTTCTGAATGAGAGGCAGAATTGCAGGAAACATTTTTCAAAAGGTAGATTGTACTCACATTTAAAGCATATGAAAAGCAGCAGAATTTCTAAAATGATGCAGTTGGGCAAAAGGGTGTATGCGTTTTTTTCGTGAATATCTTCAGGAAAAAAACACATACAGAGTTTTTGGCCAACCAAGCAAGAGGGAAATGCAAATCCGCACAATAAAGAAGTCTCAATTTCCACTGCTCAGAAAGGCCATCCAAAAAATGTGTACAAATCAAAAATGCAGGAGAGGCCATGGAAAACAGGGAGACTAGTCACGCTGATGGGTGGGGTATAAATATCCAAGAGCTACTCTGAAGAAGTGTATGCTGTTTCCTAAAACATCTAAAATACAAAGCCCCCGAGCAAAGGGGACTTCAACTTATGGACATATAACTTGGGAAGACTAAATATCGACAAGACACAGGCACCCCAAAGTTTAGGGCTGCTCTGCATACAAGAACCTCAACTTCGGTACACCTAAAGTATCCCAGGAAAAAGAGAAATGCATAAAGAACTTGTGGTAATTTTGTACAATGGAATATCACTCAGACGTGAAATCGATGTCATAAGGCCAGTAGCAGCATAATGAGAGGATTTAGGTATGATGATTCTAAGGGAAATTAGTCACACAGAAAATGAATCTTATCATAAGATATCACTTACAGAGGGAATGTCAACATCACAACATATGAATTGAATTATGAAAGAGAGCAGCGTCTCACATTTAGAAAACACTCTTATGCCTCCTTAAGGGGAAAGGAGAGGTGGGGTGATGCATAAAACCAGAGTTTGATATTAGCACAGGTACCATTCCATAAACCAAATACAGAATAGACAAGACCTACACCTTCCTCAGTGAACGGGACTCAAAACCCCTATTCCCCACAGAGGAATATATCTGATTAGTAAGAATCTTAAAACCTATGTACTGATATGCCTCTGTAAGGGAATCAAGTGTGTCTAGACCGGCATAAACACGTCAGGGAAAATCAGCTCAACCCCATTATAAAAATGAATTTCAAAAACAAAACAAAAAACAGCGAAATTCTTATACAATTCCTTCAGGGGTTCTGATGAAACCTAGAATGACCCTATCTGCAAAGACAGCTGGATGAGACATAAGGCTGGACACTTGGGACTGAGAGGACTGGTGAGATTGGGAGAGAAAATGCAGACCCTTTAAAGTAGTAATGCATGCCACCATTCCATGGGTCCCAAATTTCCAGGTAGAAGGGAATATCACTACAGTTATAACATGTATGGGAAACCTAGAGAATGGACACCCTGTGATGGCGAAAGGTTTCTGAAAGTCTCCTACTTTTTCCTCTCCTTGTGCTACAGTTTGGCATTCCAACAACTTTACGATCAATCTCCCAACTTAGGAGAGTCATCCCCTATAACCTCCTGGTTCGCACAGTTTGCTAATTGTGCAGAGGATGAAAGGGAAGAGGGAGAACAAATCGGAGAGTAGATGTATCCCTTTGGACGGACACATGTCCCTCTAAATTCCCGTCAGGAAGAAGAATTAACCAAAGCCTCAGCCACCCACAGGGAACCAGTATAGCCACCCCTGGAACCAGTATAGGTCCTGAAGCAAAATTGTGGATTTGCGGTCAGCTCCCAAAAATGGGATTTGAAAATTGGAGCTCAGGGGCAAAGCAAATCAAAAACCTGCAGAGTTATAAAGGACTACTCTCTTCCAAAAATCTGTTGAGGGAAGGCAACAAAGCGGACTTGAAAATGAGGCAGAATTGCACAAAACATATTTCAAGAGGTAAATTGGAATCGCCTTTAAAGCACAGGAAAGGCATCACAACTTCGAGAATGATGCACTTGGCCAAAACCAGCATATGAATTTTCTCCTGAATATATTCAGGAGAAAAGGCATAGGCCCTTTTTGGCCAATCAAGCAAGCGCGCAATGCAAATCCACACTACAAAGAATTGTCACTTCCCACCGTTCAAAAAGGACATCCGAAAATCTGTAAAAACCAGAAAGGCAAGATAGAGGTGACAAGGGCATAAAGCAATATGATCCCAAGGGTCATGGAGGATTGTGATGACAAGCGCATGGAGCATTGTGATGACAAGATTATGTATCATTTTGCTGTCAAAGGCATTGTGATGACAAGGTTCATGGAGCACTGTGATGACAAGCCTCATGGAGCATTGTGTTTACAGGGTTCTTGGAGCATTGGGATGACAAGGGCATGGAGCATTTTGATGACAAGATTCCTGGATCATTGTGTTGTCAGCGTTCATGGAGCGTTGTGATGACAGTGGTCATGGAGCATTGTGATGACAGAGGTCATGGAGCATTGTGATGAGAACGTCATGGAGCATTGGGCTGAAAATGTTCATGGAGTATTGTGATGACAGGGGTCAAGGAGCATTGTGATGACAAGGTACTGGAGCATTGTGATGACATATGTATTGGCCCATTGTGATGACAATGGCATGGAGCATTGTGGTGACAAGTGTCTTGGAGGATTCTGATGACAAAGGTAATGGAGCCTTGTGATCACAATGGCTTGGAGCATAGTGATGACAAGGTTCAGGGAGCATTGTGCTGACAAGTGCATGGAGAATTGTGATGACAAGGGTCATGGAGCATTCTCATGACAAGCTTGTGGAGTATTTTGATGACAATGGCATGGAGCATTGTGATGAAAACGGCATGGGGCTTTGTGATGAAAAATGCATGCAGCCTTTTCGTGACAGGTTTCACGGAGCATTCTGACGACAAGTGTCATGGAGCATTGTGATGACAAGTGTATTGAGAATTGTGATGACAAAGTCATGGAGCATTGTGATGAAAAGGGCATGGAGTATTGTGATGACAGGCATCATGGAGCGTTGTGATGACAAGTGTTATGGAACATTGTGATCACAAGTATTTGGAGCAATGCGATGACAGAGGTCATGGATCATTTTGATTTCAAGGAGCATGTAGCATTGTGATGACAAGGGCATGAACCAATGTGATCCCAAGGTTCATGGAGGATAGTGATGACAATGGTAATGGAGTATTGTGATGACAAGTGCATAGAGTATTGTAATGAGAAAGTCATGTAGCATTTTGATGACAAAGGCATGGAGCATTGTGATGACAGGAATCATGGAGCCCTGTGATGACAAGCGTCACGGAGCATTGTGAATACAAGGGTCATGGAGCATTGGGATGACAAGGGCATGGATCATTGTGATGACAAGCGTCATGGAGTATTGGGCTGAAAATATTCATGGAGTATTGTGATGACAGTGGTCATGGAGCATTGTGATGACTAGGGAATGGAGCATTGTGATGACAAGTGTCCCGGATCATTGTCTTCTCAGGTGTCATGGAGTGTTGTGATGACAGTGGTCATGGAGCATTGTGATGATATTGGTCTTGGAGCACTGTGATGAGAAGGTCATGGAGCATTGGTCTGAAAATATTCATGGAGTATTGTGATGACAGGGGTCATGGAGCATTGTGATGACAAGGGAATGGAGCATGGTGATGACAAGGTCCTGGAGCATTGTGATGAGAAGACCATGGAGACTTGTGATGACAAGTCTCATGGAGCATTCTGATGAAGAGGGGCATGGAGCATTGTGATTACAGGGTTCTCGGAGCATTGTGATGACAAGGGCATGGAGCATGGTGAGGAGAATGCCATATAACTTTCTGATGACATGTGTCATGGAGCTTTGTGATGACAATGGCATGGAGCATTGTGATTACAGGGGTTTTGGAGCATTGTGATGACAAGGGTCATGGAGCCTTGTGATGACAAGGCCGTGGAACATTGTGATGGCAGGGGTCATGGAGCATTGTTATGACAGAGATAATGGAGCATTGTGATGAGAAGGGCATTGAGCATTGGTCTGAAATGTTTCATGGATTATTGTGATAACAGTTGGAATGGCGCATTGTGATGACAAGGGCATGGAGCATTGTGAGGACCACGTCATGCAGTATTGTGAAGACAGGTGTCAGGGAGCATTGTGATGAGATATGTAATGGCCCATTGTGATGACAATGGCATAGCGCATTGTGATGCCAAGTGTCATGGAGGATTCTGATGACAAAGGTAATGAAGCATTGTGATGACAATGGCTTGGAGCATTGTGATGAAAAATGTCAGGGAGCATTGTGCTCACAAGTGCATGGAGAATTGTGATGAGAAGGGTCATGGAGCCTTGTGATGACAGGGCCGTGGAACATTGTGTGGGCAGGTGTCATGGAGCATTGTTATGACAGAGGTAATGGAGCATTGTGATAAGAAGGGCATTGAGCATTTGTCTGAAAGGTTTCATGGATTTTTATGATGAGATTGGGCATATAGCACTGTGATGACAAGGGCACGGAACACTGTGATACATGGTTCATGGAGGATTGTAATGACAAGGCCATTGAGCATTGTGATGAGAAGGGCACTGAGCATTGTGATGACAAGTGTCATGGAGCTTTGTGATGACAAGGGCATGGAGCAATGTGATGAGAGTGTTCATGGAGCTTTGTGATGACAATGACATGGAGCATTGTGATGCCAATGATCATGGAGATTTGTGATGACAAATAACAGGGAGCATTTTGATGACAATTGTGTGGTGCATTGTGATGAGAAGGGCAGGGAGCATTTTGATGACAGGGTCATGCAGCAATTTGATGAAAATGTAATGGAATATTTTGAGGGCAGTGGTTATAGAACATTAAGCTGCCAGGGATCATTTAGCTTTGGGATGAAATGGGTCATGGTGCATTTTGATGACAGGGGTTATGGAACATTGTGATGTCAGGGGTCATGGAACATTGTGATGATAAGGGTATGTAGCACTGTGATGACAGGGGTCATGGAACATTATGATTACAGGGATGAGGGGTATTGTGATGACTAGTGATGGAACATTGTGATATCTCTGGTGAGAGAGCATTTGGATGAGAAGTGCATGGAGCATTGTGATTACAAGGTTTATGGAGCATAGCGATTACAAGGATGTGGACCGATGTGATGAAAAGCACATGTCACATTGTGATGACAATGGTCATGGAGAATTGTTCTGACAAAGGCATGGAGCATTGTGATGACAAAGGTCACAGAGCCTTGTGATGACTCGGGCAAGGACCGTTTTGATGACAAACGTTATGAAGCATTGTGATGAATGGAGTCACGGAGCATTGTGATGATAGGGGTCATGGAGCATTGTGACGAAAAGGACATGGAGTATTGTGATGACAGGCATCATGGAGCGTTGTGATGACAAGTGTTATGGAACATTGTGATCACAAGGCTTTGGAGCATTGTGATGATAGAAGTCATGGATAATTTTGTTTTCAAGGAGCATGGAGCATTGGGATGACAAGGGCATGAAGCAATGTGATCCCAAGGTTCATGGAGGATTGTGATGACAATGGTAATGGAGTATTGTGATGACAAGCAAATGAAGCATTGTGATGAAAAGGTCATGTAGCATTTTGCTGACACAGGCATGGAGCATTGTGATGATAAGGGTCATGGAGCAATGTGATGAGAAGCATCACGGATCATTGTGATTACAGGGGTCATGGAGCATAGGGATGGCAAGGCCATGGATCATTGTGATGACAAGTGTCATGGAGCATTGGGCTGAAAATATTCATGGAGCATTGTGATGTCTAGGGAATGGAGCATTGTGATGACAAGAGTCCCGGATCACTGTGTTGTCAGGGGTCATGGAGCGTTGTGATGACAGTGGTCATGGAGCATTGTGATGATAGGGATCATGAAGCATTGTGATGAGAAGTTCCTGGAGAATTGCACTGAAAATGTTCAGGAAGTATTGTGAGGACTGGGGTCATGGAGCATTGTGATGACAAGGGAATGGAGCACTGTGATGAAAAGTTCCTGGAGCATTGTGATGAGAAGACCATGGAGCCTTGTAATAACAAGTCTCATGGAGCATTCTGATGAAAAGGGGCATGGAGTATTGTGATTACAGGGGTCTTGGAGCATTGTGATGACAAGGGCATGGAGCACTGTGATTACTGGTGTCTTGGAGCATTGTGATGAAATTGGCATGGATCATTGTTATGAAAATGGTATGGAGCCTTGTCATGACAGGGTTCCAGGAGCATACTGATGACAAGTGTCAGGGAGCATCGTGATGACAAGTTTACAGAACATTGTGATGACAAAGGTCATGGAGCACTGTGATGAGAAAAGCATGGATAATTGTGATGATGAGCGTCATGGGGCATTGTGATGATAAGTGTTATAGAACATTGTGATCACAAGGATTTGGAGCATTGTGATGAGACAGATCATCGAATATTTTGACTTCATTGTGATGACAAGAGCCTGAAGCATTATGATGATGGGCATGGTGCATTTTGATGACAGGGTTCATGGAGCATTGAGATGCAAAGGGGCATGAGGCATTGTGATTAGAGGGTTCATGGAGCATTGTGATGAAAATGGCATGGAGCATTGAGATGCGAAGGGTCATGGATCTTTGTGATGACAAAGGTCATGGAGCAATTTGATGACAAGTGGTGGTGCAATGTGATGAGAAGGGCAGGGAGCATTGTGATGACAGGGTCATAGAGCAATTTGATGAAAAGTGTCATGGAATATTTTGATGACAGGGGTTATGGAACATTGTGATGTCAGGGGTCATCGAAATTTGTGATGATAAGTGCATGTAGCATTGCAAAGACAGGAGTCATGGAACATTGTGATAACAAGGGCATGGAGCATTGTGATGACAAGGGCAGGGAACATTTGTCTAAAAAGTTTCATGGATTATTGCGATGACAGTTGGAAAGGTGCATTGTGATTACAAGGACATGGAGCATTTTGATGACCAGGTCATGCAGTATTGTGAAGACAGGTGTCAGGGAGCATTGTGATGATATATGTAATGGCCCATTGTGATGACAATGGCATGGAGCATTGTGATGCCAAGTGTCATGGAGGATTCTGATGACAATGGAAATGGAGCATTGTGATGACAAGGGCTTGGAGCATTGTGATGACAAAGGTCAGGGAGCATTGTGCTGACAAGTGCATGGAGAATTGTGATGACAAGCGTCATGGAGCATTCTGATGACAAGCTTGTGGAGTATTTTGATGACAATGGCATGGATCATTGTGATGAAAACGGCATGGGCATTGTGATGAAAAATGCATGGAGCATTTTCGTGAAAGGGTTCAAGGAGCATTCTGATGACAAGTGTCAGGGAGCATTGTGATGATAAGTGTATTGAGAATTGTGATGACAAAGGTCATGGAGCATTGTGATGAAAAAGGCATGGAGTAATGTGATGACAAGCATCTTAGAGCGTTGTGATGGCAAGTGCTATGGAACATTGTGATCACAAGTGTTTGGAGCATTGTGATGACAGAGGTCATGGATCATTTAGATTTCAAGGAGCATGGAGCATTGTGATGACAAGGGCATGAAGCAATGTGATCCCAAGGTTCATGGAGGACTGTGATGACAATGGTAATGGAGTATTGTGATGACAAGCACATAGAGCATTGCAATGACATGGTCAGGTAGTATTTTGCTGACAAAGGCATGGAGCATTGTGATGCCAGGTGTCATGGAGCCCTGTGATGACAAGCGTCACGGAGCATTGTGAATACAGGGGTCATGGAGCATTGGGATGACAAGGGCATGGATGATTGTGATGCCAAGGGTCATGGAGCATTGGGCTGAAAATGTTCATGGAGTATTGTGATGACAGGGATCATGGAGCATTTTGATGACAAGTTCCTGGAGCACTTTGATGAGAAGACAATGGAGACATTTGGTGACAAGTCTCATGGAGCATTTTGATGAAAACGGACATGGAGCATTGTGATTACAGGGGTCTTGGAGCATTGTGATGACAAGGGCATGGAGCATTGTGATGAGAAGGCCATGGAACATTCTGATGACATGCATCATTGAGCATTATGATGACAAGGGCATGGAGCATTGTGATTACAGGGGTCTTGGAGCATTGTGATTAAAATGGCATGGATCATTGAGATGAAAAAGGCATGGAGACGTGTCATGACAGGGTTAATGGAGCATACTGATGACAAGTGTCACGGAGCATTGTGATAACAAGTGTATTAAGCATTGTGATGACAAAGGTCTTGGAGCATTGTGATGAGAAGACCATGGATAATTTTGATGATGAGTGTCATTGGGTGTTGTGATGATAAGTGTTATGGAACATTGTGATCACCAGGGTTTGGAGCACTGTGATGACAGAGGTCATGGAGCATTTTGATTTCATTGTGATGAAAATAGCCGGAAGCATTATGATGATGGGCACCCTCCATTGTGATGACAGGGTTCATGGAGCATTGAGATGAAAAGACGCATGGAGCATTTTGATTACAAGGGTCTTGGAGCATTGTGATGACAAGGGCATGGAGAATTTTGATGACAGGGCCATGGCACATTCTGATGACATGCGTCATGTAGCTTTTTCATGAAAAGGGCATGGAGTATTTTGATTAGAGGGTTCGTGGATCATTGTGATGACAAGTGTCATGGAGCCTTGTGATGACAAGGCCGTGGAACATTGTGATGGCAGGTGTCATGGAGCACAGTTATGACAGAGGTAAAGGAGCATTGTGATGAGAAGGGCATGGAACATTGGTCTGAAATGTTTCATGGATTATTGTGATGAGAGAGGGCATAGAGCATTGTGATGATAAGGGCATGGAACACTGTGATACATGGGTCATGGAGGATTCTAATGACAAGGGCATGGGCCATTGTGATGAGAAGGGCATCGCACATTGTGATTACTAGTGTCATGGAGCTTGTGATGACAAGGGCATGGAGAAATGTGATGAGAGGGTTCATGGAGCATTGTGATGACAATGACATCGAGCACTGTGATGCCAGGGTTCATGGAGCTTTGTGATGACAAAGGTCATGGAGCATTTTGATGACAAGTGCATGGTGCATTGTGATGAGAATGGCAGGTATTATTTTGATGCCAGGGTCATGCAGCAATTAGATGAAAAGTGTATTGGAACATTTTGATGAAAGGGGTTATAGAACATTGTGATGTCAGTGGTCATGGAACATTGTGATGATAAGGGGATGTAGCATTGTGATGACAGGGGTCATGGGACATTGTGATTACTGGGGTGAGGGAGTATTGTGACGACTAGTGATGAAACACTGTGATATCTCTGTTGAGAGAGCATTTTGATGAGAAGTGTATGGAGCATTGTGATTACAAGGTTTATGGAGCATTGCAATGACAAGTTTCTGGACCGTTGTGATGAAAAGCGAATGGCACATTGTGATGAGAAGGGTCATGGAACATTTTTCAAACAAAGGCATGGAGCATTTTGATGACAATGGTCACGGAGCATTGTGATGAAAACGGCATGGGGCATTGTGATGAAAATGGCATGGAGCCTTTTCGAGACAGGGTTCAAGGAGCATTCTGATGACAAGTGTCAGGGAGCATTTTGATGACAAGTGTACTGAGCACTGTGATGACAAATGTCATGTAGCATTGTGATGAAAAGGGCATGGAATTTTGTGATGACAGTCATCATGGAGCATTGTGATGACAAGTGTTATGGAACTTTGGGATCACAATGGTTTGGAGCATTGTGATGACAGAGGTCATGGATCATTTTGATTTCAAGGAGCATGGAGCATTGTGATGACAAGGGCATGAAGCAATGTGATCCCAAGGTTCATGGAGGATTGTGATGACGATGGAAATGGAGTATTTTGATGACAAGCACATAGGGAATTGTAATGACAAGTTCATGTAGCATTATGCTGACAAAGTCATGGAGCATTGTGATGACAGGTGTCATGGAGCACTGTGATGACAAGAGTCACGGAGCATTGTGAATACAGGGGTCATGGAGCATTGGGATGACAAGGGCATGGATCATTGTGATGACAAGTGTTATGGAGCAGTGGGCTGAAAATGTTCATGGAGTATTGTGATGACAGGGGTCATGGAGCATTGTGATGACAGAGGTCAAGGAGAATTTTGATTTCATTGTGCTGACAATAGCCGGAAGCAATATGATGATGGGCATGATGCATTGTGATGACAGTGTTCATGGAGCATGGAGATGAAAAGGGGCATGGAGCATTGTGATTACAGGGGTCTTGGAGCACTGTGATGACAAGGGCATGGAGCATTTAATGAGAAGGCCATGGAACATTCTGATGACATATGTCATGGTGCTTTGTGATGACAAGGGCATGGAGCATTGTGATTACAGTGGTCTTGGAGCATTGTGATGACAAGTGTCATGGAGACTTGTGATTACAAGGCCATGGAACATCGTGATGGATGGCATCATGGAGCACTGTTATGACAGGGGTAAAGGAGCATTGTGGTGAGAAGGGCATGGAGCATTGTTATTACAAGTTTTATGGAGCATTGCAATGAGAAAATTGTGGACCGTTGTGATGAAAAGTGCGTGGCAAATTGTGATGAAAAGGGTCATGGAGCATTTTTTTGACAAAGGCATGGAGCATTGTGATGACAAGGGTCAAGGAGTATTGTGATGAAATATTCATGGAGCATTGTGGTTAAAAACGACACAGTGCCTTGTGATGACGCGGGCATGGAGCATTGTGATGACAAATGTTATGAAGCATTGTGATGACTGGAGTCACGGAGCATTGTGATGACAGGGGTCATGGTGCATTGTGATGACAAGGGCATGGAGCATTGTGATGACAGGGGCATGGAGCATTCGTCTGACAACTTTCATAGATTATTGTGAGGACAGTGCACATGGTGCATTGTGATGACAAGGGCATGGATCATTGTGATGAGAATGTCATGGATTATTGCGAAGACAGTTGTCAGGGAGCATTGTGATGACATAATTCATGGTCCATTGAGATGACAATAGAAGGGAGCCTTGTGATGCCAAATATAATGGAGGATTGTGTTGACAAATATAATGGAGCACTGTGATGACTAGGGCTTGGGGAATTATGATGACAAGGGCCATTGAGAATTTTCAGGACAAGGTCGTGAAGCATTGTGATGACAATGTCCTGGAGCATTGTGATGAGAAAAACATGGAGCCTTGTGATGACAAATCTCATGGAGCATACTGATGAAAATGGACATGGACCATTGTGATTACAGGCGTCTTGGAATATTGTGATGACATGTGCATGGAGCATTGTGAGGAGAAGGCCAAGAGCATTCTGAAGACATGCGTCCTTTAGATTTGTGATGACAAGGGCATGGAGCATTGTGATTATATGGGTCTTGGAGCATTGTGATGAAAAAGCATGGAGCCTTGTCATGACAGGGTTCAAGGAGCATACAGACAACAAGTGTCAGGGAGCATTTTGATGACAAGTGTATTGAGCATTGTGATGACAAAGGTCATGGAGCATTGTGATAACTGGAGTCACAGAGCATTGTGATGACAGGGGTCATGGAGCATTGTGATAACAAGGACATGGATTATTGTGATGACAAGGGCATGGAATATTGGTCTAATAAGTTTCATGGGTTATTGCGATGACAGTTGGAATGGCGCATTGTGATGACAACGGCATGGAGCATAGTGATGACCAGGTCATGCAGTATTGGGAAGACAGGTGTCAGGGAGCATTGTGATGACATATGTAATGGCCCATTGTGATGACAATGGCATGGAGCATTGTGATGCCAAGTGTCATGGAGGATTCTGATGACAAAGGTAATGGAGCATTGTGATGACCATGGCTTGGAGCATTGTGATGACAAGGGTCAGGGAGCATTGTGCTGACAAGTGCATGGAGAATTGTGATGACAAGGGTCATGGAGCATTCTGATGACAAGCTTGTGGAGTATTTTGATGGCAATGGCATGGTGCATTGTGATGAAAACGGCATGGGGCATACTGATGAAAAAGGCATGGAGCCTTTTCGTGACAGGGTTCAAGGAGCATTCTGATGACAAGTGTCAGGGAGCATTGTGATGACAAGAGTATTGAGAATTGTGATGACAAAGGTCATGGAGCATTGTGATGAAAAGGGCATGGAGTATTGTGATGACAGGCATCATGGAGCGTTGTGATGACAAGTGTTATGGAACATTGTGATCACAAGGGTTTGGAGCATTGTGATGACAGAGGTCATGGATCATTTTGATTTCAAGGAGCATGGAGCATTGTGATGACAAGGGCATGAAGCAATGTGATCCCAAGGTTCATGGAGGATTGTGATGACAACGGTAATGGAGTATTGTGATGAGAAGCACATAGAGCATTATAATGACAAGGTCATGTAACATTTTGCTGACAAAGGCATGGAGCATTGTGATGACAGGTGTCATGGCGCACTGTGATAACAAGCGTCACGGAGCATTGTGAATACAGGGGTCATGTAGCATTGGGATGACAAGGGCAATGATCATTGTGATGACAAGGGTCATGGAGCATTGGGCTGAAAATGTTCATGGAGTACTGTGATGACAGGGGTCATGGAGCATTGTGATGACTGAGGTCATGGAGAATTTTGATTTCATTGTGCTGACAATAGCCGGAAGCATTATGATGATTGGCATGATGCATAGTGATGAGAGGGTTCATGGAGCATTGTGATGAAAAGGGACATGGAGCATTGTGATTACAGGGGTCTTGGAGCATTTTGATGACAAGGGCATGGAGCATTGTGTGGAGAAGGACATGGAACTTTCTGATGACATATGTCATGGAGCTTTGTGATGACAAGGGCATGGAGCATTGTGCTTACAGGAGTCTTGGAGCATTGTGATGACAAGTGTCATGGAGCCTTGTGAAGACAAGGCCGTGGAACATTGTGATGGGAGTGTTAATGGAGCATTGTTATAACCGGGGTAATGGAGCATTGTGATGAGAAGGGAATGGAGCATTGTGATTTCAAGGTTTATGGAGCATTGCGATGACAAATTTGTGGACCGTTGGGATGAAAAGCGTGTCGCACATTGTGATGACAAGCGTCATGGAGCATTTTTCTGACAAAGGCATGGAGCATTGTGATGACAAGTGTCACGGAGCATTGTGATGAAAAGTTCATGGAGAATTGTGTTTACAAAAGTCACAGAGCCTTGTGATGACATGGGTATCGACCATTGTGATGACAAATATTATGAAGAATTGTGATGACTGGAGACACGGAGCATTGTGATGACAGGGGTCATGGAGCATTGTGATGAAAAGAGCATGGAGCATTGTGCTGAGAATGGCATACAGCATAGTGATGACATGTGTCATGGAGCACTGTGATGACAATCGTCACGGAGCATTGTGAATACAGGGGTCATGGAGCATTAGGATGACAAGGGCATGGATCATTGTGATGACAAGGGTCATGGAGAATTGGGCTGAAAATGTTCCTGGAGTATTGTGATGACAGGGGTCATGGAGCATTGTGATGACTAGGGAATGGAGCATTGTGATGACAAGAGTCCCAGATCATTGTGTTGTCAGGTGTCATTGAGTGTTGTGATGACAGTGATCATGGAGCATTGTGATGATATTGGTCTTGGAGCATTGTGATGAGAAGGTCATGAGGCATTGGGCTGAAAATGTCCATGGAGTATTGTGATGACAGGGGTCATGGAGCATTGTGATCACTAGGGAATGGAGCATGGTGATAACATGGTCCTGGAGCATTGTGATGAGATGACCATGGAGACTTGTGATGACAAGTCTCATGGAGCATTGTGATGAAAAGGGGCATGGAGCATTGTGATTACATGGGTCTTGGAGCGTTGTGACGACAAGGGCATGGAGCATTGTGTGGAGAAGGCCATGGAACATTCTGATGACATGCGTCATGGAGCTTTGTGATGACAAGGGCATGGAGCTTTATGATTACAGGGGTCATGGAGCATTGTGATGACAGAGGTAATGGAACATTGTGAAGAGAAGGGCATGGAGCATTGTGATGACCAGGTCATGCAGTATTGTGAAAAGTGGTGTCACGGAGCATTGTGATGACATATGTATTGGCCCATTGTGATGACAATGGCATGGAGCATTGTGATACAAATTGTCATGGATGATTCTGATGACAAAGGTAATGGAGCATTTTGATGACAATGGCTTGGAGCATAGTGATGACAATGTTCAGGGAGCATTGTGCTGACAAATGCATGGAGAATTGTGATGGCAAGAGTCATGGAGCATTCTGATGACAAGCTTGTGGAGCATTTTGATGACAATGGCATGGAGCATTGTCATGAAAACGGCATGGGGCTTTGTGATGAAAAAGGCATGCAGCCTTTTCGTGACAGGGTTCAAGGAGCATTCTGACGACAAGTGTCAGGGAGCATTGTGATGACAAGTGTATTGAGAATTGTGATGACAAAGGTCATGGAGCATTGTGATGACAAGGGCATGGAGCATTGTGATTACAGGGGTTTTGGAGCATTGTGATGACAAGGGCCATGGAGCATTGTGATGACAAGGCCGTGGAACATTTTGATGGCAGGGGTCATGGAGCATTTTTATGACATAGGTAATGGAGCATTGTGATGAGAAGGGCATTGAGCATTGGTCTGAAATATTTCATGGATTATTGTGATGAGAGTGGGCATGGATCATTGTTGACAAGGGCACGGTACACTGTGATACATGGGTCATGGAGGATTGTAATGACAAGGGCATGGAGCATTGTGATGAGAACGGCATCGAGCATTGTGATGACAAGTGTCATGGAGCTTTTGATGACAAGGGCATGGAGCAATGTGATGAGATGGTTCATGGATCATTGTGATGACAATGACATGGAGCATTGTGATGCCAAGTGTCATGGAGCTTTGTGATGAAAAACGTCATGGAGCATTTTGATGACAAGTGTGTTGTGCATTGTGATGAGAAGGGCAGGGAGCATTTTGATGACAGGGTCATGCAGCAATTTGATGAAAAGTGTAATGGAACATTTTGATGACATGGGTTATAGAATATTGTGTTGCCAGGGATCGTGGAGCTTTGGGATGAAAAGGGTGATGGAGCATTTTGATGACAGGGGTTATGGAACATTGTGATGTCAGGGGTCAAGGAACATTGTGCTGATAAGGGGATGTAGCATTGTGATGACAGGGGTCATGGAACATTGTGATAACAGGGTTGAGCGAGGATTGTGATGACTAGTGATGGAACATTGTGATATCTCATGTGAGAGAGCATTTGGATGAGAAGTTCATGGAGCATTCTGATTCCAAGGTTTATGGAGCATAGCGATGACACGGTTGTGAATCATTGTGATGAAAAGTGCATGGCACATTGTGATGACAAAGGTCATGGAGCATTGTTCTGACAAAGGCATGGAGCATTGTGATGACAAGGGTCACGGAGCATTGTGATGAAATGTTCATGGAGCATTGTGGTTAAAATGGTCACAGAGCCTTGTGATGACGCAGGCATGGACCGTTGTGATGAAAAACGTTATGAAGCATAGTGATGACTGGAGTCACGGAGCATTGTGATGACAGGGGTCATGGAGCATTGTGATGACAAGGACATGCAGCATTGTGATGACAGGGGCATGGAGCATTGGTCTGACAAGTTTCATAGATGATTGTGATGACAGTGGACATGGTGCATTGTGATAACAAGGGCATGGAGTATTGTGATGACAAGGGCATGGAATATTGGTCTAATAACTTTCATGGATTATTGCGATGACAGTTGGAATGGCACATTGTGATGTCAACGGCATGGAGCATTGTGATGACCAGGTCTTGCAGTATTGGGAAGACAGGTGTCAGGGAGCATTGTGATGACATATGTAATGGCCCATTGTGATGACAATGGCATGGAGCTTTGTGATGCCAAGTGTCATGGAGGATTCTGATGACAAAGGTAATGGAGCATTGTGATGACAATGGCTTGGAGCATTGTGATGACAAGGGTCAGAGAGCATTGTGCTGACAAGTGCATGGAGAATTGTGATGAGAAGGGTCATGGAGCATTCTGATGACAAGCTTGTGGAGTATTTTGATGGCATTGGCATGGTGCATTGTGATGAAAATGGCATGGGGCATACTGATGAAAAAGGCATGGAGCCTTTTCGTGACAGGGTTCAAGGAGCATTCTGATGACAAGTGTCAGGGAGCATTGTGATGACAAGTGTATTGAGAATTGTGATGACAAAGGTCATGGAGCATTGTGATGAAAAGGGCATGGAGTATTGTGATGACAGGCATCATGGAGCTTTGTGATGACTAGGGCATGGAGCATTGTGAAGACAAGGGCATGGAGTATTGTGAAGACAGCTGTCAGGGAGCATTGTGATGACCTATGTCATGGTCCATTGCGATGACAATAGCATGGAGCATTGTGATGCCAAATGTAATGGAGGATGTGATGACAAATATAATGGAGCATTGTGATGACTAGGGCTTGGAGCATTATGTTGACAAGGGCCATTGAGAATTTTCATGACAATGTCGTGAAGCATTTTGATGACAATGTCCTGGAGCATTGTGATGAGAAAACAATGGAGGCTTGTGATGACAAATCTCAAGGAGCATACTGATGAAAAGGGGCCTGGAGCATTCTGATTACAGGGGACTTGGAACATTGTGATACAAGGGCATGGAGCATTGTGATGACAAGTGCATGCAGTATTGTGAAGAGAGGTGTCAGGGAGCATTGTGGTGACATATGTAATGGCCCATTGTGATGAAAATGGCATGGAGCATTGTGATGCCAAGTGTCATGGAGGATTCTAATGACAAAGGTAATGGAGCATTGTGATGACAAGGGTCAGGGAGCATTGTGCTGAAAAGGGCATGGAGTATTGTGATGACAGGCATCATGGAGCTTTGTGATGACAAGTGTTACGGAACATTGTGATCACAAGGGTTTGGAGCATTGTGATGACAGAGGTCATGGATCATTTTGATTTCAAGGAGCAGGGAGCATTGTGATGAAAATGGCATGAAGCAATGTGATCCCACGTTTCATGGAGGATTGTGATGACAATGGTAAAGGAATATTGTGATGACAAGCGCAAAGAGCATTGTAATGACAAGGTCATGTAGCATTTTGCTGACAAAGGCATGGAGCATTGTAATGAGAAGTTTCATGGAGCACTGTGAAGACAAGCGTCACGGAGCCTTGTGAATACAGGGGTCATGGAGCATTGGGATGACAAGTGCATGGAGAATTGTGATGACAAGTGTCATGGAGCCTTGGGCTGAAAATGTTCATGGAGTACTGTGATGACAGGGGTCATGTAGAATTTTGATTTCATTGTGCTGACAATAGCCAGAAGCATTATGATGATTGGCATGATGCATTGTGATGACAGGGTTCATGGAGCATTGAGATGAAGAGGGGCATGGAGAATTGTGATTACAGTGGTCTTGGAGAATTGTGATGACAAGGGATTTGAGCATTTTGATGAGAAGTACATGGAACATTCTGATGACGTGTCATGGAGCTTTGTGATGACAAGGGCATAGAAAATTGTGATGGCAGGTGTCATGGTGCATTGTTATGACAGGTGAAATGGAGCATTGTGATAAGAAGGGCATGGAGCATTGTGATTACAAGGTTCATGGAGCATTGCGATGACTAATTTGTGGACCATTTGGATGAAAATTACGTGGCACATTGTGATGACAAGGGTCAAGGAGCATTTTTTTGACAAAGGCATGGAGCATTGTGATGACAAGGGTCACGGAGCATTGTGATGAAAAGTTCATGGAGCATTGTGGTTACAAAGGTAACAGAGCCTTGTGATTATGTGGGTATCGCCCATCGTAATGACAAATATTATGAAGAATTGTGATGACTGGAGTCATGGAGCATTGTGATGACAGGGGTCATGGAGCATTGTGATGAAAAGGGCATGGAACATTGTGCTGAGAAAGGCATAGACCTTTGTGATGACATGTGTCATGGAGCACTGTGATGACAAAAGTCACGGACCATTGAGAATACAGGGGTCATGGAGCATTAGGATGACAAGGGCATGGATCATTGTGATGACATAGGTCATGGAGAATTGGGCTGAAAAAGTTCCTGGAGTATTGTGATGACAGGTGTCATGGGGCATTGTGATTACAGGGGTCTTGGAGCATTATGATGAGAGAGGTCCCAGATCATTGGGTTGTCAGCTGTCATGGAGTGTTGTGATGATATTGTTCATGGAGCATTGTGATGAGAAGGTCATAGAGCAGTGGGCTGAAAATATTCATGGAGTATTGTGATGACAAGGGTCATGGAGCATTGTGATGACAACGGAATGGAGCATGGTGATGACAAGTTCCTGGAGCATTGTGATGAGATGACTATGGAGACTTGTGATGACAAGTCTCATGGAGCATTCTGATGATAAGGGGCATGGAGCATTGTGATTACAGGGGTCTTGGAGCATTGTGATGACAAGGGCATGGAGCATTGTGAGGAGAAGGCCATGGAACATTCTGATGACATGCGTCATGGAGCTTTGTGATGACAAGGTCATGGAGCATTGTGATTACAGGGGTTTTGGAGCACTGTGATGACAAGGGTCATGGAGCCTTGTGATGACAAGGCCTTGGAACATTGTGATGGCAGGGGTCATGTAGCATTGTTATGACAGAGATAATGGAGCATTGTGATGAGAAGGGCATTGAGCATTGGTCTGAAATGTTTCATGGATTATTGTGATGAGAGTGGGCATGGAGCATTGTGATGACAAGGGCACGGAACACAGTGATACATGGGTCATGGAGGATTGTAATGACAAAGGCATGGAGCATTGTGATGGGAAGTGCATCGAGCATTGTGATGACAAGTGTCATGGTGCTTTGTGATGACAAGGGCATGGAGCCATGTGATGAGAGTGTTCATGGAGCATTGTGATGACAATGACATGGAGCATTGTGATGCCAAGGGCCATTGAGCTTTGTGATGACAATGGTAATGGAGCATTTTGATGACGAGGGTGTGGTGCATTGTGATGAGAAGGGCAGGGAGCATTTTGATGACAGGGTCATGCAGCAATTTGATGAAAAGTGTAATGGAACATTTTGATGACAGGGGTTATAGAACATTGTGATGCCAGGGGTCATGGATCTTTGGGATGAAAAGGGTCATGGAGCATTTTGATGACAGGGGTTATGGAACATTGTGATGTCAGGGGTCATGGAACATTGTGCAGATTAGGGGATGTAGCATTGTGATGACAGGGGTCATGGAACATTGTGATAACATGGGTGAGGGAGGATTGTGATGACTAGTGGTGGAAAATTGTGATATCTCATGTGAGAGAGCATTTGGATGAGAAGTTCATGGAGCATTCTGATTACAAGGTTTATGGAGCATAGCGATGACAAGGTTGTGGATCATTGTGATGAAAAGTGCATGGCACATTGTGATGACAATGGTCATGGAGCATTGTTCTGACACAGGAATGGAACATTGTGATGACAAGTGTCACGGAGCATTGTGATGAAAAGTTCATGGAGCATTGTGGTTAAAATGGTCAGAGAGCCTTGTGATGACGCGGGCATGGACCGTTGTGATGACTAACGTTATGAAGCATTGTGATGACTGGAGTCACGGGGCATTGTGATGACATGGGTGATGGAGCATTGTGATGACAAGGGCATTGAGCACTGTGATGACAGGGGCATGGAGCATTGGTCTGACAAGTTTCATGGATGATTGTGATGACAGTGGACATGGTGCATTGTGATGACAAGGGCATGGAGCATTGTGATGACAAGGGCATGGAGTATTGTGAAGACAGGTGTCAGGGAGAATTGTGATGACATATTTCATGGTCCATTGCGATGACAATGGCATGGAGCACTGTGATGCCATATGTAATGGAGGATTGTAATGACAAATATAATGGAGCATTGTGATGACTAGGGCTTGGAGCATTATGACGACAAGGGCCAATGAGAATTTTCATGACAATGTCGTGAAGCATTGTGATAACAATGTCCTGGAGCATTGTGATGAGAAAACCATGGAGCCTTGTGATGGAGCTCCAAGTGTCATGGAGCATACTGATGAAAAGGGGCATGGAGCATTCTGATTACAGGGGTCTTGGAACATTGTGATAACAAGGGCATGGAGCATTGTGATGACAAGGGCATGGAACTTTGGTCTAATAAGTTTCATGGATTATTGTGATGACAGTTGGAATGGCGCATTGTGATGACAAGGACATGGAGCATTGTGATGACCCGGTCATGCAGTATTGTGAAAAGAGGTGTCACGGAGCATTGTGATGACATATGTATTGGCCCATTGTGATGACAATGGCATGGAGCATTGTGGTGACAAGTGTCTTGGAGGATTCTGATGACAAAGGTAATGGAGCCTTGTGATCACAATGGCTTGGAGCATAGTGATGACAAGGTTCAGGGAGCATTGTGCTGACAAGTGCATGGAGAATTGTGATTACAAGGGTCATGGAGCATTCTCATGACAAGCTTGTGGAGTATTTTGATGACAATGGCATGGAGCATTGTGATGAAAACGGCATGGGGCTTTGTGATGAAAAATGCATGCAGCCTTTTCGTGACAGGTTTCACGGAGCATTCTGACGACAAGTGTCATGGAGCATTGTGATGACAAGTGTATTGAGAATTGTGATGACAAAGTCATGGAGCATTGTGATGAAAAGGGCATGGAGTATTGTGATGACAGGCATCATGGAGCGTTGTGATGACAAGTGTTATGGAACATTGTGATCACAAGTATTTGGAGCAATGCGATGACAGAGGTCATGGATCATTTTGATTTCAAGGAGCATGTAGCATTGTGATGACAAGGGCATGAACCAATGTGATCCCAAGGTTCATGGAGGATAGTGATGACAATGGTAATGGAGTATTGTGATGACAAGTGCATAGAGTATTGTAATGAGAAAGTCATGTAGCATTTTGATGACAAAGGCATGGAGCATTGTGATGACAGGAATCATGGAGCCCTGTGATGACAAGCGTCACGGAGCATTGTGAATACAAGGGTCATGGAGCATTGGGATGACAAGGGCATGGATCATTGTGATGACAAGCGTCATGGAGTATTGGGCTGAAAATATTCATGGAGTATTGTGATGACAGTGGTCATGGAGCATTGTGATGACTAGGGAATGGAGCATTGTGATGACAAGAGTCCCGGATCATTGTCTTCTCAGGTGTCATGGAGTGTTGTGATGACAGTGGTCATGGAGCATTGTGATGATATTGGTCTTGGAGCACTGTGATGAGAAGGTCATGGAGCATTGGTCTGAAAATATTCATGGAGTATTGTGATGACAGGGGTCATGGAGCATTGTGATGACAAGGGAATGGAGCATGGTGATGACAAGGTCCTGGAGCATTGTGATGAGAAGACCATGGAGACTTGTGATGACAAGTCTCATGGAGCATTCTGATGAAGAGGGGCATGGAGCATTGTGATTACAGGGTTCTCGGAGCATTGTGATGACAAGGGCATGGAGCATGGTGAGGAGAATGCCATATAACTTTCTGATGACATGTGTCATGGAGCTTTGTGATGACAATGGCATGGAGCATTGTGATTACAGGGGTTTTGGAGCATTGTGATGACAAGGGTCATGGAGCCTTGTGATGACAAGGCCGTGGAACATTGTGATGGCAGGGGTCATGGAGCATTGTTATGACAGAGATAATGGAGCATTGTGATGAGAAGGGCATTGAGCATTGGTCTGAAATGTTTCATGGATTATTGTGATAACAGTTGGAATGGCGCATTGTGATGACAAGGGCATGGAGCATTGTGAGGACCACGTCATGCAGTATTGTGAAGACAGGTGTCAGGGAGCATTGTGATGAGATATGTAATGGCCCATTGTGATGACAATGGCATAGCGCATTGTGATGCCAAGTGTCATGGAGGATTCTGATGACAAAGGTAATGAAGCATTGTGATGACAATGGCTTGGAGCATTGTGATGAAAAATGTCAGGGAGCATTGTGCTCACAAGTGCATGGAGAATTGTGATGAGAAGGGTCATGGAGCCTTGTGATGACAGGGCCGTGGAACATTGTGTGGGCAGGTGTCATGGAGCATTGTTATGACAGAGGTAATGGAGCATTGTGATAAGAAGGGCATTGAGCATTTGTCTGAAAGGTTTCATGGATTTTTATGATGAGATTGGGCATATAGCACTGTGATGACAAGGGCACGGAACACTGTGATACATGGTTCATGGAGGATTGTAATGACAAGGCCATTGAGCATTGTGATGAGAAGGGCACTGAGCATTGTGATGACAAGTGTCATGGAGCTTTGTGATGACAAGGGCATGGAGCAATGTGATGAGAGTGTTCATGGAGCTTTGTGATGACAATGACATGGAGCATTGTGATGCCAATGATCATGGAGATTTGTGATGACAAATAACAGGGAGCATTTTGATGACAATTGTGTGGTGCATTGTGATGAGAAGGGCAGGGAGCATTTTGATGACAGGGTCATGCAGCAATTTGATGAAAATTTAATGGAATATTTTGAGGGCAGTGGTTATAGAACATTAAGCTGCCAGGGATCATTTAGCTTTGGGATGAAATGGGTCATGGTGCATTTTGATGACAGGGGTTATGGAACATTGTGATGTCAGGGGTCATGGAACATTGTGATGATAAGGGTATGTAGCACTGTGATGACAGGGGTCATGGAACATTATGATTACAGGGATGAGGGGTATTGTGATGACTAGTGATGGAACATTGTGATATCTCTGGTGAGAGAGCATTTGGATGAGAAGTGCATGGAGCATTGTGATTACAAGGTTTATGGAGCATAGCGATTACAAGGATGTGGACCGATGTGATGAAAAGCACGTGTCACATTGTGATGACAATGGTCATGGAGAATTGTTCTGACAAAGGCATGGAGCATTGTGATGACAAAGGTCACAGAGCCTTGTGATGACTCGGGCAAGGACCGTTTTGATGACAAACGTTATGAAGCATTGTGATGAATGGAGTCACGGAGCATTGTGATGATAGGGGTCATGGAGCATTGTGATGACAAGGGCATGGAGCATTGTGGTGACAGGGGCATGGAGCATTGGTCTGACAACTTTCATAGATTATTGTGATGACAGTGGACATGGTGCATTGTAATGACAAGTGTATGGATCATGGTGATGAGAAGGTCATGGAATATTGTGAAGACAGGTGTCAGGGAGCATTGTGATGACATATGTCATGGTCCATTGCGATGATAATGGCATGGAGCATTGTGATGCTAAATGAAATGGAGGATTGTGATGACAAATAAAGTGGAGCATTGTGATGACTAGGGCTTGGAGCAATATGATGACAAGGGCTATTGAGAATTTTCATCACAAGGTCGTGAAGCATTGTGATGAATGGAGTCATGGAGCATTGTGATGACAAGGGCATGGAGCATTGGTCTAATAAGTTTCATGGATTATTGCAATGACAGTTGGAATGGCGCAGTGTGATGACAAGGGTATGGAGCATTGTGAGGACCACGTCATGCAGTATTGTGAAGACAGGTGTCAGGGAGCATTGTGATGAGATATGTAATGGCCCATTGTGATGACAATGGCATAGCGCATTGTGATGCCAAGTGTCATGGACGATTCTAATGACAAAGGTAATGGAGCATTGTGATGACAATGGCTTGGAGCATTGTGATGAAAAGGGTCAGGGAGCATTGTGCTGACAAGTGCATGGAGAATTGTGATGACAATGGTCATGGAACATTCTGATGACAAGCTTGTGGAGTATTTTGATGACAATGGCATGGAGCATTGTGATGAAAACGGCATGGGGCATTGTGATGAAAAAGGCATGGAGCCTTTTCGTGACAGGTTTCAAGGAGCATGCTGACGACAAGATTCAGGAAGCATTGTAATGACAAGTGTATTTAGAATTGTGATGACAATGACCATGGAGCATTGTGATGAAAAGGCCATGGAGTATTCTGATGACAGGCATCATGGAGCGTTGTGATGACAACTTTTATGGAACATTGTTATTACAAGGGTTTGGAGCATTGTGATGAGAGAGGTCATGGATCATTTTGATTTCAAGGAGCATGGAGCACTGTGATGACAAGGGCATGAAGCAATGTGATCCCAATGTTCATAGAGGATTGTGATGACAATGGTAATGGAGTACTGTGATGACAAGCGCATAGAGCATTGTAATGACAAGGTCATGTAGCATTTGCTGACAAAGGCATGGAGCATTGTGATGACAGGTGTCATGGAGCACTGTGATGACAAGCGTCCCGGAGCTTTGTGAATACATGGGTCATGGAGCATTGGGATGACAAGGGCATGGTTCAATGTGATGACAAGGGTCATGGAGCATTGGGCTGAAAATGTTCATGGAGTATTGTGATGACAGGGGTCATGGAGCATTGTGATGACTAGGGAATGGAGCATTTTGATGCCAAGAGTTCCGGATCATTGTGTTGTCAGGTGTCATGGAGTGTTGTGATGACAGTGGTCATGGAGCACTGTGATGATATTGGCCATGGAGCTTTGTGATGAGAAGGTTGTGAAGCATTGTGATTACAGGTGTCTTGATGCATTGTGATGAAATGGGCATGTATCATTGTGATGAAAAAGGCATGGAGCCTTGTCATGACAGGGTTCAAGAAGCATACTGACGACAAGTGTCAGGGAGCATTGTGATGACAAGTGTATTGAGCATTTGATGACAAAAGTCATGGAGCATTGTGATGAGAAGTCCACGGATAATTGTGATGATGAGCGTCATGGGGTGTTGTGATGATAAGTCTTATGGAACATTGTGATCACAAAGGTTTGGAGCATTATGATGACAGAGGTCATGGAGAATTTAGATTTCATTGTGATGACAATAGCCTGAAACATTATGATGATGGGCATGGTGCATTGTGATGACAGGGTTCATGGAGCATTGAAATGAAAAGGGGCATGGAGCATTGTGATTACCGGGGTCTTGGAGCATTGTGATTACAAGGGCATGGAGCATTGTGATGAGAAAGCCATGGAACATTCTGATGACATGTGTCATGGAGCACTGTGATGACAAGGGCATGGAGCATTGTGATTACAGGTGTCTTAGAGCATTGTGATGACAAGGGTCATGGAGCCTTGTGATGACAAGGCCGAGGAACATTGTGATGGCAGGGGTCATGGAGCATTGTTATGACAGAGATAATGGAGCATTGTGATGAGAAGGGCATTGAGCATTGGTCTGAAATGTTTCATGGATTATTGTGATAACAGTTGGAATGGCGCATTGTGATGACAAGGGCATGGAGCATTGTGAGGACTACGTCATGCAGTATTGTGAAGACAGGTGTCAGGGAGCATTGTGATGAGATATGTAATGGCCCATTGTGATGACAATGGCATAGCGCATTGTGATGCCAAGTGTCATGGAGGATTCTGATGACAAAGGTAATGAAGCATTGTGATGACAATGGCTTGGAGCATTGTGATGAAAAATGTCAGGGAGCATTGTGCTCACAAGTGCATGGAGAATTGTGATGAGAAGGGTCATGGAGCCTTGTGATGACAGGGCCGTGGAACATTGTGTGGGCAGGTGTCATGGAGCATTGTTATGACAGAGGTAATGGAGCATTGTGATAAGAAGGGCATTGAGCATTTGTCTGAAAGGTTTCATGGATTTTTATGATGAGATTGGGCATATAGCACTGTGATGACAAGGGCACGGAACACTGTGATACATGGTTCATGGAGGATTGTAATGACAAGGCCATTGAGCATTGTGATGAGAAGGGCACTGAGCATTGTGATGACAAGTGTCATGGAGCTTTGTGATGACAAGGGCATGGAGCAATGTGATGAGAGTGTTCATGGAGCTTTGTGATGACAATGACATGGAGCATTGTGATGCCAATGATCATGGAGATTTGTGATGACAAATAACAGGGAGCATTTTGATGACAATTGTGTGGTGCATTGTGATGAGAAGGGCAGGGAGCATTTTGATGACAGGGTCATGCAGCAATTTGATGAAAATGTAATGGAATATTTTGAGGGCAGTGGTTATAGAACATTAAGCTGCCAGGGATCATTTAGCTTTGGGATGAAATGGGTCATGGTGCATTTTGATGACAGGGGTTATGGAACATTGTGATGTCAGGGGTCATGGAACATTGTGATGATAAGGGTATGTAGCACTGTGATGACAGGGGTCATGGAACATTATGATTACAGGGATGAGGGGTATTGTGATGACTAGTGATGGAACATTGTGATATCTCTGGTGAGAGAGCATTTGGATGAGAAGTGCATGGAGCATTGTGATTACAAGGTTTATGGAGCATAGCGATTACAAGGATGTGGACCGATGTGATGAAAAGCACGTGTCACATTGTGATGACAATGGTCATGGAGAATTGTTCTGACAAAGGCATGGAGCATTGTGATGACAAAGGTCACAGAGCCTTGTGATGACTCGGGCAAGGACCGTTTTGATGACAAACGTTATGAAGCATTGTGATGAATGGAGTCACGGAGCATTGTGATGATAGGGGTCATGGAGCATTGTGATGACAAGGGCATGGAGCATTGTGGTGACAGGGGCATGGAGCATTGGTCTGACAACTTTCATAGATTATTGTGATGACAGTGGACATGGTGCATTGTAATGACAAGTGTATGGATCATGGTGATGAGAAGGTCATGGAATATTGTGAAGACAGGTGTCAGGGAGCATTGTGATGACATATGTCATGGTCCATTGCGATGATAATGGCATGGAGCATTGTGATGCTAAATGAAATGGAGGATTGTGATGACAAATAAAATGGAGCATTGTGATGACTAGGGCTTGGAGCAATATGATGACAAGGGCTATTGAGAATTTTCATCACAAGGTCGTGAAGCATTGTGATGAATGGAGTCATGGAGCATTGTGATGACAAGGGCATGGAGCATTGGTCTAATAAGTTTCATGGATTATTGCAATGACAGTTGGAATGGCGCAGTGTGATGACAAGGGTATGGAGCATTGTGAGGACCACGTCATGCAGTATTGTGAAGACAGGTGTCAGGGAGCATTGTGATGAGATATGTAATGGCCCATTGTGATGACAATGGCATAGCGCATTGTGATGCCAAGTGTCATGGACGATTCTAATGACAAAGGTAATGGAGCATTGTGATGACAATGGCTTGGAGCATTGTGATGAAAAGGGTCAGGGAGCATTGTGCTGACAAGTGCATGGAGAATTGTGATGACAATGGTCATGGAACATTCTGATGACAAGCTTGTGGAGTATTTTGATGACAATGGCATGGAGCATTGTGATGAAAACGGCATGGGGCATTGTGATGAAAAAGGCATGGAGCCTTTTCGTGACAGGTTTCAAGGAGCATGCTGACGACAAGATTCAGGAAGCATTGTAATGACAAGTGTATTTAGAATTGTGATGACAATGACCATGGAGCATTGTGATGAAAAGGCCATGGAGTATTCTGATGACAGGCATCATGGAGCGTTGTGATGACAACTTTTATGGAACATTGTTATTACAAGGGTTTGGAGCATTGTGATGAGAGAGGTCATGGATCATTTTGATTTCAAGGAGCATGGAGCACTGTGATGACAAGGGCATGAAGCAATGCGATCCCAATGTTCATAGAGGATTGTGATGACAATGGTAATGGAGTACTGTGATGACAAGCGCATAGAGCATTGTAATGACAAGGTCATGTAGCATTTGCTGACAAAGGCATGGAGCATTGTGATGACAGGTGTCATGGAGCACTGTGATGACAAGCGTCCCGGAGCTTTGTGAATACATGGGTCATGGAGCATTGGGATGACAAGGGCATGGTTCAATGTGATGACAAGGGTCATGGAGCATTGGGCTGAAAATGTTCATGGAGTATTGTGATGACAGGGGTCATGGAGCATTGTGATGACTAGGGAATGGAGCATTTTGATGCCAAGAGTTCCGGATCATTGTGTTGTCAGGTGTCATGGAGTGTTGTGATGACAGTGGTCATGGAGCACTGTGATGATATTGGCCATGGAGCTTTGTGATGAGAAGGTTGTGAAGCATTGTGATTACAGGTGTCTTGATGCATTGTGATGAAATGGGCATGTATCATTGTGATGAAAAAGGCATGGAGCCTTGTCATGACAGGGTTCAAGAAGCATACTGACGACAAGTGTCAGGGAGCATTGTGATGACAAGTGTATTGAGCATTTGATGACAAAAGTCATGGAGCATTGTGATGAGAAGTCCACGGATAATTGTGATGATGAGCGTCATGGGGTGTTGTGATGATAAGTCTTATGGAACATTGTGATCACAAAGGTTTGGAGCATTATGATGACAGAGGTCATGGAGAATTTAGATTTCATTGTGATGACAATAGCCTGAAACATTATGATGATGGGCATGGTGCATTGTGATGACAGGGTTCATGGAGCATTGAAATGAAAAGGGGCATGGAGCATTGTGATTACCGGGGTCTTGGAGCATTGTGATTACAAGGGCATGGAGCATTGTGATGAGAAAGCCATGGAACATTCTGATGACATGCGTCATGGAGCACTGTGATGACAAGGGCATGGAGCATTGTGATTACAGGTGTCTTAGAGCATTGTGATGACAAGGGTCATGGAGCCTTGTGATGACAAGGCCGTGGAACATTGTGATGGCAGGGGTCATGGAGCATTGTTATGACAGAGATAATGGAGCATTGTGATGAGAAGGGCATTGAGCATTGGTCTGAAATGTTTCATGGATTATTGTGATAACAGTTGGAATGGCGCATTGTGATGACAAGGGCATGGAGCATTGTGAGGACCACGTCATGCAGTATTGTGAAGACAGGTGTCAGGGAGCATTGTGATGAGATATGTAATGGCCCATTGTGATGACAATGGCATAGCGCATTGTGATGCCAAGTGTCATGGAGGATTCTGATGACAAAGGTAATGAAGCATTGTGATGACAATGGCTTGGAGCATTGTGATGAAAAATGTCAGGGAGCATTGTGCTCACAAGTGCATGGAGAATTGTGATGAGAAGGGTCATGGAGCCTTGTGATGACAGGGCCGTGGAACATTGTGTGGGCAGGTGTCATGGAGCATTGTTATGACAGAGGTAATGGAGCATTGTGATAAGAAGGGCATTGAGCATTTGTCTGAAAGGTTTCATGGATTTTTATGATGAGATTGGGCATATAGCACTGTGATGACAAGGGCACGGAACACTGTGATACATGGTTCATGGAGGATTGTAATGACAAGGCCATTGAGCATTGTGATGAGAAGGGCACTGAGCATTGTGATGACAAGTGTCATGGAGCTTTGTGATGACAAGGGCATGGAGCAATGTGATGAGAGTGTTCATGGAGCTTTGTGATGACAATGACATGGAGCATTGTGATGCCAATGATCATGGAGATTTGTGATGACAAATAACAGGGAGCATTTTGATGACAATTGTGTGGTGCATTGTGATGAGAAGGGCAGGGAGCATTTTGATGACAGGGTCATGCAGCAATTTGATGAAAATGTAATGGAATATTTTGAGGGCAGTGGTTATAGAACATTAAGCTGCCAGGGATCATTTAGCTTTGGGATGAAATGGGTCATGGTGCATTTTGATGACAGGGGTTATGGAACATTGTGATGTCAGGGGTCATGGAACATTGTGATGATAAGGGTATGTAGCACTGTGATGACAGGGGTCATGGAACATTATGATTACAGGGATGAGGGGTATTGTGATGACTAGTGATGGAACATTGTGATATCTCTGGTGAGAGAGCATTTGGATGAGAAGTGCATGGAGCATTGTGATTACAAGGTTTATGGAGCATAGCGATTACAAGGATGTGGACCGATGTGATGAAAAGCACGTGTCACATTGTGATGACAATGGTCATGGAGAATTGTTCTGACAAAGGCATGGAGCATTGTGATGACAAAGGTCACAGAGCCTTGTGATGACTCGGGCAAGGACCGTTTTGATGACAAACGTTATGAAGCATTGTGATGAATGGAGTCACGGAGCATTGTGATGATAGGGGTCATGGAGCATTGTGATGACAAGGGCATGGAGCATTGTGGTGACAGGGGCATGGAGCATTGGTCTGACAACTTTCATAGATTATTGTGATGACAGTGGACATGGTGCATTGTAATGACAAGTGTATGGATCATGGTGATGAGAAGGTCATGGAATATTGTGAAGACAGGTGTCAGGGAGCATTGTGATGACATATGTCATGGTCCATTGCGATGATAATGGCATGGAGCATTGTGATGCTAAATGAAATGGAGGATTGTGATGACAAATAAAATGGAGCATTGTGATGACTAGGGCTTGGAGCAATATGATGACAAGGGCTATTGAGAATTTTCATCACAAGGTCGTGAAGCATTGTGATGAATGGAGTCATGGAGCATTGTGATGACAAGGGCATGGAGCATTGGTCTAATAAGTTTCATGGATTATTGCAATGACAGTTGGAATGGCGCAGTGTGATGACAAGGGTATGGAGCATTGTGAGGACCACGTCATGCAGTATTGTGAAGACAGGTGTCAGGGAGCATTGTGATGAGATATGTAATGGCCCATTGTGATGACAATGGCATAGCGCATTGTGATGCCAAGTGTCATGGACGATTCTAATGACAAAGGTAATGGAGCATTGTGATGACAATGGCTTGGAGCATTGTGATGAAAAGGGTCAGGGAGCATTGTGCTGACAAGTGCATGGAGAATTGTGATGACAATGGTCATGGAACATTCTGATGACAAGCTTGTGGAGTATTTTGATGACAATGGCATGGAGCATTGTGATGAAAACGGCATGGGGCATTGTGATGAAAAAGGCATGGAGCCTTTTCGTGACAGGTTTCAAGGAGCATGCTGACGACAAGATTCAGGAAGCATTGTAATGACAAGTGTATTTAGAATTGTGATGACAATGACCATGGAGCATTGTGATGAAAAGGCCATGGAGTATTCTGATGACAGGCATCATGGAGCGTTGTGATGACAACTTTTATGGAACATTGTTATTACAAGGGTTTGGAGCATTGTGATGAGAGAGGTCATGGATCATTTTGATTTCAAGGAGCATGGAGCACTGTGATGACAAGGGCATGAAGCAATGCGATCCCAATGTTCATAGAGGATTGTGATGACAATGGTAATGGAGTACTGTGATGACGAGCGCATAGAGCATTGTAATGACAAGGTCATGTAGCATTTGCTGACAAAGGCATGGAGCATTGTGATGACAGGTGTCATGGAGCACTGTGATGACAAGCGTCCCGGAGCTTTGTGAATACATGGGTCATGGAGCATTGGGATGACAAGGGCATGGTTCAATGTGATGACAAGGGTCATGGAGCATTGGGCTGAAAATGTTCATGGAGTATTGTGATGACAGGGGTCATGGAGCATTGTGATGACTAGGGAATGGAGCATTTTGATGCCAAGAGTTCCGGATCATTGTGTTGTCAGGTGTCATGGAGTGTTGTGATGACAGTGGTCATGGAGCACTGTGATGATATTGGCCATGGAGCTTTGTGATGAGAAGGTTGTGAAGCATTGTGATTACAGGTGTCTTGATGCATTGTGATGAAATGGGCATGTATCATTGTGATGAAAAAGGCATGGAGCCTTGTCATGACAGGGTTCAAGAAGCATACTGACGACAAGTGTCAGGGAGCATTGTGATGACAAGTGTATTGAGCATTTGATGACAAAAGTCATGGAGCATTGTGATGAGAAGTCCACGGATAATTGTGATGATGAGCGTCATGGGGTGTTGTGATGATAAGTCTTATGGAACATTGTGATCACAAAGGTTTGGAGCATTATGATGACAGAGGTCATGGAGAATTTAGATTTCATTGTGATGACAATAGCCTGAAACATTATGATGATGGGCATGGTGCATTGTGATGACAGGGTTCATGGAGCATTGAAATGAAAAGGGGCATGGAGCATTGTGATTACCGGGGTCTTGGAGCATTGTGATTACAAGGGCATGGAGCATTGTGATGAGAAAGCCATGGAACATTCTGATGACATGCGTCATGGAGCACTGTGATGACAAGGGCATGGAGCATTGTGATTACAGGTGTCTTAGAGCATTGTGATGACAAGGGTCATGGAGCCTTGTGATGACAAGGCCGTGGAACATTGTGATGGCAGGGGTCATGGAGCATTGTTATGACAGAGATAATGGAGCATTGTGATGAGAAGGGCATTGAGCATTGGTCTGAAATGTTTCATGGATTATTGTGATAACAGTTGGAATGGCGCATTGTGATGACAAGGGCATGGAGCATTGTGAGGACCACGTCATGCAGTATTGTGAAGACAGGTGTCAGGGAGCATTGTGATGAGATATGTAATGGCCCATTGTGATGACAATGGCATAGCGCATTGTGATGCCAAGTGTCATGGAGGATTCTGATGACAAAGGTAATGAAGCATTGTGATGACAATGGCTTGGAGCATTGTGATGAAAAATGTCAGGGAGCATTGTGCTCACAAGTGCATGGAGAATTGTGATGAGAAGGGTCATGGAGCCTTGTGATGACAGGGCCGTGGAACATTGTGTGGGCAGGTGTCATGGAGCATTGTTATGACAGAGGTAATGGAGCATTGTGATAAGAAGGGCATTGAGCATTTGTCTGAAAGGTTTCATGGATTTTTATGATGAGATTGGGCATATAGCACTGTGATGACAAGGGCACGGAACACTGTGATACATGGTTCATGGAGGATTGTAATGACAAGGCCATTGAGCATTGTGATGAGAAGGGCACTGAGCATTGTGATGACAAGTGTCATGGAGCTTTGTGATGACAAGGGCATGGAGCAATGTGATGAGAGTGTTCATGGAGCTTTGTGATGACAATGACATGGAGCATTGTGATGCCAATGATCATGGAGATTTGTGATGACAAATAACAGGGAGCATTTTGATGACAATTGTGTGGTGCATTGTGATGAGAAGGGCAGGGAGCATTTTGATGACAGGGTCATGCAGCAATTTGATGAAAATGTAATGGAATATTTTGAGGGCAGTGGTTATAGAACATTAAGCTGCCAGGGATCATTTAGCTTTGGGATGAAATGGGTCATGGTGCATTTTGATGACAGGGGTTATGGAACATTGTGATGTCAGGGGTCATGGAACATTGTGATGATAAGGGTATGTAGCACTGTGATGACAGGGGTCATGGAACATTATGATTACAGGGATGAGGGGTATTGTGATGACTAGTGATGGAACATTGTGATATCTCTGGTGAGAGAGCATTTGGATGAGAAGTGCATGGAGCATTGTGATTACAAGGTTTATGGAGCATAGCGATTACAAGGATGTGGACCGATGTGATGAAAAGCACGTGTCACATTGTGATGACAATGGTCATGGAGAATTGTTCTGACAAAGGCATGGAGCATTGTGATGACAAAGGTCACAGAGCCTTGTGATGACTCGGGCAAGGACCGTTTTGATGACAAACGTTATGAAGCATTGTGATGAATGGAGTCACGGAGCATTGTGATGATAGGGGTCATGGAGCATTGTGATGACAAGGGCATGGAGCATTGTGGTGACAGGGGCATGGAGCATTGGTCTGACAACTTTCATAGATTATTGTGATGACAGTGGACATGGTGCATTGTAATGACAAGTGTATGGATCATGGTGATGAGAAGGTCATGGAATATTGTGAAGACAGGTGTCAGGGAGCATTGTGATGACATATGTCATGGTCCATTGCGATGATAATGGCATGGAGCATTGTGATGCTAAATGAAATGGAGGATTGTGATGACAAATAAAATGGAGCATTGTGATGACTAGGGCTTGGAGCAATATGATGACAAGGGCTATTGAGAATTTTCATCACAAGGTCGTGAAGCATTGTGATGAATGGAGTCATGGAGCATTGTGATGACAAGGGCATGGAGCATTGGTCTAATAAGTTTCATGGATTATTGCAATGACAGTTGGAATGGCGCAGTGTGATGACAAGGGTATGGAGCATTGTGAGGACCACGTCATGCAGTATTGTGAAGACAGGTGTCAGGGAGCATTGTGATGAGATATGTAATGGCCCATTGTGATGACAATGGCATAGCGCATTGTGATGCCAAGTGTCATGGACGATTCTAATGACAAAGGTAATGGAGCATTGTGATGACAATGGCTTGGAGCATTGTGATGAAAAGGGTCAGGGAGCATTGTGCTGACAAGTGCATGGAGAATTGTGATGACAATGGTCATGGAACATTCTGATGACAAGCTTGTGGAGTATTTTGATGACAATGGCATGGAGCATTGTGATGAAAACGGCATGGGGCATTGTGATGAAAAAGGCATGGAGCCTTTTCGTGACAGGTTTCAAGGAGCATGCTGACGACAAGATTCAGGAAGCATTGTAATGACAAGTGTATTTAGAATTGTGATGACAATGACCATGGAGCATTGTGATGAAAAGGCCATGGAGTATTCTGATGACAGGCATCATGGAGCGTTGTGATGACAACTTTTATGGAACATTGTTATTACAAGGGTTTGGAGCATTGTGATGAGAGAGGTCATGGATCATTTTGATTTCAAGGAGCATGGAGCACTGTGATGACAAGGGCATGAAGCAATGCGATCCCAATGTTCATAGAGGATTGTGATGACAATGGTAATGGAGTACTGTGATGACGAGCGCATAGAGCATTGTAATGACAAGGTCATGTAGCATTTGCTGACAAAGGCATGGAGCATTGTGATGACAGGTGTCATGGAGCACTGTGATGACAAGCGTCCCGGAGCTTTGTGAATACATGGGTCATGGAGCATTGGGATGACAAGGGCATGGTTCAATGTGATGACAAGGGTCATGGAGCATTGGGCTGAAAATGTTCATGGAGTATTGTGATGACAGGGGTCATGGAGCATTGTGATGACTAGGGAATGGAGCATTTTGATGCCAAGAGTTCCGGATCATTGTGTTGTCAGGTGTCATGGAGTGTTGTGATGACAGTGGTCATGGAGCACTGTGATGATATTGGCCATGGAGCTTTGTGATGAGAAGGTTGTGAAGCATTGTGATTACAGGTGTCTTGATGCATTGTGATGAAATGGGCATGTATCATTGTGATGAAAAAGGCATGGAGCCTTGTCATGACAGGGTTCAAGAAGCATACTGACGACAAGTGTCAGGGAGCATTGTGATGACAAGTGTATTGAGCATTTGATGACAAAAGTCATGGAGCATTGTGATGAGAAGTCCATGGATAATTGTGATGATGAGTGTCATGGGGTGTTGTGATGATAAGTCTTATGGAACATTGTGATCACAAAGGTTTGGAGCATTATGATGACAGAGGTCATGGAGAATTTAGATTTCATTGTGATGACAATAGCCTGAAACATTATGATGATGGGCATGGTGCATTGTGATGACAGGGTTCATGGAGCATTGAAATGAAAAGGGGCATGGAGCATTGTGATTGCCGGGGTCTTGGAGCATTGTGATTACAAGGGCATGGAGCATTGTGATGAGAAAGCCATGGAACATTCTGATGACATGCGTCATGGAGCACTGTGATGACAAGGGCATGGAGCATTGTGATTACAGGTGTCTTAGAGCATTGTGATGACAAGGGTCATGGAGCCTTGTGATGACATGCCGTTGAACAATGTGATGGCATGTGTCATGGAGCATTGTTATGACAGAGGTAATGGAGCATTGTGATGAGAAGGGCATTGAGCTTTTGTCTAAAATATTTCATGGATTATTGTGATGAGAGTGGGCATGGAACATTGGGATGACAAGGGCACGGAACACTGTGATGCATGGTTCATGGAGTATTGTAATGACAAGGGCATGGAGCATTGTGATGAGAAGGGCATCGAGCATTGTGATGACAAGTGTCATGGAGCTTTGTGATGACAAGCGCATGGAGCAATGTGATGAGAGTGTTCATAGAGAACTGTGATGACAATGACACGGAGCATTGTGATGCCAATTGTCATGGAGATTTGTGATGACAAATAACAGGGAGCATTTCGATGACAATGGTGTGGTTCCTTGTGATGAGAAGGGCAGGGAGCATTTTGATGACAGGGTCATGCAGCAATTTGATGAAAATGTAATGGAATATTTTGAGGTGAGGGGGTTTAGAACATTGTGATGTCAGGGGTCATGGAGGTTTGGGATGAAATGGGTCATGGTGCATTTTGATGACAGGGGTTATGGAACATTGTGATGTCAGGGGTCATGGAATATTGTGATGATAAGGGTATGTAGCACTGTGATGACAGGGGTCATGGAACATTATGATTACAGGGGTGAGGGGTATTGTGATGACTAGTGATGGAACATTGTGATATCTCTGCTGAGAGAGCATTTGGATGAGAAGTGCTTGGACCACTGTGATTACAAGGTTTATGGAGCACAGTGATTACAAGGTTGTGGACCGATGTGATGAAAAGCACGTGGCACATTGTGATGACAAGGGTCATGGAGCATTGTTCTGACAAAGGCATGGAGCATTGTGATGACAAGTGTCAGGGAGCGTTGTGATGAAAAGTTCAGGGAGCATTGTGGTTACAAAGGTCACAGAGCCTTGTGATGACACGGGCATGGACCGTTTTGATGACAAACGTTATGAAGCATTGTGATGACTGGATTCACGGTGCATTGTGATGATAGGGGTCATGGAGCATTGTGAGGACAAGGGCATGGTGCATTGTGGTGACAGGGGCATGGAGCATTGGTCTGAAAATTTTCAAAGATTATTGTGATGACAGTGGACATGGTGCATTGTAATGACAAGTGTATGGATCATGGTGATGAGAAGGTCATGGAGTATTGTGAAGACAGTTGTCAGGGAGCATTGTGATGACATATGTCATGGTCCATTGCAATGATAATGGCATGGAGCATTGTGATGCTAAATGTAATGGATGATTGTGATGACAAATAAAATGGAGCATTGTGATGACTAGGGCTTGGAGCAATATGATGACAAGGGCTATTGAGAATTTTCTTCACAATGTTGTGAAGCATTGTGATGACAACGTCCTGGAGCATTGTGATGAGAAATCCATGGAGCCTTGTGATGACAAGTCTCATATAGCATACTGATGAAAAGGGGCATGGACCACTGTGATTTCAGGGGTCTTGGAACATTGTGATGACAAGGGCATGGAGCATTGTGAAGAGAAGGCCAAGGAGCATTCTGAGGACATGCGTCATTGATCTTTGTGATGACCAGCGCATGGAGCATTTTGATTACAGGGGTCTTGTAGCAGTGTGATGAAAAGGGCATGGAACATTGTGATGAAAAATGCATGGAGCCTTGTCATGACAGGGTTCAAGGAGCATACAGACAACAAGTGTCATGGAGCATATTGATGACAAGTGTATTGAGCATTGTGATGACAAAGGTCATGGGGCATTGTGATGAGAAGGCCATGCAGCATTCTGATGACATGTGTCATGGAGCTTAGTGATGACAAGGGCATGGAGCAATGTGATGCCAAGGGTCATGGAGGATTCTGATGACAAATGTAATGGTGCATTGTGATGACAATGGCTTGGAGCATTGAGATGACAAGGGTCAGGGAGCATTTTGATGATGGGGGTTACGGAACATTGTGATGTCAGGGATCATCGAACATTGTTATGTTAAGTGCATGTAGCACTGTGATGACAGGAGTCATGGAACATTGTGATGACAGGGGTGAGGGAGTATTGTGGCGAATAGTGAAGTAACATTGTGATATCAGTGGTGAGAGAGCATTTTGATGAGAAGTTCATGGAGCATTGTGATGACAAGGGTCATGGAGCATTGTGCTGAGAAAGGCATAGAGCATTGTGCTGACAAGGGTCCATGAGAATTGTGATAAAAAGTTCATGGAGCATTGTGGTTAAAAGGTCACAGAGACTCTTGATGACGATGGCATGGACCACTGTGATGACAAAGGTCATGAAGCACTGTGATGACTGGAGTCACGGAGCACTGTGATGACAGGGGTCATGGAGCATTGTGATGACAAGGGGCATGGAGCATTGTGATGACAAGGGCATGGATCATTGGTCTCATAAATTTCATGTATTATTGTGATGACTGTTGGAATGGTGCATTGTGGTGACAAGGGCATGGAGCATTGTGATGCCAAGTGTCATGGAGGATTCTGAAGACAAATGTAATGGTGCATTGTGATGACAATGGCTTGGAGCATTGAGATGACAAGGGTCAGGGAGCATTGTGCTGACAAGTGCATGGAGAATTGTGATGACAAAGGTCATGGAGCATTGTGATGACAAGCTTGTGGAGTATTTTGATGACAGTGGCAAGGAACATTGTGATGAAAACGGCATGGGGCATTTTGATGAAAAAGGCATGGAGCCTTTTTGTGACAGGGTTTAAGGAGCATTCTGACGACAAGTGTCATGGAGCATTGTGATGACAAGTGTATTGAGAATTGTGATGACAAAGTTCATGGAGCATTGTGATGAAAAGTGCATGGAGTATTGTGATGACAGGCATCATGGACCATTGTGATGACAATTGTTATGGAACATTTTGATCACAAGTGTTTGGAGAATTGTGATGAGAGAGGTCATGGATCATTTTGATTTAAAGGAGCATGGAGCATTGTGATTACAAGGGCATGAAGCAATGTGATCCCAAGGTTCATGGAGGATTGTGATGACAATGGTAGTCGAGTATTGTGATGACAAGCGCATAGAGCATTGTAATGAAAATGTCATGAAGCATTTTGCTGACAAAGTCATGGAGCATTTTGATGACAGGTGTCATGGAGCACTGTGATGACAAGCGTCACGGAGCATTGTGAATACAGTGGTCATGGAACATTGTGATGACAAGGGCATGGATGATATTGATGACAAGGTTCATGGAGCATTTGGCTGAAAATGTTCATGGAGTATTGTGATTACAGGGGTCTTGGAGCATTGTGATGACAGGAGTCCCGGATCATTGTGTTGTCAGGTGTCATGGAATGTTGTGATGACAGTGGTCATGGAGCATTGTGATGATATTGGTCATGGAGCATTGTGATGAGAAGGTCAAGGAGCATTGGGCTGAAAACGTTCATCGAGTATTTTGATGACAGGGGCCATGGAGGCTTGTGATGACAAGGTACTGGAGCATTGTGATGAGAAGACCATGGAGACTTGTGATGACAAGTCTCATGGAATATTTTGATGAAAAGGGGCATGGTGCATTGTGATTACAGGGGTCTTGTGGCATTGTGATGACATGGGCTTGGAGCATTGGGATGAGATGGCCATGGAACGTTCTGATGACATGCATCATGGAGCTTTGTGATGACAAGGGCATGGAGCATTGTGATGAAAAAGGCATGGAGCCTTGTCATGACATGGTTCAAGGAGCATACTGAGGACAAGTGTCAGGGAGCATTGTGATGACAAGTGTATTGAGCATTGTGATGAAAAAGGTCATGGAGCATTGTGATGAGAAGACCATGTATCATTGTGATGACGAGCATCATGGGACGTTGTGATGATAAGTGTTATGGAACATTTTGATCACACGGATTGGGAGCATTGTGAAGAGATCATGGAGAATTTTGATTTCATTGTGATGACAATAGCATGAAGCATTTTGATGATGGGCATGGTGCATTGTGATGACCGGGTTCATGGATCATTGAGATGAAAAGGGGCATGGAGCATTGTGATTACAGGGGTCTTGGAGCATTGTGATGAGAAGGGTCATGGAGCCTTGTGATGACAAGGACATGGAACATCGTGATGGCAGGGGTCATGGAGCATTGTTATGACAGGGTTAATGGAGAATTGTGATGGCAAGGGCATGGAACATTGTGATTACAATGTCATGGATTATTGTGAAGACAAGTGTCAGGGAGCTTTGTGATGGCATATTTCATGTTCCATTGTGATGACATAGGTAATGGAGCATTGTGATGACAAGGGCTTGGAGCAATGTGATGAGAGTGTTCATGGAGCATTGTGATGACAATGACATTGAGCATTTTGATGAAAAGTTCATGGAGCATTGTGGTGACAAATTTCACAGAGCCTTGTGATGATGAGGACATTGACATTTGTGGTGACACAGGTCATGGAGCCTTGTGATGACGGGACACACGGAGCATTGTGATGACTGGGGTCATGTAGCATTGTGATGACAGGAGCATGAAGCATTGGTCTGACAAGTTTCATGGATAATTGTGTTGACAGTGGGCATGGCACATTGTGATGACAAGGGCATGGAGCATTGTGATGACAAGGTCATGGATGATTGTGAAGACAGGTGTCAGGGAGCATTGTGATGGCATATTTCATGTTCCATTGTTATGACAATGGCATGGAGCATTGTGATGCCGAGTGTTATGGAGGATTGTGATGACAAAGGTAATGGAGCATTGTGATGACAAGGGCTTGGAGCATTGTGATGACAAGGGCCATGGAGCATTGTGATGACAAGTGCATGGAGCATTGTGATGACAAGAGCCTTTGAGAATTTTGATGAAAAGGTCGTGAAGCATTGTGATGACAAAGGCATGGAGCTTGCTATGACAAGGGTCATGGGACATTGCGATGACAAGTGCATGGAGAATTGTGATGACAAGAGCATGTAACATGGGGATGAGAACTGTCATGGAGCATTGTGATGACAAGGACGTGGAGAATTGTGATGACAAGGGACATGGAGCATTGTGATGACCAGGGCATGGAGCATTGTTATGGCAAGACCGTGGAGCACTGTGATGAGAAGACCATGGATAATTCTGGTGACGAGCATCATGGAGCACTGTAATGACAAGGGGCATGGAGCATTGTGATGATAGTTCTCATGGAGCATTGTGATGACAGGGGTCATGGATCATTGTGATGACAAGGGTCATGGAGTATTCTGATGACAAGCTTGTGCAGTATTGTGATGACAAAGCATTTAACACTGTGATGGGAAGTGTCATGGAACATAGTGATGCCAAGAACGTGGAGAATTGTGATGAAAGGGAACATAGAGCATTGTGATGACCAGGGCATGGAGCATTGTGATGGCAAGACCGTGGAGCACTGTGATGAGAAGACCATGGATAATTGTGATGACGAGCGTCATGGAGTGCTATAATGACAAGCGGCATGGAGCATTGTGTTTACAGGGGTCTTGGAGCATTGTGATGACAAGGGCATGGAGCATTGTGAAGAGAAGGCCATGGAGCATTCTGATGAATTCGTCATGGAGCACTGTGATGACAAGTGCATGGAGCATTGTGATTACAGGTGTCTTTGAGCATTGTGATGAAAAGGGCATAGATCATTGTGATGAAAAAGGCATGGAGCCCTGTAATGACAGTGTTCAAGGAGCATACTGACGACAAGTGTCAGGGAGCACTGTGATGACAAAGGTTATGGAACATAGTGATGAGAAGACCATGGATAATTGTGATTATGAGCATCATGGGTGTAGTGATGAGAAGTGTTATGGAACATTGTGATCCCAACGGTTTGGAGCATTGTGATGACAGAGGTCATGGAGCATTTTGATTTCATTGTGAGGAAAATAGCCTGAAGCATTTTGATAATGGGCATGGTGCATTGTGATGATAGGATTCATGGAGCTTTGAGATGAAAAGGGGCATGGAGCATTGTGATAAAAAGTGTCTTAGAGCATTGTGATGAGAAGTCCATGGAACATTCTAATGACATGCGTCATGGAGCTTTGTGATGACAAGGGCATGGAGCATTGTGATTACAGGTGTCTTGGAACATTGTGATGACAAGTGTCATGGAGACTTGTGAATGACAAGGCCGTGGAACTTTGTGATGGCAGGGGTCATGGAACATTGTTATGACAGGTGTAATGGAGCATTGTGATGAGAAGGACAGGAAGCATTGGTGTGAAATGTTTCATGGATTATTGTGATGAGAGTGGACATGGAGCATTGTGATGACAAGAGCACGGAACACTGTGATACAATGGTCATAGAGGATTGTAATGACAAGGGCATGGAGCATAGTGATGAGAAGGGCATCGAGCATTGTGATGACATGTGTCATGGAGCTTTGTGATGACAAGGGCATGGAGAAATGTGATGAGAAGGTTCATGGAGCATTGTGATGACAATGACATGGAGCATTGTGATGTCAAGGGTCAAGGAGATTTGTGATGACAAAAGTCACGGAGCATTTTGATGACAAGGGCGTGGTGCATTGTGATGAGAAGGCCAGGGATCATTTCGATGACAGGGTCATGCAGCAATTTGATGAAAATTGTAATGGAATATTTTGATGACAGGGGTTATAGAACATTGGGATGTCAGGGGTCATGGAGCTTTGGGATAAAAAGTGTCATGGAGCATTTTGATGACAGGGGTTGTGGAACATTGTGAAGTCAGGTGTCATGGAACATTGTGATGATAAGGGGATGTAGCATTGTGATGACAGGGGTCATGGAACATTGTGATTACAGGGGTCTTGGAGCATTGTGATGAGAAGGGTCATGGAGCCTTGTGATGACAACGGAATGGAGCATGGTGATGACAAGGTCCTAGAGCATTGTGATGAGAAGACCATGGAGACTTGTGATGATAAGTCTCATGGAGCATTCTGATGAAAAGGGGCATGGAGCATTGTGATTACAGGGGTCTTGGAGCATTTTGATGACAAGAGCATGGAGCATTGTGATGAGAAGGCCATGAAGCATTCTGATGACATGTGTCAAGGAGCTTTTTGATGACAAGGGCATGGAGCATTGTGATGACATGTGTCATGGAGCATTGTGATGACAACGGAATGGAGCATGGTGATGACAAGGTTCTGGGGCATTGTGGTGAGAAGACCATGGAGACTTCTGATGAGAAGTCTCATGGAGCATTCTGATGAAAAGGAGCATGGAGCATTGTGATTACAGGTGTTTTGGAGAATTGTGATGACTAGGGCATGGAGCATTGTGATGAGAAGGCCATGGAACATTCTGATGACATGCGTCATGGAGTTTTGTGATGACAAGGGCATGGAGCATTTGTGATTACAGGGATCTTGGAGCATTGTGATGAAAAGTGCATGGATCATTGTTATGAAAAAGGCATGGAGCCTTGTCATGAGAGTGTTCATGGAGCATTCGGACGACAAGTGTCAGGAAGCATTGTGTTGACAAGTTTATTGAGCATTGTGATGACAAAGATCATGGAGCATTGTGATGAGAAGACCATGGATAATTGTGATGATGAGTGTCATGGGGTTTTGTGATGATAAGTGTTATGGAACCTTGTGATCACAAGGCTTTGGAACATTATGAAGACAGAGGTCATGGAGAATATTGATTTCATTGTGATGACAATAGCCTGTAGCATTATGATGATGGGAATGGTGCATTGTGATGACAGGGTTCATGGAGCATTGAGATGAAAAGGGGCATGGAGCATTGTGATTACAAGGGTCTTGGAGCACTGTGATGACAAGGGCATGGAGCACTGTGATGAGAAGGCCATGGAACTTTCTGATGACATGCGTCATGGAGCTTTGTGACGACAAGGACATGGAGCATTGTGCTTTCAAGGGTCTGGAGCATTGTGATGACAAGTGTCATGGAACCTTGTGATGACTAGGCCGTGGAACATTTTGATGTCAAGGGTCATGGTGCATTTTTACGAGAGGTGTAATGGAGCATTTTGATGAGAAGGGCATGGAACATTGGTCTGAAATGTTTCATGGATTATTGTGATGAGAGTGGGCATGGAGCATTGTGATGACAAGGGCACGGAACACTGTGATGCATGGGTCATGCAGGATTGTAATGACAAGGGCATGGAGCATTGTGATGAGAAGGGCATCGAGTATTGTGATGACAAGTGTCATGGAGCTTTGTGATGACAAGGGCATGGAGCAATGGGATGAGAGTGTTCATGGAGCATTGTGATGACAATGACATGGAGCATTGTGATGCCAAGGGTCATGGAGCTTCTTGATGACAATGGTCATGGAGCATTTTGATGACAAGGGCATGGTGCATTGTGCTGAGAAATGCAGGGAGCATTTTGATGACCAGGTCATGCAGCAATTTGATAAAAAGTGTAAAGGAACATTTTGTTGGCAGGGGTTATAGAACATTGTGTTGTCACGGGTCTTGGAGCTTTGGGATGAAAAGGGTCATGGAGCATTTTGATGACAGGGGTTATGGAACATTGTGATGTCAGGTGTCATGGAACACTGTGATGATAAGGGGATGTAGCATTGTGATGACTGGGTCCTGGAACATTGTGATTACAGGGATGAGGGAGTATTGTGATGACTAAGATGGAACATTGTGATATCCCTGGTGAGAGAGCATTTTGATGAGAAGTGCATGGACCATTGTGATTACAAGGTTTATGAAGCATAGCAATGACAAGGTTGTGGACCATTGTGATGAAATGTGCGTGGCACATTGTGATGACTATGTTCCTTGAGCATTGTTCTGACAAAGAAATGGAGCTTTGTGATGACAAGGGCATGGAGCATTGTGATTACATGGGTCATGGGGCATTTTGATGACAATGGCGTCGAGCATTGTGATGAGAAGGCCATGGATAATTGTGATGACGTGCGTCATGGAGCACAGTAATGACAAGGGGTATGGAGCATTGTGATGACAGTGGCCATGGAGAAATGTGATGACAAGTGTCATGGAGCATTCTGATGACAAGCTTGTGGAGTATTGTGACGACAATGGCTTGGAGCATTGTGATGAAAAGGGCATGGAGCATTGTGATGAAAAAGGCATGAAGCCATTTCATGACAGGTTTCAAGGAGCATTCTGATGACAAGTGTCAGGGAACATTGTGATGACATGTGTATTGAGAATTGTGATGAAAAAGATCATGGAGCATTTTGACGAAAAGGGCATAGAGTATTGTGATGACAGGCATCATGGAGCGTTATGATGACAAGTGTTATGGAACATTGTGATCACAAGGGTTTGGAGCATTGTGATGATAGAAGTCATGGATCATTTTGTTTTCAAGGAGCATGCAGCATTGTGATGACAAGGGCATGAAGCAATGTGATCCCAAGGTTCATGGATGATTGTGATGACAATGCTAAGGGAGTATTGTGATGACAAGCAAATGGAGCATTTTGATGGCAACGTCATGTAGCATTTTGCTGACACAGGCATGGAGCATTGTGATGATAAGGTTCATAGAGCACATTGATGAGAAGCATCACGGATCATTGTGATTACAGGGGTCATGGAGCATTGGGATGGCAAGGTCATGGATCATTGTGATGACAAGTGTCATGGAGAATTGGGCTGAAAATATTAATGGAGCATTGTGATGACTAGGGAATGGAGCATTGTGATGACTAGAGTCCCGGATCACTGTGTTGTCAGGGGTCATGGAGCGTTGTGATGACAGTGGTCATGGAGCATTGTGATGATAGGGATCATGAAGCATTGTGATGAGAAGTTCTTGGAGAATTGGCGTGAAAATGTTCAGGAAGTATTGTGAGGACAGTGGTCATGGAGCATTGTGATGACAAGGGAATGGAGCACTGTGATGAAAGGTTCCTGGAGCACTGTGATGAGGAGACCATGTAGCCTCGTAATAAGAAGTCTCATGGAGCATTCTGATGAAAAGGGGCATGGAGTATTGTGATTACAGGGGTCTTGGAGCATTGTGATGACAAGGGCATGGAGCATTGTGATTACTTTTGTCTTGGAGCATTGTGATGAAATCGGCATGGATCATTGTTATGAAAATGGTATGGAGCCTTGTCATGACAGGGTTCCAGGAGCATACTGATGAGAAGTGTCAGGGAGCATTGTGATGACATGTGTATAGAGCATTGTGATGACAAAGGTCATGGAGCATTGTGATGAGAAGACCATGGTTAACTGTGATGATGAGCTTCATGGGGCGTTGTGATGATAAGTGTTATGGAACATTGTGATCACAAGGATTTGGAGCATTGTGATGAGATAGATCATCGAATATTTTGATTTCATTGTGATGACAATAGCCTGAAGCATTATGATGATGGTCATGGTGCATTTTGATGACAGGGTTCATGGAGCATTGAGATGCAAAGGGGCATGGAGCATTGTGATTAGAGGGTTCATGGAGCATTGTGATGACAATGGCATGGAGCATTGAGGTGCCAATTGTCATGGAGCTTTGTGATGACAAAGGTCATGGAGCATTTTGATGACAAGGTCGTGGTACTTTGTGATGAGAAGGGCAGGGAGCATTGTGATGACAGGGTCATAGAGCAAGTTGATGAAAAGTGTCATGGAATATTTTAATGACAGGGGTTATGGAACATTGTGATGTCAGAGTTCATGGAGCATTTTGATGAAAAGGATCATGGAGAATTATGATGACAGGGGTTATGGAACATTGTGATGTCAGGGGTCATTGAGCATTTTGAGGAAAAGTGTTATGGAGCATTATGATGACAGGGGTTATGGAACATTGTGATGTCAGGGGTCACCGAACTTTGTGATGATATGTGCATGTAGCATTGCAAAGACAAAAGTCATGGAACATTGTGATGACAGGGGTGAGGGAGTATTGTGATGAATAGTGCTGTAACATTGTGATATCATGGGTGAGAAAGCATTTTGATGAGAAGTGCATGGAGAATTGTGATGACAAGTTTTATGGAGCATCGTGGTGACAAGATTTTGGAGCACTGTGATGAGAAGCGCAGGGTGCATTGTGATGACATGGGTCATGGAGCATTGATCTGACAAGCGCATGGAGCATTGTGATGACAAGGGTCATGGAGCATTGTGCTGAGAAAGGCATAGAACATTGTGATGACAAGGGTCAAAGAGCATTGTGATGAAAAGTTATTGGACCATTGTGGTTAAATATGTCACAGAGACTGTTGATGACGAGGGCATGGACCACTGTGATGAAAAAGGTCATGAATCATTGTGATAAATGGAGACATGGAGCATTGTGATGACAGGCGTCATGGAGCATTGTGATAATAAGGACATGGAGCATTGTGATGACAAGGGAATGGAGCATTGGTCTAATAAGTTTCATGGATTATTGTGATGACTGTTGTAATGGCGCATTGTGATGACCAGGTCATGCAGTATTGTGAAGACAGGTGTCAGGGAGCATTGTGATGACATATGTAATGGCCCATAGTGATGACAATGGCATGGAGCTTTGTGATGTCAAGTGTCATGGAGGATTCTGATGACAAAGGTAATGGAGCATTGTGATGACAATGGCTTGGAGCATTGTGATGACAAGGGTCAGGGAGAATTTTGCTGACAGGTGCAGGGAGAATTGTGATGAAAACGGTCATGAAGTATTCTGATGACAAGGTTGTGGAGTATTTTGATGACAATGGCATGGAACATTGTGATGAAAAAAGCATGTGGCATTGTGATGACAAGTGTATTGAGAATTGTGATGACAAATGTCATGGAGCATTGTGATGAGTAGGGCATGGAGTATTGTGATGACAGGCATCATGGAGCGTTGTGATGACAAGTGTTATGAAACATTGTGATCACAAGGGTTTGGAGAATTGTGATGACAGAGGTCATGGATCATTTTGATTTCAAGGAGCATGGAGCATTGTGATGACAAGGGCATGAAGCAATGTGATCCCAAGGTTCATGGAGGACTGTGATGACAATGGTAATGGAGTATTGTGATGAAAAGCGAATAGAGCATTGCAATGACAAGGTCAGGTAGCATTTTGCCGACAAAGGCATGGAGCATTGTGATGACAGGTGTCATGTAGCAGTGTGATGACCAGCGTCACGGAGCATTGTGAATACAGGGGTCATGGAGCATTGTGATGACAAGGGCATGGATGTTTGTGATGACAAGTGTCATGGAGCTTTGGGCTGAAAATGTTCATGGAGTATTGTGATGACAGGGATCATGGAGCATTTTGATGACAAGTTCCTGGAGCACTTTGATGAGAAGACAATGGTGACTTGTGATGACAAGTCTCATGGAGCATTCTGATGAAAAGGGACATGTAGCATTGTGATTACAGGGGTCTTGGAGCATTGTGATGACAAGGGCATGGAGCATTGTGAGGAGCAGGCCATGGAGCATTCTGATGACATGCGTCATTGTGCTTTGTGATGACAAGGGCATGGAGCATTGTGATTACAGGGGTCTTGGAGCATTGTGATTAAAAGGGCATGGATCTTTGTGATGAAAAAGGCATGGAGACGTGTCATGACAGGGTTAATGGAGCATACTGATGACAAGTGTCAGGGAGCATTGTGATGACAAGTGTATTGAGCATTGTGATAACAAAGGTCATGGAGCATTGTGATGAGGAGACCATGGATAATTGTGATGATGAGTGTCATTGGGTGTTGTGATGATAAGTGTTATGGAACATTGTGATCACAAGGGATTGGAGCATTGTGATGACAGAGGTCATGGAACATATAGATTTCATTGTGATGACAATAGCCTGAAGCATTATCATGATGGGCCTGATGCATTTTGATGACAGTGTTCATGGAGCATTGAGATGAAAAGGGGCATGGAGCATTGTGATTACAGGGTTCTTGGAGCATTGTGATGTCAAGGGCATGGAGCATTTTGATGAGAAGGACATGGAACATTCTGATGGAATGTGTCATGGAGCTTTTTGATGACAAGGACATGGAGCATTGTGATTACAGGGGTCTTGGAGCATTGTGATGACAAGTGTCATGGAGCCTTGTGATGACAAGGCCGTGGAATATTGTGATGGCAGGGGTCATGGAACATTGTTATGATAGGGATAATGGAGCATTGTGATGAGAAGGACAAGGAGCATTGTGAATACAAGGTTTATGGAGCATTACCATGACAAATTTGTGGACCGTTGTGATGAAAAGCGCGTAGCATATTGTGATGACAAGGGTCATGGAGAATTTTTCCTACAAAGGCATGGAGCATTTTGATGACAATGGTCACGAAGCATTGTGATGAAAAGTTCATGGAGCATTGTGGTTATAAAGGTCACAGAGCCTTGTGATAACGCGGTCATGGACCATTGTGATGACAAATGTTATGAAGCATTGTGATGACTGGAGTCATGGAGCATTGTGATGACAGTGGACATGGAGCATTGTGATGACAAGGGCACAGAGCATTTTGGTGACAGGGGCATGGAGCATTGGTCTGACAAGTTTCATAGATTATTGTGATGACAGTGGACATGGTGCATTGTGATGACAAGGGCATGGATCATTGTGATGAGAAGGTCATGCAGTATTGTGAAGACAGCTGTCAGGGAGCATTGTGATGACATATGTAATGGTCCATTGTGGTGACAATGGCATGGAGCATTGTGCTGCCAAGTGTCATGGATGATTCTGATGACAAATGTAATGGAGCACTGTGATGACAATGGCTTGGAGCATTGTGCTGAAAAGGGTTAAGGAGCATTGTGCTGACCAGTGCATGGAGAATTGTGATGACAAGGGTCATGGGGCAATCTGATGACAAACTTGTGGAGTATTATGATGACAATGGCATGGAGCATTGTGATGAAAATGGCATGGGGCATTGTGATGAAAAAGGCATGGAGCCTTTTCATGACAGATTTCAAGGAGCATTCTGACGACAAGTGTCAGGGAGCATTGTGATGACAAGTGTATTGAGAATTGTGATGACCAAGGTCATGGAGCATTGTGATGAAAAGGGCATGGTGTATTGTGATGACAGGCATCATGGAGCGTTGTGATGACAAGTGATATGGAACATTGTGATCACAAGGCTTTGGAGCATTTTGATGACAGATTTCATGGATCTTTTTGATATCAAGGTGCATGGAGCATTGTGATGACAAGGGCATAAAGCAATGTGATCCCAAGGTTCATGGAGGATTGTGATGACAATGGTAATGGAGTATTGTGATGACAAGTGCATAGAGCATTGTAATTACAAGGTCATTTAGCCTTTTGCTGACAAAATCATCTAGCATTGTGATGACAGGTGTCATGGAGCACTGTGATGACAAGCATCACAGAAGATTGTGAACCCAGGGGTCATGGAGCATTGGGTTGAAAAGGGCATGCATCATTGTGATAACAAGTATCATGGAGCATTGGGCTGAAAATATTCATGAAGTATTGTGATGACAGGGGACATGGAGAATTGTGATGACATAGGTCATGGAGAATTTTGATTTCATTGTGCTGACAATAGCCAGAAGTATTATAATGATGGGCATGATGCATTGTGATGACAGGGTTCATGGAGCATTGAGATGAAAAGGGGCATGGAGCATTGTGATTACAGGGGTCTTGAGCATTGTGATGAAAAGGGCATGGAGCATTGTGATGAGAAATCCATGGAACATTCTGATGACATGTTTCATGGAGCTTTGTGATGACAAGGGCATGGAGCATTGTGATTACTGGGGTCTTGGATCATTGTGATGACAAGTGTCATGGAGCCTTGTGATTACAAGTCCGTGGAACATTGTGATGGCAGGGGTCATGGAGCATTGTGATGAGAAAGGCATGGAGCATTGTGATTACATGGGCACGGAACAGTGTGATACATGGGTCATGCAGGATTTTAATGACTAGGGCATGGAGCATTGTGATGAGAAATGCATCGAGCATTGTGATGACACGTGTCATGGAGCTTTCTGATGACAAGGGCATGGAGCAATGGAATGAGAGAGTTCATGGAGCATTGTGATGACAATGACATGGAGCATTGTGATGCCATGTGTCATGGAGCTTTGTGATGACAAGTCATGGAGCATTTTGATGACAAGTGAATGGTGCATTGTGATGAGAAGTGCAGGGAGCATTTTGATGACCGGGTCATGCAGCAATTTGATAAAAAGTGTAATGGAATATTTTGATGACATGGGTTATAGAACATTGTGATGTCAGGGTTCTTGGAGCTTTGGGATGAAAAGGGTCATGGAGAATTTTGATGACAGGGGTTATGGAACATTGTTATGTCAGGGTTCATGCAATATTGTGATGATAAAGGGATGTAGCATTGTGATGACAGGGTCATGGAACATTGTGATTCCAAGGGTGAGGGTGTATTGTGAAGACTAGTGATGGAACATTGTGATATCTATGGTGAGAGAGCATTTTGATGAGAAGTTCATGGACCATTGTGATAACAAAATTTATGGAGCATTGCAATCATAAGGTTGTGGACAGTTGTGATGAAATGTGCGTGGCACATTGTGATGACAATGGTCATGGAGCATTGTTCTGACAAAGAAATGGAGCATTGTGATGACAAGGGTCCCAGAGAATGGTGAGGAAATGTTCATGGAGCATTGTGGTTACAAATGTCACAGAGCCTTGTGATGACGCGGACATGGACCATTGTGATGACAAACGTTATGAAGCATTGTGATGACTGGAGTCACGGAGCATTGGGATGACAGGGGTCATGGAGCATTGTGATGACAAGTGCATGGAGCATTGTGATGACAGGGGAATGGAGCATTGGTCTGAAAAATTTCATAGATTATTTTGATGACCATGGGCATGGTGCATTGTGATGACAAGGGCATGGAGCATTGTGATGAGAAGGTCATGGAATATTGTGAAGAGAGATGTCAGGGAGCATTGTGATGACATATGTCATGGTACATTGCGATGACAATGGCATGGATCATTGTGATGCCAAATGTAATGGAGGATTGTGATGACAAATATAATGGAGCATTGTGATGATTAGGGCTTGCAGCATTATGATGACAAGGGCCATTGAGAATTTTCATGACAAGGTCGTGAAGCATTGTGATGACAAGATCCTGGAGCATTGTGATGACAAAGCTATGGAGCCTTGTGATGACAAGTCTCATGGAGCATACTGATGAAAAGGGGCATGGAGCATTGTGATTACAGGGGTCATGGAACATTGTGATGACAAGGGCATGGAACATTGTGAGGAGAAGACCAAGGAGCATTCTGATGGCATGCGTCAATGAGATTTGTGATGACAAGGGCATGGAGCATTTTGATTACATTGGTCTTGGAGCATTGTGAGGAAAAGGGCATGGATCATTGTGATGAAAAAGGCATGGAGCCTTGTCATGACAGAGTTCAAGGAGGATAGAGACAACAAGTGTCAGGGAGCATTTTGATGACAAGTGTATTGAGCATTGTGATGACAAAGGTCATGGGGCATTGTGATTAGAAGACCAAGGATAATTGTGATAACGAGTGTCAAGGGGCATTGTGATGACAAGTGTTATGGAATATTGTGATCACAAGGGTTTGGAGCATTGTTATGACAGAGGTCATGGTGCATTTTGATTTCATTGTGATGACAATAGCATGAAGCATTATGATGATAGGCATGGTGCATTGTGATGACAGGGTTAATGGATCATTGAGATGAAAAAGGGCATGGAGCATTGTGATTACAGGGTTCTTGGAGGGTTGTGATGAGAAGGGACATGGAGCCTTGTGATGACAAGGCCATGGAATATCGTGATGGCAGGGGCATGGAGCATTGTTATGAGAGGGGTAATGGATCATTTTGATGGCAAGGGCATGGATCATTGTGATGAGAAGGCCATGTAGCATTCTGATGACATGTGTCATGGAGCATTGTGATGACAATGACATGGAGCATTGTGATGCCATGGGTCAGGGATCTTTGAGATGACAAAGGTCATGGAGCATTTTGATGGCAAGGGCGTTGTGCATTGTGATGAGAAGGGCAGGGAGAATTGTGATGACAGGTTCATGGAGCAATTTGTTGAAATTTTCATGGAACATTTTGATGACAGGTGTTATGGAACATTGTGATGTCAGGGGTCATCGAACATTTTGATGATAAGTGCATGTAGCATTGTGATGACAGGAGTCATGGAACATTGTGATGACAGGTGGGAGGGAGTATTGTGAGAAATAGTGATGTAGCATTGTGTTATCAGTGGTGAGAGAGCATTTTGATTAGAAGTGCATGGAGGAGGGGCTTCCCTGGTGGCGCAGTGGTTGAGAGTCTGCCTGCTGATGCAGGAGACATGGTTTCGAGCACTGGGCTGGGAGGATCCCGCGTGCCGCGGAGCGGCTGGGCCAGTGAGCTACAACTACTGAGCCTGCGCATCTGGAGCCTGTGCTCCGCAGCGGGAGAGGCCGCGATAGTGAGAGGCCCGCGCACTGCTATGAGGAGTGGCCCCCGCTTGCCACAGGTACAGAAAGCCCTCGCACAGAAATGAAGACCCAACACAGCAAAAATAAATAAATTAATTAATAAACTCCTACCCCCAACATCTCCTTTAAAAAAAAAAAAAAAAAAAAAAAAAGAAGTGCATGGAGGATTATGATGACAATGTTTATGGAGCATTGTGATGACAAGATTGTAGAGCACTGTGATGACAAGCGCATGGTGTATTGTGATGACAGGTGTCATGGAGCACTGTGCTGACAAGCGCAAGGAGCATTGTGATGGCAAGGGTCATGGAGCATTGTGCTGAGAAAGGCATAGAGCATTGTGATGACAAGGGTCAAAGAGCATTGTATGAAAAGTTCATGGGGCATTGTGGTTAAAATGGTCACAGAGACTGTTGATGACGAGGGCAAGGACCATTGTGATGACAAAGGTCATGAAGCATTGTGATGACTAGTGTCATGGAGGATTGTGATGACAGGGGTCAGGGAGCATTGTGATAACAAGGGCATGGAGCACTGTGATGACAAGGGCATGGAACATTAGTCTAATATGTTCCATGGATTGTTGTGATGACAGTTCGAATGGCACATTGTGATGACAAGGGCATGGAGCATTGTGATGGCCAGGTCATGCAGTATTGTGAAGACAGGTGTCAGGGAGCATTGTGATGACATATGTAATGGCCCATTGTGATGACAATGGCATGGAGAATTGTGATGACCAGGTCATGCAGTATTGTGAAGAGAGGTATCAGGGAGCATTGTGATGACATATGTAATGGCCCATTGTGATGACAATGGCATGGAGCATTGTGATGCCAAGTGTCATGGAGGATTCTGATGACAAAGGTTATGGAACATTGTGATGACAATGGCTTGGAGCATTGTGATGACATGGGACAGGGAGCATTGTGCTGACAATTGCATGGAGAATTGAGATGACAAGGGTCATGGAGCATTCTGATGACAAGCTTGTGGAGTATTTTGATGACAATGGCATGGAGCATTGTGATGAAAATGGCATGCGGCATTGTAAAGAAAATGGCATGGAGCCTTTTCGAGGCAGGTTTCAAGGAGCATTCTGATGACAATGTCAGGGAGCATTGTGATGACATGTATATTGAGAATTGTGATGACAAAAGTTATGGAGCATTGTGATGAAAAGGGCATGGAGTATTGTGATGACAGGCATCATGGAGCGTTGTGATGACAAGTGTTATGGAAGATTGTGATCACAAGGGTTTGGAGCATTGTGATGAGAGAGGTCATGGATCATATTGATTTAAAGGAGCATGGAGCATTGTGATGGCAAGGGCATGAAGCAATGTGATCCCAAGGTTCATGGAGGATTGTGATGACAATGGAAATGGAGTATTGTGATGACAAGCGCATAGAGCATTGTAATGACAAGGTCATGTAGCATTTTGCTGACAAAGGCATGGAGCATTGTGATGACATGTGTCATGGAGCACTGTGATGACAAGCGTCATGGACCATTGTGAATACAGGGGTCATGGAGCATTGGGATGACAAGGGCATGGATCATTGTGATGACAAGTGTCATGGAGCACTGGGCTGAAAATGTTCATGGAGTGTTGTGATGACATGGGTCATGGAGCATAGTGATGAGTAGGGAATGGAGCATTGTGATGACAAGAGTCCAGGATCATTGTGTTGTCAGGAGTCATGGAGTGTTTTGATGACAGTGGTCATGGAGCATTGTGAAGATATTGGCCATGGAGTATTGTGATGTGTAGGTCGTGGAGCATTGGGCTGAATATGTTAATGGATTATTGTGATGACAGGTGTCTTGGAGCATTGTGGTGACAAGGGAATGGAGAATGGTGATGACAATATCCTGGATCTTTGTGATGAGATGACCATGGAGACTTGTGATGAGAAGTCTCACGGAGCATTCTGATGAAAAGGGGCATGGAGAATTGTGATTACAGTGGTCTTGGAGCATTTTGATGACTAGGGCATGGAGCATTGTGATGAGAAGGCAATGGGGCATTCTGATGACATGCTTCATGGAGTTTTGTGATGACAAGCACATGGAGCATTGTGATGACCGTGATCTTGGGGCATTGTGATGAAAAGGGCACGGATCATTGTGATGAAAAAGTCATGGAGCCTTGTCATGACAGGGTTCAAGGAGCATACTGACGACAAGTGTCAGGGAGCATTGTGATGACGTGTATTGAGCATTGTGATGACAAAGTTCATGGAGCATTGTGATGAGAATACCATGGATAATTGTGATGATGAGCGTCATGGGGATTTGTGATGATAAGTGTTATGGAACATTGTGATCACAAGGCTTTGGAGCATTATGATGACAGAGGTCATGGAGAATTTTGATTTCATTGTGATGACAATAGCCTGAAGCATTATGATGATGGGCATGGTGCATTGTGATGACAGGGATCATGGATCATTGAGATGAAAAGGGGCATGGAACATTGTGTTTACATTGGTCGTGGAGCATTGTGATGACAAGGGCATGGAGCATTGGTTTAATGAGTTTCATGGATTATTGCGATGACAGTTGGAATGGCGCATTGTGATGACAAGGGCATGGAACATTGTGATGACCAGGTCATGCAGTACTGTGAAGACAGGTGTCAGGGAGCATTGTGATGACATATGTAATGGCCCAATGTGATGACGATGGCATGGAGCATTGTGATGCCAAATGTCATGGAGGATTCTGATGACAAAGCAAATAGAGCATTGTGATGACAATGGCTTGGCACATTACGATGACATGGGTCAAGGAGCATTGTGTTGACAAGTGCATGGAGAATTGTGATGACAATGGTCATGGAGCATTCTGGTGACAACTTGTGGAGTATTTTGATGACAATGGCATGGAGCATTGTGATGAAAACGGCATGGGGCATTGTGATGAAAAAGGCATGGAGCCTTGTGATGAAAGGTCTCATGGAGCATACTGATGAAAAGGGGCATGGAGCATTCTGATGACAGGGGTCTTGGAACAATGTGATAGCAAGGGCATGGAGCACTGTGATGACAAGTGCATGGAGCATTGGTCTAATAAGTTTCATGGATTATTGTGATGACAGTTGGAATGGCGCATTGTGATGACAGTGGTCATGGAGCATGGTATTGATACTGTTCATGGAGCATTGTGATAAGACCGTCATGGAGCATTGGGTTGAAAATGTTCATAGAGTATTGTGATGACAGGTGTCAAGGAGCATTGTGATGACAAGGGAATGGAGCATGGTGATGACAAGGTCCTGGAGCATTGTGATGAGATGACAATGGAGACTTGTGATGACAAGTCTCATGGAGCATTCTGACGAAAAGGGGCAAGGAGCTTTGTGATTACAGGGGTTTGGAGCACTGTGATGACAAGGGCATGGAACATTGTGAGGAGAAGGCCATGGAACATTCTGATGGCATGCGTCATGGAGCTTTGTGATGACAAGTGCATGGAGCATTGTTATTACAGGGGTCTTGGAGCTTTGTGATGACAAGGGTCAAGTAGCCTTTTGATGACAAGGCCGTGGAACATTGTGATGGCAGTGGTCATGGAGCATAGTTATGACTGAAGTAATGGAGCATTGTAATCAGAATGGCATTGAGCATTGGTCTGAAATATTTCATGGATTATTGTGATGAGAGTGGGCATGGAGCATTGTGATGACAAGGGCACGGTACACTGTGATACATGGGTCATGGTGGATTGTAATGACCAGGGCGTGGAGCATTGTGATGAGAAGGGCATTGAGCATTGTGATGACAAGTGTCATGGAGCTTTGTTATGACAATGGCATGGAGCAATGTGATGAGAGGGTTCATGGAGCATTGTGATGACAATGACATGGAGCATTGTGATGCCAAGGGTCATGGAGCTTTGTGATGTCAAATGTCATGGAGCATTTTGATGACAAGGGTGTGGTGCATTGTGATGAGAAGGGCAGGGAGCATTTTGATGACAGGGTCATGCAGCAATTTGATGAAAAGTGTAATGGAACATTTTGATGACAGGGTTTATAGAATATTGTGATGGCAGGGATCATGGAGCTTTGGGATGAAAAGTGTCATGGAACATTTTGATGACAGGGGTTATGGAACATTGTGATGACTGGAGTTACGGAGCATTGTGATGACAGGGGTCATGGAGCATTGTGATAACAAGGGCATGGAGCATTGTGATGACAGGGGAATGGAGCATTGGTCTGACAAGTTTCATAGATTATTGTGATGACAGTGGACATGGTGCATTGTGATGACAAGGGCATGGAGCATTTTGATGACAAGAATCCCGGATCATTGTGTTGTCAGATGTTATGGGTGGTTGTGATGGCAGTGGTCATGGAGCATTGTGATGATATTGGTCATGGAGCATTGTGATGAGAAGGTCATGGTGCATTGGGCTGATAATGTTAATGGAAGATTGTAATGACAGGGGTCATGGAGCATTGTGATGACAAGGGAATAGAGCATGGTGATGACAATGTCTTGGAGCATTGTTATGAGATGATCATGGAGACTTGTGATGAAAAGTCTCATGGAGCATTCTAATGAAAAGGGGCATGAAGCATTGTGATTACAGTGGACTTGGAGCATTGTGATGACGAGGGCATGGAGCATTTTGAGGAGAAGGCCATGGAGAATTCTGATGACATGCGTCATGGAGCTTTGTGCTGACAAGGCCATGGAGCATTGTGATTATAGGTGTCTTGTAGCATTGTGATGAAAAGGCATGGATCATTGTGATGTAAAAGGCATGGAGCCTTGTCATCACAGGGTTCAAGGAGCATACTGACGACAGGTGTCAGGGAGTATTGTGATGACAAGTGTATTGAGCATTGTGATGACAACGATCATGGAGCATTGTGATGAGAAGACAATGGATAACTGTGATGATGATCTTCATGGGGTGTTGTGATGATAAGTGTTATGGAACATTGTGATCACAAGGGTTTGGTGCATTATGATGACAGAGGTCATGGAGAATTTTGATTTCATTATAGTGACAATAGCCTGAAGCATTATGATGATGGGCATGGTGCATTGTGATGACAGGGTTCATGGAGCATTGAGATGAAAAGGGGCATGTAGCATTGGGATTACAGGGGTCTTGGAGCATTGTGGTGACAAACGCATAGAGCATTGTAATGACAAGGTCATGTAGAATTTTCCTGACTAAGGCATGGATCATTGTGATGACAGGTGTCATGGAGAACTGTGACAAAATTGTCACAGAGCATTTTGTATACAGGGGTCATGGATCATTGGGATGACAAGTGCATGGATCATTGTGATGACAAGGGTCATGGAGCATTGGGTTGAAAAATTTCATGGAGTATTGTGATGACAGGGGTCATGGAGCATTGTGATTACAGGGGTCTTGGAGGATTGTGATGACAAGAGCTCCGGATCATTGTCTTGTCAGGTGTCATGGAGTGTTGTGTTGACAGTGGTCATGGAGCATTGTGATGATATTGGTCATGGAGCATTGTGATGAGAAGGTCATGGAGCATTGGGCTGAAAATTTTCATGGAGTACTGGTATGACATGGTTCATGGAGCATTGTGATGACTAGGGAATGGAGCATGGTGATGACAATGTCCTGGAGCATTTTGATGAGATGACCATGGAGACTTGTGATGAGAAATCTCATGGAGCATTCTGATGAAAAAGGGCATGGAGCATTGTGATTACTGGGGTCTTGGAGCATTGTGATGACAAGGGTCATGGAGCCTTGTGATGACAAGGTCGTGTAACATTGTGATGGCAGGGGTCATGGAGCATTGTTACGACAGAGTAATGGACCATTGTGATGAGAATGGCATTGACCATTAGTCTGAAATATTTCATGGATTATTGTGATGAGAGTGGGCATGGAGCATTGTGATTACTAGGGCATGGTACACTGTGATACTTGGGTCAAGGAGGATTGTAATGACAAGGGCATGGAGCATTGTGATGACAAGTGTGAGGGAGCTTTGTGATGACAAGGGCATGGGGCAATGTGATGAGAGTGTTCATGGAGCATTGTGATGACAATGACATGGAGCATTGTGATGCCAATTGTCATGGAGCTTTGTGATGACAAATGTCATGGAGCATTTTGATGTCAACGGTGTGGTGCATTGTGATGAGAAGGGCAGGGAGCATTTTGATGACAGGGTCATGGATCAATTTAATGAAAAGTGTAATGGAACATTTTGATGACAGGGGTTATAGAACATTGTGATGCCATGGGTCATGGAGCTTTGGGATGAAAAGTGTCATGGAGCATTTTGATGACAGTGGTTATGGAACATTGTGATGTCAGGAGTCATGGAACATTGTGTTGATAAGGGGATGTAGCATTGTGATGACAGGGGTCATGGAACACTGTGATTACAGGGGTGAGGGAGGATTGTGATATCTAGTGATAGATCATTGTGATATCCCAGGTGTGAGAGCATTTGGATGAGAAGTGCATGGAGCTTTGTGATTACAAGGTTAATGGAGCATAGCGATGACAAGGTTGTGGATCATTGTGATGAAAACCGCATGGCACATTGTGATGACAAGGGTCATGGAGCATTGTTCTGACAAAGGCATGGATCATTGTGATGACAAGGGTCACGGAGCATTGTGATGAAAAGTTCATGGAGCATTGTGGTTACAAAGGACACAGAGCCTTGTGATGACGCGGGCATGGACCATTGTGATGACAAACGTTATGAAGCATTGTGATGACTGGAGTCACGGAGCATTGTGATGACAGGGGTCATGGAGCACTGTGATAACAAGGTCATGGAGCATTGTGTTGACAGGGGCATGGAGCATTGGTCTGACAAGTTTCATAGATTATTGTGATGACAGTGGACATGGTGCATTGTGATGACAAGGGCATGGCGCATTGAGATGAGAAGGTCATGGAGTATTTTGAAGACAGGTGTCACAGAGCATTGTGATGAAATATGTCATGGTCCATTGCGATGACAATGACAGGGAATATTGTGATGCCAAATGTAATGGAGGATTATGATGACAAATATAATGGAGCATTGTGATGACTAGGGCTTGGAGCATTATGATGACAAAACCATGGAGCCATGTGATGACAAGTCTCATGGAGCATACTGATGAAAAAGTGCATGGAGCATTGTGATTACAGTGGTCTTGGAACTTTGTGATGACAAGGCCATGGAGCATTGTGAGGAGAAGACCAAGGAGCATTCTGATGGCATGCGTAATTGTGCTTTGTGATGACAATTGCATGGAGCATCGTGATTACATGGGTCTTGGAGCATTGTGATGAAAAGGGCATGGATCATTGCGATGAAAAAGGCATGGAGCCCTGTCATGACAGGGTAAAAGGAGCATGCAGACAACAAGTGTCAGGGAGCATTTGGATGACAAGTGTATTGAGCATTGTGATGACAAAGGTCATGGAGCATTGTGATGAGAAGACCATGGATAATTGTGATGATGAGCGTCATGGGGCATTGTGATGACAAGTGTTATGGAATATTGTGATCACAAGGGTTTGGAGCACTGTTATGACAGAGGTCATGGAGCATTTTGATTTCATTGTTATGACAATAGCAGGAAGCATTATGATGATGGGCATGGTGCATTGTGATGACAGTGTTCATGAATCATTGAGAAGAAAAGGGGCATAGAGCTTTGTAATTACAGTGTTTTTGGAGCATTGTGATGGGAAGGGTCATGGAGCCTTGTGATGAAAAGGCCATGGAACATCATGATGGCAGGGGTCATGGATCATTGTTTTGACAGAAGTAATGGAGCATTTTGATGAGAAGGGCATTGAGCATTGGTCTGAAATATTTCATGGATTATTGTGATGAGAGTGGGCATGGAGCATTGTGATGACAAGGGCATGGAAGACTGTGATACATGTGTCATGGAGGATTGTAATGACAGGGGCATGGAGCATTGTGATGAGAACGCATCGAACATTGTGATGACAAGTGTCATGGAGTTTTGTGATGACAAGTGCATGGAGCAATGTGATGAGAGTGTTCATGGAGCATTCTGAAGACAAAGCCATGGAGCATTGTGATGCCAAGGGCCATGGAGCTTTGTGATGACAAAGGTCATGGAGCATTTTGATGACAAGTGTGTAGTGCATTGTGATGAGCAGGGCAGGGAGCATTTTGATGACAGGGTCATGCAGCAATTTGATAAAAAGTGTAAAGGAACATTTTGATGACAGGGGTTATAGTACATTGTGATACCACGTGTCATGGAGCTTTGGGATGAAAAGTGTCATGGAGCATTTTGATGACAGGGGTTATGGAACATTGTGATACCAGGGGTCATGGAACATTGTGCTGATAAGGCGATGTAGCATTGTGATGACAGGGGTCATGGAACACTGTGATTACAGGGGTGCGGGGGCATTGTGATAACTAGTGATGGAACATTGTGATATCTCAGGTGAGAGAGCATTTGGATGAGAAGTTCATGGAACATTGTGATTACAAGGTTTATGGATCATAGCGATGACAAGTTTGTGGATCATTGTGATGAAAAGTGCGTGGCACACTGTGATGACAAGTGTCATGGAGCATTGTTCTGACAAAGGCATGTAGCATTGTGATGACAAGGGTTACGGAGCATTGTGATGAAATGTTCATGGAGCATTGTGGTTACAAAGGACACAGAGCCTGGTGATGACGCGGGCATAGACCGCTGTGATGACAAACGTTATGAATCATTGTGATGACTGGAGTCATGGAGCATTGTGAGTACAGGGGTCATGGAGCATTGTGATAACCAGGGCATGGAGCATTGTGAAGACAGGGGCATGGAGCATTGTTCTGAGAAGTTTCATAGATTATTGTGATGACAGTGGACATGGTGCATTGTGATGACAAGGGCATGGAGCATTGTGAGGAGAAGGTCATGGAGTATTTTGAAGAGAGGTGTCAGGGACCATTGTGATGACATATGTCATGGTCCATTGCGATGACAATGGCAGGGAGCACTGTGATGCCAAATGTAATGGAGGATTGTGATGGCAAATATAATGGAGCATTGTGATGACTAGGGCTTGCAGCATTATGATGACAAGCACCATTGAGGATTTTCATGACAAGGTCGTGAAGCATTGTGATGACAATGTCCTGGAGCTTTGTGATGAGAAAACCATGGAGCCTTGTGAAGACAATTCTCATGGAGCATACTGATGAAAGGGGCATGGATCATTCTGATTACAGGGGTCTTGGAACATTGTGATAACAAGGACATGGAGCATTGTGATGACAATGGCATGGAGCATTGTGATGACCAGGTCATGCAGTATTGTGAAGACAGGGGTCATGGTGCATTGTGATGACATATGTAATGGCCCATTGTGATGACAATGGCATGGAGCATTGTGATGCCAAGTGTCATGGAGGATTCTGATGACAAAGGTAATGGAGCATTGTGAGGACAATGGCTTGGAGCATTGTGATGACAAGGTTCAGGGAGCATTGTGCTGACAAGTGCATGGAGAATTGTGATGACAAGGGTCATGGAGCATTCTAATGACAAGCTTGTGGAGTATTTTGATGACAATGGCATGGAGCATTGTGATGAAAACGGCATGGGTCATTGTGATGAAAAAGTCATGGAGCCTCTTCATTACAGGGTTCAAGGAGAATTCTGATGACAAGTGTCAGGGAGCATTGTGATGACAAGTGTATTGAGAATTGTGATGACAAAGGTCATGGAGCAATGTGATGAAAAGGGCATGGAGTATTGTGATGACAGACATCATGGAGCATTGTGATGACAAGTGTTATGGAACACTGTGATCACAAGGGTTTGGAGCATTGTGATGAGAGAGGTCATAGATCATTTTGATTTCAAGGAACATGGAGCATTGTGATGACAAGGGCATGAAGCAATGTGATCCCAAGGTTCATGGAGGATTGTGATGACAATGGAAATGGAGTATTGTGATGACAAGAGCATAGAACTTTGTAATGACAAGGTCATGTAGCATTTTGCTGAGAAAGGCATGGAGCATTGTGAGGACAGGTGTCATGGAGCACTGTGATGACAAGTGTCAAGGAGCATTGTGAATACAGGGGTCATGGAGCATTGGGATGACAAGGGCATGGATCATTTTGATGACAAGCGTCATGGAGCATTGCTCTGAAAAAGGCATGGAGCATTGTGATGACAAGGGTCACGGAACATTGTGATGAAAAGTGCATTGAGCGTTGTGGTTACAAAGGTCACAGAGCCTTGTGATGACGCTGGCATGGACCGCTGTGATGAGTAACGTTATGAAGCATTGTGATGACTGGAGTCACGGAGCATTGTGATGACAGGGGTCATGGAGCATTGTGATAACAAGGGCATGGAGCATTGTGATGACAGGAGAATGAAGCATTGGTCTGAAAAGTTTCATAGATTATTGTGATGACAGTGGACATGGTGCATTGTGATGACAAGGGCATGGGGCATTGTGATGAGAAGGTCATGGAGTACTGTGAAGATAGGTGTCAGGGAGCATTGTGATGACATATGTCATGGTCCATTGCGATGGAAATGGCATGGAGCATTATGATGGCAAATGTAATGGAGAATTTTGATGACAAATATAATGGAGCTTTGTGATGATTAGGGCTTGGTGCCTTACGATGAAAAGGGCCATTGAAAATTTTCATGACAATTTCGAGAAGCGTTGTGATGACAAGGTCCTGGAGCATTGTGATGACAAAGAATGGAGCCTTGTGATGACAAGTCTCATGGAGCATACTGATGAAAAGGGGCATGGAGAATTTTGATTACAGGGGTCTTGGAACACTGTGATGACAAGGGCAATGAGCATTGTGAGGAGAAGACCAAGGAGCATTCTGATGGCATGCGTCATTGAGCTTTGTGATGACAAGGGCATGGAGCATTGTGATTACATGGGTCTTGGAGCATTGTGATGAAAAGGGCATGGATCATTGTGATGAAAAAGGCATGGAGCCTTGTCATGACAGGGTTCAAGGACCATACAGACAACAAGTATCAGGGAGCATTTTGATGACAAGTGTATTGAGCATTGTGGTGACAAAGGTCATGGAGCATTGTGATGAGAAGGCCATTGATAATTGTGATGACGAGCGTCATGGGGCATTGTGATGACAAGTGTTTTGGAATATTGTGATCACAAGGGTTTGGAGAATTGTTATGACAGAGGTCATGGAACATTTTGATTTCATTGTGATGACAATAGCAAGAAGCATTATGATGATGGGCATGGTGCATTGTGATGACAGGGTTCATGGATCATTGAGATGAAAAGGGGCATAGAGCATTGTGATTAAAGGGTCATTGGAGCGTTGTGATGAGAAGGGTCATGGAGCTTTGTGATGACAAGACCATGGAACATCGTGATGGCAGGGGTCATGGAGCATTGTTATGACTGGGGTAATGGAGCATTGTGATGGCAAGGGCATGGGGCATTGTGATGAGAAGGCCATGGAGCATTCTGATGACGTGTCATTGAGCTTCGTGAAGACAAGGGCATGGAGCAATGTGATGCCAAGGGTCATGGATCTTTCTGATAACAAAGTTCAAGGAGCATTTTGATGGCAAGGGCGTTGTGCATTGTGATGAGAAATGCAGGGAGCTTTCTGATGACAGGGTCATGGAGCAATTTTATGAAAAGTGTCATGGAACAATTTGATGACAGGTGTTATGGAACATTGTGATGTCAGGGGTCATCGAACATTGTGATGATAAGTGCATGTAGCATTGTGATGACACGAGTCATGGAACATTGTGATGACAGGGTTGAGGGAGTACTGTGACAATTAGTGATGTAGCATTGTGATATCAGTGGTGAGAGAGCATTTTGATGAGAAGTGCATGGAGCATTGTGATGACATATTTTAAGCAGCATTGTGATGAGAAGTTCATGGTGCATTGTGATGACATGTGTCATGGAGCATTGTGCTGACAAGCGCATGGAGCATTGTGATGACAAGTTTATTGAGAATTGTGATGACAAAGGTCATGGAACATTGTGATGAAAAGGGCATGGAATATTGTGATGACAGGCATCAAGGAGCGTTGTGATGACAAGTGTTATGGAACATTGCGATCACTATGGTTTGGAGAAATGTGATGACAGAGGTCATGGATCATTTTGATTTCAAGGAGCATGGAGCATTGTGATGACAAGGGCATGAAGCAATGTGATCCCAAGGTTCATGGAGGATTGTGATGACAATGGTTATGGAGTATTGTGATGACAAGCGCATAGAGCATTGTAATGACAAGGTCATGTAGCATTTTGCTGACAAAGTCATGGAGCATTGTGATGACATGTGTCATGGAGCACTGTGATGACAAGCGTCATGGAGCATTGTGAATACAGGGGTCATGGAGCATTGGGATGACAAGGGCATGGATCATTGTGGTGACAAGTTTCATGGAGCACTGGGCTGAAAATATTCATGGAGTGTTGTGATGACAGGGGTCTTGGAGCATTGTGATGACTAGGGAATGGAGCATTGTGATGACAAGAGTCCCGGATCATTGTGTTGTCGGGTGTCATGGAATGTTTTGATGACAGTGGTCATGGAGCATTGTGATGATATTGGCCATGGAGCATTGTGATGAGTTGGTCGTGGAGCACTGTGCTGAAAATGTTCATGGATTATTGTGATGACAGGGGTCATGGAGCATTGTGATGACAAGGGCATGTATCATTGTGATGAGAAGCTCATGGAGTCTTGTGAAGACAGGTGTCAGGGAGCATTGTGATGACATATGTCATGGTCCACAGCGATGACAATGAAATGGATCATTATGATGCCAAATGTAATGGAGAATTGTGATGACAAATATAATGGAGCATTGTGATGATTAAGGTTTGGAGCATTATGTTGACAAGGGCCATTGAAAATTTTCATAACAATGTCGAGAAGCATTTTGATGACAAGGTCCTTGAGCATTGTGATGACAAAACCATGGAGCCTTGTGATGACAAGTCTCATGGAGCATACTGATGAAAAGGGGCATGGATCATTGTGATGACCAGGGTCTTGGAACATTGTGATGACAAGGGCATTGAGCATTGTGAGAAGAATTCCAAGGAGCATTCTGATGGCATGTGTCATTGAGCTTTGTGATGACAATGGCATGGGGCATTGTGATTACATGGGTCTTGGAGCATTGTGATGAAAAGGGCATGGATCATTGTGATGAAAAAGGCATGGAGCCTTGTCATGACAGGGTTCAAGTAGCATACAGACAACAAGGGTCAGGGGCATTTTGATGACATGTGTATTGTGCATTGTGGTGACAAAGTCATGGAGCATTGGGATGAGAAGACCATTGATAATTGTGATGACGAGCGTCATGGGGCATTGTGGTGACAAGTGTTTTGGAATATTGTGATCACAAGGGTTTGGAGCATTGTTATGACAGAGGTCATGGAACATTTTGATTTCATTGTGATGACAATAGCAAGAAGCATTATGATGATGGGCATGGTGCATTGTGATGACAGGTTTCATGGATCATTGATATGAAAAGGGGCATAGAGCATTGTGATTAAAGTGTTCTTGGAACACTGTGATGAGAAGGGTCAAGGAGCTTTGTGATGACAAGGCCATGGAACATCGTGATGCCAGGGGTCATAGAGCATTGTTATGACTGGTGTAATGGAGCATTGTGATGGCAAGGGCATGGAGCATTGGAATGAGAAGGGCATGGAGCATTCTGATGACGTGTCATGGAGCTTTGTGAAGACAAGGGCATGGAGCAATGTGATGCCAAGTGTCATGGATCTTTGTGATGACAAAGGTCATGGAGCATTTTGATGGCAAGGGCATTGTGCATTGTGTTGAGAAGGTCAGGGAGTATTGTGATGACAGGGTCATGGAGCAATTTGATGAAAATTGTCATGGAATATTTTGATGACAGATGTTATGGAACATTGTGATGTCAGGGTTCATCGAACATTGTGATGATAAGTGCATATAGCAATGTAATGACAGGAGTCATGGGACATTGTGTTGCCAGGGGTGAAGGAGTATTGTGACAAATAGTGATGTAGCATTGTGATATCAGTGGTGAGAGAGCTTTTGATGAGAAGTGGATGGAGCATTGTGATGACAAGATTGTAGAGCACTGTGATGTCAAGCGCATGGTGCATTGTGATGACATGTGTCATGGAGCATTGTGCTGACAAGCACATGGAGCACTGTGATGACAAGGGTCATGGAGCATTGTGCTGAGAAAGGCATAGAGCATTGTGATGACAAGGTTCAAAGAGCATTGTGATGAAAATTTCATGGAGCATTGTGGTTAAAATGGTCACAGAGACTGTTGATGACGAGGGCATGGACCATTGTGATGACAAAGGTCAGGAATCATTGCGATGACTGGAGTCACGGAGCTTTGTGATGACAGGAGTCAGGGAGCATTGTGATAACAAAGGCATGGAGCATTGTGATGACAAGGGCATGGAACATTGGTCTAATAAATTTCATGGATTGTTGTGATGAAAGTTGTAATGGTGCATTGTGATGACAAGGGTATGGAGCTTTGTGATGACCAGGTCATGCAGTATTGTGAAGAGAGGTGTCAGGGAGCATTTTGAAGACATATGTAATGGCCAATTGTGATGACAATGGCATGGAACATTGTGATGCCAAGTGTCTTGGAGGATGGTGATGACAAAGGTAATGGAATATTGTGATGACAATGGCTTGGAGCATTTTGATGACATGGGTCAGGGAGCATTGTGATGACAATTGCATGGAGAATTGTGATGACAAGTGCATGGAGCATAGTGATGACAGTGGTCATGGAGCATTGTGATGACTAGGGAATGGAGCATTGTGATGACAAGAGTCCCGGATCATTGTGTTGTCAGGTGTCATGGAGTGTTGTGATGACAGTGGTCATGGAGCAGTGTGATGATATTGGTCATGGAGCATTGTTCTGAGTAGGTCATGGAGCATTGGGCTGAAAATATTCATGGATTATTGTGATGACATGGCTCATGGAGTATTCTGATGACAAGGGAATGGAGCATGGTGATGAGAATGTCCTGGAGTATTGTGATGAGATGACCATGGAGACTTGTGATGACAAGTCTCATGGAGCATTCTGATGAAAATGGGCATGGAGCATTGTGATTACTGGGGTCTTGGAGCATTGTGATGACAAGGGCATGGGGCATTGTGAGGAGAAGTCCATGGAACATTCTGATGACATGCGTCATGGAGCTTTGTGATGACAAGTGCATGGAGCTTTGTGATTACAGGGGTCTTGGAGCATTGTGATGACAAGGGTCATGGAGCCTTGTGATGACAAGGCTCTGGAACATTGTGAAGGCAGGGATCATGGAGCATTGTTATGACAGAGATAATGGATCATTGTGATGAGAAGGGCATTGAGCTTTGGTCTGAAATGTTTCATGGATTATTGTGATGAGAGTGGGCATGGAGCATTGTGATGACAAGGGCACGGTACACTGTGATACATGTGTCATGGAGGATTCTAAGGACAATGGCATAGATCATTGTGATGAGAAGGGCATCGAGCTTTGTGATGACAAGTGTCATGGAGCTTTGTGATTACAAGGGCATGGAGAAATGTGATGAGAGTGTTCATGGAGCATTGTGATGATAATGACATGGAGCATTGTGACGCCAAAGGTCATGGAGATTTGTGATGACAAAGGTCATGGAGCATTTTGTTGACAAGGGTGTGGTGCATTGTGATGAGAAGGGCAGGGAGTATTTTGATGACAGGGTCATGAGCAATTTGATGAAAAGTGTAATAGAACATTTTGTTGACAGGGGTTATAGAACCTTGTGATGCCAAGGGTCATGGATCTTTGGGATGAAAAGGGTCAGGGGGCATTTTGATGACAGGGGTTATGGAACATTGTGATATCAGGGGTCATGGAACATTGTGCTGATAAGGGGATGCAGCATTGTGATGACAGGGTTCATGGTATATTGTGATAACAGGGGTGAGGGAGGATTGTGATGAAAAGCGCATGGGTAATTGTGATGACAAAGGTCATGGAGCATTGGGCTGAAAATATTAATGGAGTATTGTGATGACAGGGGACATGGAGCATCGTGATGACAGAGGTCATGGAGAATTATGATTTCATTTTGCTGACCATAGCCGGAAGCTTTATGATGATGGGCATGATGCATTGTGATGATAGGGTTCATGGAGCATTGAGATGAAAAGGGGCATGGAGCATTGTGATCACATGGGTCTTGGAGCATAGTGATGAAACGGGCATGGAGCATTTTGATGAGAAGTTCATGGAACATTCTGATGACATGTGTCATGGAGCTTTTTGATGTCAAGGGCATGGAGTATTCTGATTAAAGGGGTCTTGGAGCGTTGGGATGACAAGTGTCATGGAGCCTTGTAATGAAAAGGCCGTGGAACATTGTGATGACAGGGGTCATGGAGCATTGTTATGACAGGGGTTATGGAGCATTGTGATGAGAAGGGCATGGAGCACTGTGATTACAATATTTATGGAGCATTGCAATGACAAATTTGCAGACCATTGTGATGAAAAGTGCGTGACACAGTGTGAAGACAAGGGTCATTGAGCAATTTTCTGACAAAGGCATGGAGGATTGTGATGACAAGGGTCACGGAGCATTGTGATGAAAAGTTCTTGGAGCAATGTGGTTACAAATGTAACAGAACCTTGTGATTACACGGGCATGGACCATTGTGATGACAAATGTTATGAAGCATTGAGATGACTGTAGTCATGGAGCACTGTGATGACAGGGGTCAAGGAGCATTTTGATGACGAGGGCATGGAGCATTGTGCTGAGAAAGGCATAGAGCATTGTGATGACAAGTGTCAAAGAGCATTGTGATGAAAATTTCGTTGAGCATTGTGGTTAAAATGTCACAGAGACTGTTGATGGTGAGGGCATGGACAATTGTGATGACAAAGTTCATGAAGCAATGTGATGACTGGTGTCACGGAGCATTGTGATGACAGTGGTCATGGAGCACTGTGATAACAAGGGCATGGAGCATTGTGATGACAAGGGAATGTAGCATTATGAAGACCAGGTGATGCAGTATTGTGAAGACAGGTGATAGGGAGCACTGTGATAATATATGTAATGGCCCATTGTGATGACAATGGCATGGAGCATTGTGATGCCAAGTGTCATGGAGGATTCTGATGACAAAGGTAATGGAGCATTGTGATGACAATGGCTTGGAGCATTTTGATGACAAGGGTCAGGGAGCATTGTGCTGACAAGTGCATGGAGCATTGTGATGACAAGGGTCACGGAATATTCTGATGACAAGCTTGTGGAGTATTTTGTTGACAATGGCATGGAGCATTGTGATGATAACGGCATGGGGCATTGTGATGAAAAAGGCATGGAACATTTTCGTGAAAGGGTTCAAGTAGCATTCTAACGACAAGTATCAGGGAGCATTGTGATGACAATTGTATTGAGAATTGTGATGACAAAGTTCGTGGAGCATTGTGATGAAAAACGCATGGAGTATTTGATTACAGGCATCATGGAGCGTTGTGATGACAAGTGCTATGAAACATTGTGATCACAAGGTTTTGGAGCATTGTGATGACAGAGTTCATGGATCATTTTGATTTCAAGGAGCATGGAGCACTGTGATGACAAGGGCATGAAGCAATGTGATCCCAAGGTTCATGGATGATTGTGATGACAATGGTAAATGGGTATTGTGATGACAAGCGCATAGAGCATTGTAATGACAAGGTCATGTAGCATTTTGCTGACAATGGCATGGAGCATTGTGATGAGAGGTGTCATGGAGCACTGTGATGACAAGCGTCACGGAGCATTGTGAATAGAGTGGTCATGGAGTATTGTGATGACAAGGTCATGGATCATTGTCATGACAAGGATCATGGAGCATTGGGCTGAAAATATTCATGGAGTATGGTGATGACAGGGGTCATGGAGCATTGTGATGACAAGAGTCCCGGATCATTGTGTTGTCAGGTGTCATGGAGTGTTGTGATACAGTGATCATGGAGCATTGTGATGATATTGGTCATGGAGCATTGTGATGAGAAGGTCATGGAGCTTTGGCCTGAAAATATTCATGGAGCATTGGCCTGAAAATGTTCATGGAGAATTGTGATGACAGGGGTCATGGAGCATTGTGATGACAAGGGAAGGGAGCATGCTGATGAAAATGTCTTGGAGCATTGTGATGAGATGACCATGGAGACTTGTGATGACAAGTTTCATGGAGCATTCTGATGAAAAGGGGCATGGAGCATTGTGATTACAGGGGTCTTGGAGCATTGTGATGACAAGGGCATGGAGCATTGTGAGGAGAAGGCCATGAAGCATTGTGATGACATGCGTCATGGCGCTTTGTGATGACAAGGGCATGAAGCCTTGTGATGACAAGGCCGTGGAACATTGTGATCGCAGAGTCATGGAACATGGTTATGACAGGGGTAATGGAGCATTGTGATGAGAAGGGCATGGAGCATTGTGATTACAAGTTTTATGGAGGATTGCGATGACAAATATGTGGAACGTTGGGAGAAAATGCACGTGGCACACTGTGATGACAAGGGTCATGGAGCATTTTTCTGACAAAGGCATGGAGCACTGTGATGACAAGGGTCACGCAGCAATGAGATGAAATGTTCATGGAGCATTGTGGTTAAAAATGTCACAGAGCCTTGTGATGATGCGGGCTTGGACCATTGTGATGACAAACATTATGAAGCATTGTGATGACTGGAGTCACGGAGCACTGTGTTGACAGTGGTCATGGAGCATTGTGATGACATGTGTCATGGAGCATTGTGCTGACAAGCGCATGGAGCATTGTGATGACAAGGGTCATGGACCAATGTGCTGAGAAAGGCATAGAGCATTGTGATGACAAGGGTCAAAGAGCATTGTGATGAAAAGTTCATGGATCATTTTGGTTAAAAAGCTCACAGAGACTGATGATGACGAGGGCATGGACCATTGTGGTGACAAAGGTCATGAAGCATTGTGATGACTGGAGTCAAAGAGCATTGTGACGGCAGGGGTCATGGAGCATTGTGATAACAAGGGCATGGAGCATTGTGGTGACAGGGGCATGGAGTATCGGTCTGACAAGTTTCATGGATTATTGTGATGACATTTGGAATGGCGCATTCTGATGACAAGGGCATAGAGCATTGTGATGACCAGGTTATGCAGTATTGTGAAGAGAGGTGTCAGGGAGCATTGTGATGTCATATGTATGGCCCATTGTGATAACAATGGCATGGAGCATTGTGATGCCAAATGTCATGGAGAATTCTGATGACAAAGGTAATGGAGCATTGTGATGACAATGGCTTGGAGCATTGTGATGACAAGTGTCAGGGAGCATTGTGCTGACAAGTGCATGGAGAATTGTGATGACAAGGGTCATGGAGCATTCTGATGACAAATTTGTGGAGTATTTTGATGACAATGGCATGGAGATTTGTGATGAAAACGGCATGGTACATTGTGATGAAAAAGGCCTGGAGCCTTTTCGTGAAAGGGTTCAAGGAGCATTTTGACGACAAGTGTCAGGGAGCATTGTGATGACAAGTGTATTGAGCATTGTGATGACAAAAATCATACAGCGCTGTGATGAGAAGGCCATGGATAATTGTGATGATGATCCTCATGGGGTTTTGTGATGATAAGTGTTATGGAACATTGTGATCACAAGGGTTTGGAGCATTATGATGACAGAGGTCATGCAGAATTTTGATTTCATTGTGATGACAATAGCCTGAAGTATCATGATGATGGGCATGGTGCATTGTGATGACAGGGTTCATGGAGCATTGAGATGAAAAGGGGCATGGAGCATTGTGATTACAGGGGTCTTGGAGCATTGTGATGACAAGGGCATTGAGCCTTGTGATGAGAAGGCCATCTAACATTCTGATGACATGCGTCATGGAGTTTGTGATGACAAGGGCATGGAGCATTGTGATGACAAGGGTCATGGAGCCTTGTGATGAAAAGGCCGTGGAACATTGAGATGGCAGTGGTCATGGAGCATTTTTATGACAGAGGTAATGGAGCATTTTGATGAGAAGGGCATTGAGCATTGGTCTGAAATATTTCATGGATTATTGTGATGAGAGTGGGCATGGAGCATTGTGATGACAAGGGCACGGAACACTGTGATACATGGTTCATGCAGGATTTTAATGACAAGGGCATGGAGCATTGTGATGAGACGGGCATCGAGCATTGTGATGAAAAGTGTCATGGAGCTTTGTAATGAGAAGTGCATGGACCAATGTGATGAGAGGGTTTATGGAGCATTGTGATGACAATGACATTGGGCATTGTGATGCCAATGTTCATGGAGTTTGTGATGACAATGTTCATAGAGCATTTTGATGACAAGGGTGTGGTTCATTGTGATGAGAAGGGCAGAGAGCATTTTGATGACACGTTCATGCAGCAATTTGATGAAAAGTGTAATGGAATATTTTGATGACAGGGGTTATAGAACATTGTGATGCCAGGGGTGATGGAGCTTTGGGATGAAAAGGGTCATGGAGCATTTTGATGACAGGGGTTATGGAAAATTGTGATGCCAGGGGTCATGGAACATTGTGCTGATAAGGGGATGTAGCATTGTGATGACAGGGGTCATGGAACACTGTGCTTACAGGGGTGAGGGAGGATTGTGATAACTAGTGATGGAATATTGTGATATCTCAGGTGACAGAGCATTTGGATGAGAAGTGCATAGAGCATTGTGATGACAAGGTTTTTGGAGCATAGCGATGACAAGGTTGTTTATCAATGTGATGAAAAGCGTGTGGCACATTGTGATGACAAGGGTCATGGAGCATTGTTCTGACAAACGCATGGAGCATTGTGATGACAAGGGTCACGGAGCATTGTGATAAACAGTTCATGGAGTATTGTGGTTACAAAGGACACAGAGCCTTTTGATGACGCGACCATGGACCGTTGTGTTGACAAACGTTATGAAGCATTGTGATGACTGGAGTCACGGATCATTGTGATGACAGGGGTAAAGGAGCATTGTGATGACATGTGTCATGGAGCATTGTGATGACAGGGGCATGGAGCATTGGTCTTACACGTTTCATAGGTTATTGTGATGACAGTGGACATGGTGCATTGTGATGACAAGGGCATGGAGCATTGTGAGGAGAAGGCCATAGAGTATTGTGAAGACAGGTGTCAGGGAGCATTCTGATGACATATGTCATGGTCCATTGCGATGACAATGGCAGGGAGCATTTATATGCCAAATGTAATGGAGGATTGTGATGACAAATATAATGAAGCACTGTGATGACTAGGGCTTGGAGCATTATGATGACAAGTGCCATTGAGAATTTACATGACAAGGGGGTGAAGCATTGTGATGACAAGGTCCTGGAGCTTTGTGAATAGAAAAACATGGAGCCTTGAGAAGACAAGTCTCAGGGAGCATACTGATGGAAATGAGCATGGAGCATTTTGATTACAGGGGTCTTGGAAAATTGTGATAACAAGGGCATGGAGAATTGTGATTAAAAAGCGATGGAGCATTGGTCTAAATGTTTCATGGATTATTGTGATGACAGATGGAATGGCACATTGTGATGACAAGGGCATGGAGCATTGTGATGACCAGGTCAGGCAGTATGGTGAAGACAGGTGTCAGGGTGCATTGTGATGACATATGTAATGGCCCATTGTGATGACAATGGCATGGCACATTGTGATGCCAGGTGTCATGGAGGAGTCTGATGACAAGTGTCAAGGAGCATTGTGATGGCAAGTGTCATGGAGGATTCTGATGACAAAGGTAATGGAGCATTGTGATGACAAAGGCTTGGAGCATTGTGATGACAAGGGTCATGGAGCATTGTGATGAGAAAGGCATAGAACATTGTGATGACAAGTGTCAAAGAACATTGTGATGAAAAGTTCATGGGGCATTGTGGATAAAAATGTCAGAGAGACTGTTGTTGACGAGGGCATGGACCATTGTGATGACAAAGGTCATGAAGCATTGTGATGACTGGAGTCACAGAGCATTGTGAGGACAGAGTTCATGGAGCATTGTGATAACAAGGGCATGGAACATTGTGATGACAATGGCATGGAGCATTGTGATGCCAAGTGTCATGGAGGATTCTGATGACAAATGTAATGGAGCATTGTGATGACAATGGCTTGGAGCATTGTGATGACAAGGGTCAGGGAGCATTGTGCTGAAAAGTGCATGGAGAATTGTGATGACAAGGGTCATGGAGCATTCTGATGACAAGCTTGTGGAGTATTTTGATGACAATGGCATGGAGCATTGTGATGAAAACAGCATGGGGATTTGTGAGGAAAAAGGCATGGAGCCTTTTCATGACAGGGTTCAAGGAGCATTCTGATGACAAGTGTCAGGGAGCATTGTCATGACATGTATATTGTGAACTGTGATGACAATTGTCATGGAGCATTGTGATGTAAAGGGCATGGAATATTGTGATGACAACTATAATGGAACACTGTGATCACAAGGTTTTGGCGCATTGTGATGACAGAAGTCATGGATTATTTTGATTTCAAGGAGCATGGAGCATTGTGATGACAAACGAATGAAGCAATGTGATCCCAAGGATCATGGAGGATTGTGATGAGAATGGAAATGGAGTATTGTGATGACAAGTGCACAGAGCATTGTAATGAAAAGGTCATGTAGCATTTTGCTGACAAAGGCATGGTGCATTGTGATGACATGTGTCATGGAGCACTGTGATGACAATCGTCACGGAGCATTGTGAATACAGGGGTCATGGAGCATTGGGATGACAAGGGCATAGATCATTGTGATGACAAGTATCCCGGATCATTGTGTTGTCAGGTGTCATAGAATGTTGTGATGACAGTGGTCATGGAGCATTGTGATGATGTTGGTCATGGAGCATTGCGATGACAAGCGAATGAAGCAATGTGATGCCAAGGTTCATGGAGGATTGTGATGACAATGGAAATGGAGTATTGTGATGACAAGCGCATAAAGCATTGTAATGACAAGGTCATGTAGCATTTTGCTGACAAAAGCATGGAGCATTGTGATGACATGTGTCATGGAGCACTGTTATGACAAGTGTCACGGAGCATTGTGAATACAGGGTTCATGGAGCTTTGGGATGACAAGGGCATGGATCATTGTGATAACAAGGGTCATGGAGCACTGGGCTGAAAATGTTCATGGAGTGTTGTGATGACAGGGGTCATGGAGCATTGTGATAACTAGGGAATGGAGCAATGTGATGACAAGAGTCCCGGATCATTGTGTTGTCAGGTGTCATGGAGTGTTGTGATGACTGTGGTCATGGAGCATTGTGATGATATTGGCCAAGGAGCATTGTGATGAGTAGGTCGTGGAGCATTGGGCTGAAAATGTTCATGGATTATTGTGATAACAGGTGTCATGGAGCATTGTGATGACAAGGGAATGGAGCATTGTGATGACAAGGTCCTTGAGCATTGTGAAGAGAAGTCTATGGAGACTTGTGATGACAAGTCTCATGGAGCATTCTGATGTAAAGGGGCATGGAGCATTGTGATTACAGGGATCTTGTTGCATTGTGATGAAAAGGGCATGGATTATTGTGTTGAAAAAGGCATGGAGCCTTGTCATTACAGGGTTCAAGGAGCATACTGACGACAAGTGTCAGGGAGCATTGTGATGTCAATTGTATTGAGCATTGTGATGATATTGGCCATGGAGCATTGTGATGAGTAGGTCGTGGAGCATTGGGCTGAAAAGGTTCATGGATTATTGTGATGACAGGGCTCATGGAGCATTGTGATGACAAGGGAATGGAGCATGGTGATGACAAGGTCCTGGAGCATTGTGATGAGAAAACCATGGAGAATTGTGATGACAAGTATCATGGAGCATTCTGATTGAAACGGGCATGGAGCATTGTGATTACAGGGGTCTTGGAGCATTGTGATGACAAGGGCATGGAGCATTGTGATGAGAAGGCCATGAAGCATTCTGATGACATGCGTCATGGAGCTTTTTGATGACAAGGGCATGGAGCATTGTGATTACAGTGATCTTGGAGCATTGTGATGAAAAGTGCATGGATTATTGTAATGAAAAAGGCATGGAGCCTTGTCATGACAGGGTTCAAGGAGCATACTGACGACAAGTGTCAGGGAGCATTGTGATGACAAGTGTATTGAGCATTTGATGACAAAGATAATGGAGCACTGTGATGAGAAGTCCATGGATAATTGTGATGATGAGCGTCATGGGGTGTTGTGATGATAAGTGTTATGGAACATTGTGATCACAAGGGTTTGGAGCATTATGATGACAGAGGTCATGGAGAATATTGATTTCATTGTGATGACAATAGCCTGAAGCATTATGATGATGTGCATGGTGCACTGTGATGACAGGGTTCATGGAGCATTGAGATGAAAAGGGGCATGGAGCATTGTGATTACAAGGGTCGTGGAGCATTGTGATCACATGGGCATGGAGCACTGTGATGAGAAGGCCATGGAACATTCTGATGACATTTGTCATGGAGCTTTGTGATGACAAGGACATGGAGCATTGTGATTTCAGGGGTCTTGAGCATTGTGATGACAAATGTCATGGAACCTTTTGATGACTAGGCCGTGGAACATTGTTATGGCAAGGGTCATGGTGCATTGTTATGACAGGTGTTATGGAGCATTTTGATGAGAATGGTATGGAACATTTGTCTGAAATGTTTCATGGATTATTGTGATGAGAGTGGGCATGGAGCACTGTGATGACAAGGGTACGGAACACTGTGATACATGGGTCATTCAGGTTTGTAATGACAAGGGCATGGAGCATTGTGATAAGAAGGGCATCGAGCATTGTGATGACAAGTGTCATGGAGCTTTGTGATGACAAGGGCATGGAGCAATGTGATCAGAGGGTTCATGGAGCATTGTGATGACAATGACATGGAGCACTGTGATGCCATGGGTCATGGAGCTTTGTGAAGACAAGTCATGGAGCATTTTGATGACAAGGGCATGGTGCATTGTGATGAGAAAGACAGGGAGCATTTTGATGAACGGGTCATGCAGCAATTTGATAAAAAGTGTAATGGAACATTTTGATGTCAGGGGTTATAGAACATTGTGATGTCAGGGGTCTTGGAGCTTTGGGATGAAAAGGGTCATGGAGCATTTTGATGACAGGGGTTATGGAACATTATGATGTCAGGGGTCATGGAACAGTGTGATGATAAAGTGATATAGCATTGTGATGATAGGGTCTTGGAACTTTGTGATACCAGGGGTTTGGGAGTATTGTGATGACTAGTGATGGACCATTGTGATATCTCTGGTGAGAGAGCATTTTGATGAGAAGTGCAATGACCATTTTGATTACAAAGTTTATGTAGCATTGCAATGACATAGTTGTGGACCGCTGTAATGAAATGCGCGTGGAACATTGTGATGACAATGGTCACAGAGTACTGTTCTGACAAAGACATGGAGCATTGTGATGACAAGGATCACAGAGAATTGTGATGAAAAGTTCATGGAGCATTGTGGTTACAAAGGTCACAGAGCCTTGTGATGACGCGGGCATGGTCCATTGTGATGACAAACTTTATGAAACATTGTGATAACTGGAGTCACGGAGCATTGAGATGACATGGTTCCTGGAGCATTGTGATGACAAGGGCATGGAGCATTGTGATGATAGGGGCATGGAGCATTAGTCTGACAATTTTCATGGATCAATGTGATGACAGTGGGCATGGTGCATTGTGATGACAAGGGCATGGAGCATTGTGATGAGAAGGTCATGGAGTATTGTGAAGACAGGTGTCAGGGAGCATTGTGATGACATATGTCATGGTCCATTGCGATTACAATGGCATGGAGCATTGTGATGCCAAATGTAATGGAGGACTGTGATGACAAATATAATGGAGCTTTGTGATGATTAGGGCTTGGAGAATTTTGATGACAAGGGCCATTGAAAATTTTTAAGACAATGTCGGGAAGCATTGTGATGACAATATCCTGAAGCACTGTGATGACAAAACCATGGAGCCTTGTGATGACAAGTCTCATGGAGCATACTGATGAAAAGGGGCATGGAGCATTGTGATTACAGGGGTCTGGGAACATTGTGATGACAAGGGCATGGAGCATTGTAAGGATAAATCCAAGGAGCATTCTGATGGCATTCGTCCTTGAGGTTTGTGAAGACAAGTGCATGGAGCATTGTGATTACATGGGTCTTGGACAATTGTAATGAAAAGACCATGGATCATTGTGATGAAAAAGGCATGGAGCTTTGTCATGACAGGGTTCAAGGAGCATATAGACAACAATTGTCAGGGAGCATTTTGATGACAAGTGTATTGAGCATTGTGATGACAAAGGTCATGGAGCTCTGTGATGAGAAGACCATTGATAATTGTGATGATGAGCTTCATGGGGCATTGTGATGACAAGTGTTAAGGAATATTGTGATCACAAGGGTTTGGAGCATTTTTATGACAGAGGTCATGGAGCATTTTGATTTCATTGTGATGACAATAGCATGAAGCATTATGATGATGGGCATGGTGCACTGTGATGACAGTGTTCATGGATCATTGAGATGAAAAGGGGCATAGAGCATTGTGATTACAGGATTCTTGGAGCATTGTGATGCCAAGTGTCATGGAGGATTCTGATGAGAAAGGTAATGGAGCATTGTGATGACAATGGCTTGGAGCATTGTGATGACAAGGGTCAGGGAGCATTTTGCTGACAAGTGCATGGAGAATTGTGATGACAAGGGTCATCGAGCATTCTGATGACAAGATTGTGGAGTATTTTGATGACAATGGCATGCAGCATTGTGATGAAAACGGCATGGGGCCTTGTGATGAAAAAGGCATGGAGCCTTTTTGTGACATGTTTCAAGGAGCATTCTGATGACAAGTGTCAGGAAGCATTGTAATGACAAGTTTATTGAGAATTGTGGTGACAAATGTCATGGAGCATTGTGATGAAAAGGGCATGTAGTATCGTGATGACAGGCATTATGGAGCGTTGTGATGAAAAGTGTTATGGAACATTGTGATCACAAGGGTTTGGTGCATTGAGATGACAGATGTCATGGATCATTTTGATTTCAAGAAGCATGGAGCCTTGTGATGACAAGGGCATGAAGCAATGTGATCCCAAGTTTCATGGAGGATTGTGATGACAATAGTAATGGAGTATTGTGAAGACAAGCGCATAGAGCTTTATAATGACAAGGTCATGTAGCATTTTGCTGACAAAGGCATGGAGCATTGTGATGACATATGTCATAGAGCACTGTGATGACATATGTCATGGAGCACTGTGATGATAAGCGTCACGGAGCATTGTGAATACATGGGTCATGGAGCATTGGGATGACAAGGGCATGGATCATTGTGATGACAAGGGTCATGGAGCATTGTGATGATTAGAGAATGGAGCATTGTGATGACAAGAGTCCCGGATCATTGTGTTGTCAGGTTTCATGGAGTGTTGTGATGACCGTGGTCATGGAGCATTTTGATGATATTTGTCATGGAGAATTGTGATGAGAATATCATGGAGCATTGGGCTGAAAATATTCATGGATTATTGTGATGACAGGGGTCATCGAGCATTGTGATGACAAGGGAATGGAGCATGGTGATGACAAGGTCCTGGAGCATTGTGATGATAAGACCATGGAGACTTGTGATGACAAGTCTCATGGAGCATTCTGATGAAAAGGGGCATGGAGTATTGTGATTACAGGGGTCTTGGAGCATTGTGATGACAAGGGCATTGAGCATTGTGAGGAGAAAGCCATGGAGCATTCTGATGACATGTGTCATCGAGCTTTGTGATGACAAGCGCACGGAGCATTGTGATTACAGGGGTCTTGAAGCATTGTGATGAAAATGGCATGGATCATTGTGATGAAAAGGCATGGAGCCTGGTCATGACAGGGTTCAAGGAGCATACTGACGACAAGTGTCAGGGAGCATTGTGATGACAAGTGTATTGAGAATTGTGATGACAAAGGTCATGGAGCATTGTGATGAGAAGCCCATGGATAATTGTTATGATGAGCATCACAGGGTGTTGTGACGACAAGTGTTATGGAACATTGTGATCACAAGGGTTTGGTGCATTATGATGACAGTGGTCATGGATAATTTTGATTTCATTGTGATGACAATAGCCTGAAGCCTTATGATGATGGGCAAGGTGCACTGTGATGACAGGGTTCATGGATCATTGAGATGAAAAGGGGCATAGAGCATTGTGATTACAGGGTTCTTGGAGCATTGTGATGAGAAGGGTCATGGAGCTTTGTGATGACAATGCCATGGAACATCGTGATGGCTGTGGTCATGGAGCACTGTTATGTCTTGTGTAATGGAGCATTGTGATGGCAAGGGCATGGAGCATTGTGGTGACAAACGTTTTGAAGCATTGTGATGACTGGAGTCATGGAGCATTGTGAGGAAAGGGGTCATGGAGCATTGTGATAACAAGGGCATGGAGCATTGTGAAGACAGGGGCATGGAACATTGGTCTGACAAGTTTCATAAATTATTGTGATGACAGCGGACATCGTGCATTGTGATGACAAGGGCATGGAGCATTGTGATGAGAACGTCATGGAGTCTTGTGAAGACAGGTGTCAGGGAGCATTGTGATGACATATGTCATGGTCAATTGCGATGACAATGGCAGGGAGCACTGTGATGCCAAATGTAATGGAGGATTGTGATGGCAAATATAATGGAGCATTGTGATGACTAGGTCTTGCAGCATTATGATGACAATGGCCATTGAGAATTTTCATGACAAGGTCGCGAAGCATTGTGATGAAATTCTCCTGCAGTTTGTTATGAGAAAACCATGGAGCCTTGTGAAGACAACTCTCATGGAGCATACTGATGAAATGGGGCATGGAGCATTTTGATTACAGGGGTCTTGGAACATTGTGATAAAAAGGGCATGGAGCATTGTGATGACAAGGGCATGGAGCATTGGTCTAATAAGTTTCATGGATTATTGTGAAGACAGTAGAAATGGCGCATTGTGATGACTAGGGCATGGAGCATTGTGATGACCAGGTCATGCGGTATTGTGAAGAGAGCTCTCAGGGAGCAATGTGATGACAAGTGTGTTGAGAATTGTGATGACAAAGGTCATGGAGCATTGTGATGAAAAGGGCATGTAGCATTGTGGTGACAGGAGTCTTGGAACATTGTGATGACAGGGGTGAGGGAGTATTGTGACAAATAGTGATGTAGCATTGTGATATCAGTGGTGAGAGAACATTTTGATGAGAAGTGCATGGAGCATTGTGATGACAAAATTTAAGGAGCATTGTGATGAGAAGATTGTGGAGCACTGTGATGACAAGGGCATGGTGCATTGTGATGACATGTGTCATGGTGCATTGTGCTGACAAGCGCATGGAGCATTGTGATGACAAGGGTCAGAGCATTGTGATGAAAAGTTCATGGAGCATTGTGGTTAAAAAGTCACAGAGACTGTTGATGACGAGGGCATGGATCATTGTGATGACAGAGGTCATGAAGCATTGTGATGACTAGAGTCACGGAGCATTGTGATGACAGGGGTCATGGAGCATTGTGATAACAAGGGCATGGATCATTGTGATGACAAGAGAATGGAACATTGGTCTAATAAGTTTCATGGATTATTGTGATGACAGTTGGAATGGCGCATTGTGATGACAAGGGCATGGAGCACTGTGATGACCAGTTCATGCATTATTGTGAAGAGAGGTGTCAGGGAGCATTGTGATGACATATGTAATGGCCCTTTTTGATGGCAATGGCATGGAGCATTGTGATGCCAAGTGTGATGGAGGATTTTGATGACAAATGTAATGGAGCATTGTGATGACAATGGCTTGGAGCATTGTGATGACAAGGGTCAGGGAGCATTGTGCTGACAAGTGCATGGAGAATTGTGATAACAAGGGTCATGGAGCATTCTGATGACAAGCTTGTGGAGTATTTTGATGAAAATGGCATGGATCATTGTTATGAAAATGGCATGGGGCATTGTGATTAAAATGGCATGGAGCCTTTTCGTGACAGGGTTCAAGGAGCAATCTGATGACAAGTGTCAGGAGGCATTGTGATGACAAGTGTATTGATAATTGTGATGACAAAGGTCATGGAGCATTGTGATGAAAAGTGCATGGAGTATTGTGATGACAGGCATCATGGAGCGTTGTGATGACAAGTGTTATGGAACGTTGTGGTCACAAGAGATTGGAGCATTGTGATGACAGAGGTCATGGAACATTTTGATTTCAAGGAGCATGGAGCATTGTGATGCCAAAGGCATGAAGCAATGTGATCCCAAGGTTCATGGAGGATTGTGATGACAATGGAAATGGAGTATTGGGATGACAATTCCATAGAGCATTGTAATGACAAGGTCATGTAGCATTTTGCTGACAAAAGCATGAAGCATTGTGATGACATGTGTCATGGAGCACTGTGATGACAAGTGTCATGGAGCATTGTGAATACAGGGGTCATGGAGCTCTGGGATGACTAGGGCATGGATCATTGTGAAGACAAGGGTGATGGAGCACTGGGCTGAAAATGTTCATGGATTATTTTGATGACTCGGGTCATGGAGCATTGTGAAGACAAGGGAATGGAACTTTGTGATGACAAGGTCCTGGAGCATTGTGATGAGAAGAATATGGAGACTTGTGATGACAAGACTCATGGAGCATTCTGATGAAAATGTGCATGGAGCATTGTGATTACAGGGGTCTTGGAGCATTGTGATGAAAAGGGCATGGAGCATTGTGAGGAGAAGTCCATGAAGAATTCTGATGACATGCGTCATGGAGCATTTGATGAAAAGGGAATGGAGCTTTGTGATTACAGGGATCTTGGAGCATTGTGATGAAAAGGGCATGGATCATTGTGATGAAAAAGGCATGGAACCTTGTCATGACAGGTTTCAAGGAGCATACAGACAACAAGTGTCAGGGAGCATTTTGATGACAAGTTTATTGAGCATTGTGATGACAAAGGTCATGGAGTGTTGTGATGAGACGACCATGGATAATTGTGATGACGAGCGTCATGGGGCATTTTTATGACAAGGGTTATGGAATATTGTGATCACAAGGGTTTGGAGCATTGCTATGACAGAGGTCTTGGAGCATTTTGATTTCATTGTGATGACAATAGCATGAAGCATTATGATGATGGGCATGATGCATTGTGATGACTGGATTCATGGATCATTGAGATGAAAAGTGGCATAAAGCATTGTGACTACAGGGTTCTTGGAGCATTGTGATGAGAAGGGTCATGGAGTTTTGTGATGACAAGGCCATGGAACATCGTGATGGCAGTGGTCATGGAGCATAGTTATGACATGTGTAGTGGAGCACTGTGATGACAAGGGCATGGAGCATTGTGATGAGAAGGCCATGGAACCTTCTGATGACATGCGTCATGGAGCTTTGTGATGACAAGGGCGTGGAGCATTTTGATTACAGTGTCCTTCAGCATTGTGATGACAAGTGTCATGGAACCTTGTGATGACTAGGCCGTGGAACATTTTGATGGCAGGGGTAATGGTGCATTGTTATGACAGAGGTAATGGAACATTGTGATGAGAAGGTCATGGAACATTGGTCTGAAATATTTCATGGATTATTGTGATGAGAGTGGGCATGGAGCATTGTGATGACAAGGGTATTGAACACTATGACACATGGGTCATGCAGGATTGTAATGACAAGGACATGGTGCATTGTGATGAGAAGTTCATCGAGCATTGTGATGACAAGTGTCATGGAGCTTTGGGATGACAAGGGCATTGAGCAATGTGATGAGAGTGTTCATAGAGCATTGTGATGACAATGACATGGAGCATTGTGATGCCAAGGGTCATGGAGCTTTGTGATGACAAGTCACGGAGCATTTTGATGACAAGGGCATGATGCATTGTGATGAGAAGTGCAGGGAGCATTTTGATGACCGGGCCATGCAGCAATTTGATGAAAATTGTAATGGAATATTTTGATGGCAGGTGTTATAGAACATTGTGATGTCAGGGGTCTTGTAGGTTTGGGATGAAAAGGATCATGAAGCATTTTGATGACAGGGGTTATGGAACATTGTGATGTCAGGGGTCATGGAACATTGTGAGGATACGGGGATGTAGCAGTGTGATGACAGGGTCATGGAACATTGTGATTATAGGGGTGAGGGAGTATTGTGATGACTAGTGATGGAACAGTGTGATACCTCTTGTGAGAGAGCATTTTGATGAGAAGTGCATGGACCATTGTGATTACAAGGTTTATGGAGCATTGCAATGACAAGGTTTTGGACCGTTGTGATGAAATGCGTGTGGCACATTGTGAAGACAATGGTCATGGAGCACTGTTCTGACAAAGACATGGAGCATTGTGATGACAAGGGTCACTGTGAATTGTGATGAAATGTTCATGGTGCATTTTGGTTAAAAAGGTCACAGAACCTTGTGATGACACGGGCATGGATCACTGTGATGAAAAACGTTATGAAGCATTGTGATGACTGGAGTCACGGAGCATTGTGATGACAGGTGTCATGGGGCATTGTGATGACATGTGTCATGGAGCATTGTGCTGACAAGCGCATGGAGCATTGTGATGACAAGTGTCATGGAGCATTGTGCTGAGAAAAGCATAGAGTGTTGTGATGACAAGGGTCAAAGAGCATTGTGATGAAAAGTTCATGGATCATTTTCGTTAAAAAGCTCACAGAGAGTGATGATGACGAAGTCATGGCCCACTGTGGTGACAAAGGTCATGAAGCATTGTGATGAATGGAGTCACAGAGCATTGTGATGGCAGGGGTCATGGAGCATTGTGATAACAAGGGCATGGAGCATTGTGATGACCAGGGCAAGGAGTATTGGTCTAATAAGTTTCATGGATTATTGCGATGACAGTTGGAATGGCGCATAGTGATGACAAGGGCATGGAGCATTGTGATGACCAGGTCATGCAGTATTGTGAAGACAGGTGTCAGGGAGCATTGTGATGACATATGTAATGTCCCATTGTGATGACAATGGCATGGAGCATTGGGATGCCAAGTGTCATGGAGCATTCTGATGGCAAAGGTAATGGAGCATTGTGGTGACAATGGCTTGGAGCATTGTGATGACAAGGGTCAGGGAGCATTGTGCTGACAAGTGCATGGAGAAATATGATGACAAGGGTCATGGAGCATTCTGATGACAAGCTTGTGGAGTATTTTGATGACAATGGCATGGAGCATTGTGATGAAAACGGCATGGGGCATTGTGATGAAAAAGGCATGGAGCCTTTTCCTGATAGTGTTCAAGGAGCATACTGATGACAAGTGTCAGGGAGCCTTGTGATGACAAGTGTATTGAGAATTGTGATGACAAAGGTCATGGAGCATTGTGATGAAAAGAGCATAGAGTATTGTGATGACAGGCATCATGGAGCGTTGTGATGACAAGTGTTATGGATCATTGTGATCACAAGGGTTTGGAGCATAGTGATGACAGAGGTTATGGATCATTTTGATTTCTAAGGAGCATGGAGCATTGTGAGGAGAAGGGCATGAAGCAATGTGATCCCAAGTTTCATGGAGGTTTGTGATGACAGTGGAAATGGAGTATTGTGATGACAAGCACATAGAGCATTTTAATGACAAAGTCATGTAGCATTTTGCTGACAAAGGCATGGAGCATTGTGATGACATGTGTCATGGAGCACTGTGATGACAAGCGTCACGGATCATTGTGAATACAGGGCTCATGGAGCATTGGGATGACAAGGGTCATGGATCACTGGGCTGATAATGTTCATGGAGTGTTGTGATGACAGGAGTCATGGAGCATTGTGATGACTATGGAATGGACCATTGTGATGACAAGAGTCACGGATCATTGTGTTGTCGGGTGTCATGGAGTGTTGTGATGACAGTGGTCTTGGAGCATTGTGATGATGTTGGCCATGGAGCATTGTGATGAATATGTCTTGGAGCATTGGGCTGAAAATATTCATGAATTATTGTGATGACAGTGGTCATGGAGCATTGTGATGAGAAGGGAATGGAGCATGGTGATGACAAGGTCCTGGAGCATTGTGATGAGAAGGCCATGGAGACTTGTGATGACAAGTCTCATGGAGCATTCTGATGAAAAGGGGCATGGATCATTTTGATTACAGGGGTCTTGGAGCATTGTGATGACTAGGGCATGGGACACTGTGATACATGTGTCATGGTTCATGGAGGATTGTGATGAAAAGTCTTGGAGCATTGTGATGACAAGGGCATGGAGCATTGTGATGACAGGAGCATGGAGCATTTGTCTGACAATATTCATAGATAATTGTGATGACAGTGGACATGGTGCATTGTGATGGCAAGGGCATGGGGCATTGTGATGAGAAGGTCATGGAGTATTGTGAAGACAGGTGTCAGGGAGCATTGTGATGACATATGTCAAGGTACATTGCGATGACAATGGCATGGAGCACTGTGATGCCAAATGTAATGGAAAATTGTGATGACAAATATAATGGAGCATTGTGATGATTAGGGCTTGGAGCATTATGATGACAAGGGCCGTTGAAAATTTTCATGACAATGTCGAGAAGCATTGTGATGACAAGATCCTGGATCATTGTGATGACAAAATCATGGAGCCTTGTGATAACAAGTCTCATGAAGCATACTGATGAAAAGGGGCATGGAGCATTGTGATTACAGGGTTCTTGGAGCATTGTGATGACTAGGGCATGGAGCATTGTGATGAGAAGGCCATGGAGCATTCTGATGACCTGCGTCATGGAGTTTTCTGATGACAAGGGCAAGGAGCATTGTTATTACAGGGATCTTGGAGCATTGTGATGAAAAGGGCAAGGATCATTGTGATGAAAAAAGCATGGAGCCTTGTCATAACAGGGTTCAAGGAGCATACTGATGATAAGTGTGAGGGAACATTGTGATGACAGGTGTATTGAGCATTGTGTTGAAAAAGATCACGGAGAATTGTGATGAGAAGACCGTGGATAATTGTGAAGGTGAGCGTCATGGGGTGTTTTGATGATAAGTGTTATGTAACATTGTGATCACAAGGGTTTGGAGCATTTTGATGACAGAGGTCATTGGAGAATATTGATTTCATTGTGATGACAATAGCCTGAAGCATTATGATGATGGGCATGGTGCATTGTGATGACAGGGTTCATGGAACATTGAGATGAAAAGGGGCATGGAGCATTGTGATTACAAGGATCTTGGAGCATTGTGATGACAAGGGCATGGAACATTGTGATGAGAAGGCCATGGAACATTCTGATGACATGCGTCATGGAGCTCTATGATGACAAGGGCATGGAGCATTGTTATTTCAGTGGTCTTGAGCATTGTGATGACAAGTGTCATGGAACCTTGTAATGACTAGGCCGTGGAACATTGTGATGGCAGGGGTCATGGTACATTGTTATGACAGAGGTAATGGAGCATTTTGATGAGAAGGGCATGGAATATTGGTCTGAAATGTTTCATGGATTATTGTGATGAGAGTGGGCATGAAGAATTGTGAGGACAAGGGCACGGAACACTATGATACATGGGTCATGCAGGAATGTAATGACAAGGGCATGGAGCATTGTGATGAGAAGGGCATCGAGCATTATGATGACAATTGTCATGGAGCCTTCTGATGACATGGGCATTGAGTAATGTAATGAGTGGTTTCATGGAGCATTGTGATGACAATGACATGGAGCATTGTGATTTCAAGGGTCATGGAGCTTTGCGATGACAAGTCATGGAGCATTTTGATGACAAGGGCATGGTGCATTGTGATGAGAAGGGCAGGTAGAATTTTGATGACCGGGTCATGCAGCAATTTGATGAAAAGTGTAATGGAACATTTTGATGGCAGGGGTTATAGAACATTGTGATGTCAGGGGTCTTGGAGCTTTGGGACGAAAAGGGTCATGGAGCATTTTGATGACAAGAGTTATGGAATATTATGATGTCAGCATTCATGGAACATTGTGATGATAAAGGAATGTAGCATTGTGATGACAGGGTCATGGATCATTGTGATTACAGGGGTGAGGGAGCATTGTGATGACTATTGACCGAACACTGTGATATCTCTAGTGAGAGAGCGTTTTGACAAGAAGTGCATGGAGCATTGTGATTACAAGGTTTATGGAGCATTGCAATGAAAAGGTTGTGGACCGTTGTGATGAAATGCGCGTTGCATATTGTGAACAAAATGGTCATGGAACATTGTTCTGAGAAAGACATGGAGCATTGTGATGACAAGGGTCAAAGAGAATTGTGATGAAAAGTTCATTGAGCAATGTGGTTACAAAGGTCACAGAGACTTGTGATGACACGGGCATGGACCATAGTGATGACAAACGTTATGAAACATTGTGATGACTGGAGTCATGGAGCATTGTGATGACAGGGGTCATGGAGCATTGTGATGACATATGTCATGGAGCATTGTGCTGACAAGCGCATGGAGCATTGTGATGACTAGGGTCATGGAGCATTGTGCTGAGAAAGGCATAGAGCACTGTGATGACAAGGGTCAAAGAGCATTGTGATGAAAAATTCATGGAGCATTTTGGTTAAAAAGCTCACAGAGACTGATGATGACGAGGGCATGGACCATTGTGATGACAAAGGTCATGAAGCACTGTGATGACTGGAGTCACAGAGCATTGTAATGGCAGGGGTCATGGAGCATTGTGATAAAAAGGGCATGGAGCATTGTGATAATGAGGGCATGGAGCATTGGTCTAATATGTTTCATGGATTATTGCGATGACAGTTGGAATGGCGCATTGTGATGACAAATGCCATTGAAAATTTTCATGACAAGGTCGAGAAGCATTGTGATGACAAGGTCCTGGAGCATTGTGATGACAAAACCATGGAGCCTTGTGATGAAAAGTTTCATGGAGCATACTGATGAAAAGGGGCATGGAGCATTGTGATTACAGTTGTCTTGGAACATTGTGATGACAAGGGCATGGAGCATTGTGAGGAGAAGACCAAGGAGCATTTTGATGGCATGCATCCTTGAGCTTTGTGATGACAAGGACATGGAGCATTTTGATTATTTGGGACTTGGAGCATTGTGATGAAAAAGGCATGGATCATTGTGATGAAAAAGGCATGTATCCTTGTCATTACAGGGTTCAAGGAGCATACAGACAACAAGTGTCAGGGAGCATTTTGATGAAAAGTGTATTGAGCATTGTGATGACAAGGGTCATGGAGCATTTTGCTGAGAAAGGCATAGAGCATTGTGATGACATGGGTCAAAGAGCATTGTGATGATAATTTCATGGAGCATTGTGATGACAATGAAATGTAGCATTGTGATGCCAAGGGTCATGGATCTTTGTGATGACAAAGGTCATGGAGCATTCTGATGGCACGGGCATTGTGCATTGTGATGAGAAGGGCAGGGAGCTTTTTGATGACAGGGTCATGGAGCAGTTTGATGAAAAATGTCATGGAACATTTTGATGACAGGTTTTATGGAACACTGTGATGTCAGGTTTCATGGAGCATTTTAATGAAAAGGGTCATGGAGCATTTTGTTGACAGGTGTTATGGAACATTGAGATGGCAGGGGTCAACGAACATTGTGATTATAAGTGCATGTATCATTGTGATGACAGGAGTCATGGAACATTGTGATGACAGGGGTGAGGGGGTATTGTGACCAATAGTTATGTAGCATTGGGATATCAGTGGTGAGAGAGCATTTTGATGAGAAGTGCATGGAGCATTGTGATGAGAAGTTTTATGCAGCATGGTGAAGAGAAGTTTGTGGAGCACTGTGATGACAAGCGCATGGTGCATTGAGATGACATGTGTCATGAAGCATTGTGCTAACAAGCGCATGGAGCATTGTGATGACAATGGTCATGGAGCATTGTGCTGAGAAAGCCATAGAGCATTGTGATGACAAGGGTCAAAGAGCAATGTGATGAAAAGTTCATGGAGCATTGTCGTTAAAAAGGTCACAGAGACTGTTGATGACGAGGACATGGACAATTGTGATGACAAAGATCATGAAGCATTGTGATGACTGGAGTCACGGAGCATTGTGATGACAGGGGTCATGGAGCATTGTGATAACAAGGGCATGGAGCATTGTGATGACAAGGGCATGGAGCATTGGTCTAATAAGTTTCAAGGATTCTTGCGATGACAGTTGGAATGGCGCATTGTAATAACAAGGGCATGGAGCATTGTGATGACCAGGTCATGCAGTATTGTGAAGACAGGTGTCAGGGAGAATTGTGATGACATATGTAACGGCCCATTTTGATGACAATGGCATGGAGCATTGTGATGCCAAGTGTCATGGAGGATTCTGATGACAAAGGTAATGGAGCATTGTGATGACAATGGCTTGGAGTATTGTGATGATAAGGGTCATGGAACATTGGGCTGAAAATGTTAATGGAGTATTGTGATGACAGGTGTCATGGAGCATTTTGATGACTAGGGAATGGAACATTGTGATGACAAGAGTCCGGAATCATTGTGTTGTCAGGTGTCATGGAGTGTTGTGATGACAGTTGTCATAGAGCATTGTGATGATATTGGCCAATGAGCATTGTTATGAGAAGACCTTGGGTAATTGTGATGTCGAGCATCATGGAGCACTGTAATGACATGGGGCATGAAGCATTGTGATGACAGGTGTCAGGGAGCATTGTGATGACAGGGGTCATTCAGCATTGTGATGACAAGGGCATGGAGCTTTGTGATGACATGTGCATGGAGCATTGTGATGACAAGTGCATGGAGCATTGCAATGTCAAGTGGATGGAGAATTGTGATGACAAGAGCATGTAACATTTTGATGAGAAGTGTCATGTAGCATTGTGATGACAAGGACGTGGAGAATTGTGATGACAAGGGACATGGAGCATTGTGATAACCAGGACATGGTGCATTGTGATGACATGGGACATGGAGCATTATTATGAGAACGGCCATGGTGCATTTTGACATAAGATATCACTTATGAAAGGAATGTAAACATGGCTACATATAAATTGATTTAGGGAAGATAACAGAGTCTCAGATTTAGAAAACAATCTTATGCTTGCTTAAGGTGAAAGAGAGGTGGGGAGATGCACAAAACATAAGATTGATATTAGCACAGGTACCGTTCCATAATCCAAAAACTGAAGAGACAAGCCCTACTCCTTCCTCAGTGAATGGAACTCAACATCCCTATTCCCCGCAGAGGAATATATCTGACTAGTAAGAATTTTAAAACCTATGTATTGATATGTATCCGTAAGGGAACCAAGTGTGTCTAGAACGACATAAACATGGCAGTGAGAATCAGCTCAAACCCACTATAAAAATGAATTTCAAAACAAAACATAAAAACAGTAAAATTCTTACACAATACCTTCAGGGGTTCTGATGAAACCTGGAATGACCGTATCTACAATGACAGCTGGATGTTGCATAAGGCTGGTCACTTGGGACTGAGAGGATTGGTGAGATTGGGTGAAAAAAAGCAGACCGTTTAAAGCAATAATGCCTGCCACCCATTCCATGGTTCCCAACTCTCCAGGTAGAAGAGAATATCACTACAGTTATAACGTGTATGGGGACCTAGAGAATGGAAACCATCTGATGGTGAAAGGTTCCTAAAACTCTACTTGTACTCCAGTTTGACATTCCAACTGCTTTACTATCAATGTCCCAACTTGCAAAGTCAGCCACCATAACCTCCTGGTTCGCACAGTTGGCAAATTGTGCACAGGATATAAGGGAAGAGAGGGAAACAATGTGAGAGTAGCTGTAGGCATTTGGATGGCCACATGTCTCTCTAATTTCCCATCACAAAGAGGAATTAACCAAAGTCTCAGCCTGCCCCCCAGAACCAGTATAAGTCTAGAAGCAAAACTGTTGATTTGCGGTCAGCTCACAAAAACGCGAGTTGAAAAATGGATCTCAGGGTCACAGCAATTCACTAACCTGCAGAGTTATAAAGGACTACTCGCTGCCAAAAATCTGTTGAGGGAAAGCCACGAGGCGGAAGGGAAAATGAGGAAGAATGGCATGAAACAGATTTGAAGAGGTACATTGGAATCGCCTTTAAACACAGAAAAGCATTACAACTTCGAAAATTATGGAAATGGCCATAAAGGGCATATGGGTTTTCACGTGAATATATTCAGGAGAAAACACATATGCCCTTTTTGGACAAGCAAGCAAGCGGGCAATGCAAATCGGCACTACAAAGAAGTATCACTTCCCACCGGTCATAAGGGACATCCGCAAAAAGTGTAAACACCAGAAAGGCAAGACAGGCACTGGAGAACAGGGAGCCTTGTTATGCTGATGGGCGGAATGTAAATTGCCAACTGCCTCTCTGGAGGAGTGCATTGTGTTCCCTAAAACAAGTAAACAACAGAGCTACAGAGCCATGGGCACTTCCAGTCTAGGGAATATATCTTGGGAAAACTGAAAATAAATAAGACAGATCGACAGCAAAATTCAGGGCTGCACTGCTTACAAAAACCTCAACTTGCGTACACCTTAAATATCCCAGGAAAGCCAAAAATGGTTCAAGAAATTGTGGAACTTACGTATGATGGAATATCCCTCAGCCATGAAATCAATGTCATAAGGCCAGTAGCAGCAAAATGAGTGGATTTAGGTACGATAATTCTAAGTGAAATAAGTCACACAGAAAAAGAAACTTATCATAAGATATCACTTATGAAGATCCTGTAAACATGGCTACACATGAACTGAGTTAGGAAAGAGAAGAGAGACTCACATTTAAAAAACACGCTTATGCCTGCTTAAGGGGGAAGGAGAGGTGGGGTGATGCATAAAATCAGAGTTTGATATTAGTACAGGTACATTTCTAAAAACCAAATACGGAATAGACAATACATACACCTTCCTCGGTGAAAGGGACTCAACACCCCATATTCACCAATGAGTAATATATCTTACTAGTATGAATCTTAAAACGTATGTAATGATATGTCTCCGTAAGGGAATCAAGTGTGTCTAGACTGGCATAAACATGACAGTGAGAATCAGCTCAAACCCACTATAAAAAGGAATTTCAAATACAAAACAAAAAAACAGCGAAATTTCTTACAATTCCTTCAGGGTCTCTGATGAAACCTGAAATCACCCTATGTACAATGACAGCTGGATGTGGCATAAGGCTGGATACTTGGGACTGAGAGGATTGGTGAGATTGGGTGAGCAAATGCAGACCCTTTAAAGCAATAATGAGTGGCACCCATTCCATGGGTCCCAACTCTCCAGGTTGAAGGGAATATTACTACAGCTATAACATGTACGGGAAACCTAGAGAATGGACACACTGTGAATACGAAAGGTCTCTAAAATTCAACTAATAGTCCCTCTCCTGGTGCTCCAGTTTGACTTTCCAACTGATTTACTATCAATCTCCCAACTTGGAGAGACAGCCCCTTTAACCTCCTGGTTCTCACAGGTTCCCAATTTGGCAGAGGATGAAAGGGAAGAGGGAGAACCAATGAGAGAGTAGCTGTTAGGCATTTGGACGGGAACATGTTCCTCTAATTTCCCGGCCGGAAGAATAATTAACCAAAGTCTCAGCCACCCACCGGACACCAGTATAGGTCCTGAACCAAAGTTTGGACTTGCATTCAACTCACAAAAAACGAGTTGAAAAATGGAGCTCAGGGGAACAGCAATTCACAAACTGGCAGAGAAATATAGGACAACTATCGTCCAAATATCTGTTTAATGGAAGGCAACGAGGCGGACTTGAAAGCGAGGCAGAATAGCAGGAAACAGATTTCAAGAGGTATGTTGGAATCGCCTTTAAATCACAGGAAGATGGGCACAACTTCGACAATGATGCACTTGGCCAAAAAGGGCGTATTCCTTTTCTCCTGTATATATTCAGGAAAAAACGAATACGCCCTTTTTGGCCATCCAGCAAGCGGGCAATGCAAATCTGCACTACAAAGAATTATCACCTCCAACCAGTCAAAAGGGATATCTGCAAAATGTGTAAAAAGCAGAAAGGCAAGACAGCCCCTGGAGAACTGGGAGCCTTGTTATGCTGATGGGCGGGACGTAAATTGACAACTGCCTCTCTGGAGGAGTGCATTGTGTTCCCCAAAACAAGTAAACAACAGAGCTACAGAGCCAAGGGCACTTCCAGCCTAGTGAATATACCTTGGGAAAACTGAAAATCAATAAGACATATCCACCCCCAAATTTAGAGCTGCACTGCTTACAAGAACCTCAACTTGTGTACATCTTAAATATCCCAGGAAAGATAAAAATGGTTCAAGAAATTGGGGTACATATGTACGATGGAATATCCCTCAGCCATGAAATCAATGTCATAAGACCAGTAGCAGCAAAATGAGTGGATTTAGGTACGATGATTCTAAGTGAAATAAGTCACAGAGAAAAAGAAACTTATCATAAGATATCACATATGAAGGTCCTGTAAACATGGCTACACATGAACTGAGTTAGGAAAGAGAACAGATACACACATTTAGAAAACTCTCCGTTGCCAGCTTAAGAGGGAAGGGGAGGTGGGGTGATGCATAAACCCAGAGTTTGATATTAGTACATGTACCTTTCCAAAAATCAGATATGGAATAGACAAGACCTACACCTACCTCAGTGAAAGGCACTCAAAACCCCATATTACCTGCAGAGGAATATATCTGACTAGTAAGAATCTTATAACCTATTTATTGATATGTCTCCATGAGGCAATCAAGTGTTTCTAGACTGGCATAAACATGGCACTGAGAATCAGCTCACACCCACTATAAAAAGGAATTACAAACACACACAAAAAAAGAGGAAATTCTTTACAAATTCTTCAGGGTCTTTGACGAAACCTGGAATGACCCAATCTACATCGACAGCTGGATGTGGCATAAGGCTGGACACTTCGGACTGAGAGGATTGGTGAGATTGGGTGAGCAAATGCAGACCCCTTAATGCAATAATGTGTGGCACCCATTCCATGGGTCCCAACTCTCCAGGTTGAAGGGAATATTACTACAGATAAAACATGTATGGGAAACCTAGAGAAAGTATACTCTGTGAATACGAAAGTTTTCTAAAACTCAACTAATAGTCCCTCTGCTGGTGCTCTGGTTTGACTTTCCAACTGCTTTACTATCAATCTCCCAACTTGGAGAAACAGCCCCTTTAACCTCCTAGTTTGCCCAGGTTGCCAATTTGGCAGAGGCTGAAAGGGAAGAGGGAGAATCAAGGAGAGATTAGCTGTTAGGCGTTTGGACGGTCACATGCCACTCTAATTTCATGTCAGGAAGAGGAATTAACCAAAGACTCAGTCTAGCACAGTAAACCAGTATAGGTCGTGAAGCAGTCTTTTGGACTTGCGTTCAGCTCACAAAAACGAGTTCAAAAAAGGAGCTCAGGGGCACACCAATTCACAAACAGGCAGAGTAATAAAGGAAAATTATCATCCAAAAATCTGTTGAGTGAAGGCAACGAGGTGGACTTGAAAGCGAGGCATAATAGCAGGAAACAGATTTCAAGAGGTACGTTGGAATTGCCTTGAAAGAACAGGTAGAGGGCACAACTTTGTCAATGATGCACTTGGCCAAATAGGGCGTATGCATTTTCTCCTGAATATAATCAGGTGAAATCACATACGCCCTTTTTCGCCAAGCAAGCAAGCGAGCAATGCAAATCTTCACTACAAAGAAGTATCACTTCCGACCGGTCAAAAGGAACATCCACAAAATGGGTAAAAACCAAAAAGGCAAGACAGGCCCTGGAGAACAGCGAGCCTTGTTATGCTGATGGGCGGGATGTAAATTGCCAACTGCCTCTATGGAGGAGTGCATTGTGTTCCATAAAACAAGTAAGCAACAGAGCTACAGAGCCAAGGGCACTTCCAGTATAGGGAATATACCTTGGGAAAATTGAAAATCAATAAGAAAGAGCCACCCGAAAATTTAGGGCTGCACTGCTTACAAGAACGTCAACTTGGGTACACCTTAAGTATCCCAGGAAAGATAAAAATGGTTAAGAAATTGTGGTACTTACGTATGATGGAATATCCCTCAGCCATGAAATCAATGTCATAAGACCAGTAGCAGCAAAATGAGTGGATTCAGGTATGATGACTCTAAGTGAAATAAGTCACACAGAAAAAGAAACATATCATAAGATATCACTTATGAAGATCCTGTAAACAAGGCTACACATGAACTGAGTTAGGAAAGAGAAGAGAGTCTCACATTTAGAAAACACGCCTATGCCGACTTAAGGGTGAAGGAGAGGTCGGGAGATGCATAAAACCAGAGTTTGATATAAGCACAGGTACCGTTCCAAAAACCAAGTATGGAATAGACAAGACCTACACCTTCCTCAGTGAAAGGGACTCAAAACCCCATATTTCACGCAGAAAAATATATCTGACTAGTAAGAATCTTAAAACCTATGTATTGATATGTCTCCGTAAGAGAATCAAAAATTTCTAGACTGGCATAATCATGGCAGCGAGAATCAGCTCAAACCCAATATAAAAAGGAATTTCAAAAACAAAACAAAAGAACAGGGAAATTCTTTACAATTCCTTCAGGGTCTCTGATGAAACCTGGAATGACCCTATCTACAATGACAGCTGGATGCGGCATAAGGCTGGACACATGGGACTGAGAGGATTGGTGAGATAGGGTGAGCAAATGCAGACCCTTTGAAGCAATAATGCAAGGCACTCATTCCATGGGCTCCAACTCTCCAGGTTGAAGGGAATATTACTACAGCTATTACATGTACGGGAAACCTAGAGAATGGACACACTGTGAATACGAAAGGTCTCTAAAACTCAAAGAATAGTCCCTCTCCTGGTACTCCGGTTTGACTTTCCAACTGATTTACTATCAATCTCCCAACCTGGAGAGACAGCACCTTTAACCTCCTGTTTTGCACAGGTTGCCAATTTGGCAAAGGATGAAAGGGAAGAGGGAGAACCAAAGAGAGAGTAGCTGTTAGGCATTTGGACGGGCACATGTCACTCTTATTTCCCGGGAGGAAGAAGAATTAACCAAAGTGTCAGCCACACACCGGCAACCAGTATAGGTCCTGAACCAAAATATTGGACAGGCGTTCAGCTCACTAAAAACGAGTTAAAAAATGGAGCTATAGGGCAGAGCAATTCAAAAACTGGCAGAGTAAAAAAGGACAACAGTCATCCAAAAATCATTTGAGGGAAGGCAACGAGGCAGACTTGAAAGTGAGGCAGAATAGCAGCAAAAAGATTTCAAGAGGTACGCTGGAATCACCTGTAAAGCACAGGAAGAGGGGCACAACTTCGACAATGATGCACTTGGCCAAAAAGGGTGTATGCGTTTTCTCCTGAGTATATTCAGGAAAAAACGCATACGCCCTTTTTGGCCAAGCAAGCAAGCGGACAATGTAAGTCTGCACTACAAAGAAGTATCAATTCCCACCTGTCCAAAAGGACATCCACAAAAAGTGTAAAAACCAGAAATTCAAGACAGGCCCTGGAGAACAAGGAGCCTTGTTATGCTGATGGGCGGGATGTAAATTGCCAACTGCCTCTCTGGAGGAGTGCATTGTGTTCCCTAAAACAAGTAAACAACAGAGCTACAGAGCCAAGGACACTTCCAGTCTAGGGAATATAACTTGGGAAAACTGAAAATCAATAAGACAGAGCCACCCCAAATTTTAGGGCTGCACTGCTTACAAGAACCTCAACTTGGATACACCTTAATATCCCAGGAAATATAAAAATGATTCAAAAAATTGTGGTACTTACGTATGATGGAATATCCCTCAGCCATGAAATCAATGTCATAAGACCAGTAGCAGCAAAATGAGTGGATTCAGGTACGATGATTCTAAGTGAAATAAGTCACACAGAAAAAGAAGCTTATCATAAGATATCACTTATGAAGATCCTGTAAACATGGCTACACATGAACTGAGTTAGGAAAGAGAACAGAGTCTCACATTTAGAAAACACACTTATGCCTGCTTAAGGCGGAAGGAGAGGTGGGGTGATGCATAAAACCAGAGTTTGATATAAGCACAGGTACCGTTCCAAAAACCAACTATGGAATAGACAAGACCTACCTATACCTTCCTCAGTGAAAGGGACTCAAAACACCATATTTCCCGCAGAGGAATATATCTGAGTAGTAAGAATCTTAAAACCTATGTATTGATATGTCTCCCTAAGGGAATCAAGTGTGTCTAGACAGGCATACACATGGCTTCGAGAATCAGCTCAAACCAACTATAAAAATGTATTTGAAAAACAAAAGAAAGGGAAATTCTTTACAATTCCTTCAGGGTCTCTGATGAAACCTGGAATGACCCTATCTACACTGACAGCTGAATATGGCATAAGGCTGGACACATGGGACTGAGAGGATTGGTGAGATTGGGTAAGCAAATGCAGACCCTTTAAAGCAATAATGCATGAATCCCATTCCATGGGTCCCATGTCTCCAGGTTGAAGGGAATTTTTCTACAGCTATAACATGTACGGTAAACAATAGAGAATGGACACACTGTGAATATGAAAGGTCTCTAAAACTCAACGAATAGTCCCTCTCCTGGTGCTCCGGTTTGACTTTCCAACTGCTTTACTATCAATCTCCCAACTTGGAGAGACAGCCCCTTTAACCTCCTGGTTCGCACAGGTTGCCAATTTGGCAGAGGATGAAAGGGAAGAGGGAGAACCAATGAGACAGTAGCTGGTAGGCATTTGGACGGGCACTTCTCACTCTTATTTCCCGACAGGAAAAAGAATTAACCAAAGTTTCAGCCACCCACTGGGAACCAGTATAGGTACTGAAATAAAATATTGGACTTTCGTTCAGCTCACAAAAAAACGGGTTAAATAATGTAGCTCAGGGGTACAGCAATTCACAACCAGGCAGAGTAATAAAGGACAACTATCATCCCAAAATCGGTTGAGGGAAGGCAACGAGGCGGACTTGAAAGCGAGGCAGAATAGCAGGAAACTGATTTCAAAAGGTACGTTGGAATCACCTGTAAAGCACAGTAAGAGGCTCACAACTTCGACAATTATGCACTTGGCCAAAAAGGGCGTATGGGTTTTCTCCTAAATATATTCAGGGAAAACGCATACGCCCCTTTTGGCCAAGCAAGCAAGCAGGCAATGCAATTGTGCAGTAAAAAGAAGAATCACTTCCCACCGGTCAAAAGGGACATCCACAAAATGGTTGAAATTCAGAAAGGCAAGACAGGCCCTGGAGAACAGAGAGCCTTGTTATGCTGATGCAAGGGATGTAAATTTTCAACTGCCTCTCTGGAGGAGTGCATTGTGTTCCCTAAAACAAGTAAACAACAGAGCTACAGAGCCAAGGGCACATCCAGTCCAAGGAATATACCTTGGGAAAATTGAAAATCAATAAGACAGAGCCACCCCAAAATTTAGGGCGGCACTGATTACAGGAACCTCAACTTGGGTACACCTTAAATATCCCAGGAATGATGAAAATGGTTCAAAAAATTGTGGTACTTATGTACGACGGAATATGCCTCAGCCATGAAAACAATGTCATAAGACCAGTAGAAACAAAATGAGTGGATTCAGGTACGATGATTCTAAGTGAAATAAATCACACAGAAAAAGAAACTTATCATAAGATATCACTTATGAAGATCCTGTAAACATGGCTACACATGAACTGAGTTAGGAAAAGAAGAGAGTCTGACATTTAGAAAACACTCTTATGCCTACTTAAGGGGGAAGGAGAGGTGGGGTGATGCATAAAACCAGAGTTTGATATAAGCACAGGTACCGTTCCAAATACCAACTCTGGAATAGACAAGACCTACACCTTCCTCAGGGAAAGGGACTCAAAACCTCATATTTCCCACAGAGGAATATATCTGACTAGTAAGAATCTTAAAACCTATGTATTGATATATCTCCATATGGGAATCAAGTGTGTCGAGACTGGCATAAACATGGCAGCAAGAATCAGCTCAAACCCACTATAAAACGGAATTTGAAGAACAAAGAAATGGGAAATTCTTTACAATTTCTTCAGGGTCTCTGATGAAATCCAGAATGACCCTATCTACAATGACAGCTGGATGGGGCATAAGGCTGGACACATGGGACTGAGAGGATTGGTGAGATTGGGTGAGAAAATGCAGACCCTTTAAAGCAATAATGCATGGCACCCATTCAATGGATCCCATGTCTTCAAGTTGAAGGGAATATTACTACAGGTATAACATGTACGGGAAACCTAGAGAATGGACACATTGTGAATACAAAAGGTCTCTACAACTCAACAAATAGTCCCTCTCCTTGTGCTCCGGTTTGACTTTCCAACTGCGTTACTATCAATCTCCCAACGTGGAGAGACAGCACCATTAACCTCCTGGTTCGCACAGGTTGCCAATTTGGCAGAGGATGAAAGGGAAGAGGGAGAATCAATGAGAGAGTAGCTGTTAGGCATTTGGACGGGCAAATGTCACTCTTGTTTCCCGGGAAGAAGAAGAATTAACAAATGTCTCAGCCACCCACCGGGAACCAGTATAGTTCCTGAAACAAAATATTGGACTTGCGTTCAGCTCAGAAAAAACGAGTTAAAAAATGGAGCTCAGGGGCACAGCAATTCACAAGCAGGCAGAAAAATAAAGGGCATATATCGTCCAAAAATCTGTTGTGGGACGGCAACGAGGCAGACTTGAAAGCGAGGCAGAATAGCAGGAAAGAGATTTCAAGAGGTACGTTGGAATTGCCTTTAAAGCACAGAAAGAGGGGCACAACTTCAACAATGATGCACTTGGCCAAAAAGTGCGTATGTGTTTTCTCCTGAATATATTCAGGAAATAACGCATACGCCCTTTTTGGCCAAGCAAGCAAGCAGGCAATGCAAATCTGCACTACAATGAAGTATCAATTTCCAGCAGTCAAAATGGACATCCACAAAATGGGTAAAAACCAGAAAAGCAAGGTATGCCCTGGAGAACAGGGAGCCTTGATATGCTGATGGGCAGGATGTAAATTGCCAACTGCCACTCTGGAGTAGTACATTGTGCTCCCTAAAACAAGTAAACAACACAGCTACAGAGCCAAGGGCACTTCCAGTCTAGGGAATATACCTTGGGAAAACTGAAAATCAATAAGACAGAGCCCCCACAAAATTTAGGGCTGCACTGCTTACAAGAACCTCAACTTGGGTACACCTTAAGTATCCCAGGAAAGATAAAAATGGTTCAAAAAATTGTGGTACATACGTACGATGGAATATCCCTCAGCAATGAAATCAATATCATAAGACCAGTAGTAGCAAAGTGAGTGGATACAGGTACGATAATTCTAAGTGAAATAAGTCACACAGAAAAAGAAACTTATCATAAGATATCACTTATGAAGATCCTGTAAACATGGCTACACATGAACTGAGTTAGGAAAGAGAACAGAGTCTCACATTTAGAAAACACTCTTATGCCTGCTGAAGGGGGAAGGAGAGGTGGGGTGATGCATAAAACCAGAGTTTGATATAAGCACAGGTACCGTTCCAAAAACCAACTGTGGAATAGACAAGACCTACACATTCCTCAGTGAAAGGGTCTAAAAACCACATATTTCCTGCAGAGGAATATATCTGACTAGTAAGAATCTTAAAACCTATGTATTGATATGTCTCCATAAGGGAATCAAGTATGTCGAGACTAGCATAAACATGGCAGCGAGAATCAGCTGAAACCAACTATAAAAAGGAATTTCAAAAACAAAAAAAAAGGGAAATTCTTCACAATTCCTTCAGGGTTTCTGATGAAACCTGGAATGTCCCTATCTACAAAAACAGCTGGATGTGGAATAAGGCTGGACACATGGGACTGAGAGGATTGGTGAGATTGGGTGAGCAAATGCAGACCGTTTAAAGCAATAAGGCATGGCCCCCATTCCATGGGTCCCAACTCTCCAGAATGAAGGGAATATTACTACAGCTCTAACATGTACGGGAAACCTAGAGAATGGACACACTGTGAATACGAAAGGTTTCTAAAACTCAGTGAATAGTCCCTCTCTTGGTGCTCCCGTTTGACTTTCCAACTCCTTTACTATCAGTCTCCCAACTTGGAGAGACAGCATCTTTAACCTCCTGCTTCGCACAGGTTGCCAATTTGGCAGAGGATTAAATGGAAGAGGGAGAACCAATGAGAGAGTAGCTGTTAGGCATTTGGACGGGTATATGTCACTCTTATTTCCGGTGAGGAAGAAGAATTAATCAATGTCTCAGCAACCCACTGGGAACCAGTATAGGTCTTGAACCAAAATATTAGACTTGCGTTCAGCTCACAAAAAACGAGTTAAATAATGGAGCTCAGGGGCACAACAATTCACAAACTGGCAGAGTAATAAAGGACAACTATCATCCAAAAATCTGTTGACGGAAGGCAATGAGGTGAACTTGAAAGCCAGGCAGAATAGCAGGAAACAGATTTCAAGAGGTACGTTGGAATCCCCTTTAAAGCACAGGAAGAGGGGCAAAACTTCGACAATGATGCACTGGGCCAAAAAGGGCGTGTGCGTTTTCTCCTGAATATATTCAGGAGAAAACGCACACGCCCTTTTTGGCCAAGCAAGCAAGCAGGCAATGCAAATCTGCACTACAAAGTAGTATCACTTCCCACCGTTTAAAATGGACATCCACAAAATCTTTAAAAACCAGAAAGGCAAGACAGGCCCTGGAAAACAGGGAGTCTTGTTATGCTAATGGGCGGGATGTAAATTGCCAACTACCTCTCTGGAGGAGTGCATTGTGTTCCCTAAAACAAGTAAACAACAGAGCTACAGAGTCAAGGGCACTTCCAGTCTAGGAAATATACCTTGGGAAAACTAAAAATCAATAAGACAGAGCCACCACAAAATTTAGGGCTTCACTGCTTACAAGAACCTCAACTTGGGTATACCTTAAATATCCCAGGAAAGACAAAAATGGTTCAAGAAATTGTGGTACTTACGTACGATGGTATATCCCTCAGCCATGAAATCAATTTCATAAGGCCAGTAGCAGCAAAATGAGTGGATTCAGGTACGATGATTCTAAGTGAAATAAGTCACACAGAAAAAGAATCTTATCATAAGATATCACTTATGAAGGTCCTGTAAACATGGCCTCACATGAACTGATTTAGGAAAGATACCAGAGTAATGAATCTTATCATAAGATATCACTCATAGCGGGAATGTACACATGGCTACACATTAACTGAATGACAAACACAACGGAGTCACAAGTTTAGAAAACAAGCTTCTGCCTGCTTAATGGGAAAGGCGAGGTGGGGTGATGCATAAAATCACAGTTTTAAATTAGCACAGATACCGTTACCTAAACCAAGTATGTAATAGACAACACCTAATCCCGCCAAAATGAACTGGACTCAACACCCCCTATTCATTGCAAGGAATATGTCTGACTCTCAGTATTTTAAAACATATGTATTCCCATGTCTCCATAAAAGAATCATGTGTGTGTATAACGGCATGAACAGAGCACTGAAATTCAGTTAAACCCACTTATAAAAATAAATTTCAAAAGCAAAATGCAAAAACAGCGAAACAGTGAAAAAGTCTTAAAAATTTCGTTCAGGGACTGTGATGCAACCTGGATTGACCACCTTTACACCCACAGCTGGATGAGACATAAGACTGGACACTTGGGGCTGACAAGATTGCTGAGGTTGTGTGAGCAAAAGAACACCACTTAGAGCAATACTGTGTGCTACCCATTCTAGTGGTCCCAACTCTCCAAGTTTAAGGGAATCTTCCTACAGTTAAAACATGCATGGGAAACCCAGTGGATGGTACACTGTGTAATTGGGAAAGTTTTCTAAAAGGTACCTCCTTTTTCCTTTTGTCATGCTCAGCTTCGCCATTCCATCTGCATTACTAAAAATCTCCCCACTTGGAGTGTCAGCGCCTTTACCCTCCCTTTATGCACAGTTTGCAAATTGTGCAGAGGATGAACAGGAAGAGGGGGAATAAATGAGAGATTAGCTGTAGGTGTTTGGATGGGCACATGTCACTCTAGTTTCCCACCAGGAAGAAGAATTAACCAAAGGCTCAGCCTGAAGCCCCAGAACAGGACTAGTGCCTAAAGCCATCCTGCGGTATTGCAGCCAGCTCACAAATAGGCGAGTTGAAAAATGGAAATCAGGGGCACAGCAATTCACAAACTTGCAGAGTTATAAAGGACAACTATCATCCAGAAATATATTGAGGAAAGGCAGTGAAGAGGATTTGAATGCAAGGCAGAATTGAAGGAAACAGATTTCAAGAGGTAGATTGGAGTCGTCTTTAAAGCACATGAAAAGCGACAGAATTTCGACAATGTTGCCCTTGGCTGAAAAGGGACTATGTGTATTTTCTTGAATATATTCAGGAAAAAATGCATATGCCCTTTTTGGCCAAGCAAGCCATCAGGCATTGCAAATCCACACTACAGAGAAGTGTCCCTTACCTCCAGTCAAAAGGGCCATCCAAAAATAGTGTAAAAACCACAAATGCAGGACAGGCCATGGAGAAAAGGGAGTCTGGTTACGCCGATGGACAGGATGTAAATTGCCAACAGCCTCTCTGGAGAACTGTATGTTGTTTTCTAAAACAGAGCTACAGAGCATAGCACACTTCCACTCATGGGCGTGTATTTTGGGAAAACTAAAACTCCACAACACACAGCCAGCCCAAACTTTAGGGCTGCTCTGTTTACAAGAACCTCGACTTCAGTACACTTTAAATATCCCAGGAAAGGAAAAAAAAATAGATATAGATGTTGTGGTACTTATATACAATGGAATGTCACTCAGACATAAAATCAATGTCATAAGGCCAATAGCAGCATAATGAGTGGCTTTAGGTATGATGATGCTAAGTGAAATGAGCCACAAAGTAAAAGAAACTTATTGTAATATATCACTTATAGAGGGAATGTAAACATGGCTACACATGAACTGAATTTCAAAAGAGAACAGAGTTACACATTTAGAAAACACACTTATGCCTCCTTAATGGGAAAGGTGACGTGTGGTGATGTGTAAAAGCAGAGTTTGAAATTAGCACAGATCCCATTCCATATACCAAATATGTAATAGACAAGACCTACTCCTTTCTCAATGAACTGGACACAAAACAACCTATTCACTGAAGAGGAATATATCTGACTGGTAATAATCTTGAAACCTATGTATTTATATGTCTCCATAATGGAATCAAGTGTATGTAGATTGGCATAAACACAGATCAATGGAACAGGACAGAAAGCCCAGAGATAAACCTACATACCTATGGCTATCTCATCTATGACAAAGGAGCTAAGGATATACAATGGAGAAAAGATAGTCTCTTCAGTAATTGGTGCTGAGAAAACTGGACCCCTACACATAAAAGAATGAAATTAGAACACTCCATAACACCATACACAAAAATAAACTCTAAATTGATTAGAGATCTAAATATAAGACCAGACACTATAAAACACTTAGAGGAAACCATAGGCAGAACACTCTATGACATAAATCACAGCAAGATCCTTTTTGACCCACCACTTAGAGAAATGGAAATAAAAACAGAAATCAACAAATGGGACCTAATGAAACTTAAAAGCTTTTACACAGTACAGGAAAACATAAACAAGATGCAAAAACAACCCTCAGAATGGGAGAAAATATTTTCAAATGAAGCAATTGACAAAGGATTAATCTCCTAAATTTACAAGCACCGCATGTAGCTCAATATCACAAAAACAAACAACCCAATACAAAAACGGGCAGAAGACCTAAATAGACATTTCTCCAAAGAAGATATACAGATTACCAAGAAACACATGAAAGGATGCTGAACATCACTAATCATTAGAGAAATGCAAATCAAAACTACCCTGAGGTATCACCTCACAGCAATCAGAGTGGCAATCATCAAAAAAATCTACAAAACAATAAATGCTGGAGAGGCCTTTATTGGAGAAAAGGGCACACACTTGCACTGTGGGTGGGAATGTAAATTGATATGGGCACTAGGGAGAACAGTACGGAGGTTCCTTTAAATAACTAACAATAGAAGTACCATATGACACAACAATCCAACTACTGGACATTTGCCTTGTGAAAACCATAATTCAAAAAGAGTTATGTACAAAAATGTTCATTGCAGCTCTATTTGCAATAGCCAGGACATGGAAGCAACCTAAGTGTCCAGCAACAGATGAATGGATAAAGAAGATCTGGCACATATATACAATGGAATATTACTCACCCATACATAGGAATGAAATTGGGTCATTTGTAGAGACCTTGATGGATCTAGAGACTGTCATACAGAGTGAAGTAAGTCAGAACGAGAAAAACAAATATTGTATATTAATGCATATATGTGGAACCTAGAAAAATGGTACAGATGAACCGGTTTGCAGGGCAGAGATAGAGACACAGATGTAGAGAACAAACAAATGGACACCATGGGGGGAACACCATGTGAGGGTGGTGGTGGGATGAATTTGGAGACTAGGATTCACATGTGCACACTTATATGTATAAAATAGATATCCAATAAGAACCTGCTGTATAAAATAAATAAATAAATTTTAAAAAATTAAAATAAATAAATAACATTTAATCAAATAAAACAGAAAAAAAGTTTTTCCCTTCACATAGATGTCTTTATATTAATGCATTATTTCCATGTTTATATCTCCAAATTAAAAAAAAAAGAGGAATAAATAAAATCTACCTTGAACCAAAAAGAAAAAAAGAAAAAAAGAAAAAAAAAAAAAAACAGAACCCACCAGTTATACAGAGGAAAACCGTATCAGGGCACTTGCTCCAGTGGTAAAAAATTCTTAAGTTGGTCAGATGTGGGAAATCGTCTCCCATGCACTCAGCAGCACTCCCCCCCACAAGGAGCATCCTCATTGCAAAGCTGGGGGACGGTGTCGAGGCGTCTGTGAGTAAATGTGAGCTGAGCCCCAGTCCTGCTGCAGCTGAACTCTTCCCACCCTTTCCAGGTAAAACACCTGAATATGTACAAGCACTTGCAAGCCTAGAGGAAGGGCTTTGGAGCCACAATAGCGAGAGCACGCAGGCCGACTTGGTGCCTGCAGGCCAGCCAGGATGGTCCTGGCCCCAGATGCTCTTCTGGAATCTTTCCATTTCCCTGCCTGAGATACCCCTCCTGCCATGGCCCCCAATGCTTTTTTACTTCCTCACCTCTGCCTGGGGAGAAATTCCAGTGGCAGGTATGGATGACATATCCTCTTCTTTAGCAGGTGGCAGCCTGGCAACTCATGCAGAAAGTCCAGCAGAGCCCCACTCACACAGGGCCACGCACAAAGCCATGGCCTCTCCCTCCGTACCACCACCCCAGGCCCGACACTGCTGACAGGGCAGAGAATATGGCGTCAGGCACAGCTACAGGGGCTCTTGCTGACTGGAGAGGTGTTTATATTGACCTCAACCCAGGCACACCTGGGGAGGGCTGGCACGCAGTGTCAGGCTGCCCAAATCAGCCAATCCTCACCCCTCAGGGGCTCACAGTTGCAGAAAATGAAACTTGTTAAACGGGCCAGGCCCAAGGAAGAGGTGTGGGCTCCTGAGAGTCAGGATAGACAAGGGGCTGCAGCTGCGGCTTGTTTTCTTATCATTTTATCTGGTCCATGAGTGGAAAACAACTTCAAGAAGACCCTATCCTAATGAGAGGAACCCAGGAGTCAGGGAGAGGAGTGATGGTGGGTGGAGACAGAGGCCTGGTGCCCTGGCTGCAGTGGAAGTGTCTGGAAGACCAGGCAGAGAGAGGCTGCACAGAGTGATAGCCAGGGTCACAGACCTGTCAGAGCTGCTGTTTGTTAGTTCAAGTCCTGCTCGGAGGTGTTCTGTGTCAGCTGTGAGCGACAGGTGAGCTGGGGGTTCTCTGCAAGGTGGGCTATGTGCACAGTTCCTGTGTGTCCAGCCCTGCTGGGGTACCTGCCCAGGGGAGTTCCGTATCCTGGGAAGGGCCTGACTATGAGAGCCCCATGGGCTGCTGGGTAGCTGCACAGGTGAGCTCCATACCCTTGGAAGGACTTGACCACGAGAGCCCCGTGGGCTGTGGGGTGCGGGATGCAGCCCAGGTGAGCTCCATATCCTGGGATTGTCCTGACCACGAGAGCCCCATGGGCTGCTGGAGACCTGGTAAAGGATATCAGGACAGTCAGTGAAGCCACCGAGGATCTACATCCAGTAGCTCCTATTTCCTACACCCTGCTGCTCATTCTACCATCCACCAGGCCATGGCATTCTGTATTACACTTCAATGATGCCTTCTTCTGTATTCCATTCATCTCAGAGTCACAAGAATTTTTGGCTTGTGAGTGGCAGGACACAACATGCAACACAAGCAATAATGCTGGGCCGTCCTGCCCCAATGGTTCAAAAATCCCCACACCATCATTGGGGAAATGTCCTCTAAAGACCTAAAAGTTCTACCTCTGTAAAAGGGAACCCTCCTTCAATATGCAGATGACATTCTGATCGCCAGGCCTACTAAAGACGCCTCTGAACTACCTAGCCAAGAAAGGATAGAAGGTGTCCAAGAAAAAGGCTCAAATATCCCAGGCTCCGGTGACATGCCTGGGCTTCATTCTCACAGATACTCGGAGAAACGCATCCCAGGATAGGGAAGAAGCCATTTGCAGCCTTACCTCTTCTAAAACTAGAAGACAGCTTAGGGGTTCCTGGGGAGGCCAAGGTTTTCTGCATCTGGATCCCTAACAATAGTCTGATAGCTCGGCCTCTACCTGAAACACTGACACGAAAAGATGATGATCCTTTTGAATAGAATCCAGAAGCAGCCTTTCAAGAATGGAAAGAGCAGTCAATTCAGACCCTTGCCCAGGAACTCCCTAATTTAGCTAAACCCTTTGAGCTTTACATACCCGGTCAAAGGTTAATTGCCCTTGGAGCCTTAGTGCAAAAACTGGGACCACTTGAAATGGAGCAACACAAGAATGCCCTTCAGGTATGATAAACTATGGTCACCAAGGGCTTTGCCCACCAACTCATCAGGCCAGGATACTGGGGTATCTAAAAAGCTAGAAATCAGCAGCCCACAAGGCCAGCTCCCTCCTAAGGGAAATGGACCCCACGTCGTGATCCTAACCACCCATCATGCCCTGAAGTTACAGGTGTCGCTCTGTGGACACACTGACCTCGATTGAGGAGGCCCTCCAACTCCACCTCCAGAGAGACAAACGGGGGCAACGGGGCCCCAAGATGACTCGTGTGACCATCACTTGACCTGGAGTTTCTCTCCGAAAACAACAAGACTGTGCCCCGAAAGAGCAGACTACTGCTTGCAGGACTTACTGCACCCAGAGGGGAGCTGATAAGCTTGGCGGGGGAAACGTATATCACGCTTTCACCATAGAAAACCCTACAGACACCGCAGTGATGGTGGCCAATATGACCGGCTGGACTGCTGGCTACTTCTAAATGCCGTTGACTCAGTGGACGTCATGGTCCTGGATCACCACTGACCCTGGACTGTCTGGGAGTTGCGCGGGCAGGGTTCTGACACACGGTGCTCTTTGTACATTAATTCAGGGACGTAATTAAAGAAAGCACAGACTACTGGTCAGAGCATCTAGGCTGGCAAAAACCGTCAGCCTAAGGTTGCCGAACAAATGTGGGGTGGGGTGAAACCTGCCACCTCAGCATCTCTGTGCAGCTCTTTCCTGGACACTTAAAGGTCATTAGAATCTATAACACATCCAATGCTGTTGCTCAGGCGTACAGGAAGTGAGGCAGGAGGCCTTGGGGCAATCAACCTCACCTGCAGGCTGGTGGGGAGACGTTTTGCCCCGCCCCCCAGGTATCAGGGCTGTCACCACAGCATGAAGCAGTTACAAAAGAGGGGTCTGCACCCTCAACACCCCAAGAATGAGGAACGGAACAAAAAGCAGAGGAGGGGTTCGTCTCCGGCAACGTTCATTAAAAATTCCTGGGAGATAAAAAGAGAACCTGGGCAATAAAATAAAGTCTAACCTGTTTTTCCTTTGTGCTTTGTCTAATTTCACGTGCTCCTAGGGTTCCGCATGCAGAGGTCCCACACCCGGCACTTCAGACCCGATTTCCTAGTGCAGAATGGCTGTGTCGACACCTCAGCTAGCGGGGTCCCATGCAGACTCCACGGCATAGAGCCTGAGCTGCAGCCAACCCAGCCCTCGAGAGCTCCATCCCCTCCCTCCCACTGACACTGCCGGGATCCCTACACAGCAGCCCAGCCCACAGCCCGTGGGGGACTGCATGCTCTCACCTCTCCATTCCGTTTTCAAAATAATGTTTCCTTTGCTTCTGAACCAAATTCAGTCTTGATCTGTTGGCTCCAATGACACTGGGCTTGGGGACTCCGGTTGGGGTCCACTCTGGAGGATCAGTAACAGAAATTGAGAACTTTGTAACTTCAATGAAAAGATGTGTGAGCCAAACTGTATTTAACATAGAGCAGTGTATAATGCTCGGGTAAAATAAGATGTTTCTAAGACTTACCTTTGATATTTCCATCACTTTACTATAAGCAAGTTCAGTGAAGACGTCTGTCTTATTTGTCAGGTCAACATTAGAGAAATGAAGTGATTTATTTCCATGGATGTACATCAAATACTCTTGGCTGAAGCTTCAATCTTGTTTTGAATGCTTTTCCATTGAAAAGGATACCTCTCTTTCAGCTCCCCCATTTCTGAGAAGTATAAAATCTTATAATTTATTATTACCAAAGGGGAAAGGTAGGAGAAGGGATAAATTAACAGTTTGGGATTAACACATACACACTGCTATGTATAAAATAGATCATCAACAAGGAACTACTGTATAGCACAGGGAACTACACTGAATATTTTGCAATAAACTATAAGGGGAAATAATCTGAAAAAGAATCGATATTTTTATTGACATCATCTATCAATGACAGATAAAATGTAACCTAAGCAAGGCCGATGGTGAACGCTTCTGACCCTGAAGATTTCAATCATCTAAAGTTTGGGCTCTGCCTATTTCCCAAGGCCCTTAATGGACATATGTGTAGCTGTAGCTTAAAAATTCCCCAGTTTGGGGTACGGGGAGGCACTGATTTTGAAAAATCCCTGGTGTTCTCCTTCCATGCACGGGACCCTTCCTACAGCTAAAACATGCCTGTCACACCTAGAGGATGGTACACCATTTGATCGGAAAGAGTTTGGAAAAGGCACCTCTTCTCCTCATCGCCTGGTGCTCGGGTTCACCCCTCCAGCATCTTTCCTGACAATCTCCTCACTTGGGGATATCAGCACCGTCAACATCCTGTTGCACACAGTTTGGAATTTGTCCAGAGGATGAAGCGGAAGGATTAGAAAAATTTAGAGACAAGTCTTAGGTGTTCGGACAGGCACATGCCACTTTAATTTCCAATCTGGAAGACAAATTCATCAAAGGCTAGAATTGCCCACGGAAACAGAATAGGTCTAGAGGAAATCCCGCTGTTTTGTGTCCAGTTTCCAAAAACACAAGTTGAAAAATGGAACTCAGGGGCACTAAAATTCATGAAACTGCAGAGTTGAAAATATCTATCATCGAAAAATGTCTTAAGGTAAGTCATAGAAAAGGACTTGTAAGCAAGGGAGAGTGGCAGGAAACAGATTTGAAGAGGTAGAAAGGACTCCCCATTAAAGCACAAGAAAAGGGGCTCAGCATCGCCAATGATGCAGTTGGCACAAAAGGGCGTATGCATTTTTTCTGAATATATTCAAGTAAAGGCCATACACACGTTTTATCCAACCAAACAGGTGGGCACTGGAAATCAATACTACAAAATGTATCACTTCACATCAGTCAGAAGGGCCATCCACATAAAGTGTAAACACCAGAAATGCAGGACAGGGCGAGGAGAAAAGGGAGCCCTGTGAGGCTGATAGTGGAAATGTAATTTGGCAACGGCCACTCTGGAGAAGTGTATTGTGTTTGCTAAAACATCTGAAAACTGAGCTACAGAGCATAGGGCACTTGCACTCATGGGCGTATACCTTGGGAAAAACAATAATGGACAGTAAACAGGCACCACAACGTTTACCACCTCTCTGTTAAAAAGGGCCTCCACTTGGATATAACCTAAATGTCCCTGGAAGGATAAAATGGATAAAAGAGATGGGGTACTTATGTAGAGTGGAATATTACTCATCCCGAAATCAATGAAATAAGGCCAGTTGGAACAACTCTGGAGGAGTTACATACGATCATTCTAAGTGACATATGTCAGAAAGAAAAAGACACATATCATAAGATGTCACTTAAAGGTGGAATCAAACATGGCTACACATGAAATAAACTACAAAACAGAAACATAGTCAAATATGTAGAAAATAGACATAAGGCTGCTAAATGGGAAAGGTGGGGAATGGTGAGGTATTATCCAGGAGGTTGAAATTAGCAAATATACCATTCCAAGTACCAAACTGAATAACTGACAAGGCCTACACGGTACCTCAAAGAACTGCACTCAGCCCACTCCAGTCAATGGACAATAATACATATGACTCGTAAGCATCTGAAAAATAATTTCTTGTTGTCTCACAGTACATGAATCAAGTGGATGTACAGCAGCAAAAAACAGAGCTTTGAAAATCAGCTGTAACAAATATAAAAATACATTTAAAAATATTTATAAAAACGGTGAGACAGACAAAAATTCTTACAACTTTTGTTGAAGGGCTACGATGTAACATGGATTGAACACATGTAGACCCACAGCAGGATGATATATAAGGCTGGAAGCTATGCAGGCTAAGAGATGTTAGAGAGGCTGGGTGAGGAAATGCAGACCTTTTAAAGTAATACTGCCTGGTACCCATTCCATGGGTTCCAAATCGGCAGGTTCAAGGGAATCTTCTGACAGCGAAAACATGCCTGCGAAACCGAGATGAATGTACACCGTGTGCTCAGGAAAGGTGTCTAAAATGCACCTCATTTTTGATCTCCTGGTGCTGGGGTTCGCCATTCCAGCCACATTACTAAAAATCTCCCCACTTTGAGAATCAGCACCTTTAACCTCCTGTTTCACACAGTTTGCAATTTGTGCAGAAGATAAATGGGAAGGGGGGAACCAATGAGAGATTAGCTGTAGGATTTTTGACAGGCACATGTCACTCTAATTTCCCATTAGAAGAAGAATTAACCAAAGGCTCAGCCTGCCTCCTCAGAACCAGAATAGGGCCAGAAGCAATCCAAAGGTTTGGCGGCCTGCTCACAAAAAAAGCGAGTTGCAAAATGGAGCTCAGGAGCAGACAATTCAAAGACCTGCAAAGATATAAATGATAACCAACGTCCAAAAATATATTCAGGTAAGGCAACGAAGAGGATCTGAATGAGAGGCAGAATTGCAGGAAACAGATTTCAAAAGGTAGATTGTACTCACATTTAAAGCATATGAAAAGCAGCAGAATTTCTAAAATGATGTAGTTGGGCAAAAGGGTGTATGCCATTTTTTCGTGAATATCTTCAGGAAAAAAACACATACAGAGTTTTTGGCCAACCAAGCAAGCGGGAAATGCAAATCCGCACAACAAAGAATTCTCAATTTCCACTGCTCAGAAAGGCCATCCAAAAAATGTGTACAAACCAGAAATGCTGGAGAGGCCATGGAGAACAGGGAGCCTAGTCACGCTGATGGGTGGGGTATAAATATCCAAGAGCCACTCTGAAGAAGTGTATGTTGTTTCCTAAAACATTTAAATACAAAGCCCCCGAGCAAAGGGGACTTCAACTCATGGACATATAACTTGGGAAGACTAAATATCGACAAGACACAGGCACCCCAAAGTTTAGGGCTGCTCTGCATACAAGAACCTCAACTTCGGTACACATAAAATATCCCAGGAAAAAGAGAAATGCATAAATAACTTGTGGTAATTTTGTACAACGGAATATCACTCAGACGTGGAATCAATGTCATAAGGCCAGTAGCAGCATAAAGAGTGGATTTAGGTATGATGATTCTAAGTGAAATTAGTCACACAGAAAAAGAATCTATTCATAAGATATCACTTACAGAGGGAATGTCAACATCTCAACACATGAACTGAATTAAGAAAGAGAACAGAGTCTCACATTTAGAAAACACTCTTATGCCTGTTTAATGGGATAGGAGAGGTGGGGTGATGCATAAAACCAGAGTTTGATATTAGCACAGGTACCATTCCATAAACCAAATAGAGAATAGACGAGACCTACCGCTTACTCAGTGAACGGTACTCAAACCCCCTATTCCACACAGAGGAATATATCTGACTACTGAGAATCTTAAAACCTATGTATTGATTTGTCTCCATAAGGGAATCAAGTGTGTCTAGACTTGCATAAACACATCAGTGAAAATCAGCTCAACCGCACTATAAAAATGAATTTCAAAAACAAACAAAAAAACAGCGAAATTCTTACACAATTCCTTCAGGGGTTCTGATGAAACCGGGAATGACCCTATCTGCAAAGACAGCTGGATGAGACATAAGGCTGGACACTTGGTACTGAGAGGACTGGTGAGATTGGGAGAGAAAATGCAGTCCCTTTAAAGTAGTAATGCATGCCACGATTCCATGGATCCCAAATCTCCAGGTAGTAGGGAATATCACTACAGTTAAAACATGTATGGGAAACCTAGAGAATGGACACCCTGTGATGGTGAAAGATTTCTAAAAGTCTCCTAATTTTTCCTCTCCTTGTGCTCCAGTTTGGTATTCCAACTGCTTTACTATCAATCTCCCAACTTAGGAGAGCCAGCCCCTATAACCTACTGGTTCGCACAGTTTGCTAATTGTGCAGAGGATGAAAGGGAAGAGGGAGAACCAATCAGAGAGTAGATGTAGGCATTTGGACGGGCACATGTCACTCTAAATTCCCGTCAGGAAGAAGAATTAACCAAAGCCTCAGCCACCCGCAGGGAACAGTATATCCACCCCTGGAACAAGTATAGGTCCTGAAGCAAAATTGTGGATTTGCGGTCAGCTCCCAAAAATGGGATTTGAAAATTGGAGCTCACGGGCACAGCAATTCACAAACCTACAGTTATAAAGGACTACTGTCTTCCAAAAATCAGTTGAGGGAAGGCCACGAAGCTGACTTGAAAATGAGGCAGAATTGCACAAAACATATTTCAAGAGGTAAATAGGAATCGCCTTTAAAGCACAGGAAAAGCATCAAAACTTCGACAATGATGCACTTGGCCAAAAAGGGCGTATGCTTTTTCTCCTGAATATATTCAGGAGAAAACGCATACGAACTTTTTGGACAATCAAGCAAGCGCACAATGCAAATCCACACTACAAAGAATTGTCACTTCCCACGGGTCAAAAGGGACATCTGAAAATCTGTAAAAACCAGAAAGGCAAGAGGGAGATGACAAGGGCATGAAGCAATATGATCCAAAGTGTCATGAAGGATTGTGATGACAAGCGCATGGAGCATTGTGATGACAAGATTATGTAGCATATTGCTGACAAAGGCATGGAGCATTGTGATGACAAGTTTCATGGAGCACTGTGATGACAAGTGTCACGGAGCATTGTGATTACAGGGGTCATGGAGCATTGGGATGACAAGGGCATGGAGCATTTTGATGACAAGTGTCCCGGATCATTGTTTTGTCAGGGTTCATGGATCATTGTGATGACAGGAGTCATGGAGAATTGTGATGACAGGGGTCATGGAGCATTGTGATGAGAAGGTCAAAGAGCATTGGGCTGAAAACGTTCATGGAGTATTGTGATGACAGGGGCCATGGAGGCTTGTGATGACAAGGTACTGGAGCATTGTGATGAGAAGACCATGGAGAAATGTGATGACAAGTCTCATGGCATATTCTGATGAAAAGGGGCATGGAGCATTGTGATTACAGGGGTCTTGGGGCATAGTGATGACAACGGCATGTGGCATTGGGATGAGATGGCCATGGAACGTTTGGATGACATGCATCATGGAACTTTTGAAGACAAGGGCATGGAACATTGTGATGAAAAAGGCATGGAGCCTTGTCATGACAGGGTTCAAGGAGCATACTGACGACAAGTGTCAGGGAGCATTGTGATGACAAGTGTATTGAGCATTGTGATGACAAAGGTCATGGAGCATTGTGATGAGAAGACCATGGATAACTGTGATGACGAGCGTCATGGGGCGTTGTGATGATAAGTGTTATGGAAAATTTTGATCACAGGGATTTGGAGCATTGTGATGACAGAGGTCATGAAGCATTTTGATTTCATTGTAATGACAATAGCATGAAGCATTTTGATGATGGGCATGGTGTATTGTGTTGACAGGGTTCATGGAGCATTGAGATGAAAAGGGCATGGAGCATTTTGATTACAGGGGTCTTGGAGCATTGTGATGACAAGGGCATGGAGCCTTGTGATGACAAGGCCATGGAACATCGTGAAGGCAGGGGTCATGGAGCATTGTTATGACAGGGGTTATTTTGAATTGTGATGGCAAGGGCATGGAACATTGTGATGAGAAGGCCATGGAGCATTCTGATGACATGCGTCATGGAGCTTTGTGATGACAAGGTCATGGAGCAATGTGATGTGAGCGTTCATGGAGCATTGTGATGACAATGACATTGAGCATTGTGATGAAAAGTTCATGGAGCATTGTGGTGACACATTTCACAGAGCCTTGTGATGATGAGGACATTGACATTTGTGGTGACACAGGTCATGGAGCCTTGTGATGACGGGACAAACGGAGCATTGTGATGACTGGGGTCATGTAGCATTGTGATGACAGGAGCATGAATATTGGTCTGACAAGTTTCATGGATAATTGTGTTGACAGTGGGCATGGCACATTGTGATGACAAGGGAATGGAGCATTGTGATGACAAGGTCATGGAGTATTGTGAAGACAGGTGTCAGGGAGCATTGTGATGGCATATTTCATGTTCCATTGTGATGACAATGACATGGAGCATTGTGATGCCAAGTGTTATGGAGGATTGTGATGACAAAGGTAATGGAGCACTGTGACGACAAGGGCTTGGAGCATTGAGATGACAAGGGTCATGGAGCATTGTGATGACAAGGGTATGGAGCATTGTGATGAAAACGGCCTTTGAGAATTTTGATGAAAAAGTCGTGAAGCATTGTGATGACAAAGGAATGGAGCTTGCTATGACAGGGGTCATGGGGCATTGCGATGACAAGTGCATGGAGAATTGTGATGACAAGAGCATGTAACATTGTGATGAGAACTGTCATGGAGCACTGTGATGACAAGGACGTGGAGAATTTTGATGACAAGGGACATGGAGCATTGTGATGACCAAGGCATGGAACATTGTTATGGCAAGACCGTGGAGCACTGTGATGAGAAGACCATGGATAATTCTGGTGACGAGCATCATGGAGCACTGTAATGAGAAAGGGCATGGAGCATTGTGATGATACGTCTCATGGAGCATTGTGATGACAGGGGTCATGGATCATTGTGATGACAAGGGTCATGGAGTATTCTGATGACAAGCTTGTGGAGTATTGTGATGACAAAGCATTTAACACTGTGATGGGAAGTGTCATGGAACATAGTGATGCCAAGAACGTGGAGAATTGTGATGACAGGGAACATAGAGCATTGTGATGACCAGGGCATGGAGCACTGTGATGGCAATACCGTGGAGCACTGTGATGAGAAGATCATGGATAATTGTGATGACGAGCGTCATGGAGCGCTATATTGACAAGCGGCATGGAGCATTGTGATTACAGGGGTCTTGGAGCATTGTGATGACAAGGGCATGGAGCATTGTGAAGAGAAGGCCATGGAGCATTCTGATGAATGCGTCATGCAGCACTGTGATGACAAGTGCATGGAGCATTGTGATTACAGGTGTCTTGGAGCATTGTGATGAAAAGGGCATGGAATATTGTGATGAAAAAGGCATGGAGCCTTGTCATGACAGTGTTCAAGGAGCATACTGACGACAAGTGTCAGGGAGCATTGTGATGACAAGTGTATTGAGCATTGTGATGACCAAAGTTATGGAGCATAGTGATGAGAAGACCATGGGTAATTGTGATTATGAGCATCATGGGTTGTTGTGATGAGAAGTGTTATGGAACATTTTGATCCCAATGGTTTGGAGCATTGTGATGACAGAGGTCATGGAGCATTTTGATTTCATTGTGATGAAAATACCCTGAAGCATTATGATAATGGGCATGGTGCATTGTGATGATAGGATTCATGGAGCTTTGAGATGAAAAGGGGGATGGAGCATTGTGATAATAAGTGTCTTGGAGCATTGTGATGACAAGGGCATGGAGCATTGTGATGAGAAATCCATGGAACATTCTAATGACAGGCGTCATGGAGCTTTGTGATGAAAAGGGCATGGAGCTTTGTGATTACAGGGGTCTTGTAACATTGTGATGACAAGTGTCACGAAGCCTTGTGAATGACAAGGCCCTGGAACATTGTGATGGCTGGGGTCATGGAACATTGTTATGAAAGTTGTAATGTAGCATTGTGATGAGAAGGACAGGAAACATTGGTGTGAAATGTTTCATGGATTATTGTGATGAGAGTGGGCATGGAGCATTGTGATGACAAGAGCACGGAACACTGTGATACAATGATCATAGAGGATTTTAATGAAAAGGGCATGGAGCATTGGGATGAGAAGGGCATCGAGCATTGTGAAGACCAGTGTCATGGAGCTTTGTGATGACAAGGGCAAGAGCAATATGATGAGAGGGTTCATGGAGCATTGTGATGACAATGACATGGAGCATTGTGATGTCAAGGGTCATGGAGCTTTGTGATGACAAAAGTCACGGAGCATTTTGATGACAAGGGCGTGGTGCATTGTTATGAGAAGGGCAGGGATAATTTTGATGACAGGGTCATGCAGCAATTTGATGAAAAGTGTAAAGGAACATTTTGATGACAGGGGTTATGGAACATTGTGATGATAAAGGCATGTAGCATTGTGATGACAGGGGTCATGGAACATTGTGATTACCGGGGTGAGGGAGTATTTTGATGACTAGGGATGGAATATTGTGATATCTCTGGTGAGAGAGCATTTGGATGAAAAGTGCATGGAGCATTGTGATTTCAAGTTTTTTGGAGCATAGCAATGACAAGGTTGTGGACCGTTGTGATGAAAAGCATGTTGCACAGTGTGATGAAAAGGGTCATTGAGTATTGTTCTGACAAAGGCATGGAGCATTGTGATGACAAGGGTCACGGAGCATTGTCATGAAATGTTCATGGAGCATTGTGGTTACAAAGGTCACAGAGCCTTGTGATGACGCGGGCATGGACCACTGTGATGACAAACATTATGAAGCATTGTGATGACTGGAGTCACGGAGCATTGTGATGACATGGGTCATGGAGCATTGTGATGACAAGGGCATGGAGTATTGTGATGACAGGGTCATGGAACATTGTGATGACAAGTTTCGTAGATTATTGTGATGACAGTGGACATGGTGCATTGTGATGGCAAGGGCATGGAGCATTGTGAAGAGAAGGCCATGGAGCATTCTGATGACATGTTTCATGGATCTTTGGGATGAAAAGTGCATGGAGCAATGTGATGAGAGCGTTCATGGAGCACTGTGATGAGAATGACATGGAACATTGTGATGCCAAGGGTCATGGATCTTTGTGATGAAAAAGGTCATGGAGCATTTTGATGACAAGGGCGTTGTGCATTGTGATGAGAAGGGCAGGGAGCATAGCGATGACAGGGTCATGGAGCAATTTGATGAAAAGGGTCATGGAATATTTTGATGACAGGGGTTATGGAACATTGTGATGTCAGGGGTCATGGAACCTTTTTAATGAAAAGGGTCATGGAGCAATTTGATGACGGGTTTATGGAACATTGTTATGTCAGGGGTCATCGTACATTGTGATGATAAGTGCATGTAGCATTGTGATGACAGGAGTCATGGAATATTGTGATGACAGTGGTGAGGGAGTATTGTGACGAATAGTGATGTAACATTGTGATATCAGTGGTGAGAGAGAATTTTGATGAGAATTGCATGGAGCATGGTGATGACAAGGTTTATGGAGCATTGTGATGACCAGATTGTGGAGCACTGTGATGACAAGCGCATGGTGCATTGTGATGACATGTGTCATGGAGCATCGTGCTGACAAGCGCATGGAGCATTGTGATAACAAGGGTCATGGAGCATTGTGCTGAGAAAGGCATAGGGCATTGTGATAAAAAAGGTCAAAGAGCATTGTGATGAAAAGTTCATGGAGCATTGTGGTTTAAAAGGTCACAGAGACTGTTGATGACGAGGGCATGGACCATTGTGATGACAAATGTCATGAAGCATTGTGATGACTGGAGTCACTGAGCATTGTGATGACAGGGGTCATGGAGCATTGTGATAAAAAGGGCATGGAGCATTGTGATGACAAGGGCATGAAGCATTGGTCTAATAAATTTCATGGATTATTGCGATGACAGTTGGAATGGCGCATTGTGATGACAACGGCATGGAGCATTGTGATCACCAGGTCATGCAGTATTGTGAAGCCAGGTGCCAGGGAGCATTGTGATGACATATGTAATGGCCCATTGTGATGACAATGGCATGGAGCATTGTGATGCCAAGTGTCATGGAGGATTCTGATGACAAAGGTAATGGAGCATTGTGATGGCAATGGCTTGGAGCATTGTGATGACAAGGGTCAGGGAGCATTGTGCTGACAAGTGCATGGAGAACTGTGATGACAAGGGTCATGGAGCATTCTGATGACAAGTTTGTGGAGTATTTTGATCACAATGGCATGGGGCATTGTGATGAAAACGGCATGGGGCATTGTGATGAACAAGGCATGGAGCCTTTTCCTGACAGGGTTCAAGGAGCATTCTGACGACAAGTGTCAGGGAGCATTGTGATGACAAGTGTATTGAGAATTGTGATGACAAAGGTCTTGGAGCATTGTGATGAAAAGGGCATGGATCATTTTGATGACAAATGTCATGGAGCATTGGGCTGAAAATGTTCATGGAGTATTGTGATGACAGGGGTCATGGAGCATTGTGATGACAGAGGTCATGGAGAATTTTGATTTCATTGTGCTGACAATAGCCGGAAGCATTATGATGATTGGCATGATGCATTGTGATGAGAGGGTTCATGGAGCATTGAGATGAAAAGGGGCATGGAGCATTGTGATTACAGGGGTCTTGGAGCATTTTGATGACAAGGGCATGGAGCATTGTGTGGAGAAGGACATGGAACATTCTGATGACATGTGTCATGGAGCTTTGTGATGACAAGCGCATGGAGCATTGTGATGACAACGGCCATTGAGAATTTTGATGAAAAGTTCGTGAAGCATTGTGATGACAAATGAATGGAGCTTGCTATGACAGGGGTCATGGGGCATTGCGATGACAAGTGCATGGAGAATTGTGATGACAAGAGCATGTAACATTGTGATGAGAACTGTCATGGAGCATTGTGATGACAAGGACGTGGAGAATTGTGATGACAAGGGACATGGAGCATTGTGATGACCAGGGCATGGAGCATTGTTATGGCAAGACCGTGGAGCACTGTGATGAGAAGTCCATGGATAATTCTGGTGACGAGCAACATGGAGCACTGTAATGACAAGGGGCATGGAGCATTGTGATGATACGTCTCATGGAGCATTGTGATGACAGGGGTCATGGGTCATTGTGATGACAAGGGTCATGGAGTATTCTGATGACAAGCTTGTGCAGTATTGTGATGACAAAGCATTTAACACTGTGATGGGAAGTGTCATGGAACATAGTGATGCCCAGAACGTGGAGAATTGTGATGACAGGGAACATAGAGCATTGTGATGACCAGGACATGGAGCATTGTGATGGTAAGACCGTGGAGCACTGTGATGAGAAGACCATGGATAATTGTGATGACGAGCGTCATGGAGCGCTATAATGACAAGCAGCATGGATCATTGTGATTACAGGGGTCTTGGAGCATTGTGATGACAAGGGCATGGAGCATTGTGAAGAGAAGGCCATGGAGCATTCTGATGAATGCGTCATGGAGCACTGTGATGACAAGTGCATGGAGCATTGTGATTACAGGTGTCTTGGCGCATTGTGAGGAAAAGGGCATGGAACATTGTGATGAAAAAGGCATGGAGCCTTGTCATGACAGTGTTCAAGCAGCATACGGACGACAAGTTTCAGGGAGCATTGTGATGCCAAGTGTATTGAGCATTGTGATGACAAAGTTTATGGAGCATAGTGATGAGAAGACTATGGATAATTGTGATTATGAGCATCATGGGTTGTTGTGATGAGAAGTGTTATGGAACATTGTGATCCCAACAGTTTGGAGCATTGTGATGAAAGAGGTCATGGAGCATTTTGATTTCATTATGATGAAAATACCCTGAAGCATTATGATAATGGGCATGGTGCACTGTGATGATAGGATTCATGGAGCTTTGAGATGAAAAGGGGCATGGAGCATTTTGAAAAAAAGTGTCTTGGAGCATTGTGATGACAAGGGCATGGAGCATTGTGATGAGAAGTCCATGGAACATTCTAATGACATGCATCATGGAGCTTTGTGATGACAAGGGCATGGAGCATTGTGATTACAGGGGTCTTGTAACATTGTGATGACAAGTGTCATGGAGCCTTGTGAATGACAAGGCCATGGAACATTGTGATGTCAGGGGTCATGGAGCATTGTTATGACAGAGGTAATGGAGCATTGTGATGAGAAGGACAGGAAGCATGGGTGTGATATGTTTCATGGATTATTGTGATGAGAGTGGGCATGGAGCATTGTGATGACAAGAGCACGGAACACTGTGATACAATGATCAAAGAGTATTGTAATGACAAGGGCATGGAGCATAGTGATGAGAAGGGCATCGCGCACTGTGATGACAAGTGTCATGGAGCTTTGTGATGACAAGGGCATGGAGCAATGTGATGAGAGGGTTCATGGAGCATTGTGATGACAATGACATGGAGCATTGTGATGTCAACGGTCATGGAGCTTTGTGATGACAAAAGTCACGGAGCATTTTGATGACAAGGGCGTGGTGCATTGTGATGAGAAGGGCAGGGAGCATTTTGATGACAGTGTCATGCAGCAATTTGATGAAAATTGTAATGGAACATTTTGATGACAGGGGTTATAGAACATTGTGATGAAATGGGGATGTAGCACTGTGATGACAGGGGTCATGGAACATTATGATGATAAGGGGATGTAGCACTGTGATGACAGGGGTCATGGAACATTGTGATTACAGGGGTCTAGGAGCATTGTGATGAGAATGGTCATGGAGCCTTGTGATGACAAGGCCATGGAACATCGTGATGGCAGGGGTCATGGAGCATTGTTATGACAGGTGTAATGGAACATTGTGAGGGCAATGGCATGTAGGATTGTGATGAGAAAGCCATGGAGCATTCTGATGACGTGTCATGGAGCTTTGTGATGACAATGGCATTGAGCAATGTGATGAATGCGTTCATGGAGCATTGTGATGACAATGACATGGAGCATTGTGATGCCAAGGGTCATGGATCTTTGTGATGACAAAGGTCTTGGAGGATTTTGAAGACAAGGGCGTTGTGCATTGTGAGCACAAGGGCAGGGAGCATTGTGATGACAGGGTCATGGAGCAATTTGATGAAAATGGTCATGGAATATTTTGATGACAGGGGTTATGGAGCATTGTGATGCCAGGGTTGATGGAGCATTTTGATGAAAAGATGTTGGGAGCATTTTGATGGCAGGGGTTATGGAACATTGTGATGTCAGGGGCCATCGAACATTGTGATGATATGTGCATGTAGCATTGTGATGACAGGAGTCATGGAACATTGTGATGACAGGGGTGAGTGAGTATTGTGACTAATAGTGATGTAACATTGTGATATCAGTGGAGAGAGAGCATTTTGATGAGAAGTGCATGGAGCATTGTGATGACAAGTTTTATGGAGCATTGTGAGGACAAGATTGTGGAGCACTGTGATGACAAGCGCATGGTGCATTTTGATGACATGTGTCATGGAGCATCGTGCTGACAAGCGCATGGAGCATTGTGATGACAAGGGTCATGGAGCATTGTGCTGAGAAAGGCATATAGGATTGTGATGACAAGGGTCAAAGAGCATTGTGATGAAAAGTTCATGGAGCATTGTGGTTAAAATGGTCACAGAGACTGTTGATGACGAGGGCATGGACGATTGAGATGTTAAAGGTCATGAATCATTGTGATGAATGAAGTCACGGAGCAATGTGATGACAGGGGTCATGTAACAATGTGATAACAAGAGATTGGAGCATTGTGATGACAAGGGCATGGAGCATTGGGATAATACGTTTCTTGGATTATTGCGATGAGAGTTGGAATGGCACATTGTGATGACAAGGGCATGGAGCATTGTGATGACCAGGACATACAGTACTGTGAAGACAGGTGTCAGGGAGCATTGTGATGACATATGTAATGGCCCATTGTGATGACAATGGCATGGAGCATTGTGATGCCAAGTGTCATAGAGGATTCTGAAGACAAAGGTAATGGAGCATTGTGATGAGAAGACCATGGATAATTGTGATGATGAGCGTCATGGTGTGTTGTGATGATAAGTGTTAAGGAACATTGTGATCACAAGGGTTTGGAGCATTATGATGACAGAGGTCATGGAGATTTTTGATTTCATTGTGATGACAATAGCCTGAAGCATCATGATGATGGGCATGGTTCATTGTGATGACAGGGTTCATGGAGCATTGAGATGAAAAGGCTCATGGAACACTGTGATTACAGGGGTCTTGGAGCATTGTGATGACAAGTGCATGGAGCATTGTGAGGAGAAGGCCATGGAACATTCTGATGACATGCCTCACGGAGCTTTGTGATGACAAGGGCATGGAGCCTTGTGATTACAAGGGTCTTGGTGCATTGTGATGAAAAGGGTCATGGAGCCTTGTGATGACAAGGCCGTGGAAAATTGTGATGGCACGGGTAATGGAGCATTGTTATGACAGAGGTAATGGAGCATTGTGATGAGAAGGGCATTGAGCATTGGTGTGAAATATTTCATGGATTATTGTGATTAGATTGGGCATGGAGCATTGTGATGACAAGGGCATGGAACACTGTGATATATGGGTCATGGAGGATTGTAATGACAAGGGCATGAAGCATTGTGATGAGAAGGGCATCGAGCATTGTGATGACATGTGTCATGGAGCTTTGTGATGACAAGGGCTTGGAGCAATGTGATGAGAGTGGTCATGTAGAATTGTGATGACAATGACATGGAGCATTGTGATGCCAAGTGTCACGGAGCTTTGTGATGACAAAGGTCATGGAGCATTTTGATGACAAGTGTGTGTTGCATTGTGATGAGAAGGGCAGGGAGCATTTTGATGACAGGGTCATGCAGAAATTTGATGAAAAGTGTAATGGAACATTTTGATGACAGGGGATATAGAACATTGTGATGCCAGGTGTCATAGAGCATTGGGATGAAAAGGGTCATGGAGCATTTTGATGACAGGGGTTATGGAATATTTTGATAATAAGGGGATGTAGCATTGTGATGACAGGGGTCATGGAGGATTCTGATGAGAAAGCTAATGGAGCATTGTGATGACAATGGCTTGGAGCATTGTGATGACAAGTGTCATGGAGGATTCTGATGAGAAAGGTAATGGAGCATTGTGATGACAATGGCTTGGAGCATTGTGATGACAAGGGTCAGGGAGGATTGTGCTGACAGGTGCATTGAGAATTGTGATGAAAAGGGTCATGGAGTATTCTGATGAAAAGCTTGTGGAGTATTTTGATGACAATGGCATGGAGCATTTTGATGAAAATTGCATGAGGCATTGTGATGACAAGTGAATTGAGAATTGTGATGACAAATGTCATGGAGCTTTGTGATGAAAAGGGCATGGAGTATTGTGATGACAGGCATCATGGAGCGTTGTGATGACAAGTGTTATGGAACAGTGTGATCACAAGGGTTTGGAGCATTGTGATGACAGAGTTCATGGATCATTTTGATTTCAAGGAGCATGGAGCATTTTGATGACAAGGGCATGAAGCAATGTGATCCCAATGTTCAGGGAGGACTGTGATGACAATGGTAATGGAGTATTGTGATGACAAGCGAATAGAGCATTGCAATGACAAGGTTATGTAGCATTTTGCTGAAAAAGGCATAGAGCATTGTTATGACAGGTGTCATGGAGCACTGTGATGACAAGCGTCACGGAGCATTGTGAATAAATGGGTCATGGAGCATTGTGATGACAAGGGCATGGATCATTGTGATGACAAATGTCATGGAGCATTGGGCTGAAAATGTTCATGGAGTATTGTGATGACAGGGGTGATGGAGCATTTTGATGAGAAGGTCATAGGGCATTGGGCTGAAAATATTCATGGAGTATTGTGATGACAAGGATCATGCAGCATTTTGATGACAAGTTTCTGGAGCACTTTGATGAGAGGACAATGGAGACTTGTGATGACAAGTCTCATGGAGCATTCTGATGAAAAGGGACATGGAGCATTGTGATTACAGGTGTCTAGGACCATTGTTATTACAAGGGCATGGAGCATTGTGAGGAGAAGGCCATGGAGAATTCTGATGACATGCGTCATTGAGCTTTGTGATGACAACGTCATGGAGCTTTGTGATTTCAGGGGTCTTGGAGCATTATGATTAAAAGGGCATGGATCATTGTGATGAAAAAGGCATGGAGACGTGTCATGACAGGGTTAATGGAGCATACTGATGACAAGTGTCAGGGAGCATTGTGATGACAAGTGTATTGAGCATTGTGATGACAAAGGTCATGGAGCATTGTGATGAGAAGACCATGGATAATTGTTATGATGAGCGTCATGGGGTGTTGTGATGATAAGTGTTATGGAACATTGTGATCACAAGGGATTGGAGCATTATGACGACAGAGGTCATGGAGAATATTGATTTCATTGTGATGACAATAGCCTGAAGCATTATGATGATGGGCATGGTCCATTGTGATGGCAGGGTTCAAGGAGCTGTGAGAAGAAAACACGAATGGAGCATTTTGATTACAAGGGTCTTGGAGCATTGTGATGACAAGGGCATGGAGCATAGTGATGAAAGGGCCATGGAACATTCTGATGACATGCGTCATGGAGCTTTTTGATGACAAGGGCATGGAGCATTTTGATTAGAGGGGTCGTGGAGCATTGTGATGACAAGTGTCTTCGATCCTTCTGATGACAAGGTTGTGGAATATTGTGATGGCAGGTGTCATGGAGCATTGTTATGACAGAAGTAAAGGAGCATTGTGATGAGACGGGCATGGGGCATTGGTCTGAAATGTTTCATGGATTATTGTGATGAGAGTGGGCATAGAGCATGGGGATGATAAGGGCAGGGAACACTGTGATACATGGGTCATGGAGGATTGTAATGACAAGGGCATGGGGCATTGTGATTAGAAGGGCATCGAGCATTGTGATGACAAGTGTCATGGAGCTTCGTGATGACAAGAGCATGGAGCAATGTGATGCCAACGGTCATGGCGCTTTGTGATGACAAAGGTATTGGAGCATTTTGTTGACAAGTTCATGGTGCATTGTGATGAGAAGGGCAGGGAGTATTTTGATGACAGTGTCATGCAGCAATATGATGAAAAGTGTATTGGAACATTTTGATGACAGGGGTTATAGAATATTGTGATGTCAGGGGTCATGGAACATTGTGATGATAAAGGGATGTAGCATTGTGATGACAGGGGTCATGGGATATTGTGATTACAGGGGTGAGGGAGTATTGTGACGATTAGTGATGGAACACTGTGATATCTCTGGTGAGAGGGCATTTTGATGAGAAGTTTATGGAGCATTGTGATTACAAGGTTTATGGAGCATTGCAATGACAAGTTTCTGGACCGTTGTGATGAAAAGCGAATGGCACATTGTGATGACAAGGGTCATGGAACATTTTTCAGACAAAGGAATGGAGCATTTTGATGACAATGGTCACAGAGCATTGTGATTAAAATGGCATGGGGCATTGTGATGAAAAAGGCATGGAGCCTTTTCGTGACTGGGTTCAAGGAGCATTCTGATGACAATGGTTATGGAGCATTGTGATGAAAAGGGCATGGAGTATTGTGATGACAGGCATCATGGAGCATTGTGATGAAAAGTGTTATGGGACACTGTGATCACAAGGGTTTCGAGCATTGTGATGAGAGAAGTCATGGATCATTTTGATTTCAAGAAACATGGAGCACTGTGATGACAAGAGCATGAAGCAATGTGATCCGAAGGTTCATGGAGGATTGTGATGACTATGGAAATGGTGTATTGTGATGACAAGCGCATAGAGCAGTGTAATGACAAGGTAATGTAGCATTTTGCTTACAAAGGCATGGAGCATTGTGATGACAGGTGTCATGGAGAACTGTGATGACAAGAGTCATGGAGCATTGTGAATAAAGGGGTCATGGAGCATTGGGATGACAAGGGCATGGATCATTGTGATGACAAGTGTCATGTAGCATTGGGATGAAAATGTTCATGGAGTATTGTGATGACAGGGGCAATGGAGCATTGTGATGACACAGGTCAAGGAGAATTCTGATTTCATTGTGCTGACAATAGCCGGAAGCATTATGATGTTGGGCATGATGCATTGTGCTGACAGGGTTCATGGAGCATTGAGATGAAATGGGGCATGGAGCATTGTGATTACAGAGGTCTTGGAGCACTGTGATGACAAGGGCATGGAACATTTTGATGAGAAGGCCATGGAACTTTCTGATGGCATGTGTCATGGAGCTTTGTGATGACAAGGGCATGGAGAATTGTGATTACAGGGGTCTTGGAGCATTGTGATGACAAGGGTCATGGATCTTTGTGATGACAAAGGTCATGTAGCATTTTGATGGCAAGGGCGCTGTGCATTTTGATGAGAAGAGCAGGGATCATTGTGATGACAGGGTCATGGAGCAATTTCATGAAAAATGTCATGGAACATTTTGATGACAGTTGTTATGGAACATTGTGATGTCAGGGGTCATGGATCATTTTGATGAAAAGGGTCATGGAGCATTTTGATGACAGGTGTTATGGAACATTGTGATGTCAGGGGTCATCGAACATGGTGATGATAAGTGCATGTAGCATTGTGATGACAGGAGTCATGCAACATTGGGATGAGAGGGGTGAGGGAGTATTGTGACAAATAGTGATGTAGAATTGTGATACCAGTGGTGAGAGAGCATTTTGATGAGAAGTGCATGGAGCATTGTGATCACAAGGGCATGGAACTTTGGTCTAATATGTTTCATGAATTATTGCGATGAGAGTTGGAATGGCACATTGTGATGACAAGGGCATGGAGCATTGTGATGACCAGGTCATGCAGTATTGTGAAGACAGGTGTCAGGGAGCATTGTGATGACATATGTAATGGCCCATTGTGATGACAATTGCATGGAACATTGTGATGCCAAGTGTCATGGAGGATTCTGATGACAAAGTAATGGAGCATTGTGATGAAAATGGCTTGGAGCATTGTGATGATAAGTGTCAGGGAGCATTGTGCTGACAAGTGCATGGAGATTTGTGATGACAAGGGTCATCTAACATTCTGATGACAAACTTGTGGACAATTTTGATGACAATGGCAAGGAGCATTGTGATGTAAACCGCATGGGGAATTGTGATGAAAAGGCATGGAGCCTTTTCGTGACAGGGTTCAAGGAGCATTCTGAGGAAAAGTGTCAGGGAGCATTGTGCTGACAAGTGTATTGAGCACTGTGATGACAAGCGTCATGGAGCATTGTGAATACAGGGGTTATGGAGCATTGGGAGGACAAGGGCATGGATCATTGTGATGACAAGTGTCATGGAGCATTGTGATGACTAAGGAATGGAGCATTCTGATGACAAGAGTCTCGGATCATTGTGTTGTCAGGTGTCATCGCGTGTTGTGATGACAGTGGTCATGGAGAATTGTGATGATATTGGTCATGGAGCATTGCGATGACAATGGAATGGAGCATGGTGATGACAAAGTCCTGGAGCATTGTGATGAGAAGACCATGGAGACTTTTGATGAGAAGTCTCATGGAGCATTCTTTTGAAAAGGGGCATGGAGCATTGTGATGACAAGGGCATGAATCATGGTGATGAGAAGGCCATGGAGCATTCTGATGACATGCGTCCTGGAGCTTTGTGATGACAAGGGCATGGAGCATTGTGATTACAGGGATCTTGGAGCATTGTAATGAAAAGGGCATGGATTATTGTGAAGAAATAGGCATGGAGCCTTGTCATAACATGGTTCAAGGAGCATACTGACGACAACTGTCCGGGAGCATTGTGATGACAAGTGTTTTGAGCATTGTGATGACAAAGATCATGGAACATTGTGATGAGAAGACCATGGATAATTGTGATGACGAGCGTCATGGGGCATTGTGATGACAAGTGTCATGGAGCCTTGTGATGACAAGGCCATGTATCATTGTGATGGCAGTGGTCATGGAGCATTGTTATGAGAGGGGTAATGGAGCATTTTGATGAGAAGGGCATGGAGCATTGGTCTGAAATATTTCATGGATTATTGTGAAGAGAGTGGCATGGTGCATTGTGATGACAAGGGCATGGAACACTGTGATACATGGGTAATGGGTCACGGAGCTTTGTGATGAAAAATCATAGAGCATTGTGATGACAAATATAATGGAGCATTGTGATGACAGGGACATGGAGCATTGTTATGACCGGGGCATGGAACATTGGTCTGACAAGTTTCACAGATTATTGTGATGAGAGTGGACATAGTGCATGGTGATGACAATGCCATGGATCATTTTGAAGAGAAGCTCATGGAGTATTGTGAAGACAGGTGTCAGGGAGCATTGTGATGACATATGTCATGGTCCATTGCGAAGACAATGGCAGGGAGTATTGTGATGCCAAATGTAATGGAGGATTGTGATGACAAATAAAATGGAGCATTGTGATGACTAGGGCTTACAGCATTATGATGACAAGGGACATTGAGAATTTTCATGACAAGGTCGTGAAGCATTGTGATGACAAGATCCTGGAGCATTGTGATGAGAAAACCATGGAGCTTTGTGATGACAATTCTCATGGAGCATACTGATGAAAAAGGGCATGCAGCATTGTCATGAGATGGCCATGCAGCATTCTGATGACATGGGTCATGGAGCTTTGTGATGAAAAGGGCTTGGAGCATTGTGATTACAGGGGTCTTGGCGCATTGTGACGAAAAGGGCACGGATCATTGTGATGAAAAAGGCATGGAGCCTTGTCATGACAGGGTTAATGAAGCATACTGAAGACAAGTGTCAGGGAGCATTGTGATGACAAGTGTATTGAGCATTGCGATGACAGAGGTCATGGATCATTTTGATTTCAAGGAGCATGGCGCATTGTGATGACAAGGTCATGAAGCAATGTGATCCCAAGGTTCATGGAGGATTGTGATGACAATGGTAATGGAGTATTGTGTTGACAAGCGCATAGAGCATTGTAATGACAAGGTCATGTAGCATTTTGCTGACAAAGGCGTGGAGCATTGTAATGACAGGTGTCATGGAGCACTGTGATGACAAGCGTCACAGAGCATTGTGAATACAGGGGTCATGGAGCATTGGGAGGAAAAGAGCATGGATCATTGTGATGACAGGTGTCATGGAGCATTGTGATGACAGAGGTCATGGAGAATTTTGATTTCATTGTGCTGACAATAGCCGGAAGCATTATGATGATGGGCATGGTGCATTGAGATGACAGGGTTCATGGAGTGTTGAGATTAAAAGGGGCATGAAGCATTGTGATTACAGGGGTCTGGGAGCATTGTGATGACAAGGGCATGGAGCATTTTGATGAGAAGGCCATGGAACATTCTGATGACATGTGTCATGGAGCTTTGTGATGACAAGGGCATGGAGCATTGTGATTACAGGTGTTTTGGAGCATTGTGATGACAAGGGTCATGGTGCCTTGTGATTGCAAGGCAGTGGAACATTGTGATGGCAGGTGTCATGGAGCATTGTTAAGACAGGGGTAATGGAGCATTGTGATGAGAAGGGCATGGAACATTGTGATTACAAGGTTTATGGAGCATTGACATGAGAAATTTGTGGACCGTTGGGATGAAAAGTGCGTGGCACGTTGTGATGATAAGGGTCATGGAGCATTTTTCTGACAAAGGCATGGAGCATTGTGATGACAAGGGTCACGGAGCATTGTGATGAAAAGTTCATGGAGCATTGTGGTTACAAAGGTAACAGAGCCCTGTGATGACGCGGGCATCGACCATTGTGATGACAAATGTTATGAAGAATTGTGATGACTGGAGTCAAAGTGCATTGTGATGATAGGGGTCATAGAGCATAGTGATGACAAGGGCATGGAGCATTGGGCTGAGAAAGACATATAGCATTGTGATGACAAGGGGCAAAGAGCATTGTGATGAAATGTTCATGGAGCAATGTGGTTAAAAATGTTACAAAGACTGTTGATGATGAGGGCATGGACCATTGTGATGACAAACGCCATGGATCATTGTGATGACTGGAGTCACGGAGCATTGTGATGACAGGGGTCATGGAGCATTGTGATAATATGGGCATGGAGCATTGTGATGACAAGGGAATGGAACATTGGTCTAATAAGTTTCATGGATTATTGTGATGACAGTTGGAATGGTGCATTGTGATGACAAGGGCATGGAGAATTATGATGACCAGGTCATGCAGTACTGTGAAGATAGGTGTCAGGGAGCATTGTGAGACATATGTAATGGCCCATTGTGATGACAATGGCATGGAGCATTGTGATGAAAACGGCATGGGGCATTGTAATGAAAAAGGCATGGAGCCTTTTCCTGACAGGGTTCAAGGAGCATTCTGATGACAAGTATCAGTGAGCATTGTGATGACAAGTGTATTAAGAATTGTGCTGACAAAGGTCATGGAGCATTGTGATGAAAAGGGCATGGAGTATTGTGATGACAGGCATCATGGAGCATTGTTATGACAAGTGTTATGGAACACTGTGATCCCATGTGTTTGGAACATTGTGATGACAGAGCTCATGGATCATTTTCATTTCAAGGAGCATGGAGCATTTTGATGACAAGGGCATGAAGCAATGTGATCCCAAGGTTCATGGAGGATTTTGATGACAATGGAAATGGAGTATTGTGATGACAAGCGCATAGAGCATTGTAAAGACAAGGACATGTAGCATTTTGCTGACAAAGGCATGGAACATTGTGATGACAAGTGTCATGGAGCACTGTGATGACAAGCGTCACGGAGCATTGTGAATACAGGGGTCATGGAGCATTGGGATGACAAGGGCATGGATCATTGTGATGACAAGGGTCATGGAGCACTGGGCTGAAAATATTCATGGAGTGTTGTGATGACAGGGGTCATGGAGCATTGTGATGACTAGGGAATGGAGCACTGTGATGACAAAAGTCCCAGATCATTGTGTTTTCAGGTGTCATGGAGTGTTGTGATGAGAGTGGTCATGGAGCATTGTGAAGATATTGGCCATGGAGCATTGTGATGAGTAGGTCGTGGAGCATTGGGCTGAAAATGTTCATGGATTACTGTGATGACAGGGGTCATGGAGCATTGTGATGACAAGGGAATGGAGCATGGTGATGACAAGGTCCTGGAGCACTGTGATGAGAAGACCATGGAGACTTGTGATGATAAGTCTCATGGAGCATTCTGATGAAAAAGGTCATGGAGCATTTTGATAACAGGGCTTATGGAACATTGTGATGTCACGGGTCATGGAACATTGTGTTGATAAGGGGATGTAGCATTGTGATGACAGGGGTCATGGAACACTGTGATTACAGGGGTGAGGGAGGATTGTGATAACTAGTGATGGAACATTGTGATATCTCAGGTGAGAGAGCATTTGGATGAGAAGTGCATGGAGCATTGTGATTACAATGTTTATGGTGCATAGGGATGACAAGGTTGTGGATCATTGTGATGAAAAGCGCGTGGCACATTGTGATGACAAGGGTCATGGAGCATTGTTCTGACAAAGGCATGGAGCATTGTGATGACAAGGGTCACGGAGCATTGTGATGAAAAGTTCATGGAGCATTGTGCTTACAAAGGACATAGAGACTTGTGATGACGCGGGCATGGACCGTTGTGATGACAAACGTTATGAAGCATTGTGATGACTGGAGTCACGGAGCATTGTGATGACAGGGGAATGGAGCATTGGTCTGACAAGTTTCATAGATTATTGTGATGAGAGTGGACATGGTGCATTGTGATGACAAGGTTATGGGGCATTGTGATGAGAAGGTCATGGAGTATTTTGAAGACAGGTGTCAGGGAGCATTGTGATGACATATGTCATGGTCCATTGCGATGACAATGGCAGGGAGCATTGTGATGCCAAATGTAATGGAGGATTGTGATGGCAAATATAATGGAGCATTGTGATGACTACGGCTTGGATCATTATGATGACAAAACCATGGAGCCATGTGATGACAAGTCTCAAGGAGCATACTGATGAAAAAGGGTATGGAGCATTGTGATTACAGGGGCCTTGGAACTTTGTGATGACAAGGGCATGGAGCATTGTGAGGAGAAGACCAAGGAGCATTCTGATGGCATGCGTCATTGAGCTTTGTGATGACAAGGGCATGGAGCATCGTGATTACATGGGTCTTGGAGCAATGTGATGAAAAGTGCATGGATCATTGTGATGAAAAAGGCATAGAACCTTGTCATGAGATGGTAAAAGAGCATACAGACAACAAGTGTCAGGGAGCATTTTGATAACAAGTGTATTGAGCATTGTGATGACAAAAGTCATGGAGCATTTTGATGAGAAGACCATTGATAATTGTGATGAGCAGTGTCATGGGGCATTGTGATGACAAGTGATATGGAATATTGTGATCACAAGGGTTTGGAGCATTGTTATGACAGGGGTCATGGAGCATTTTGATTTCTTTGTGATGACAATAGCATGAAGCATTATGATGATGGGCATGGTGCATTGTGATGACAGGTTTCATGGATCATTGAGATGAAATGGGGCATAGAGCATTGTGATTACAGGGTTCTTGGAGCATTGTGATGAGATGGGTCATGGAGCTTTGTGATGACAAGGCCATGGAATATCGTGATGGCAGTGGTCATGGAGCATTGTTATGACTGTGGTAATGGAGCATTGTGATGGCAAGGGCATGGAGCATTGGGATGAGAAGGTCATGGAGCATTCTGATGCCATATGTCATGGAGTTTTGTGAAGACAAGGGCATGGAGCAATGTGATGAGAGCCTTAATGGAGCATTGTGATTACAATGACATGGAGCATTATGATGCCAAGTGTCATGGATCTTTGTGATGACAAAAGTCATGTAGCGTTTTGATGGCAAGGGCGTTGTGCACTGTGATGAGAAGGGCAGGGAGCATTCTGATGAGAGGGTCATGGAGCAATTTGATGAAAAGTGTCATGGAACATTTTGATGGCAGGTGTTATGGAACATTGTGATGTCAGGGGTCATCGAACATTGTGATGATAAGTGCATGTAGAATTGTGATGAAAGGAGTCATGGAATATTGTGATGACAGGGGTGAGGGAGTATTGTGACAAATAGTGATGTAGCATTGTGATATCATTGGTGAGATAGCATTTTGATGAGAAGTGCATGGAGAATTGTGATGACAAATTTTAAGTAGCATTGTGTTGACAAAATTGTGGAAAACTGTGATGACAAGTGTATGGTGCATTGTGATGACATGTGTCATGGAGCATTGTGCTGACAAGCGCATGTAGCATTGTGATGACAAGGGTCAAAGAGCATTGTGATGAAAAGTTCATGGAGCATTGTGGTTAAAAGGTCACAGAGACTGTTGATGATGAGGGCTTGGACAATTGTGATGACAAAAGTCATGAAGCATTGTGATGACTGGAGTCACGGAGCATTGTGATGACAGGGGTCATGGAGCATTGTGATAACAAGGGCATGGAGCATTGTGTTGACAAGGGCATGGATCATTGGTCTAATAAGTTTCATGGATTATTGCGATGACAGTTGGAATGGCGTATTGTGATGACAAGGGCATGGAGCATTGTGATGACCAGGTCATGCAGTATTGTGAAGACAGGTGTCAGGGAGCATTGTGATGACATATGTAAAGGCCCATTGTGATGACAATGGCATGGAGCATCTGATGCCAAGTGTCATGGAGGATTCTGATGACAAAGTAATGGAGCATTGTGATGACAATGGTTTGGAGCACTGTGATTTCAAGGGTCAGGGAGCATTGTGCTGATAAGTGCATGGAGAATTGTTATGACAAGGGTCATGGAGCATTCTGATGACAAGCATGTGGAGTATTTTGATGACAATTACATGGAGCATTGTGATGAAAACGGCATGGGGCATTGTGATGAAAATGTCATGGAGTATTTTCGTGACAGGGTTCAAGGAGCATTCTGACGACAAGTGTCAGGGAGCATTGTGATGACAAGTGTATTGAGAATTGTGATGACAAAGGTCATGGAGCATTGTGATGAAAAGGGCATGGAGTATTGTGATGACAGGCATCATGGAGCATTGTGATGACAAGTGTTTTGGAACACTGTGATCACAAGGGTTTGGAGCATTGTGATGACAGTGCTCATGGATCATTTTGATTTCAAGGAGCATGGAGAATTGTGATGACAAGGGCATGAAGCAATGTGATCCCAAGGTTCATGGAGGATTGTGATGACAATGGAAATGGAGTATTGTGATGACAAGCACATAGAGCATTGTAATGACAAGGTCATGTAGCATTTTGCTGACAAAGGCATGGAGAATTGTGATGACATGTGTCATGGAGCATTGTGATGACAATGGAATGGAGCATGGTGATGTCAAAGTCGTGGAGCATTCTGATGAGAAGACCATGGAGACTTCTGATGAGACGTCTCATGGAGCATTCTGATGAAAAGGGGCATGGAGCATTGTGATTACAGGGGTCTTGGAGCATTGTGATGACTAGGCCATGAAGCATTGTGATGAGAAGGCCATGGAGCATTCTGATGACATGTGTCATGGAGTTTTGTGATGACAAGGGCATGGAGCATTTGTGATTACAGGGATCTTGGAGCATTGTGATGAAAAGTGCATGGATCATTGTTATGAAAAAGGCATGGAGCCTTGTCATGACAGGGTTCAAGGAGCATACTGACGACAAGTGTCAGGGAGCATTGTGATGACAAGTGTATTGAGCATTGTGATGACAAAGATCATGGAGCATTGTGATGAGAAGACCATGGATAATTGTGGTGATGAGCATCATGGGGGGTTGTGATGATAAGTGTTATGGAACATTGTGATCACAAGGGTTTGGAGCATTATGATGACAGAGGTCATGGAGAATATTGATTTCTTTGTGATGACAATAGCCTGAAGCATTATGATGATGGGCATGGTGCATTGTGATGACAGAGGTCCTGCAGCATTGAGATGAAAAGGGGCATGGAGCATTGTGATTACAAGTGTCTTGGAGCACTGTGATGACAAGGGCATGGAGCACTGTGATGAGAAGTCCATGGAACATTCTGATGACATGCGTCATGGAGCTTTGTGATGACAAGGGCATGGATCATTGTGCTTTCAGGGGTCTGGAACACTGTGGTTACAAGTGTCATGGAACCTTGTGATGACTAGGCCGTGGAACATTGTGATGACAAGGGTCATGGTGCATTGTTATGACAGGTGTAATGGAGCATTTTGATGAGAAGGGCATGGAACATTGGTCTGAAATGTTTCATGGATTATTGTGATGAGAGTGGGCATGGAGCATTGTTATGACAAGGGCACGGAACACTGTGATACATGGGTCATGCAGGATTGTAATGACAATGGCATGGAGCATTGTGAAGAGAAGGGCATCGAGCATTGTGATGACAAGTGTCATGGAGCTTTGTGATGACAAGGGCATGGAGCAATGTGATGAGAGTGTTCATGGAGCATTGTGATGACAATGACATTGAACATTGTGATGCCAAGGGTCATGGATCTTTGTGATGACAAAGACATGGAGCATTTTTTTTTAAATGTTGGGTGTAGGAGTTTTTATTATTTAATTTATTTATTTTTGCTGTGTTGGGACTTTGTTTCTTTTTTTTTTCCTCCTGAAAAAATTTTTTTTTGCTTTATAACAAATTTAATCAGTTATACATATACCTATATTCCAATATCCCCTCCCTTTTGCGTCTCCCTCCCACCCTCCCTATCCCACCCCTCCTGGCGGTCCCAAAGCATCGAGCTGATCTCCCTGTTCTATGCGGCTGCTTCCCACTAGCTATCTACCTTACGTTTCGTAGTGTATATATGTCCATGCCGCTGTTTCACTTTGTCACAGCTTACCCTTCCCCCTCCCCATATCCTCAAGTCCATTCTCTAGTAGGTCTGTGTCTTTATTCCTGTCTTACCCCTATGTTCTTCATGACATTTTTTTCTTAATTTCCATATATATGTGTCAGCATACAGTATTTGTCTTTCTCTTTCTGACTTTCTTCACTCTGTATGACAGACTCTAGGTCCATCCACCTCATTCAAATAGCTCAATTTCATTTCTTTTTATGGCTGAGTAATATTCCATTGTATATATGTGCCACATCTTCTTTATCCATTCATCTGATGATGGTCACTTAGGTTGTTTCCATCTCCGGGCTATTGTAAATAGGGCTGCTATGAACATTTTGGTACATGTCTCTTTTTCAATTATGGTTTTGTCAGGGTATATGCCCAGTAGTGGGATTGCTGGGTCATATGGTAGTTCTATTTGTAGTTTTTTAAGGAACCTCCATCCCGTTCTCCATAGTGGCTGTACCAATTCACATTCCCACCAGCAGTGCCAAAGTGTTCTTTTTTTTCCACACCCTCTCCAGCATTTATTGTTTCTAGATTTTTTGATGATGGCCATTCTGACTGGTGTGAGATGATATCTCATTGTAGTTTTGATTTGCATTTCTCTAATGAGCAAAGATGTTGAGCATCCTTTCATGTGTTTGTTGGCAGTCTGTATATCTTCTGTGGAGAAATGTCTATTTAGGTCTTCTGCCCATTTTTGGATTGGGTTGTTTGTTTTTTTGTTATTGAGCTGCATGAGCTGCTTATAAATTTTGGAGATTAATCCTTTGTCAGTTGCTTCATTTGCAAATATTTTCTCCCATTCTGAGGGTTGTCTTTTGGTCTTGTTTATGGTTTCCTTTGCTGTGCAAAAGCTTTTAAGTTTCATTAGGTCCCATGTGTTTATTTTTGTCTTTATTTCCATTTCTCTAGGTGGGTCAAAAAGGATCTTGCTGTGATTTATGTCATAGAGTGTTCTGCCTATGTTTTCCTCTAAGAGTTTGATAGTGTCTGGCCTTATATTTAGGTCTTTAATCCATTTTGAGCTTATTTTTGTGTATGGTGTTAGGGAATGATCTAATCTCATACTTTTACATGTCCCTATCCAGTTTTCCCAGCACCACTTATTGAAGAGACTGTCCTTTCTCCACTGTACATTCCTGCCTCCTTTGTCAAAGATAAGGTGACCATATGTCCGTGGGTTTATCTCTGGGCTTTCTATCCTGTTCCACTGATCTATATTTCTGTTTTTGTGCCAGTACCATACTGTCTTGATTACTGTAGCTTTGTAGTATAGTCTGAAGTCAGGGAGCCTGATTCCTCCAGCTCCATTTTTCGTTCTCAAGATTGCTTTGGCTATTCGGGGTCTTTTGTGTTTCCATACAAATTGTGAAATTTTTTGCTCTAGTTCTGTGAAAAATGTCAGTGGTAGTTTGATAGGGATTGCATTGAACCTGTAGATTGCTTTGGGTAGTAGAGTCATTTTCACAATGTTGATTCTTCCAATCCAAGAACATGGTATATCTCTCCATCTATTTGTATCATCTTTAATTTCTTTCATCAGTGTCTTATAATTTTCTGCATACAGGTCTTTTGTCTCCTTAGGTAGGTTTATTCCTAGATATTTTATTCTTTTTGTTGCAATGGTAAATGGGAGTGTTTTCTTAATTTCACTTTCAGATTTTTCATCATTAGTATATAGGAATGCCAGAGATTTCTTTGCATTAATTTTGTATCCTGCAACTTTACCAAATTCATTGATTAGCTCTAGTAGTTTTCTGGTAGCATCTTTAGGATTCTATATGTATAGTATCATGTCATCTGCAAACAGTGACAGCTTTACTTCTTCTTTTCCGATTTGGATTCCTTTTATTTCCTTTTCTTCTCTGATTGCTGTGGCTAAAACTTCCAAAACTAGGTTGAATAAGAGTGGTGAGAGTGGGCAACCTTGTCTTGTTCCTGATCTTAGTAGAAATGGTTTCAGTTTTTCACCATTGAGGACGATGCTGGCTGTGGGTTTGTCATATATGGCCTTTATTATGTTGAGGAAAGTTCCCTCTATGCCTACTTTCTGCAGGGTTTTTATCATAAATGGGTGTTGAATTTTGTCGAAAGCTTTCTCTGCATCTATTGAGATGATCATATGGTTTTTCTCCTTCAATTTGGTAATATGGTGTATCACGTTGATTGATTTGCGTATATTGAAGAATCCTTGCATTCCTGGAATAAACCCGACTTGATCATGGTGTATGATCCTTTTAATGTGCTGTTGGATTCTGTTTGCTAGTATTTTGTTGAGGATTTTTGCATCTATGTTCATCAGTGATATTGGCCTATAGTTTTCTTTCTTTGTGACATCCTTGTCTGGTTTTGGTATCAGGGTGATGGTGGTCTCATAGAATGAGTTTGGGAGTGTTCCTCCCTCTGCTATATTTTGGAAGAGTTTGAGAAGGATAGGTGTTAGCTCTTCTCTAAATGCTTGATAGAATTCACCTGTGAAGCCATCTGGCCCTGGGCTTTTGTTTGTTGGAAGATTTTTTATCACAGTTTCAATTTCAGTGCTTGTAATTGGTCTGTTCATATTTTCTATTTCTTCCTAATTCAGTCTTGGCAGGCTGTGCATTTCTAAGAATTTGTCCATTTCTTCCAGGTTGTCCATTTTATTGGCATAGAGTTGCTTGTAGTAATCTCTCATGATCTTTTGTATTTCTGCAGTGTCAGTTGTTACTTCTCCTTTTTCATTTCTAATTCTATTGATTTGTGTCTTCTCCTTTTTTTTCTTGATGAGTCTGGCTAATGGTTTATCAATTTTGTTTATCTTCTCAAAGAACCAGCTTTTAGTTTTATTGATCCTTGCTATCGTTTCCTTCATTTCTTTTTCATTTATTTCTGATCTGATTTTTATGATTACTTTCCTTCTGCTAACTTTGGGATGTTTTTGTTCTTCTTTCTCTAATTGCTTTAGGTGCAAAGTTAGGTTGTTTATTCGAGATGTTTCCTGTTTCTTAAGGTGGGATTGTATTGCTATAAACTTCCCCCTTAGAACTGCTTTTGTTGCGTCCCATAGGTTTTGGGTCGTCGTGTCTCCATTGTCATTTGTTTCTAGGTATTTTTTTAATTTCCTCTTTGATTTCTTCAGTGATCACTTTGTTATTAAGTAGTGTATTGTTTAGCCTCCATGTGTTTGTATTTTTTACAGCTCTTTTCCTTTAATTGATATCTAGTCTCATAGCATTGTGGTCAGAAAAGATACTTGATACAATTTCAATTTTCTTAAATTTACCAAGGCTTGATTTGTGACCCAAGATATGATCTATCCTGGAGAATGTTCCATGAGCACTTGAGAAAAATGTGTATTCTGTTGTTTTTGGATGGGATGTCCTATAAGTATCAATTAAGTCCATCTTGTTTAATGTATCATTTAAAGCTTGTGTTTCCTTATTTATTTTCATTTTGGATGATCTGTCCATTGGTGAAAGTGGGGTGTTAAAGTCCCCTACTATGATTGTGTTACTGTCGATTTCTCCTTTTTTGGCTGTTAGTATTTTCCTTATGTATTGAGGTGCTCCTATGTTGGGTGCATAAATATTTACATTTGTTATATCTTCTTCTTGAATCGATCCCTTGATCATTATGTAGTGTCCTTCTCTGTCTCTTCCAGTAGTCTTTATTTTAAAGTCTATTTTGTCTGATATGAGAATTGCTACTCCAGCTTTCTTTTGGTTTCCATTTGCATGGGATATCTTTTTCCATCCCCTTACTTTCAGTCTGTATGTGTCTCTAGGTCTGAAGTGGGTCTCTTGTAGACAGCATATATATGGGTCTTGTTTTGTATCCATTCAGCCAATCTGTGTCTTTTGGTGGGAGCATTTAGTCCATTTACATTTAAGGTAATTATTGTTATGTATGTTCCTATTCCCATTTTCTTAATTGTTTTGGGTTCGTTATTGTAGGTCTTTTCCTTCTGTTGTGTTTCTTGCCTAGAGAAGTTCCTTTAGCATTTGTTGTAAAGCTGGTTTGGTGGTGCTGAACGCTTTCAGCTTTTGCTTGTCTGTAAACGTTTTAATTTCTCCATCAAATCTGAATGAGATCCTTGCTGGGTAGAGTCATCTTGGTTGCAGGTTTTTCTCTTTCATCACTTTTATTATGTCCTGCCACTCCCTTCTGGCTTGTAGAGTTTCTGCTGAGAGATCAGCTGTTATCCTGATGGGGATTCCCTTGTGTGTTATTTGTTGTTTTTGCCTTGCTGCTTTTAATATGATTTCTTTGTGTTTAATTTTTGACAGTTTGATTAATATGTGTCTTGGCGTATTTCTCCTTGGATTTATTCTGTATGGGACTCTCTGTGCCTCCTGGACTTGATTAACTATTTCCTTTCCCATATTAGGGAAGTTTTCAACTATAATCTCTTCAAATATTTTCTCAGTCCCTTTCTTTTTCTCTTCTTCTTCTGGAACCCCTATAATTCGAATGTTGGTGCGTTTAATGTTGTCCCAGAGGTCTCTGAGACTGTCCTCTGTTCTTTTCATTCTTTTTTCTTTATTTTGCTCTGCAGCAGTTATTTCCACTATTTTATCTTCCACCTCACTTATCCGTTCTTCTGCCTCAGTTATTCTGCTATTGATCCCATCTAGAATACTTTTTATTTCATTTATTGTGTTTTTAATCGATGCTTGATTCATCTTTAGTTCTTCTAGGTCCTTGTTAACTGTTTCTTGCATTTTGTCTATTCTATTTCCAAGATTTTGGATCTGGGAAATAGAATCTTGGATCATCTTTACCATCATTATTCTGAATTCTTTTTCAGGTAGACTGCCTATTACCTCTTCATTTGTTAGGTATGGTGGGTTTTTATCTTGCTCCTTCTCCTGCTGTGTGTTTTTCTGTCTTCTCAGTTTGCTTATGTTACTGTGTTTGGGATCTCCTTTTTTCAGGCTGCAGGTTCGTAGTTTCCGTTGTTTTTGTTGTCTGTCCCCAGTGGCTAAGGTTGGTTTAGTGGGTTGTGTAGGCTTCCTGGTGGAGGGGACTAGTGCCTGTGTTCTGGTGGGTGAGGCTGGATCTTGTCTTTCTGGTGGGCAGGTCCACGTCTGGTGGTGTGTTTTGGGGTGTCTGCGGACTTTTTATGATTTTAGGCAGCCTCTCTGCTAATGGGTGGCGTTGTGTTCCTGTCTTGCTAGTTGTTTGGCATAGGGTGTCCAGCACTGTAGCTTGCTGGTCGTTGAGTGAAGCTGGGTGCTGGTGTTGAAATAGAGATCTCTGGAAGATTTTCGCCGTTTGATATTATGTGGAGCTGGGAGGTCTCTTGTGGACCAGTGTCCTGAAGTTGGCTCTCCCACCTCAGAGGCACAGCACTGACTCCTGGCTCCTCAATTTGGGATGATTTGTTGTCCATTCATATATTCCACAGATGCAGGGTACATCAAGTTGATTGTGGAGCTTTAATCTGCTGCTTCTGAGGCTGCTGGGAGAGGTTTCCCTTTCTCTTTGTTCTCACAGCTCCTGGGTCTCAGCTTTGGATTTGGCCCCGCCTCTGCATGTAGGTCGCCAGAGGGCGTCTGTTCTTCACTTAGACAGGACAGGGTTAAAGGAGCAGCCTCTTCGGGGACTCTGGCTCACTCAGGCCGGGCGGGAGGGAGGGGCACGGAGTGCGGTGCGGGCCTGCAGTGGCAGAGGTCGGCGTGATGTTGCACCAGCCCGAGGCGCACCGTGCGTTCTCCCCGAGAAGCCGCCCCTGGATCCCGGGACCCTGGCAGTGGCGGGCTGCACAGGCTCCAGGAAGGGCGGTGTGGAAAGTGACCCATGCTCCCACACAGGCATCTTGCCGGTGGCAGCAGCAGCCCCAGCGTCCCACGCCCGTCACCGGGCTCCGCGCCTTCAGTCGCGTCTCGCGCCCGTCTGTGGAGCCCCTTTAAGCAGCACTCTTAATCCCCTCTCCTCGCGCACCAGGAAACCAAGAGGGGAGAAAAAGTCTCTTGCCTCTTCGGCAGCTCCAGAGTTTTCCCGTACTCCCTGCCGGCTAGCTGTGGCTCATTAGCCCCCTTCCGGCTGAGTTCTCGCCGCCAGCCCCAGTCCTCTCCCTGCGCTCTGACCGAAGCCCGAGCCTCAGCTTCCAGCGACGCCGGGGCGAGTGGACAAGTCTCTCAGGCTGGTGAGTGCCGCTCGGCACCGATACTCTGTGCGCGAATCTCTCCGCTTTGCCCTACCAAGGAATGTGGGGAGTTTCTTGCCTTTTGGGAGGTCCGGGGTCCTCTGCCAGCATCCAGCAGGTGTTCTGTAGAAGTTGCTCCACGTGCAGCTGTATTTCTGGTGTATCCGTGGGGAGCACGGTGACCTCCGCGTCTTACTATTCCGCCATCTTACCCGGAAGTCTCTCGACATGGAGCATTTTGATGGCAAGGGCGTTGTGCATTGTGATGAGAAAGGCAGGGAGCATTCTGAAAACAGAGTCATGGAGCAATTTGATGAAAAGTGTCATGGAACATTTTGATGACAGGTGTTATGGAACATTGTGATGTCAGGGGTCATCGAACATTGTGATGATAAGTGCATGTAGCATTCTGATGACAGGAGTCATGGAACATTGTGATGACAGGGGTGAGGGACTATTGTGACAAATAGTGATGTAGCATTGTGATATCAGTGGTGAGAGAGCATTTTGATGAGAAGTGCATGGAGCATTGTGATTACAAGGTTTATGGAGCATGGCAATGACAAGTATGTGGACCGTTGTGATGAAATGCACATGGCACATTTTGAAGACAATGGTCATGGAGCATTGTTCTCACAAAGAAATGGAGCATTGTGATGACAAGGGTCACAGAGAATTGTGATGAAATGTTCATGGAGCATTGTGGTTACAAAGGTCACAGAGCCTTGTGATGACACGGGCATGGACCATTGTGATGACAAACGTTATGAAGCATTGTGATGACTGGAGTCATGGAGCATTGTGATGAAAGGGGTCATGGAGCATTGTGATGACATGTGTCATGGAGCATTGTGCTGACAAGTGCATGGATCATTGTGATGTCAAGAGTCATGGAGCATTGTGCTGAGAAAGGCATAGAGCATTGTGATGACAAGGGTCAAAGAGCATTGTGATGAAAAGTTCATGGAGCATTGTGGTTAAAAAGGTCACAGAGACTGTTGATGATGAGGGCATGGACCATTGTTGTGACAAAGGTCATGAAGCATTGTGATGACTGGAGTCATGGAGCATTGTGAAGACAGGGGTCATGGAGCATTGTGATAACAAGGGCATGGAGCATTGTGATGACAAGGGCATGGAGCATTGATCTAATAAGTTTCATGGATTATTGTGATGACACTTGGAATGGTGCATTGTGATGAAAAGGGCATGGAGCATTGTGATGACCAGGTCATGCAGTATTGTGAAGAGAGGTGTCAGGGAGCATTGTGATGACATATGTAATGGCCCATTGTGATGACAATGGCATGGAGCATTGTGATGACAAGGGCATGGAACATTGTGTTTATATGGGTCTTGGAGCATTGTGATGAAAATGGCATGGATCATTGTGATGAAAATGGCATGGAGCATTGTCATGACAGGGTTCAAGGAGCATAGTGACGACAAATGTCAGGGAGCATTGTGATGACAAGTGTATTTGAGAATTTTTATGACAAAGATCATGGAGTATTGTGATGGGAAGACCATGTATAATTGTGATGATGAGCGTCATGGGGCATTGTGATGACAAGTGTTTTGGAATATTGTGATCACAAGGGTTTGGAGCATTGTTATGACAGAGGTCATGGAGCATTTTGATTTCATTCTGATGACAATAGCATGAAGCATTATGATGATGGGCATAGTGCATTGTGATGACAGGGTTCATGGATCACTGAGATGAAAAGGGACATAGAGCATTGTGATTACAGGGTTCTTGGAGCATTGTGATGAGATGGGTCATGGAGCTTTGTGATGAAAAGGCCATGGAACATAGTGATGGCAGGATCATGGAGCATTGTTATGACAGGGGTAATGGAGCATTGTGATGGCAAGGGCATGGAGCATTGTGATGAGAAGGCCATGGAGCATTCTGATGACCTGTGTCATGGAGCTTTGTGAAGACAAGGGCATGGAGCAATGGGATGAGAGCGTTCATGGAGCACTGTGATGACAATCACATGGAGCACTGTGATGCCAAGGGTCATGCATCTTTGTGATGACAAATGTCATGGAGCATTTTGATGGCAAGGGTGTTGTGCATTGTGATGAGAAGGGCAGGGAACATTCTGATGACAGGGTCATGGAGCAATTTGATGAAAAGTGTCATGGAACATTTTGATGACAGGTGTTATGGAACATTGTGATGTCAGGGGTCATCGAACATTGTGATGATAAGAGCATGTAGCATTGTGATGACAGCAGTCATGGAACATTGTGATGACAGGGGTGAGGGAGTATTGTGACAAATAGTGATGTAGCACTGTGATATCAGCGGTGAGAGAGCATTTTGATGAGAAGTACATGGAGCACTGTGATGACAAATTTTATGGAGCATTGTGATGACAAATTTTATGGAGCATTGTGATAACAAGATTGTGGAGCAATGTGATGACAAGCGTATGGTGCATTGTGATGACATGTGTCATGGAACATTGTGCTGACAAGTGCATGGAGCATTGTGATGACAAGGGTCAAAGAGCATTGTGATGAAAAGTTCATGGAGCATTGTGGTTAAAAAGGTCACAGAGACTGTTGATGACGAGGGCATGGACCACTGTGATGACAAAGTCATGAAGCATTGTGATGACTGGAGTAACGGAGCACTGTGATGACAGGGGTCATGGAGCATTGTGATAACAACGGCATGGAGCATTGTGATGACAAGGGCATGGAACATTGTTAAAATATGTTTCATGGATTATTGCGATGACAGTTGGAATGGCACATTGTGATGACAAGGGCATGGAGATTTGTGATGACCAGTTCATGCAGTATTGTGAAGACAGGTGTCAGGGAGGATTGTGATGACATATGTAATGGCCCATTGTGATGACAATGGCATGGAGCATTGTGTTGCCAAGTGTCATGGAGGATTCTGATGACAAAGGTAATGGAGCATTGTGATGACAATGGCTTGGAGCATTGTGATGACAAGGGTCAGGGAGCATTGTGCTGACAAGTGCATGGAGAATTGTGATGACAAGCGTCAAGGAGCCTTCTGATGACAAGCTTGTGGAGTATTTTGATGACAATGGCATGGAGCATTGTGATGAAAACGGCATGGGGCATTGTGATGGAAAAGGCATGGAGCCTTTTCATGACAGCGTTCAAGGAGCATTCTGAAGACAAGTGTCAGTGAGCATTGTGATGACAAGTGTATTGAGAATTGTGATGACAAAGGTCATGGAGCATTGTGATGAAAAGGGTATGGAGTATTGTGATGACAGGCATCATGGAGCATTGTGATGACAAGTGTTATGGAACACTGTGATCACAAGGGTTTGGAGCATTGTGATGACAGAGGTCATGGATCATTTTGATTTCAAGGAGCATGGAGCATTGTGATGACAAGGGCATGAAGCAATGTGATCCCAAGGTTCATGGAGGATTGTGATGACAATGGAAATGGAGTATTGTGATTACAAGCGCATAGAGCATTGTAATGAGAAGGTCATGTAGCATTTTGCTGACAAAGGCATGGAGCATTGTGATGACATGTGTCATGGAGCATTGTGATGACAACGGAGTGGAGCATGGTGTTGAAAATGTCCTGGAGCATTGTGATGAGAAGACCATGGAGACTTGTGATGACAAGTCTCATGGAGCATTCTGATGAAAAGGGGCATGAAGCATTGTGATTACATGGGTCTTGGAGCATTGTGATGACTAGTGCATGGAGCATTGTGATGAGAAGGCCATGGAGCATTCTGATCACATGCGTCATGGAGTTTTGTGATGAGAAGGGCATGGAGCATTTGTGATTACAGGGATCTTGGAGCATTGTGATGAAAAGTGCATGGATCATTGTTATGAAAAAGGCATGGAGCCTTGTCATGACAGGGTTCAAGGAGCATACTGATGACAAGTGTCAGGGAGCATTGTGATGACAAGTGTATTGAGCATTGTGATGACAAGATCATGGAGCTTTGTGATGAGAAGACCATGGATAATTGTGATGATGAGCGTCATGGGGTGTTGTGTTGATAAGTGTTATGGAACATTGTGATCACAAGGGTTTGGAGCATTATGATGACAGAGGTCATGGAGAATATTGATTTCATTGTGATGACAATAGCCTGAAGCATTATGATGATGGGCATGGTGCATTGTGATGACAGGGTTCATGGAGAATTGAGATGAAAAGGGCATGGAACATTCTGATGACATGCGTCATGGGGCTTTGTGATAACAAGTGCATGGGGCATTGTGATTTCAGGGGTCTGGACCATTGTGATGACAAGTGTTATGGAACCTTGTGATGACTAGGCCGTGGAACATTGTGATGGCAAGGGTCATGGAGCATTTTTATGACAGTGGTCATGGAGCATTTTGATTTCATTGTGATGACAATAGCATGAAGCATTATGATGATGGGCATGGTGCATTGTGATGACAGGGTTCATGGATCATTGAGATGAAAAGGGGCATAGAACACTGTGATTAGAGGGTTCTTGGAGCATTGTGATGAAAAGGGTCATGGAGCTTTGTGATGACAAGTCCATGCAACATCGTGATAGCAGGGGTCATGGAGCATTGTTATGACTGGGGTAATGGAGCATTGTGATGGGAAGTTCATGGAGCATTGTGATGCCAAGTCAGGGAGCATTTTTATGACAAGGGTGTGGTGCATTTTGATGATAAGGGCAGGGAGCATTTTGATGACAGGGTCATGGAACAAGTTGATGACAGGTGTTATGGAACATTGTGATGTCAGGGGTCCTGGAGCATTTTCATGAAATGGCTCATGGAGCAGTTTGATGACAGGTGTTATGGAACATTTTGATGTCAGCGTTCATCGAACATTGTGATGATAAGTGCATGTAGCATTGTGATGACAGATGCCATGAAACATTGTGATGACAGTGGTGAGCGAGTATTGTGACAAATAGTGATGTAGCATTGTGATATCAGTGGTGAGAGAGCATTTTGATGAGAAGTGCATGGATCATTGTGGTGACAAGTTTTATGGAGCATTGTGATGCCAAATTTGTGGATCATTGTGATGACAAGTGCATGGTGCATTGTGATGACCTGTGTCATGGAGCATTGTTCTGAGAAAGGCATAGAGCATTTTGATGGCAAGGGTCAAAGAGCATTGTGATGAAAATTTCATGGAGCATTGTGATTAAAAAGGTCAGAGTGACTGTTGATGACGAGGACATGGACAATTCTGATGACAAAGTTCATGAAGCATTGTGATGACTGGAGTCATGGAGCATTGTGATGAACGGGGTCATGGAGAATTGTGATAACAAGGGCATGGAGCATTGTGATGACAAGGGGATGGAACAGTGGTCTATTTAGTTTCATGGATTATTGTGATGACATTTGGAATGGGGCATTGTGATGACAAGGGCATGGAGAATTGTGATGCCAATTGTCATGTAGGATTCTGCTGTCAAAGATAATTGAGCATTGTGATGACAATGGCTTGGAGTATTGTGATGACAAGAATCAGGGAGCATTGTGCTGACAAGTGCATGGAGATTTTTGATGACAAGGGTCATGGAACATTCTGATGAAAATCTTGTGGAGTATTTTGATGACAATGGCATGGAGCATTGTGATGAAAACGGCATGGGGCATTGTGATGAAAAAGGCATGGAGCCTTTTCGTGACAGGGTTCAAGGTGCATTCTGACGACAAGTGTCAGGGAGCATTGTGATGACAAGTGTATTGAGAATTGTGATGACAAAGGTCATGGAGCATTGTGATGAAAAGGGCATGGATTTTTGTGATGACAGGCATCATGGAGCGTTGTGATGACAAGTGTTATGGAACACTGTGATCAGAAGGGATTTGAGCATTTTGATGAGAGAGGTCATGGATCATTTTGATTTCAAGGAACATGGAGCATTGTGATGACAAGGGCATGAAGCAATGTGATCCCAAGATTCATGGAGGATTGTGATGACAATGGTAATGGAGTATTGTGATGACAAGTGCATAGAGCATTGTAATGACAAGGCCATGTAGCATTTTGCTGACAAAGGCATGGAGCATTGTGATGACAGGGATCATGGAGCACTGTGATGAAAAGCGTCATGGAGCATTGTGAATACAGGGGTCATGGAGCATTGGGATGACAAGGGCATGCATCACTGTGATGGCAAGTTTCATGGAGCATTGGGCTGAATATGTTCATGGAGTATTGTGATGACAGGGGTCATGGAGCATTGTGATGACAAGGGAATGGAGCATGGTGATGACAAGTTCCTGGAGCATTGTGATGAGAAGACCATGGAGAATACTGATGACAAGTCTCATGGAGCATTCTGATGAAAAGGGTCATGTAGCATTTTGATTACAGGGGTCTTGCAGCATTGTGATGACAAGGGGATGGATTATTTTGATGACAAAGGCATGGAGCCTTTTCATGAGAGGGTACAAGGAGCATACTGACGACAAGTGTCAGGGAGCATTGTGATGACATGTGTATTGAGCATTGTGATGACAAAGATCATGGAGCATTGTGATGAGAAGACCATGGATAATTGTGATGATGAGCGTCATGGGGTGTTTTGGTGATAAGTGTAATGGAACATTGTGATCACAAGGGTTTGGAGCATTATGATGACAGACATCATGGAGAATATTGATTTCATTGTGATGACAATAGCCTGAAAAATTATGATGATGGGCATTTTGCATTGTGATGACAGGGTTCATGGTGCATTGAGATGAAAAGGGGCATAGAGCATTGTGATTACAGGGGTCTTGGAGCATTTTGATGACAACGGCATGGAGCATTGTGATGTGAAGGCCATGGAACATTCTGATGACATGTGTCATGGCGCTTTGTGATGACAAGGGCATGGAGCATTGTGATTTAATGGGCCTTCAGCATTGTGATGACAGGTGTCATGGAACCTTGTGATGATTAGGCCGTGGAAAATTGTGATGGCAGGGGTCATGGTGCATTGTTATGACAGAGGTAATGGAGCATTGTGATGAGAAGGGTATGGAACATTGGTCTGAAAAGTTTCAGGGATTATTGTGATGAGAGTGGGCATGGAGCATTGTGATGACAAGGGTACGGAACACTATGATACATGGGTCATGCAGGATTGTAATGACAAGGGCATGGAGCATTGTGATGAGAATGGCATCGAGCATTGTGATGACAAGTGTCATGGAGCTTTGTGACGACAAGGGCATTGAGCAATATGATGGGAGTGTTCATGGAGCATTGTGATGACAATGACATGGAGCATTGTGATTCCAAGGGTCATGGAGCTTTGTGATGACAAATCATGGAGCATTTTGATGACAAGGGCATGGTGCATTGTGATGAGAAGGGCAGGGAGCATTTTGATGACCGGGTCATGCAGCAATTTGATGAAAAGTGTAATGGAACATTTTGATGGCAGGGGTTATAGAACATTGTGATGTCAGGGGTCTTGGAGCTTTGGGATGAAAACGATCATGGAGCATTTTGATGACAGGGGTTATGGAACATTGTGATGTCAGGGGTCATGGAACATTGTGAAGATAAGGGGATGTAGCAGTGTGATGACTGGTTCATGGAACATTGTGATTACAGGGGTCAGGGAGTATTGTTATGACTAGTGATGGAACACTGTGATATCTCTGGTGGGAGAGCATTTTGATGAGAAGTGCATGGAGCATTGTGATTATAAGGTTTATGGAGCATGGCAATGACAAGTATGTGGACCGTTGTGATGAAATGCGCGTGGCACATTTTGAAGACAATGGTCATCGAGCATTGTTCTCACAAAGAAATGGAGCATTGTGATGACAAGGGTCACAGAGAATTGTGATGAAATATTCATGGAGCATTGTGGTTACAAAGGTCACAGAGCCTTGTAATGACACGGGCATGGACCATTGTGATGACAAACGTTATGAAGCATTGTGATGACTGGAGTCACGGAGCATTGTGATGTCAGGGGTCATGGAGCATTGTGATGACATGTGTCATGGAGCACTGTGATGACAAGTGCATGGAGCATTGTGCTGACAAGGGTCATGGAGCATTGTGCTGAGAAAGGCATAGAGCATTGTGATGACAAGTGTTAAAGAGCATTGTGATGAAATGTTCATGGAGCATTGTGGTTAAAAAGTTCACAGAGACTGTTGATGACGAGGGCATGGACCATTGTTGTTACAAAGGTCATGAAGCATTGTGATGACTGGAGTCATAGAGCATTGTGATGGCAGGGGTCATGGAGTATTGTGATAACTAGGGCATGGAGCATTGTGATGACAAGGGCATGGATCATTGGTCTAATAAGTTTAATGGATTATTGCGATGACAGTTGGAATGGTGCATTGTGATGACAAGGGAATGGAGCATTGTGATGACCAGGTCATGCAGTATTGTGAAGACAGGTGTCAGGGAGCATTGTGATGACATATGTAATGGCCCATTGTGATGACAATGGTATGGAGCACTGGGATGCAAAGTGTCATGGAGGATTCTGATGACAAAGGTAATGGAGAATTGTGATGACAATGGCTTGGAGAATTGTGATGACAAGGGTCATGGAGCATTCTGATGACAAGCTTGTGGAGTATTTTCATGACAATGGCATGGAGCTTTGTAATAAAAACGGCATGGTGCATTGTGATGAAAAAGGCATGGAGCCTTTTCGTGACAGGGTTCAAGGAGCATTCTGATGACAAGTGTCAGGGAGCATTGTGACGACAAGTGTATTGAGAATTGTGATGACAAAGGTCATGGAACATTGTGATGAAAAGGGCATGCAGTATTGTGATGACAGGCATCATGGAGCGTTGTGATGACAAGTGTTATGGAACAGTGTGATCACAAGTGTTTGGAGCATTGTGATGAGAGAGGTCATGGATCATTTTGATTTCAAGGAGCATGTAGCATTGTGATGACAAGGGCAAGAAACAATGTGATCCCAAAGTTCATGGAGAATTGTGATGACAATGGAAGTGGAGTATTGTGATGACAAGCGCATAGAGCATTGTAATGACAAGGTCATGTAGCATTTTGCTGACAAAGGCATGGAGCATTGTGATGACAGGTGTCATGGAGCACTGTGATTACAAGCGTCACGGAACTTTGTGAATACAGGGGTCATGGAGCATTGGGATGACAAGGACATGGATAATAGAGATCACAAGTGTGATGGAGCACTTGGCTGAAAATTTTCATGGAGTGTTGTGATGACTGGGGTCATGGAGCTTTGTGATGCCTAGGGAATGGAGCATTGTGATGACAAGTGTCCCGGATCATTGTCTTGTCAGGTGTCATGGAGTTTTGTGATGACAGTGGTCATGGAGCTATGAGATGATATTGGCCATGGAGCATTGTGATGAATAGGTCGTGGAGCATTGGGCTGAAAATATTCATGGATTATTGTGATGACAGGGGTCATGGAGCATTGTGATGACAAGGGAATGGAGCATGGTGATGACAAGGTCCTGGAGCATTGTGATGAGAAGACCATGGCTACTTATGATGACAAGTCGCATGGAGGATTCTGAGGAAAAGGGACATGGAGCATTGTGACTACAGGGGTCTTGGAGCATTGTGATGACTAGGTCATGGAACACTGTGATACATGGGTCATGGGTCATGGAGCTTTGTGATGACAAGTCATGGATCATTGTGATGACAAGGGCATGGAGCATTGTGATGACAGGGGCATGGAACATTGCTCTGACAAGTTTCACAGATTATTGTGATGACAGTGGACATGGTGCATTGTGATGACAAGGGCATGGATCATTGTGAAGAGAAGGTCATGGAGTATTGTGAAGACAGGTGTCAGGGAGCATTGTGATGACATATGTCATGGTCCATTGCGATGACAATGGCTGGGAGTACTGTGATGCCAAATGTAATGGAGGATTGTGATGACAAATATAATGGAGCATTGTGATGACTAGGGCTTGGAGCATTATGATAACAATGGTCGTTGAGAATTTTCATGACAAGGTCGTGAAGCATTGTGATGACAAGTTCCTGGAGCATTGTGATGAGAAAACCATGGAGCCTTGTGATGACAAATCTCCTGGAGCATACTGATGAAAATGGGCATGGAGCATTGTGATTAGAGGGGTCTTGGCACATTGTGATGACAAGGGCATGGAGCATTGTGAGGAGAAGGCCAAGGAGCATTCTGATGACATGGGTCATTGAGCTTTGTGATGACAAGGGCATGGAGCACTGCGATTACAGGGGTCTTGGAGCATTGTGATGAAAATGGCATGGATCATTGTGATGAAAAATGCATGGAGCCTTGTCATGACAGGATTCAAGGAGCATACAGACAACAAGTGTCAGGGAATATTTTGATGACAAGTGTACTGAGCATTGTGATGACAAAGGTCATAGAGCATTTTGATGAGAGACCATGGATAACTGTGATGACGAGCGTCATGGGGCATTGTGATGACAAGTGATATGGAATATTGTGATCACAAGGGTTTGGAGCATTGTTATGACAGAGGTCATGGAGCATTTTGATTTCATTGTGATGACAATAGCATGAAGCATTATGATGATGGGCATGGTGCATTGTGATGAGAGGGTTCGTGGATCATTGAGATGAAAAGGGGCATAGAGCATTGTGATTAGAGGGTTCTTGGAACATTGTCATGAGAAGGGTCAAGGAGCTTTGTGATGACAGGGCCATGGAACATCGTGATAGCAGGGGTCATGGAGCATTGTTATGACTGGGATAATGGAGCATTGTGATGGCAAGAGCATGGAGCATTGTGATGACAAGTCATGGAGCATTTTGATGACAAGGGTGAGGTGCATTTTGATGAGAAGGGAAGGGAGCATTTTGATGACAGGGTCATGAAACAATTTGATGAAAAGTGTAATGGAACATTTTGATGACAGGTGTTATGAAACATTGTGATGTCAGGGGTCATGGAGCATTTTGATGAAAAGGATCATGGAGCAGTTTGATGACAGGTGTTATGGAACATTTTGATGTCAGGGGTCATCGAACATTGTGATGATAAGTGCATGTAGCATTGTGATGACAGGTGCCATGAAACATTGTGATGACAGAGGTGAGGGAGTATTGTGACAAATAGTGATGTAGCATTGTGATATCAGTGGTGAGAGAGCATTTTGATGAGAAGTGCATGGAGCATTGTGATGACAAGTTTTATGGAGCATTGTGAAGACAATTTGGTGGAGCATTGTGATGACAAGCGCATGGTGCATTGTGATGACATGTGTCATGGAGCATTGTGCTGAGAAAGGCATAGAGCATTTTGATGACAAGGGTCAAAGAGCATTGTGATGAAAATTTCATGGAGCATTGTGGTTAAAAATGTCACAGAGACTGTTGATGACGAGGACATGGACAATTTTGATGACAAAGTTCATGAAGCATTTTGATGACTGGAGTCACGGAGCATTGTGATGACAGGGGTCATGGAGCATTGTGATAACAAGGGCATGGAGCATTGTGATGACAAGGGGATGGAACAGTGGTCTATTAAGTTTTATGGATTATTGTGATGACAGTTGGAATGGGGCATTGTGATGACAATGGCATGGATCATTGTGATGCCAAGTGTCATGGAGGATTCTGATGACAAAGGTAATGGAGCATTGTGATGACAATGGCTTGGAGCATTGTGATGACAAGGGTCAGGGAGCATTGTGCTGACAAGTGCATGGAAAATTGTGATGACAAGGGTCACGGAACATTCTGATGACAAGCTTATGGTGTATTTTGATGACAATGGCATGGGTCATTGTGATGAAAACGGCATGGGTCATTGTGATGAAAAAGGCATGGAGCCTTTTCGTGATAGGGTTCAAGGAGCATTCTGACGACAATAGTCAGGGAGCATTGTGATGACAAGTGTATTGAGAATTGTGATGACAAAGGTCATGGAACATTGTGATGAAAAGTTCATGGAATATTGTGATGACAGGCATCATGGAGCGTTGTGATGACAAGTGTTATGGAACATTGTGATCACAAGGGATTTGAGCATTTTGATGACACAGGTCATGGATCATTTTGATTTCAAGGAGCATGGAGCATTGTGATGACAAGGGCATGAAGCAATGTGATCCCAATGTTCATGGAGGACTGTGATGACAATGGTAATGGAGTATTTTGATGACAAGCGCATAGAGCATTGTAATGACAAGGCCATGTAACATTTTGCTGACAAAGGCATGGAGCATTGTGATGACAGGTGTCATGGAGCACTGTGATGACAAGCGTCACGGATCATTGTGAATACAGGGGTCATGGAGCATTGGGATGACAAGGGCATGGATCATTGTGATGGCAAGGTCCTTGGAGCATTGGGCTGAAAATGTTCATGCAGTATTCTGATGACAGGGGTCATGGAGCATTGTGATGACTAGGGAAGGGAGAATTTTGATGACAAGAGTACTGGATCATTGTATTGTCAGTTGTCATGGAGTGTTTTGTTGACAGTGGTCATGGATATCTGTGAGGATATTGGCCATGGAGCATTGTGATTATAAGGTCATGGAGCATTTGGCTGAAAATATTCATGGAGTATTTTTATGACAAGGGAAAGTAGCATAGTGATGACAAAGTCCTGGAGCATTGTGATGAGAAGACCATGGAGACATTTGATGAGAAGTCTCATGGAGCATTCTGTTGAAAAGGGGCATGGAGCACTGTGATTACAGGGGTCTTGGGGCATTGTAATGACAAGGGCATAGATCATGGTGATGAGAAGGCCATGGAGCATTCTGATGACATGTGTCATGGCGCTTTGTGATGACAAGGGCATGGAGAATTGTGATTACAGGGATCTTGGAGCATTGTGATGAAAAGGGCATGGATCATTGTGATGAAAAAGGCATAGAGCCTTGTCATGACAGTGTTCAAGGAGCATACTGACGACAAGTGTCAGGGAGCATTGTGATGACAAGTGTATTGAGCATTGTGATGACAAAGATCATGGAGCATTGTGATGAGAAGACCATGGATAATTGTGATGACGAGCGTCATGGGGTGTTGTGATGATAAGTGTTTTGGAATATTGTGATCACAAGGTTTCGGAGTATTATGATGACAGAGGTCATGGAGCATTTTGATTTCATTGTGATGTCAATAGCCTGAAGCATTATGATGATGGGCATGGTGCATTGTTATGACAGGGTTCATGAAACATTGAGATGAAAATGGGCATGGATCATTGTGGTTACAGGGTTCTTGGAGCATTGTGATGAGAAGGGTCATGGAGCCTTGTGATGACAAGGCCATGGAACATCATGATGGCAGGGGACATGGAGCATTGTTATCACAGGGGTAATGGAGCATTGTGATGGCAAGGGCATGGAGCATTGTGATGAGAAAGCCATGGAGCATTCTGATGACATGTGTCATGGAGCTTTGTGAAGACAAGGGCATGGAGCAATGTGATGAGAGCGTTCATTGAGCACTGTGATGACAATTACATGGAGCACTGTGATGCCAAGGGTCATGGATCTTTGTGATGACAAAGTCATGGAGCATTTTGATGGCAAGGGCGTTGTGCATTGTGATGAGAAGGGCAGGGAGCATTCTGATGACTGGGTCATGGAGCAATTTGATGAAAAGTGTCATGGAACGTTTTGATGACAGGTGTTATAGAACATTGTGATGTCAGGGGTCATCGAACATTGTGATGATATGTGTATGTATCATTGTGATGACTGGAGTCATGGAACATTGTGATGACAGGGGTGAGGGAGTATTGTGACAAATAGTGATGTAGCATTGTGATATCAGTGGTGAGAGAGCATTTTGATGAGTAGTGCATGGAGCATTGTGATGACAAATTTTAAGGAGCATTGTGATGACAAGATTGTGGAGCACTGTGATGACAAGCGCATGGTGCATTGTGATGACATGTGTCATGGAGCATTGTGCTGACAAGCGCATGGAGCATTGTGATGACAAGGGTCAAAGAGCATTGTGATGAAAAGTTCATGGAGCATTGTGGTTAAAAAGGTCACAGAGACTGTTGATGACGAGGGCATGGACCACTGTGATGACAAAGGTCATGAAGCATTGTGATGACAGGAGTCACGGAGCATTGTGATGACAGGGGTCATGGAGCATTGTGATAACAAGGGCATGGAACATTGTGATGACAAGGGCATGGAACATTGGTCTAATATGTTTCATGGATTATTGCGATGACAGTTGGAATGGCGCATTGTGATGACATGTGCATGGAGCTTTGTAATGAGCAGGTCATGCAGTATTGTGAAGACAGGTGTCAGGGAGCATTGTGATGACATATGTAATAGTCCATTGTGATGACAATGGCATGGAGCATTGTGATGCCAAGTGTCATGATGGATTCTGATGACAAAGGTAATGGAGCATTGTGATGACAATGGCTTGGAGCATTGTGATGACAAGGGTCAGGGAGCATTGTGCTGACAAGTGCATGGAGAATTTTGATGACAAGGGTCATGGAGCATTCTGAAGACAAGCTTGTGGAGTATTTTGATGACAATGGCATGGAGCATTGTGATGAAAACGGCATGGGGCATTGTGATGAAAAAGGCTTGGAGCCTTTTCGTGACAGGTTTCAAGGAGCATTCTGATGACAAGTGTCAGGGAGCATTGTGATGACAAGTGTATTGAGAATTGTGATGAGAAAGGTCATGGAGCATTGTGATGAAAAGGGCATGGAGTATTGTGATGACAGGCATCATGGAGCGTTGTGATGACAAGTGTTATGGAACACTGTGATCACAAGTGTTTGGAGCATTGTGATGACAGAGGTCATGGATCATTTTGATTTCTAGGAGCATGGAGCATTGTGATGAAAAGGGCATGAAGCAATGTGATCCCAAGGTTCATGGAGGATTGTGTTGACAATGGAAATGGAGTATTGTGATGACAAGAGCATAGAGCATTGTAATGACAAGGTCATGTAGCATTTTGCTGACAAAGTCATGGAGCATTGTGATGACAGGTGTCATGGAGCACTCTGATGACAAGCGTCACGGAACATTGTGAATACAGGGGTCATGGAGCATTGGAATGACAAGGGCATGGATCATTTTGATGACAAGTGTCATGGAGCACTGGGCTGACAATGTTCATGGAGTGTTGTGATGACATGGGTCATGGAGCATTGTGATGACTAGGGAATGGAGCAATGTGATGACAAGAGTCCCGGGTCATTGTGTTGCCAGTTGCTATGGAGTGTTGTGATGACAGTGGTCAAGGAGAATTGTGATGATATTGGCCATGGAGCATTGTGATGAGTAGGTCGTGGAGCACTGGGCTGAAAATGTTCATGGATTATTGTGATGACTGCGGTCATGGAACATTGTGATGACAAGGGAATGGAGCATGGTGATGACAAGGTCCTGGAGCATTGTGATGAGAAGAGCATGGAGACTTGTGATGACAAGTGTTATGGAGCATTCTGATGAAAAGGGGCATGGAGCATTGTGATTACAGGGGTCTTGGAGCATTGTGATGACTAGGGCATGAAGCATTGTGATGAGAATTCCATGGAGCAATCTGATGACATGCGTCATGGAGTTTTTTGATGACAAGGGCAAGGAGCATTGTTATTACAGGGATCTTGGAGCATTGTGATGAAAAGGGCATGGATCATTGTGATGAAAAAAGCATGGAGCCTTGTCATAACAGGGTTCAAGGAGCATACTGACGACAAGTGTCAGTGAGCATTGTGATGACAAGTGTTTTGAGCATTGTGATGACAAAGATCATGGAGTATTGTGATGAGGAGACCATGGATAATTGTGATGATGAGCGTCATGGGGTGTTGTGATGATAAGTGTTATGGAACATTGTGATCACAAGGGTTTGGAGCATTTTGATGACAGAGGTCATGGAGAATATTGATTTCATTGTGATGACAATAGCCTGAAGCATTATGATGATGGGCATGGTTCACTGTGATGGCAGGGTTCAAGGAGCATTGAAATGAAAAGGGGCATGGAACATTGTGATTACAAGGGTCTTGGAGCATTGTGATGACAAGGGCATGGAGCATTGTGATTTCAGTGGTATTGAGCATTGTGATGACAAGTGTCATGGAATCTTGTGATGACTAGGCCGTGGAACATTGTGATGGCAGGGGTCATGGTGCATTGTTATGACAGGTGTAATGGAGCATTTTGATGAGAAGGGCATGGAACATTGGTCTGGAATGTTTCATGGATTATTGTGAAGAGAGTGGGCATGAAGAATTGTGAGGATAAGGGCACAGAACACTATGATACATGGGTCAAGCAGGATTGTAATGACAAGTGCATGGAGCATTGTGATAAGAAGGGCATCGAGCATTATGATGACAAGTGTCATGGAGCCTTCTGATGACAAGGGCATTGAGTAATGTGATGAGAGTTTTCATGGAGCATTGTGATGACAATGACATGGTGCATTGTGATGCCAAGTATCAGGGAGCATTGTGATGACAAGTAATGGAGCATTTTGATGACAAGGGCATGATGCATTGTGATGAGAAGGGCAGGGAGCATTTTGATGACCGGGTCAGGCAGCAATTTGATGAAAACTGTAATGGAATATTTTGATGGCAGGGGTTATAGAACATTGTGATGTCAGGGGTCTTTGAGCTTTGGATGAAAAGGTTCATGGAGTATATTGATGACAGGGGTTATGGAACATTGTGATGTCAGGTGTCATGGAGCATTTTGATGACAAGTGTTATGGAACATTGTGATCACAAGGGATTGGAGCATTGTGATGACAGAGGTCATGGATCATTTTGCTTTGAAGGAGCATGGAGCATTGTGATGACAAGGGCATGAAGCAATATGATCCCAATGTTCATGGAGGATTATGATGACAATGGTAATGGAGTATTTTGATGACAAGCGCATAGAGGATTTTAATGACAAGGCCATGTAGCATTTTGCTGACAAAGGCATGGAGCATTGTGATGACAGGTGTCATGGAGCACTGTGATGACAAGCGTCACGGAGCATTGTGAAAACAGTGGTCATGGAGCATACGGATGACAAGGACATGGATCATTGTGATGACAAGGGTCATGGAACATTGGGCTGAAAATGTTCATGGAGTATTGTGATGACAGGTGTCATGGAGCATTGTGATGACTAGGGAATGGAACATTGTGATGACAAGAGTCCCGAATCATTGTGTTGTCAGGTGTCATGGATTGTTGTGATGACAGTGGTCATGGAGCATTGTGATGATATTGGACAATGAGCATTGTGATGAGAAGACCTTGGTTAATTGTGATGTCGAGCATCATGGAGCACTGAAATGACAAGGGGCGTGAAGCATTGTGATGACAGGTGTCACGGAGTATTGTGATGACAGGGGTCATGGAGCATTGTGATGACAAGGGCATGGAGCTTTGTGATGATATGTGCATGGAGCATTGTGATGACAAGTGCATGGAGCATTGCAATGTCCAGTGGATGGAGAATTGTGATGACAAGAGCATGTAACATTTTGATGAGAAGTGTCATGTAGCCTTGTGACTACAAGGACGTGGAGAATTGTGATGACAAGGGACATGGAGCATTGTGATAACCAGGGCATGGTGCATTGTTATGACATGGGTCATGGAGCATTATTATGAGAACGGCCATGGTGCATTCTGACATAAGATATCACTTATGAAGGGAATGTAAACATGGCTACTTATGAACTGATTTAGGGAAGAAAACAGAGTCTCAGATTTAGAAAACAATCTAACGCTTGCATAAGGGGAAATAGAGGTGGGGAGATGCACAATACATAAGATTGATATTAGCACAGGTACCGTTCCATAATCCAAAACAGAAGAAACAAGCCCTACTCCTTCCTCAGTGAATGGAACTCAACATCCCTATTCCCCTCAGAGAAATATAACTGACTAGTAAGAATTTTAAAACCTATGTATTGATATGTCTCTGTAAGGGAACCAAGTGTGTCTAGAACGGTATAAACATGGCAGTGAGAATCAGCTCAAACCCACTATAAAAATGAATTTCAAAACAAAACCTAAAAACAGTAAAATTCTTACACAATACCTTCAGGGGTTCTGATGAAACCTGGAATGACCCTATCTACAATGACAGCTGGATGTGGCATAAGGCTGGTCACTTGGGACTGAGAGGATTGGTGAGATTGGTTGAAAAAATGCAGACCATTTAAAGCAATAATGCCTGCCACCCATTCCATGGTTCCCAACTCTCCAGGTAGAAGGGAATATCACTACAGTTATAACGTGTATGGGAACCTAGAGAATGGAAACCAGCTGATGGTGAAAGGTTTCTAAAACTCTACTACATTTTTCTCTCCTTGTGATCCAGTTTGACATTCCAACTGCTTTACTATCAATCACCCAACTTGGAAAGTCAGCCCCTATAACCTCCTGGTTCGCACAGTTGGCAAATTGTGCAGAGGATATAAGGGAAGAGAGAGAACCAATGAGAGAGTAGCTGTAGGCATTTGGACGGCCACATGTCTCTCTAAATTCCCCTCACAAAGAGGAATTAACCAAAGTCTCAGCCTTCCCCCCAGAACCAGTATAAGTCCAGAAGCAAAACGGTTGATTTGCAGTCATCTCACAAAAACGCGAGTTGAAAAATGGAGCTCAGGGCCACAGCAATTCACTAACCTGCAGAGTTATAAAGGACTACTCTCTTCGAAAAATCTGTTGAGGGAAAGCCACGAGGGGTAAGGGAAAATGAGGCAGAATGGCATGAAACCGATTTCAAGAGGTACATTGGAATCGCCTTTAAACACAGGAAAAGCATTACAACTTTGAAAATTATGGAAATGGCCATAAAGGGCATATGGGATTTCACGTGAATATATTCAGGGGAAAACGCATATGCCCTTTTTGGACAAGCAAGCAAACGGGCAATGCAAATCGGCACTACAAAGAAGTATCACTTCCCACCGGTCAAAAGGGATATCCAAAAAATGGGTAAAAACCAGACAGGCAAGACAGGCCCTGGAGAACAGGGAGCCTTGTTATGCTGATGGGCGGGATGTAAATTGCCAACTGCCTCTTTGGAGGAGTGCATCGTTTTCCCTAAAACAAGTAAACAACAGAGCTACAGAGCCAAGGGCACTTCCAGTCTAGGGAATATACCTTGGGAAAACTGAAAATCAATAAGACAGAGCCACCCCAAAATTTAGGGCTGCACTGCTTACAAAAACCTCAACTTTGGTACACCTTAAATACCCCAGGAAAGACAAAAATGGTTCAAGAAATTGTGGTACTTACGTAAGATGGAATGTCCCTCAGCCATGAAATCAATGTCATAAGACAAGTAGCAGCAAAATGAGTGGATTCAGGTATGATGATTCTAAGTGAAATAAGTCACACAGAACAACAAATAAGTCACACTCAACAACCCATATTCCCCGCAGAGGATTTTATCATACTATTAAGAATCTTAAAACCTATGTATTGATATATCTCATTAAGGGAATCACGTATATCTAAACTGGCATAAACATGGCAGTGAGAGTCAGCTCAAACTCAATATAAAATGGAATATCAAAAACAAAACAAAAATATAGGGAAAATCTTTACAATTCCTTCAGGGTCTCTGATGAAACCTGTAATGACCCTATCTACAACGACAGCTGGATGTGGCATAAGGCTGGACAGTTGGGACTGACAGGATTGGTGAGACTGGATGAGCAAATGCAGACCCTTTAAAGCAATAATGTGTAGCACCCAATCCATGGGTCCAACTCTCCATGTTGAAGGGAGTATTACTACAGCTATAACATGTACAGGAAACTTAGAGAATGGACACACTGTGAATACGAAAGGTTTCTATAAGTCAACTAATAGTCCCTCTCCTGGTGCTCTGTTTTGATTTTCCAACTGCTTTACTATCAATCTCCCAACTTGGACAGACAGCCCCTTTATCCTCCTGGTTCACACAGGTTGCCAATTTGGCAGAGTATGAAAGGGAAGAGGAAGAACCAATGAGAGAGTAGCTGTTAGGCATTTGGACAGGTACATGTCACTCTAATTTCCCGAGAGGAAGAAGAATTAACCAAAGTCTCAGCCACCCGCTTGGAACCAGTATAGGTCTTCAACCAAAATTTTGGACTTGCTGTCAGCTCCCAAATGACGAGTTAAAAAATGGAGCTCAGGGACACAGCAATTCTCAAACTGGCAAAGGAGTAAAAGACCACTATCGTGCAAAAATCTGTTGAAGGAAGGCACCGAGGCGGACTTCAAAGCGAGGCAGAATAGCCAGAAACAGATTTCAAGAGGTACGTACGAAGTACCTTTAAAGCACAGGAAGAGGGGCACAACTTCGACAATGATGCACTTGGCCAAAAAGGGCGTATAAGTTTTCTCCTGAATATATTCAGGCGAAAACACATAAGCCCTTTTTGGCCATGCAAGCAAGCGGGCAATGCAAATCTGCACTACAAAGAAGTATCACTTCCCACCAGTCAAAAGGGGCATCCGCAAAATATGTAAAAACCAGAAAGGCAAGACAGGCCATGGAGAACAGGGTGCCTTGTTATGCTGATTGGCGGGAATAAGTTGACAAATGCCTCTCTGGAGGAGTGCATTGTGTTCCATAAAACAAATAAACAACAGAGCTACAGAGCCAAGGGCACTTCCAGTCTAGGGAATATACCTTTAGAAAACTGGAAATCAGTAAGTCAGAGTCACCCATAAATTTAGGGCTGCACTTATTTCAAGAACATCAACTTGGGTACACCTTAAATTTCCCAGGAAAGACAAAAATGTTTCAAGAAATTGGGGTACTTATGTACAAGGAATATCCCTCCGCCATGTAATCAATGTCATAAGGCCATTAGCAGCAAAATGAGTGGATTCATGTACGATGATTCTAAGTGAAATAAGTCACACTGAAAAAGAAAATAATCATAAGATATCACTTATGAAGATCCTGTAAACATGGCTACACATGAACTGAGTTAGGAAAGAGAACAGATACTCACATTTAGAAAACTCTCCGTTGCCGGCTTAAGAGGGAAGGTGAGGTGGGGTGATGCATAAAACCAGAGATTGATATTCGTACAGGTAACGTTCCAAAAACCAAATACGGAATAGACAAGACCTACAACTTCCTCAGTGAAAGGGACTCATCAAACCGTATTCCCCGCAGACGAGTATATCTGACTAGTAAGAATCTTAAAACCTATGTATTGATATGTCTCCATAAGGGAATCAAGTCTGTCTAGACTGGCATAAACATGGCAGTGAGAATCAGCTCAAACCCACTATAAAAAGGACTTTCAAAAAAAAAAAACAAAAAAAAACAGGGAAATTCTTTACAATTCCTTCAGTGTCTCTGATGAAACCTGGAATGACCCTATCTACAATGACAGCTGGATGTGGCATAAGGCTGGACACCTGGGACTGAGAGGATTGTTGAGATTGGGTGAGCAAATGCAGACCCTTTAAAGCAATAATGAATGGCACCCATTCCATGGAGCCAATGTCTCCAGGTTGAAGGGAATATTACTACAGCTATAACATGTACAGGAAACCTAGAGAATGGACACACTGTGAATATCAAAGGTCTCTAAAACTCAATGAATAGTCCCTCTGCTGGTGCTCCAGTTTGACTTTCCAACTGCTTTATTATCAATCTCCCAGCTTGGAGACACAGCTCCTTTAAACTCCTGGTTCGCACAGGTTGCCAAATTGGCAGTGGGTGAAAGTGAAGAGCGAGAACCAATGAAAGAGTAGCTCTTAGGCATTTGGACGGGCACATGTCACTCTTATATCCCGGGAGGAAGAAGAATTAACCAAAGTCTCAGCAACCCACCGGGAACCAGTATAGTTCCTGAACCAAAATATTGGACATGCGTTCAGCTCACAAAAAACGAGTTAAATAATGGAGCTCAGGGGCACAGCAATTCACAAACAGGCAGAGTAATAAAGGACAACTATTGTCCAAAAATCTGTTGAGGGAAGGCAACGAGGCGGACTTGAAAGCGAGTCAGAATAGCAGGAAACAGATTTCAAGAGGTACGTTGGAATCACCTTTAAAGCACAGGAAGAGGGCCACAACTTTGACAATGATGCACTTGGCCAAAAAGGGCGTATGCGTTTTCCCCTGAATATATTCAGGAGAAAACGCATACGCCGTTTTTAGCCAAGCAAGCAAGTAGGCAATGAAAATCTGCACTACAAAGAAGTATCACTTCCCACCGGTCAAAAGGGACATCCACAAATTGGGCAAAAATCAGAAAGGCAAGACAGGCCCTGGAGAACAGGGAGACTTTTTATTCTGAGGGGTGGCATGTACATTGCCAACTGCCTCTCTGGAGGAGTGCATTGTGTTCCCTAAAACAAGTAAACAACAGAGCTACAGAGCCAAGAGCACTTCCAGTCTAGGGAATATACCTTGGGCAAACTGAAAATCAATAAGACAGAGCCACCCCAAATTTACGGCTTCACTGCTTACAAGAACATCAACTTGGGTTCACCTTAAGTATCCCAGGAAAGATAAATATGGCTCAAAAAATTGTGGTACTTATGTACGATGGAATATCCCTCAGCCATGAAATCAATGTCATAAGACCAGTAGTAGCAAAATGAGTGGATTCAGGTATGATGATTCTAAGTGAAATAAGTCACACAGAAAAAGAAACTTATCATAATCTATCACTTATGAAGATCCTGTAAACATGGCTACACATGAACTGAGTTAGGAAAGAGAACAGAGTCTCACATTTAGAAAACACTCTTATGCCTGCTTAAGGGGGATTGAGAGGTGGGGTGATGCATATAACCAGAGTTTGATATAAGCACAGGTACTGTTCCGAAAACCAACTATGGAATAGACAAGACCTACCTATACCTTCCTCAGTGAAAGGGAGTCAAAACACCATATTTCCTGCAGAGGAATATATCTGACTAGTAAGAATCTTAAAACCTATGTATTGATATGTCTCCATAAGGGAATCAAGTGTGTCTAGACTGGCATAAACATGGCAGCGAGAATCAGCTCAAACCCACTATAAAAATGAATTTCAAAACCAAAACAAAAAACAGGGAATTTCTTTACAACTCCTTCAGGGTCTCTGATTAAACGTGGAATGACCCTGTCTACAATGACAGCTGGATGTGGCATAAGGCTGGACACTTGGGACTGAGAGGATTGGTGAGATTGGGTGAGCAAATGCAGACCCTTTAAAGCAATAATGCATGGCACCCATTCCATGGGTCCTAACTCTCCAGGTTGAAGGGAATATTACTACAGCTGTAACATGTACGGGAAACCTAGAGAATGGACACACTGTGAATCCGAAAGGTCTCTAAAACTCAACGAATAGTACCTCTCCTTGTGCGCCAGTTTGACTTTCCAACTGCTTTACTATCATTCTCCCAACTTGGAGAGACAGCCCCTTTAACCTCCTGGTTGGCACATGTTGCCAATTTGGCAGAGGATGAAAGGGAAGAGGGAGAACCAATGAGAGAGTAGCTGTTAGGCATTTGGACGGACACACGTCACTCTTATTTCCCGGGAGGAAGAAGAATTAACCAAAGTCTCAGCCACCCCCCGAAAACCAGTGTAGTTTCGGAACCAAAATATTGGACTTGCGTTCAGCTCACAAAAAAACGAGATAAAAATGGAGCTCAGGGGCGCAGCAATTCAAAAACTGGCAGAGTAATAAAGGGCAACTATCATCCAAAAATGTGTTGAGGGAAGGCAACCAGGCGGACTTGAAAGCGAGGCAGAATAGCAGGAAACAGATTACAAGAGGTACGTTGGAATCACCTGTAAAGCACAGGAAGAGGGGTAAAACTTCGACAATGATGCACTTGGCCAAAAAGGGCGTATGCTTTTTCTCCTGAATATATGCAGGATAAAACGCATACACCCTTTTTGGCCAAGCAAGCAAGCGGGCAATGCAAATCTGCACTACAAAGAAGTATCACTTCCCACCGGTCAAAGGGACATCCACAAAATGTGTAAAAACTAGAAAGGCAAGATAGGCCCTGGAGAACAGGGAGCCATGCTATGCTGATGGGCGGGATGTAAATTGCCAACTGCGTCACTGGAGGAGTGCATTGTGTTCCCTAAAACAAGTAAACAACAGAGCTACAGAGGCAAGGGCACTTCCAGTCTAGTGAATATACCTTGGGAAAATTGAAAATCAATAAGACAGAGCCACCCCCAAATTTAGGGCTGCACTGCTTACAAGAACCTCAACTTGGGTACACCAGAAGTATCCCAGGAAATATAAAGATGGTTCAAAAAATTGTGGAACTTACGTACGATGGAATATCCCTCAGCCATGAAATCAATGTCATAAGACCAGTAGCAGCAAAAGGAGTGGATTCAGGTACGATGATTCTAAGTGAAATAAGTCACACAGAAAAAGAAGTTTATCATAAGATATCACTTATGAAGATCCTGTAAACATGGCTACACTTGAACTGAGTTAGGAAGGAGAACAGAGTCTCACATTTAGAACACACTCTTATGCCTGCGTAAGGGGGAAGGAGAGGTGGGGTGATGCATAAAACCAGAGTTTGATATAAGCACAGGTAACGTTCCAAAAACCAACTATGGAATAGACAAGACCTACCTATACTTTCCTCAGTGAAAGGGACTCAAAACCCCATATTTCCCGCAGAGGAATATATCTGAGTAGTAAATTTCTTAAAACCTATGTATTGATATGTCTCCATAAGGGAATCAAGTGTGTCTATACTGGCATAAACATGGCAGCAAGAATCAGCTCAAACCCACTATAAAAAGGAATTTCAAAAACAAAACAAAAACAGGGACATTCTTTACAATTCCTTCAGGGTCTCTGATGAAACCTGGAATATCCATGTCTACAGTGACAGCTCGATGTGGCATAAGGCTGGAAACTTGGGACTGAGAGGATTGGTGAGTTTGGGTGAGCAAATGCAGACCCTTTAAAGCAATAATGCATGGCACCCATTCCATGGGTCAGAACTCTCCAGGTTGAAGGGAATATTACTACAGCTATAACATGTACGGGAAACCTAGAGAATGGACACACTGTGAATACGAAAGGTTTCTAAAACTCAACGAATATTCCCTCTCCTGGTGCTCCAGTTTGACTTTCCAACTCATTTACTATCAATCTCCCAACTTGGAGAGACAGCCCCTTTAACCTCCTGGTGTTCACAGTTTGCCCATTTGGCAGAGGATGAAAGGGAGGAGGGAGAACCAATGAGAGAGTAGCTGTTATGCATTTGGACGGTCATATGTCACTCTAATTTCCCGGGAGGAAGAAGAATTAACCAAAGTTGTAGCCACACACCGGGAACCAGTATAGGCCCTGTACCAAAATTTTAGACATGCGTTCAGCTCACAAAAAACGAGTTGAAAAATGGAGCTCAAGGGCACAGCAATTCACAAACTGGCAGAGTATTAAAGGACAACTATCATCCAAAAGTCTGTTGAGGGAAGGCAACGAGGCGGACTTAAATGCGAGGCAGAATAGCAGGAAACAGATTTCAAGAGGTACGTTGGAATCACCTGTAAAGCACAGGAAGAGGGGCACAACTTCGACAATGATGCACTTGGCCAAAATGGGCGTATGCATTTTCTCCTGAATATATGCAGGAGAAAACTCATATGCCCTATTTGGCCAAGCAAGCACGCGAGCAATGCAAATCTGCACTACAAAGAAGTATCACTCCCCACCGCTCAAAAGGGACATCCACAAAATGTGTAAATACCAGAAAGGCAACACAGGCCCTGGAGAACAGGGAGCCTTGTTATACTGATGGGAGGGATGTAAATTGCGAACTGCCTCACTGGAGGAGTGCATTGTGTTCCCCAAAACAAGTAAACAACAGAGCTACTGAGCCAAGGGCACTTCCAGTCTAGGGAATATACCTTGGGAAAATTGAAAATCAATAAGACACAGCCACCCCCAAATTTAGGGCTGCACTGCTTACAAGAACCTCAACTTGGGAACACCTTAAATATCCAAGGAAAGATAAGAATTGTTCAAAAAATTGTGGTACTTTCGTACGATGGAATATCCCTCAGCAATGAAATCAATGTAATAAGACCAGTAGCAGCAAAATGAGTGGATTCAGGTACGATGATTCTAAGTGAAATAAGTCACACAGAAAAAGAAGCATATCATAAGATATAACTTATGAAGATCCTGTAAACATGGCTACACATGAACTGAGTTAGGAAAGAGAACAGAGTCTCACATTTAGAAAACACTCTTATGCCTGCTTAAGGGGGAAGGAGAGGTGGGGTGATGCATAAAACCAGAGATTGATATAAGCACAGGTACCGTTCTAAAAACCAACTATGGAATAGACAAGACCAACCTATACCTTCCTCAGTGAAAGGGACTCAAATCCCCATATTTCCCGCAGAGGAATATATCTGACTAGTAAGAATCTTAAAACCTATGTATTGATATGTCTCCATAACGAAATCAAGTGTGTCTAGAGTGGCATAAACATGGCAGCGAGAATCAGCTCAAACCCACTATAAAAAGGAATTTCAAAAACAAAACAAATAAACAGGGACATTCTTTCCAATTCCTTCAGCGTCTCTGATGAAACCTGGAAAGTCCCTGTCTACAATGACAGCTCGATGTGGCATAAGGCTGGACACTTGGGACTGAGAGGATTGGTGAGATTGGGTAAGCAAATGCAGACCCTTTAAAGCAATAATGCATGGCACCCATTCCATGGGTCCCAACTCTCCAGGTTGAAGGGAATATTACTACAGCTATAACATGTACGGGAAACCTAGAGAATGGACACACTGTGAATACGAATGGTCTCTAAAACACAACGAATAGTCCCTCTCCTGGTTCTCCGGTTTGACTTTCCAACTGCTTTACTATCAATCTCCCAACTAGGAGAGACTACCCCTTTAACCTCCTGGATCTCACAGTTTGCCAATTTGGCAGAGGATGAAAGGGAATAGGGAGAACCAATGATAGAGTAGCTGTTAGGAATTTGGAAGGGTATATGTCACTCTAATTTCCCGGCAGGAAAAACAATTAACCAAAGTCTCAAACACCCACTGGGAACCAGTATAGTTCCTGAAACAAAATTTTTTACTTGCATTCAGCTCACAAAAAACGAATTGAAAAATTGAGCTCAGTGGCAGAGCAATTCACAATCTGACATAATAATAAAAGCCAACTATCGTCCAGTAATTTGTTGAGGGAAGGCAACGAAGCGGACTTGAAAGTGAGACCGAATAGCAGGAAACAGATTTCAAGAGGTACGTTGGAATCGTCTGTAAAGCACAGGAAGAGGGGCACAACATCGACAATGATGCACTGGGCCAAAAACGGCTTATGCATTTTCTCCTGAATATATGCAGGAGAAAACGCATATGCCATTTTTGGCCAAGCAAGCAAGCAGGCAATGCAAATCTGCACTACAAAGAAGTATCACTTCCCACTTGTCACAAGGGACATACACATAAAAGTTAAAAACCAGAAAGCAAGACAGGCCCTGGAGAAGAGGGAGCCTTTTTATGCTGATGGGCGGGATGTAAATTGCCAACTGCCTCTCTGGAGGAGTGCATTGTGTTCCCTAAAACAAGTAAACAACAGAGCTACAGAGCCAAGGACACTTCCAGTCTAGGGAATATACCTTGGGAAAACTGAAAATCAGTAAGACAGGGCCACCCTCAAATTTAGGGCTGCACTGCTTACAAGAACCTCAACTTGGGTACACCTTAAATATCCCAGGAAATATAAAAATGGTTCAAAAAATTGTGGTACTTACGTACGATGGAATATCCCTCAGCCATGAAATCAATGTCATAAGACCAGTAGCAGCAAAATGAGTGTATTCTGGTACGATGATTCTAAGTGAAATAAGTCACACAGAAAAAGAAACTTATCATAAGATATCACTTATGAAGATCCTGTAAACATCGCTACACATGAACTGAGTTAGGAAAGAGAAGAGAGTCTCACATTTAGAAAACACTCTTATGCCTGCTTAAGGGGGAAGGAGAGGTGGGGTGATGCATAAAACCAGAGTTTGATATAAGCACATGTACCGTTTCATAAACCAACTATGGAATAGATAAGACCTACACCTTCTTCAGTGAAAGGGACTCAAAACCCCATATTTCCCGCAGAGGAATATATCTGACTAGTAAGAATCTTAATACCTATGTATTGATATGTGTCCATAAGGGAATCAAATGTTTTAGACTGGCATAAACATGGCAGAGAGAATCAACTCAAACCAACTATAAAAAGGAATTTCATAAACAAAAAAAAAAACAGGGAAATTCTTTACAATTCCTTCAGGGTCTCTGATGAAACCTGGAATGACCCTATGTACAACGACAGCTGGATGTGGCATAGGGATGGACACATGGGACTGAGAGGATTGGTGAGATTGGGTGAGCAAAGGCAGACCCTTTAAAACAATAATGCATGGCAACCATTCCATGTGTCACAACTCTCCAGGTTGAAGGGAATATTACTACAGCTATAACATATATGGGAAACCTAGAGAATGGACACACTGTGAATATGAAAGGTCTCTAAATCTCAACGAATATTCCCTCTCCTGGCGTTCCGGTTTGACTTTCCAACTGCATTACTATCAATCTCTGAACCTGGAGAGACAGCACCTTTAACCTCCTGTTTCGCACATGTTGCCAATTTTGCAGAGGATGAATGGGAAGAGGGAGAACGAGTGAGAGAGTAGCTGTTAGGTATTTGGACGGGCATATGTCACTCTTATTTCCCTGGAGGAAGAAGAATTAACTAAAGTCTCAGCCACCCAACGTGAACCAGAAGAGGTCCTGAACCAAAATATTGGACTTGCGTTCAGCTCAGAAAAAACGAGTTAAAATATGGAGCTCAGGGGCACAGCAATTCAGAAACAGGCAGAGTAAAAACGGGCAACTATCGTCCAAAAAAGCATTGAGGGAAGGCACCTAGGTGGACTTGAAAGCGAGGCAGAATAGCAGGAAACAATTTCAAGATATACGTTGGAATCGCCTTTAAAGCACAGGAAGAGTGTCACTACTTCGACAATGATGCACTTGGCCAAAAAGGGCGTATGTGATTTCTCCTGAATATATTCAGGAGAAAACGTATACGCCCTTTTTGGCCAAGCAAGCAAGCGGGCAATGCAAATCTGCACTACAAAGTAGTATCACTTCCCACGGTTCAAACGGGACATCGGAAAAATGTGTAAAAACCAGAAAGGCAAGACAGGCCCTGGAGAACAGGGAGCCTTGTTATGCTGAAGGAAGGCATGTAAATTGCCAACTGCCTCTCTGGAGGAGTGCATTGTGTTCCCTAAAACAAGTAAACAACAGAGCTACAGAGCCAAGGGCACTTCAAGTCTAGGGAATATACCTTGGGAAAACTGAAAATCAATAAGACAGAGCCACCCCAAAATTTACGGCTGCACTGCTGACAAGAACCTCAACTTGGGTACACCTTAAATATTCCGTGAAAGATAAAAATGGTTCAAAAAATTGTGGTACTTACGTTATGATGGAATATCCCTCAGCCATGAAATCAATGTCATAAGACCAGTAGCAACAAAATGAATGGATTCAGGTATGATGATTCTAAGTGAAATAAGTCACACAGAAAAAGAATCTTATCATAAGATATCACTTATGAAAATCCTATAAACATGGCTACACATGAACGGAGTTAGGAAAGAGAACAGAGTCTCACATTTAGAAAACACTCTTACGCCTATTTAAGGGGGAAGGAGATGTAGGGTGTTGCATAAAACAGAGTTTGATATAAGTACAGGCACCATTCCAGAAACCAAATACAGAATAGACAAGATCTACACCTTCCTCACTGAAAGGTTATCAAGACCCCATACTTCACACAGAGGAATATATCTGACTAGTAAGGATCTTAAAACCTATGTATTGATATATCTCCGTAAGGGAAACAAGTGTTTCTAGACTGGCATAAACACGGCAGGGACAATCAGCTCAAACCCACTATAAAAAGGAATTTCAAAAACAAAACAACAAAACAGGGAAATTCTTTACAATTCCTTCAGGGTCTCTGATGAAACCTTGAATGACCCTGTGTACAACGACAGCTGGATGTGGCATAAGGCTGGACACTTGGGACTGAGAGGATTGGTGAATTTGGGTTAGCAAATGCAGACCCTTCAAAGCAATAATGTGTGGCACCCATTCCATGGTTCCCAACTCTCCAGGTTGAAGGGAATATTACTACAGCTATAACATGTACAGGAAACCAAGAGAATGGACACACAGTGAATACGAGATGTTTCTAAAACCCAACTAACTGTCCCTCTCCTGGTGCTCCGGTTTGACTTTCCAACTGCTTAACTATCAATCTCCCAACTTGGAGAGACAGCCCCTTTAACCTCCTGGTTTGCTCAGGTTGCCAATTTGGAAGAGGATTAAAGGGAAAAGGGGGAACCAATGAAAGAGTAGCTGTTAGGCATTTGGACGGGCACATGTCACTCTAAATACCCGGCAGGAAGAAGAATTAACCAAAGTCTCAGCCACCCGCCATGAACAAGTATAGGTCCTGAACCAAAATTTTGGACTTTTGGTCACCTCACAAAAAACGAGTTAGGAAATGGAGCTCAAAGGCACAGCAATTCACAAACTGGCACAGTAATAAAGGACAACTATCGTCCAAAAAGTCTGTTAAGGGAAGGCAACGAGGCGACCTTCAAAGTGAGGCAGAATAGCAGGAAACAGATTTCAAGTGGTTCGTTGGAATCACCTGTAAAGCACAGGAAGAGGGGCACAACTTCGAAAATGATGCACTTGGCCAAAAAGGGCGTATGCGTTTTCCCCTGAATATATTCAGGAGAAAACGCATACGCCCTTTTTGGCCAAGCAAGCAATCGGGAAATGCAAATCTGCACAGCAAAATAGTATCACTTCCCACCTGTCAAAAGGGACATCCACAAAATGTGTAAAAACCAGAAATCCTAGAGAGGCCCTGGAGAACATGGAGCCTTGTTATGCTGATGGGCGGGATGTAAATTGCCAACTGCCTCTCTGGAGGAGTGCATTGTGTTCCCTAAAACAAGTAAACAACAGAGCTACAGAGCCAAGGGCACTTCCTTTCTAGGGAATATACCTTGGGAAAACTGAAAATCAATAAGATAGAGCCACCCCAAAATTTAGGCCTGCACTACTTACAAGAATCTCAAATTGAGTACTCTCTAAATATCCCAGGATAGATAAAAATGATTCAAAAAATTGTGGTACATATGTACGATAGATAATCCCTCAGCCATGAAATCAATTTCATAATGCCAGTAACAGGAAAATGAATGGATTCAGGTACGATGATTCTAAGTGAAATAAGTCACACAGAAAAATAAACTTATCATAAGATAGCACTTATGAATTTTCTGTAACATGGCTACACATGAACTCAGTTAGGAAAGGGATCAGCGTCTCACATTTAGAAAACACACTTATGCCTGCTTAAGGAGGAAGGAGAGGTGGGGCGATGCATAGAACCAGAGTTTGATATTAGTACAAGTACCATTCCAAAATCAAAATACGGAATAGACAAGACCTACACCTTCATCAGTGAAAGGGACGCAAAACCCAATATTCTGCGCAGAGGTCTATATCTGACTAGTAAGAATCTTAAAACCTATGTATTGATATGTCACCGTAAGGGAATCAAGTGTGTCTAAACTGGCATAAACATGACAGTGAGAATCAGCTCAAACGCAGTAAAAAAAAGAAATTTCAAATACAAACGAAAAAAAAAAAAAAAACAGGGAAAATCTTTACAATTCCTTCAGGGGCTCTGATGAAACCTGGAATGACCCTACCTACAACGAGAGCTGGATGTGGCATAAAGCTGGACACTTGAGACTGAGAGGTTTGGTGAGACTGGGTGAGCAAATTCAGACCCTTTAAAGCAATAATATGTGGCACCCATTCCATGTGTCCCAACTCTCCATGTGTAAGGGAATATTACTACAGCCATAACATTTACGGGAAACCTAGAGAATGGACACTCTGTGAATACGAAATGTTTCTAAAACTCAACATATAGTCCCTCTCCTTGTGCTCCAGTTTGAACTTCCAACGGCTTTACTATCAATCTCCCAACTTGGAGCGATAGCCCGTAAAACCTCCTGGTTTGCACAGGTTGCCAATTTGGCAGAGGATGAAAGGGAAGAGGGAGAACAAATGAGAGAGTAGCTGTTAGGCATTTGGACAGGTACATGTCACTTTAATTGCCCGGCAGGAAGTAGAATTAACAAATGTCTCAGCCACCCGCCGGGAACCAGTATAGGTTTTGAACCATAATTTTGTATTTGCTTTTAGCTCACAAAAAAGAGTTGAAAAATGGAGCTCAGGGGCACAGCAATTTACAAACTGTCAGAGTAATAGAGGAAAACTATCGTCCAAAAATCTTTTGAGGGAAGGCAGAGAGGCAGACTTTAAAACGAGGCAGAATAGCACGAAACAGATTTCAAGAGGTACATTGCAATCAACTTTCAAGCACAGGAAGAGGGGCACAACTTCGAAAATGATGCACTTGGCCAAAAAGGGCATATGCGTTTTCTCCTGAGTATATTCAGGAGAAAATGCATACGCCATTGTTGGCCAAGCAAGCAAGTGGGCAATGCAAATATGCACTACAAAGAAGTATCCCTTCCCACCGGTCAAAAGGGACATCCACAAAATGTGTAAAAACCAGAAAGGCAAGACAGGCCCTGGAGATCAGGGAGGCTTGTTATGCTGATGGGCGGGATGTAAGCTGCCAAATGCCTCTCTGGAGGAGTGCATTGTGTTCCCTAAAACAAGTAAACAGCAGAGCTACACAGCCAAGGGCAGTTCCAGTCTAGGGAATATACCTTGGGAAAACTGAAAATCAATAAGAGAGAGCCACCCTAAAATTTAGCGCTGCACTGCTTACAAGAACCTCAACTTGGGTACACCTTAAGTATCCCAGGAAAGACAAAAATGGTTCAAGATATTGTGGTACTTACGTACAATGGAATATCCCTCAGCCATGAAATCAATGTCATAAGGCCAGTAGCAGCAAAAAGAGTGGATTCAGGTACGATGATTCTAAGTGAAATAAGTCACACAGAAAAAGAAACTTATCATAAGATATCACTTATGAAGGTCCTGCAAACATGGCTACACATGAACTGAGTTAGGAAAGATTACAGAGTAACTAATATTATCATAAGTTATCACTCATAGCGGGAATGTACACATGACTACACATGAACTGAATGACAAACACAACAGAGTCACACATTTAGAAAACATCTTCTGCCTGCTTAATGGGAAAGCCGAGGTGGGGTGATGCATAAAACCACAGTTTTAAATTAGCACAGATACCGTTATATAAACCATGTATGTAATAGACAACACCTACTTCCGGCACAATGAACTGGACTCAACACCCCCTATTCATTGCAGAGGAATATGTCTGACTCTAAGTATTTTAAAACATATGTATTCTCATGTCTCCATAAAGGAATCATGTGTGTGTATAACGGCATGAACACAGCATTTAAATTCAGTTAAACCCACTTATAAAAATTAATTTCAAAAGCAAAATGCAAAAACTGATAGAAAGTCTTAAAAATTACGTTCAGGGCCTGTGATGCAAGCTAGATTGACCACCTTTACACCCACAGCTGGATGAGACATAAGACTGGACACTTGGGGCTGACAAGATTGCTGAGGTTGTGTGAACAAAAGAACACCACTTAGAGCAATACTGTGTGCTACCCATTCTAGTGGTCCCAACTCTCCAGGTTTAAGGGAATCTTCTTCCAGTTAAAACATGCATGGGAAACCCAGTGGATGGTACACTGTGTAATTGGGAAAGTTTTCTAAAAGGTACCTCATTTTTCCTTTTGTCGTGCTCGGCTTCGCCATTCCATCTGCATTACTCAAAATCTCCCCACTTGGAGTGTCAGCGCCTTTACCCTCCCGTTATGCACAGTTTGCAAACTGTGCAGAGGATGAACAGGAAGAGGGGAAATAAATGAGAGATTAGCTGTAGGTGTTTGGATGGGCACATGTCACTCTAGTTTCCCATCAGGAAGAATAATTAACCAAAGGCTCAGCCTGAAGCCCCGGAACAGGACTAGGGCCTAAAGCCATCCTGCGGTATTGCAGCCAGCTCACAAAGAGGCGAGTTGAAAAATGGAAATCAGGGGCACAGCAATTCACAAACTTGCAGAATTATAAAGGACAACTATCATCCAGAAATATATTGAGGAAAGGCAGTGAAGAGGATTTGAATGCAAGGCAGAATTGAAGGAAACAGATTTCAAGAGGTAGATTGGAGTCGTCTTTAAAGCACATGAAAAGCGACAGAATTTCGACAATGTTGCCCTTGGCTGAAAAGGGATTATGTGTATTTTTTTGAATATATTCGGGAAAAATGCATATGCCCTTTTTGGCTAAGCAAGCCATCAGGCATTGCAAATCCACACTACAGAGAAGTGTCCCTTAACTCCAGTCAAAAGGGCCATCCACAAATAGTGTAAAAGCCACAAATGCAGGACAGGCCATGGAGAAAAGGGAGCCTGGTTACGCCGATGGACAGGATGTAAATTGCCAACAGCCTCTCTGGAGAACTGTATGTTGTTTTCTAAAACAGAGCTACAGAGCATAGCACACTTCCACTCATGGGCGTGTATTTTGGGAAAACTAAAAATCCACAACACACAGCCAGCCCAAAGTTTAGGGCTGCTCTGTTTACAAGAACCTCGACTTCGGTACACTTTATATATCCCAGGAAAGGAAAAAAAAATGGATATAGATGTTGTGGTACTTATATACAATGGAATGTCACTCAGACATAAAATCAATGTCATAAGGCCAATAGCAGCTTAATGAGTGGCTTTAGGTACGATGATGCTAAGTGAAATGAGCCACAAAGAAAAAGAAATTATTGTAATATATCACTTATAGAGGAAATGTAAACATGGCTACACATGAACTGAATTTCAAAAGAGAACAGAGTTACACATTTAGAAAACACACTTATGACTCCTTAAGGGGAAAGGTGACGTGGGGTGATGTGTAAAAGCAGAGTTTGAAATTAGCACAGATCCTATTCCATATACCAAATATGTAATAGACAAGACCTACTCCTTTCTCAATGAACTGGACACAAAACACCCTATTCACTGAAGAGGAATATATCTGACTGGTAATAACCTTGAAACCTATGTATTTATATGTCTCCATAATGGAATCAAGTGTATGTAGATTGGCATAAACACAGATCAATGGAACAGGACAGAAAGCCCAGAGATAAACCTACATACCTATGGCTATCTCATCTATGACAAAGGAGCTAAGGATATACAATGGAGAAAAGACAGTCTCTTCAGTAATTGGTGCTGGGAAAACTGGACCCCTACACATAAAAGAATGAAATTAGAACACTCCATAACACCATACACAAAAATAAACTCTAAATTGATTAGAGATCTAAATATAAGACCAGACACTATAAAACACTTAGAGGAAACCATAGGCAGAACACTCTATGACATAAATCACAGCAAGATCCTTTTTGACCCACCTCCTAGAGAAATGGAAATAAAAACAGAAATCAACAAATGGGACCTAATGAAACTTAAAAGCTTTTACACAGTACAGGAAAACATAAACAAGATGCAAAAACAACCCTCAGAATGGGAGAAAATATTTTCAAATGAAGCAATTGACAAAGGATTAATCTCCTAACTTTACAAGCACCACATGTAGCTCAATATCACAAAAACAAACAACCCTAATCCAAAAACGGGCAGAAGACCTAAATAGACATTTCTCCAAAGAAGATATACAGATTACCAAGAAACACATGAAAGGATGCTGAACATCACTAATCATTAGAGAAATGCAAATCAAAACTACCCTGAGGTATCACCTCACAGCAGTCAGAGTGGCAATCATCAAAAAAATCTACAAAACAATAAATGCTGGAGAGGCCTTTATTGGAGAAAATGGAACACACTTGCACTGTGGTTGGGAATGTAAATTGATATGGGCACTAGGGAGAACAGTACGGAGGTTCCTTTAAATAACTAACAATAGAAGTACCATACGACACAACAATCCAAGTACTGGGCATTTGCCTTGCGAAAACCATAATTCAAAAAGAGTTATGTACAAAAATGTTCATTGCAGCTGTATTTGCATTAGCCAGGACATGGAAGTAACCTAAGTGTCCATCGACAGATAAATGGATAAAGAAGATCTGGCACATATATACAATCAAATATTACTCAACCATAAAAAGAAGCAAAACTGAGTTATTTGTACTGAAGTGGATGGACTTAGAATCTGTCCTACACAGTGAAGTAAGTCAGAAAGGGAAAAACAAATACTGTATGTTAACAGAGATATATGGAATCTAATGAAGAAAAAAAAAGATTTTGAAGAACCTAGTGGCAGGACAGGATTAAGGACACAGACATAGAGAAAGGACTTGAGGGCACGGGAAGGGGGATGGGTAAGCTCGGACGAAGTGAGAGAGTGGCATGGACATAAATACATTACCAAATGTAACACCGATAGCTACTGAGAATCATCCACATAGAAGAGGGAGATCAGCTCGGTGATTTGTGACCACATAAAGGGGTGGGATATGGAGTGTGGGAGGGAGATGCAAGAGGGAGGGGATCTGGTGATATTTGTATATGTATAGCTGATTCACTTTGTTATACAGCAGAAACGAACACTCCATTGTAAAGCAGTTATACTCCAATAAACGTGTAAAAGGAAAAAAAAAAAAACAAAGCCCAAGGATAAACCTACACACTTATGGTCAACTAATCTATGACAAAGGAGGCAAGACTATACAAAGGAGATAAGACATTCTCTTCAATCATTGGTGCTGGGAAATATGGAGAGCTACATGTAAAAGAATGAAATTACAACACTCCCCAACACCATACATAAAAATATATTCAAAATGAATTAGAGACCTTAATGTAAGACCAGACAGTATAAAACTCTGAGAGGAAAACTTACGAAGGATACTCTGACGTAAATCACAGCAAGATCTTTTTTGATCCACCTCCTATAGTAATGAAATAAAAAAGAAAACTAAACAGATGGGACTAATGAAACTTAAAAGCTTTTGCAAAGCAAAGGAAACTACAAACAAGACGAAAAGACAACCTTCAGAATGGCAGAATATATTTGCAAACGAATCAATGGACAAATGATTAATCTCCAATATATATAAACAGCTCATGCAGCTCAATATTAATAAAACAAACAACCCAATACAAAATGGAAGATCTAAATAGACATTTCTTCCAAGAAGACATAGAGATGGCCAGTACGCACATGAAAATCTGCTCAACATCACTAATTATTAGAGAAATGGAAATCGAAACTACAATGATGTATCACGTCACACCTGTTAGAATGGGCATCATCAGAAAATCTACAAACAACAAATGCTGGAGAGGGTGTGGAGAAAAGGAACCTTCTTCCACTATTTTTGGGAATGTAAATTGATACAGTCTCTATGGAGAACAGTATGGAGGTTCCTTAAAAAACTAAAAATAGAATTACCATATAATCCAGCTATCCCACTACTGGGCATATACCCAGAGAAAACCATAAATCAAAAAGACACATTCACCACAATGTTCACGGCAGCACTATTTACAATAGACAGGTAATGAAAGCAACCTAAGTGCCCACAGACAGACGAATGGATAAAGACGTGGTACATATATACAACGGAATATTACTCAGTCATACATAGGAATGAAATTGGGTCATTTGTAGAGACCTCGATGGATCTAGAGACTGTCATACAGAGTGAAGTAAGTCAGAAAGAGAAAAACAAATATTGTATATTAATGCATATATGTGGAACCTAGAAAAATGGTACAGATGAACCAGTTTGCAGGGCAGAGATAGAGACAGATGTAGAGAACAAACATATGGACACCAAGGAGGGAACGCCATGTGAGGGTGGTGGTGGAATGAATTGGGAGACTGGGATTCACATGTGCACACTTATATGTATAAAATACATATCCAATAAGAACCTGCTGTATAAAAGAAATAAATTTAAAAAAATTAAAAATAAATGAATAACATTTAATAAAATAAAACAGAAAAAAAGTATTTCCCTTCACATAGACGTCTTTATATTAATGCATTATTTCCATGTTTATATCTCCAAAATTAAAAAAAAAGAGGAATAAATAAAATCTACCTTGAACCAAAAAGAAAAAAAGAAAAAAAAAAATAAAACAGAACCCACCAGTGATACAGAGTAAAATTGTATCAGGCCACTTGCTCCAGTGGTAAAAAATTCTTAAGTTGGTCAGAGGTGGGAAATCGTCTCCCATGCCGTCAGCAGCGCTCCCCCCCACAAGGAGCATCCTCATTGCAAAGCTGGGGGACTGTGTCGAGGCGTCTGTGAGTAAATGTGAGCTGAGCCCCAGTCCTGCTGCAGCTGAACTCTTCCCACCCTTTCCAGGTAAAACACCTGAATATGTACAAGCACTTGCAAGCCTAGAGGAAGGGCTGTGGAGCCACACTAGCGAGAGCACGCAGGCCGACTTGGTGCCTGCAGGCCAGCCAGGATGGTCCTGGCCCCAGATGCTCTTCTGGAAGCTTTCCATTTCCCTGCCTGAGATACCCCTCCTGCCACAGCCCCCACTGCTTTTTTACTTCCTCACCTCTGCCTGGGGAGAAATACCAGTGGCAGGTATGGGTGACACATCCTCTTCTTTAGCAGGTGGCAGCCTGGCAAATCCTGCAGAAAGTCCAGCAGAGCCCCACTCACACTGGGCCACCCACAAAGCCACGGCCCCTCACTCCCTCCCACCACCCCAGCCCCGAACCTGCTGACGGGGCAGAGAATATGGCGTCAGGCACAGCTACAGGGGCTCTTGCTGACTGGAGAGGTGTTTATATTGACCTCAACCCAGGCACACCTGTGGGGTTGGGGCTGGCAGGCAGTGTCAGGCTGCCCAAATCAGCCAAACCTCACCCCTCAGGTGCTCACAGTTGCAGAAAATGAACCTTGCTAAACGGGTCAGTCCCAAGGAACAGGTGTGGGCCTTGAGAGTCAGGATAGACAAGGGGCTGCAGCTGCGGCTTGTTTTCTTATCATTTTATCTGGTCCATGAGTGGAAAACAACTTCAAGAAGACCCTATCCTAATGAGAGGAACCCAGGAGTCAGGGAGAGGAGTGATGGTGGGTGGAGACAGAGGCCTGGTGCCCTGGCTGCAGTGGAAGTGTCTGGAAGACCAGGCAGAGAGAGGCTGCACAGAGTGATAGCCAGGGTCACAGACCTATCAGAGTTACTGTTTGTTAGTTCAAGTCCTGCTCTGAGGTGTTCTGTGTCAGCTGTGAGCGACAGGTGAGCTGGGGGTTCTCTGCAAGGTGGGCTATGTGCACAGTTCCTGTGTGTCCAGCCCTGCTGGGGTACCTGCCCAGGGGAGTTCCGTATCCTGGGAAGGGCCTGACTATGAGAGCCCCATGGGCTGCTGGGTAGCTGCACAGGTGAGCTCCATACCCTGGGAGGGACTTGAACACGAGAGCCCTGTTGGCTGTGGGGTGCGGGATGCAGCCCAGGTGAGCTCCATATCCTGGGATTGGCCTGACCACGAGAGCCCCATGGGCTGCTGGAGACCTGGTAAAGGATATCAGGACAGTTAGTGAAGCCACCGAGGATCTACATCTAGTAGATCCTATTTCCTACACCGTGCTGCTCATTCTACCATCCACCATGCCATGGCATTCTGTATTAGACTTCAATGATGCCTTCTTCTGTATTCCATTCATCTCAGAGTCACAAGAATTTTTGGCTTGTGAGTGGCAGGACACAACATGCAACAAAACCAATAATGCTGGGCCGTCCTGCACCAATGGTTCAAAAATCCCCACACCATCATTGGGGAAATGTCCTCTAAAGACCTAAACGTTCTACCTCTGTAAAAGGGAACCCTCCGTCAATATGCAGATGACATTCTGATTGCCAGGCCTACTAAAGATGCCTCGGAACTACCTAGCCAAGAAAGGATAGAAGGTGTCCAAGAAAAAGGCTCAAATATCCCAGGCTCAGGTGACTTGCCTGGGCTTCATTCTCACAGATATTTGGAGAAACGCATCCCAGGATAGGGAAGAAGCCATTTGCAGCCTTACCTCTTCTAAAACTAGAAGACAGCTTAGGGGTTCCTGGGGAGGCCAAGGTTTTCTGCATCTGGATCCCTAACTACAGTCTAATAGCTGGGCCTCTACCTGAAACACTGACACGAAAAGATGATGATTCTTTTGAATAGAATCCAGAAGCAGCCTTTCAAGAATGGAAAGAGCAGTCAATTCAGATCCTTGCCCAGGAACTCGCTAATTTAGCTAAACCCTTTGACCTTTGCATACCCGTTCAAAGGTTAATCGCCCTTGGAGACTTAGTGCCAAAACAGGGACCAATTGAAATGGAGCAACACAAGAATGCCCTTCAGGTATGATAAACTATGGTTACCAAGGGCTTTGCCCACTGACTCATCAGGCCAGGATACTGGGGTATCTAAAAAGCTGGAAATCAGCAGCCCACAAGGCCAGCTCCCTCCTAAGGGAATAGGACCCCACGTGGTGATCCTAACCACCCATCATGTCCTGAAGTTGCAGGGGTCTCTCTGTGGACACACTGACCTCGAGTGAGGAGGCCCTCCAACTCCAACCTCCAGAGAGACAAATGGGGGCAACGGGCCCCCAAGATGACTCGTGTGACCATCACTTGACCTGGAGTTTCTCTCAGAAAACAACAAGACTGTGCCCCGAAAGAGCAGACTACTGCTTGCAGGACTTACTGCACCCAGAGGGGAGCTAATAAGCTTGGCGGGGGAAACGTATATCACGCTTTCACCATAGAAAACCCTACAGACACCGCAGTGATGGTGGCCAATATGACCGGCTGGACTGCTGGCTACTTCTAAAGGCCGTTGACTCAGTGGGCATCATGGTCCTGGATCACCACTGACTCTGGACTGTCTGGGAGTTGCACGGGCAGGGCTCTGACACATGGTGCTGTTTGTACATTAATTCAGGGACCTAATTAAAGAAAGCACAGACTACTGGTCAGAGCATCTATGCTGGCAAAAAAGTCAGCCTAATGTCACTGAACAAATGTGGGGTGGTGTGAAACCTGCCACCACAACATCTCTGTGCATCTCTTTCCTGGACCCTTAAAGGTCATTAGAATCTATAACACTTCCAATGCTGGTGCTCAGGCGGACGAGAAGTGAGGCAGGAGGCTTTGGGAAAATCAACATCACCTGGAGGCTGGTGGGGAGACGTTTTGCCCCTCCCCCTATGTATCAGGGCTCCCACCACAGCATGAAGCAGTTACAAAAGAGGGGTCTTCACCCTCAACACACCAAGAATGAGGAATGGAACAAAAAGCAGAGGAGGTGTTCGTCTCTGGCAACGTTCATTAAAAATTCCTGGGAGATAAAAAGAGAATCTGGGCAATAAAATAAAGTCTAACCTGTTTTTCCTTTGTGCTTTGTCTAATTTCACATGCTCCTAGGGTTCCACATGCAGAGGTCCCACACCCGGCACTTCAGACCCGACTTCCTAGTGCAGAATGGCTGGGTGGACACCTCAGCTTGCGGAGTCCCATGCAGACTGCACGGCATAGAGCCTGAGCTGCAGCCAACCCAGCCCTCGAGACCTCCATCCCCTAACTCCCACTGATGCTGCCGGGATCCCTACTCAGCATCCCAGCCCACAGCCCGTGGGGGAGTGCACACTCTCACCTCTCCATTCGGTTTTCAAAATAATGTTTCCTTTGCTTCTGAACCAAACTCAGTCTTGATCTGTTGGCTCCAATGACACTGGGCACGGGGACTCCTGTTGGGGTCCCCTCTGGATGATCAGTAACAGAAATTGAGAACTTTGTAACTTCATTGAACAGATGTGTGAGCCAAACTGTAGTTAAAATAGAGCAGTGTATAATGCTCGGGTAAAATAAGATTTTTCTAAGACTTACATTTGATATTTCCATCACTTTACTATAAGCAAGTTCAGTGAAGACATCTGTCTTATTTGTCAGGTCAACATTAGAGAAATGAAGAGATTTATTTCCATGGATGTACATCGAATACTCTTGGCTGAAGCTTCAATCTTGTTTTGAATGTTTTTCCATTGAAAAGGATACCTCTCTTTCAGCTCCCCCATTTCTGAGAAGTATAAAATCTTATAATTTATTATTACCAAAGGGGAAAGGTAGGAGAAGGGATAAATTAACAGTTTGGGATTAACACATACACACTGCTATGTATAAAATAGATCATCAACAAGGAACTACTGTATAGCACAGGGAACTACACTGAATATTTTGCAATAACCTATAAGGGGAAATAATCTGAAAAAGAATCGATATTTTTATTGACATCATCTATCAATGACAGATAAAATGTAACCTAAGCAAGGCCGATGGTGAGCGCTTCTGAACCTGAAGATTTCAATCATCTAAAGTTTGGGCTCTGCCTATTTCCCAAGGCCCTTAATGGACATATATGTAGCCGTAGCTTAAAAATTCCCCAGTTTGGGGTTCGGGGAGGCACTGATTTGGAAAAATCCCTGGTGTTCTCCTTCCATGCACGGGACCCTTCCTACAGCTAAAACATGCCTGTCACACCTAGAGGAGGTACACCGTTTGATCGGAAAGAGTTTGGAAAAGGCACCTCATCTCCTCATCGCCTGGTGCTCGGGTTCACCCCTCCAGCATCTTTCCTAACAATCTCCTCACTTGGGGATATCAGCACCGTCAACATCCTGTTGCACACAGTTTGGAATCTGTCCAGAGGATGAAGCGGAAGGATGAGAAAAATTTAGAGACAAGTCTTAGGTGTTCGGACAGGCACATGCCACTCTAATTTCCAATCCGGAAGACAAATTCATCAAAGGCGAGAATTGCCCACAGAAAGAGAATAGGGCTAGAGGAAATCCTGCTGTTTTGTGTCGAGTTTCCAAAAACACAAGTTGAAAAATGGAACTCAGGGGCACTAAAATTCATGAAACTGCAGAGTTGAAAATATCTATTGTTGAAAAATGTCTTGAGGTAAGTCACAGAAAAGGACTTATAAGCAAGGGAGAGTGGCATGAATCAGATTTGAAGAGGTAGAAAAGTCTCCCCATTAAAGCACAAGAAAAGGGGCTGAAAATTGCCAATGATGCAGTTGGCCCAAAAGGGCGTATGCATTTTTTCTGAATATATTCAAGTAAAGGCCATTCACACTTTTTATCCAACCAAACAGGCAGGCACTGGAAATCAATACTACAAAATGTATCACTTCACATCAGTCAGAAGGGCCATCCACATAAAGTGTAAACACCAGAAATGCAGGACAGGGTGAGGAGAAAAGGGAGCCCTGTGAGGCTGATAGTGGAAATGTAATTTGCCAACGGCCACTCTGGAGAAGTGTATTGTGTTTGCTAAAACATCTGAAAACTGAGCTACAGAGCATAGGGCACTTGCACTCATGGGCGTATACCTTGGGAAAAACAAAAAATGACAGAAAACAGGCACCCCAACGTTTACCACCTCTCTGTTAAAAAGGCCTCCACTTGGATATAACCTAAATGTCCCTGGAAGGATAAAATGGATAAAAGAGATGGGGTACTTATGTAGAGTGGAATATTACTCATCCAGAAATCAATGAAATAAGGCCAGTTGGAACAACTCTGGAGGAGTTACATACGATCATTCTAAGTGACACATGTCAGAAAGAAAAAGACACATATCATAAGATGTCACTTAAAGGTGGAATCAAAAATGGCTACACATGAAATAAACTACAAAACAGAAACATAGTCAAATATGTACAAAATAGACATAAGGCTGCTAAATGGGAAAGGTGGGGAATGGTGAGGTATTATCCAGGAGGTTGAAATTAGCAAAGATACCATTCCAAGTACCAAACTGAATAACTGACAAGGCCTACACGGTACCTCAAAGAACGGCACTTAGTCCACTCAAGTCACTGGAAAATAATACATATGACTCATAAGCATCTGAGAAAGAATTTATTGTTGTCTCACAGTACATGAATCAAGTGGATGTACAGCAGCAAAAAACAGAGCTTTGAAAATCAGCTGTAACCAATATAAAAATAAATTTAAAAATATTTATAAAAACGGTGAGACAGACAAAAATTCTTACAACTTTTGTTGAAGGGCTACGATGTAACATGGATTGAACACATGTAGACCCACAACAGGATGATATATAAGGCTGGAAGCTATGCACGCTAAGAGATGTTAGAGAGGCTGGGTGAGGAAATGCAGACCTTTTAAATTAATACTGCCTCGTACCCGTTCCATGAGTCCCAAATCTGCACTTTCAAGGGAATCTTCTGACAGTGAAAACATGCCTGGGAAACTGAGATGAATGTACACCGTGTGCTCAGGAGAGGTGTCTAAAATGCACCTCATTTTTGATCTCCTGGTGCTGGGGTTCGCCATTCCAGCCACATTACTAACAATCTCCCGACTTGGAGAATCAGCACCTTTAACCTCCTGTTTCACACAGTTTGCAAGTTTTGCAGAGGATAAATGTGAAGAGGAGGAACCAATGAGAGATTAGCTGTAGTAGTTTTGACAGGCACATGTCACTCTAATTTCCCATTAGGAAGAAGAATTAACCAAAGGCTCAGCCTGCCTCCCCAGAACCAGAATATGGCCGGAATCAATTCAATGGTTTGGCGGTCAGCTCACAAAAAAAGCGAGTTGCAAAATGGAGCTCAGGAGCAGACAATTCAAAGACCTGCAAAGATATAAATGATAACCAACGTCCAAAAATATATTCAGGTAAGGCAACGAAGAGGTTCTGAATGAGAGGCAGAATTGCAGGAAACATTTTTCAAAAGGTAGATTGTACTCACATTTAAAGCATATGAAAAGCAGCAGAATTTCTAAAATGATGCAGTTGGGCAAAAGGGTGTATCCCTTTTTTTCATGAATATCTTCAGGAAAAAAACACATACAGAGTTTTTGGCCAACCAAGCAAGAGGGAAATGCAAATCCGCACAATAAAGAAGTCTCAATTTCCACTGCTCAAAAAGGCCATCGAAAAAATGTGTACAAATCAAAAATGCAGGAGAGGCCATGGAAAACAGGGAGACTAGTCACGCTGATGGGTGGGGTATAAATATCCAAGAGCTACTCTGAAGAAGTGTATGCTGTTTCCTAAAACATCTAAAATACAAAGCCTCCGAGCAAAGGGGACTTCAACTCATGGACATATAACTTGGGAAGAGTAAATATCAACAAGACACAGGCACCACAAAGTTTAGGGCTGCTCTGCATACAAGAACCTCAACTTCGGTACACCTAAAGTATCCCAGAAAATAGAGAAATGCATAAAGAATTTGTGGTAATTTTGTACAACGGAATATCACTCAGACGTGAAATCAATGTCATAAGGCCAGTAGCAGCATAATGAGAGGATTTAGGTATGATGATTCTAAGGGAAATTAGTCACACAGAAAAAGAATCTTATCATAAGATATCACTTACAGAGGGAATGTCAACATCACAACACATGAACTGAATTAGGAAAGAGAGCTGCGTCTCACATTTAGAAAACACTCTTATGCCTCCTTAAGGGGAAAGGAGAGGTGGGGTGATGCATAAAACCAGAGTTTGATATTAGCACAGGTACCATTCCATAAACCAAATACAGAATAGACAAGACCTACACCTTCCTCAGTGAACGGGACTCAAAACCCCTATTCCCCCAGAGGAATATATCTGATTAGTAAGAATCTTAAAACCTATGTATTGATATGACTCTGTAAGGGAAACAAGTGTGTCTAGACCGTCATAAACACGTCAGGGAAAATCAGCTCAACCCCATTATAAAAATGAATTTCAAAAACAAAGCAAAAAAACAGCGAAATTCTTACACAATTCCTTCAGGGGTTCTGATGAAACCTAGAATGACCCTATCTGCAAAGACAGCTGGATGAGACATAAGGCTGGACACTTGGGACTGAGAGGACTGGTGAGATTTGGAGAGAAAATGCAGACCCTTTAAAGTAGTAATGCATGCCACGATTCCATGGATCCCAAATTTCCAGGTAGAAGGGAATATCACTACAGTTATAACATGTATGGGAAACCTAGAGAATGGACACCCTGTGATGGCGAAAGGTTTCTGAAAGTCTCCTACTTTTTCCTCTCCTTGTGCTACAGTTTTGCATTCCAACAACTTTACTATCAATCTCCCAACTTAGGAGAGTCATTCCCTATAACCTCCTGGTTCGCACAGTTTGCTAATTGTGCAGAGGATGAAAGGGAATAGGGAGAACCAATCAGAGAGTAGATGTAGGCCTTTGGACGGACACATGTCACTCTAAATTCCCGTCAGGAAGAAGAATTAACCAAAGCCTCAGCCACCAACAGGGAACCAGTACAGCCACCCCTGGAACCAGTATAGGTCCTGAAGCAAAATTGTGGATTTGCGGTCAGCTCCCAATAATGGGATTTGAAAATTGGAGCTCAGGGGCAAAGCAAATCAAAAACCTGCAGAGTTATAAAGGACTACTCTCTTCCAAAAATCTGTTGAGGGAAGGCAACAAAGCGGACTTGAAAATGACGCAGAATTGCACAAAACATATTTCAAGAGGTAAATTGGAATCGCCTTTAAAGCACAGGAAAGGCATCACAACTTCGAGAATGATGCACTTGGCCAAAAACAGTGTATGACTTTTCTCCTGAATATATTCAGGAGAAAAGGCATAGGCCCTTTTTGGCCAATCAAGCAAGCACACAACGCAAATCCACACTACAAAGAATTGTCGCTTCCCACCGGTCAAAAAGGGCATCCGAAAATCTGTAAAAACGAGAAAGGCAAGATAGAGATGACAAGGGCATAAAGCAATATGATCCCAAGGGTCATGGAGGATTGTGATGACAAGCACATGGAGCATTGTGATGACAAGATTATGTATCATTTTGCTGTCAAAGGCATTGTGACGACAAGGTTCATGGAGCACTGGGATGACAAGCGTCATGGATCATTGTGATTAAAGGGTTCATGGAGCATTGGGATGACAAGGGCATGGAGCATTTTGATGACAAGTGTCCCGGATCATTGTGTTGTCAGGGTTCATGGAGCATTGTGATGACAGTGGTCATGGAGCATTGTGATGAAAAGGGCATGGAGCATTGTGATGAAAAAGGCATGAAGCCACTTCATGACAGGTTTCAAGGAGCATTCTGACGACAAGTGTCAGGGAACATTGTGATGACAAGTGTATTGAGAATTGTGATGAAAAAGATCATGGAGATTTTGACGAAAAGGACATGGAGTATTGTCATGACAGGCATCATGGAGCGTTGTGATGACAAGTGTTATGGAACTTTGTGATAACAAGGGTTTGGAGCATTGTGATGATAGAAGTCATGGATCATTTTGTTTTCAAGGAGCATGGAGCATTGGGATGACAAGGGCATGAAGCAATGTGATCCCAAGATTCATGGAGGATTGTGATGACAATGGTAAGGGAGTATTGTGATGACAAGCAAATGCAGCATTTTGATGACAAGGTCATGTAGCATTTTGCTGACACAGGCATGGAGCATTGTGATGATAAGGATCATAGAGCACTGTGATGAGAAGCATCACGGATCATTATGATTACAGGGGTCATGGAGCATTAGGATGACAAGGTCATGGATCATTGTGATGACAACCGTTATGGAGCATTGGGCTGAAAATGTTCATGGAGCATTGTGATGACTAGGGAATGGAGCACTGTGATGACAAGAGTCCCGGATCTCTGTGTTGTCTGGGGTCATGGAGCGTTGTGATGACAGTGGTCATGGAACATTGTGATGATAGGGATCATGAAGCATTGTGATGAGAAGTTCCTGGAGAATTGGACTGAAAATGTTCAGGAAGTATTGTGAGGACAGGGGTCATGGAGCATTGTGATGACAAGGGAATGGAGCACTGTGATGAAAAGTTCCTGGAGAATTGTGATGAGAAGACCATGGAGCCTTGTAATAACATGTCTCATGGAGCATTCTGATGAAAAGGGGCATGGAGTATTGTGATTACAGGGGTCTTGGGGCATTGTGATGAAAAGGGCATGGAGCATTGTGATTACTGGTGTCTTGTAGCATTGTGATGAAATTGGCATGGATCATTGTTATGAAAATGGTATGGAGCCTTGTCATGACAGGGTTCCAGGAGCATACTGATGACAAGTGTCAGGGAGCATTGTGATGACAAGTGTATAGAGCACTGTGATGACAAAGGTCATGGAGCACTGTGATGAGAAGACCATGGATAATTGTGATGATGAGCGTCATGGGACATTTTGATGATAAGTGTTATGGAACATTGTGATCAAAAGGATTTGGAGCATTTGGATGAGATAGATCATCAAATATTTTGATTTCATTGTGATGACAATAGCCTGAAGCATTATGATGATGGGCATGGTGCATTTTGATGACAGGGTTCATGGAGCATTGAGATGCAAATGTGCATGGAGCATTGTGATTAGAGGGTTCATGGAGTTTTGTGATGACAATGGCATGGAGCATTGAGATGCCAAGGGTCATGGATCCTTGTGATGACAAAGGTCATGGAGCATTTTGATGACAAGGGTGTGGTACATTGTGATGAGAAGGGCAGGGAGTATTGTGATGACAGGGTTATAGAGCAATTTGATGAAAAGTGTCATGGAATATTTTGATGACAGTTGTTATGGAACATTGTGATGTCAGGGGTCATTGAGCATTTTGAGGAAAATTGTTATGGAGCATTTTGATGACAGGGGTTATGGAACATTGTGATGTCAGGGGTCATCGAACTTTGTGATGATATGTGCATGTAGCATTGCAAAGACAGAAGTCATGGAATATTGTGATGACAGGGGTGATGGAGTATTGTGATGAATAGTGATGTAACATTGTGATATCAGGGTTGAGAGAGCATTTTGATGAGAAGTGCATGGAGAATTGTGATGACAAGTTTTATGGAGCATTGTGGTGACAAGATTGTGGAGCACTGTGATGAAAAGTGCAGGGTGCATTGTGATGACATGGGTCCAGGAGCATTGTAATGACGAGGGTCATGGAGCATTGTGCTGAGAATGGCATAGAGCATTGTGATGACAAGGGTCAAAGAGCATTGTGATGAAAAGTTCATGGAGCATTGTGGTTAAAAAGATCACAGAGACTGCTGATGACGAGGGCATGGACCATTGTGATGACAAAGGTCATGAAGCATTGTGATGAATGGAGGCATGGAGCGTTGTGTTGACAGGGGTCATGGAACATTGTGATAACAAGGGTATGGAGCCTTGTGATGACAAGGGAATGGAGCATTGGTCTAATAAGTTTCATGGATTATTGTGATGAGAGTGGGCATAGAGCATTGTGATGATAAGGGCATGGAACACTGTGATACATGGGTCATGAAGGATTGTAATGACAAGGTCATGGGGCATTGTGATGAGAAGGGCATCGAGCGTTTTGATGACAAGTGTCATGGAGCTTTGTGATGACAAGGGCATGGAGCAATGTGATGAGAGGGTTCATGGAGCATTGTGATGCCAAGTGTCATGGCGCTTTGTGATGACAAATGTCATGGAGCATTTTGATGACAAGTGCATGGTGCATTGTGATGATAAGGGCAGGGAGTATTTTGATGACAGGGTCATTCAGCAATATAATGGAAAGTGTATTGGAACATTTTGATGACAGGGGTTATAGAATATTGTGATGTCAGGGGTCATGGAACATTTTGATGATAAAAGGATGTAGCACTCTGATGACAGGGGTCATGGGACATTGTGATTACAGTGGTGAGGGAGTATTGTGACAACTAGTGTTGGAACACTGTGATATCTCTGGTGAGAGAGCATTTTGATGAGAAGTGTATGGAGCATTGTGATTACAAGGTTTATGGAGCATTGCAATGAAAATTTTCTGGACCGTTGTGATGAAAAGCGAATGGCACATTGTGATGACAAGGGTCATGGAACATTTTTCAGACAAAGTCATGGAGCATTTTGATGACAATGGTCACGGAGCATTGTGATGAAAACGGAATGGGGCATTGTGATGAAAAAGGCATGGAGCCTTTTCGTGACAGGGTTCAAAGAGCATTCTGATGACTAGTGTACTGAGCATTTTGATGCCAAATGTCATGGAGCACTGTGATGAAAAGGGCATGGAATTTTGTGATGACAGGCATCATGGAGCATTGTGATGACAAGTGTTATGGAACACTGGGATCACAAGGGTTTGGAGCATTGTGATGACAGAGGACATGGATCATTTTGATTTCAAGGAGCATGGAGCATTGTGATGACAAGGGCATGAAGCAATGTGCTCTCAAGGTTCATGGAGGATTGTGATGAAAATGGAAATGGTGTATTGTGATGACAAGCGCATAGAGCATTGTAATGACAAGGTCATGTAGCATTTTGCGGACAAAGTCATGGAGCATTGTGATGACAGGTGTCATGGAGCACTGTATTGACAAGGCCACGGAACATCGTGATGGCAGGGGTCATGGAGCATTGTTATGACAGGGGTAATGGAGCATTGTGACGGCAAGGGCATGGAGCATTGTGATGAGAAGGCCATGGAGCATTCTGATGACATCTGTCATGGAGCTTTGTGATGACAAGGGCATGGAGCAATGTGATGAGAGTGTTCTTGGAGGATTGCGATGACAATGACATGGAGCATTGTGATGCCAAGTGTCATGGATCTTTGTGATGACAAAGGTCATGGAGGATTTTGATGACAAGGGCGTTGTGCATTGTGATGAGAAGGGCAGGGAGCATTGTGATGACAGTGTCATGGAACAATTTGATGAAAAGGGTCATGGAACATTTTGATGACAGGGGTTATGGAACATTGTGATGTCAGAGGTCTTGGAGCATTATGATGAAAAGGGTCATGGAGCATTTTGATGACAGGGGTTATGGAGCATTGTGATGTCAGGGGTCATCGAACATTGTGATGATAAGTGCATGTAGCATTGTGATGACAGGGGTCATGGAACATTGGGATAAAAGGGGTGAGTGAGTATTGTGACGAATAATGATGTAACATTGTGATATCTGTGGTGAGAGAGCATTTTGATGAGAAGTGCATGGAGCATTGTGAAGACAAGGTTTATGGAGCATTGTGATGACAAGCTTGTGGAGCACTGTGATGAAAAGCGCATGGTGCATTATGATGACATGTGTCATGGAGCATCGTGCTGACAAGCGCATGGAGCATTGTGATGACAAGGGTCACGGAGCATTGCGCTGAGAAAGGCATAGAGCATTGTGATGACAAGGAACAAAGAACATTGTGATGAAAAGTTCATGGAGCATTGAGATTACAAGGGTCATGGAGCATTGTGATGACAAGGGCATGGAGCATTGGTCTAATAAGTTTCATGGATTATTGCGATGACTGTTGGAATGGTGCATTGTGGTGACAAGGGCATGGAGCATTGTGATGACCAAGTCATGCAGTATTGTGAAGAGAGGTGTCAGGGAGCATTGTGATAACATATGTAATGGCCCATTGTGATGACAATCGCATGGAGCATTGTAATGCCAGGTGTCATGGAAGATTCTGATGACAAAGGTAATGGTGCATTGTGATTACAGTGGCTTGGAGCATTGAGATGACAATGTCAGGGAGCATTGTGCTGAAAAGTGCATGGAGAATTGTGATGACAAGGGTCATGGAACATTCTCATGATAAGCTTGTGTAGTTTTTTGCTGACAGTGGCGTGGAGCATTGTGATGAAAACGGCATGGGGCATTGTGATGAAAAAGGCATGGAGCCTTTTTGTGACAGGGTTCAAGGAGCATTCTAACGACAAGTGTCAGGGAGCATTGTGATGACAAGTGTATTGAGAATTGTGATGACAAAGGTCATGGAGCATTGTGATGAAAAGTGCATGGAGTATTGTGATGACAGGCATCATGGAGCGTTGGGATGACAAGATTTATGGAACATTGTGATCACAAGGGTTTGGAACATTGTGATGACAGAGGTCATGGATCATTTTGATTTCAAGGAGCATGGAGCATTGTAATGACAAGGGCATGTAGCAATGTGATCCCAAGATTCACGGAGGATTGTGATGACAATGGTAATGCAGTATTGTGATGACAAGCGCATAGAGCATTGTAATGACAAAGTCATGTAGCATTTTGCTGACAAAGGCATGGAACATTGTCATGACAGGTGTCATGGAGCACTGTGATGAAAAGCGTCACGGAGCATTGTGAATACAGGGGTCATGGAGCATTGGGATGACAAGGGCATGGATCATTTTGATGACACGGGTCATGGAGCATTGGGCTGAAAATGTTCATGGATTATTGTGATGACAGGGGTCATGGAGCATTGTGATGACAGAGGTCATGGAGAATATTGATTTCATTGTGCTGACAATAGCCAGAAGCATTATGATGATGGGCATGGTGCATTGTGATAACAGGTTTCATGGAGAATTGAGATGAAAAGTGGCATGGAGCATTGTGATTACTGGGGTCTTGGAGCACTGTGATGACAAGGGAATGGAGCATTTTGATGAGAAGGACATGGAACATTCTGATGGCATGTGTCATGGAGCTTTGTGATGACAAGGTCCTGGAGCATTGTGATGAGAAATCCATAGAGATTTGTGATGATAAATCTCATGGAGCATACTGATGAAAAGGGGCTTTGACCATTGTGATTACAGGGGTCTTGGAACATTGTGATTACATGGGCATGGAGCATTGTGAGGAGAAGGCCAAGGAGCATTCTGAAGACATGTTTCTTTGAGCTTTGTGATGACAAGGGCATGGAGCATTGTGTTTAAAGGGGTCTTGGAGCATTGTGATGAAAAGGGCATGGATCATTGTGATGAAAATGGCATGGAGCCTTGTCATGACAGCGTTCAAGGAGCATACAGACAACAAGTGTCAGGGAGCATTTTGATGACAAGTGTATTGAGCATTGTGATGACAAAGGTCATGGAGCATTGTGATGAGAAGACCATGGATAATTGTGATGACGAGTGTCATGGGGCACTGTGATGACAAGTGTTATGGAATATTTTGATCACAAGGGTTTGGAGCATTGTTATGCCAGAGGTCATGGAGCAATTTTATTTCATTGTGATGACAATAGCATGAAGCATTATGATGATGGGCATGGTGCATTGTGATGACAGGGTTCATGGATCATTGAGATGGAAAGGGGCATGGAGCATTGTGATTACAGGGGTCTTGGAGCATTGTGATGAGAAGGGTCATGGAGCCTTGTGATGACAAGGCCACGGAACATCGTGATGGCAGGGGTCATGGTGCATTTTTATGATAGGGGTAATGGAGCATTGTGATGGCAAGCACATGGAGCATTGTGATGAGAAGGCCATGAAGCATTCTGATGACCTCTGTCATGGAGCTTTGTGATGACAAGGGGATGGAGCAATGTGATGAGAGAGTTCATGGAGCATTGTGATGACAATGACATGGAGCATTGTGATGCCAAGTGTCATGGATCTTTGTGATGACAAAGGTCATGGAGCATTTTGATGACAAGTCCATTGTGCAATGATATGAGAAGGGCAGGGAGCATTGTGATGACAGGGTCATGGAGCAATTTGATAAAAAGGGTTATGGAACATTCTGATGAGAGAGGTTATGGAACATTGTGATGTCAGGGGTCATGGAGCATGTTGATGAAAATGGTCATGGAGCCTTTTGATGACAGGGGTTATGGAGCATTGTGATGTCAGGGGTCATCGAACATTGTGATGATAAGTGAATGTAGCATTGTGATGACAGGAGTCATGGAAAACTATGATAACAGGGGTGAGGGAGTATTGTGACGAATAGTGATGTAAAATTGTGATATCTGTGGTGAGAGAGCATTTTGATGAGAAGTGCATGGAGCATTGTGATGACAAGACTGTGGAGCACTGTGATGACAAGCGCATGGTTCACTGTGATGTCATGTGTCATGGAGAATCGTGCTGACAAGCACATGCAGCATTGTGATGACAAGGGTCCTGTAGCATTTTCCTGAGAAAGGCATAGAGAATTGTGATGACAAGGATCAAAGTGCATTGTGATGAAAAGTTCATGGAGCATTGTGATGACAAGGGTCATGGAGCATTGTGATGACAAGGGCATGGAGCATTGGTCTAATAAGTTTCATGGATTATTGCGATGACTGTTGGAATGGAGCACTGTGGTGACAAAGGCATGGAGCATTGTGATGACCACGTGATGCAGTATTGTGAAGACTGGTGTCAGGGAGCACTGTGTTGACAAATGTAATGACCCATTGTGATGACAATGGCATGGAGCATTGTGATGCCAAGTGTCATGGAGGATACTGATGACAAAGGCATTGGTGCATTGTAATGACAATGGCTTGGAGCATTGAGATGACAAGGGTCAGGGAGCATTGTGCTGACAAATGCATGGAGAATTGTGATGACAAGGGTCATGGAGCATTCTCATGACAAGCTTGTGGAGTATTTTGATGACAGTGGCGTGGAGCATTGTGATGAAAACGGCATGGGGCATTGTGATGAAAAAGGCATGGAGCATTTTCGTGACAGGGTTCAAGGAGCATTTTGATGACAGGTGTCAGGGAGCATTGTGATGACAAGTGTATTGAGAATTGTGATGACAAGGTCATGGAGCATTGTGATGAATAGGGCATGGAGTATTGTGATGACAGGCATCATGGAACGTTGTGATGACAAGTGTTATGGAACATTTTGATCACAAGGGTTTGGAGCATTGTGAGGACAGAGATCATGGATCACTTTGATTTCAAGGAGCATGGAGCATTGTGATGACAAGGGCATGAATCAATGTGATCCCAAGTTTCATGGAGGATTGTGATGACAATTGTAATGGAGTATTGTGATGACAAGCGCATAGAGCATTGTAATGACAAGTTCATGTAGCATTTTGCTGACAAAGGCATGGAGCATTGTGATGACAGGTGTCATGGAGCACTGTGATGACAAGCGTCACAGAGCATTGTGAATACAGGGATCATGGAGTAATGGGATGACAAGGTCATGGATCACTGTGATGACAAGGATCATGGAGCATTGGGCTGAAAATGTTCATGGAGTATTGTGATGACAGGGGTCATGGAGCATTGTGATGACAGAGGTCATGGAGAATTTTGATTTCATTGTGCTGACAATAGCCGGAAGCATTATGATGATGGGCATGGTGCATTGTGATGACAGGGTTCATGGAGCATTGAGATGAAAAGGGGCATGGAGCATTGTGATTACAGGGGTCTTGGAGCACTGTGATGAAAAGGGCATGGAGCATTTTGATGAGAAGGACATGAAACATTCTGATGGCATGTGTCATGGAGCTTTATGGTGACAAGGGCATGGAGCATTGTGATGACAGGGGACATGGAACATTGTGGTAACAAGGGCATGGAGCATTGTGATGACAATGGCATGGAGCATTGGTCTAAAAATTTTCATGGAGTATTGCGATGACAGTTGGAATGGTGCATTGTGATGACAAGGGCATGGAGCATTGTGATGACCAGGTCTTGCTGTATTGAGAAGAGAGGTGTCAGGGAGCACTGTGATGACATACGTAATGGCCCATTGTGATAACAACGGCCTGGAGCTTTGTGATTCCAAGATTCATGGAGGATTCTGATGATAAAGTTAATGGAGCATTGTGATGACATGGGTCTGTGATCATTGTGCTGACAAGTGCATGGAGAATTGTGGTGACAAGGGTCATGGAGCATTCTGATGACAAGCTTGTGGAGTAGCTTGATGACAATGGCATGGAGCATTGTGATGAAAATGGCATTGGGCTTTGTGATGAAAATGCATGGAGCCTTTTCATGACAGGGTTCAAGGAGCATTCTGACGACAAGTGTTAGGGAGCATTGTGATGAAAAGTGTATTGAGAATTGTGATGACAAAGGTCATGGAGCATTGTGATGAAAAGGGCATGGAGTATTGTGATGGCAGGCATCATGGAGCGTCGTGATGACAAGTGTTATGGAACATTGTGATTCCAAGTGTTTGGAGCATGGTGATGAGAGGGGTCATGGATCATTTTGATTTCAAAGTCCATGGAGCATTGTGATGACAAGGGTTTGAAGCAATGTGATCTCAAGGTTCATGGAGGTTTGTGATGACAACGGTAATGGAGTATTGTGATGACAAGCGCATAGAGCATTGTAATGACAATGTCATGTAGCATTTTGCTGACAATGACATGGAGCATTGTGATGACAAGTGTCATGGAGCATTGGGCTGAAAATGTTCATGGAGTATTGTGATGACAGTGGTCATGGAGCATTGTGATGAGTAGGGAATGGAGCATTGTTATGACAAGAGTCCCGGATCATTGTGTTGTCAGGTGTCATGGAGTGTTGTGATGACAGTGGTCATGGAGCATTTTGATGATATTTGTCATGGAGCATTGTGATGAGAATTTCATGGAGCATTGGGCTGAAAATATTCATGGAGTATTGTGATGACAGGGGTCATGGAGCATTGTGATGACAAGGGATTGCAGCATGGTGATGACAAGTTCCTGGAGAATTGTGATGATAAAAGCATGGAGACTTGTGATGAGAAGTCTCATGGAGCATTCTGATGAAAAGGGGCATGGAGCATTGTGATTACAGGGGTCTTGGAGCATTGTGATGACAAGGGCCTGGAGCATTGTGAGGAGAAGGCCATGGAGCATTCTGATGACATGTGTCATTGAGCTTTGAGATGACAAGGGCATGGAGCACTGTGATTACAGGTGTCTTGGAACATTGTGATGAAAAGGCATGGATCATTGTGATGAAAAGGCATGGAGCCTTGTCATGACAGGGTTCAAGGAGCATAATGACGACAAGTGTCAGGGAGCATTGTGATGACAAGTGTATTGAGAATTGTGATGACAAAGGTCATGGAGCATTGTGATGAGAAGACCATGGATAATTGTGATGATGAGCGTCACAGGGTGTTGTGATGTTAAGTGTTATGGAACATTGTGATCACAAGGGTTTGGAGCTTTATGATGACAGTGGTCATGGATAATTTTGATTTCATTGTGATGACAATAGCCTGAAGCATTTTGATGATGGGCATGGAGCATTCTGATGAGAGGCTTCATGGAGCATTGAGATGAAAAATAGCATGGAGCATTGTGAATACAGGGGTCTTGGAGCATTGTCATGACAAGGGCATGGAAGATTGTGATGAGAAGGCCATGGAACATTCTGATGGCATGCGTCATGGGGCTTTGTGATGACAAGGGCATGGAGCATTGTGATTACAGGGGTCTTGGAGCATTGTGATGACAAGGGTCATGGAGCCTTGTGAAGACAAGGCAGTGGAACATTGTGTGGACAGGGCTCATGGAGCATTGTTATGACAGAGGTAATGGAGCATTGTGATGAGAAGGGCATTGAGCATTGGTCTGAAAGGTTTCATGGATATTTGTGATGAGATGGGGCATGGAGCACTGTGATGACAAGGGCAAGGAACACTGTGATACATGGGTCATGGAAGATTGTAATGACAAGGGCATGGAACATTGAGATGCGAAGGGCATCGAGCATTGTGATGACAAGTGTCATGGAGTTTTGTGATGACAAGGGCATGGAGCAATGTGATGAGAGGGTTCATGGAGCATTGTGATGACAATGACATGTAGCACTGTAATGCCAAGGGTCATGGAGCTTTGTGATGACAAAATCATTGAGCATTTTGATGAAAAGGGTGTGGTGCATTGTGATGAAAAATGCAGGGAGCATTTTGATGACAGGGTCATGCAGCAATTTGATGAAATGTGTAATGGAACATTTTGATGACTGGGGTTGTAGAACATTGTGATGCCAGGGGTCATGGAGCTTTGGGATGAAGAGGGTCATGGAGCATTTTGATGACAGTGGTTATGGAACATTGTGATGTCATGGGTCATGGAACATTGTGATGATAAGGGGATGTAGCATTGTGATGAGAGGGGTCATGGAACATTGTGATGATAAGGGGATGTAGCATTGTGATGACAGGGGTCATGGAACATTGTGATAACAGGGGTGAGTGAGGATTCTGATGACTAGTGATGGAACATTGTGATATCTCATGTGAGAGAGCATTTGGATGAGAAGTGCATGGAGCATTCTGATTACAAGGTTTATGGAGCATAGCTATGACAAGGTTGTGGATCATTGTGATGAAAAGCGCATGACAGTTTGTGATGACAACGGTCATGGAGCATTGTCCTAACAAAGGCATGGAGCATTGTGATGACAAGGGTCACAAAGAATTGTGATGAAAGGTTCATGGAACATTGAGTTTACAAAGGTCATAGAGCCTTGTGATGACGCGCGCATGGACCGTTGTGATGACAATCGTTATGAAGCATTGTGATGACTGGAGTCACGGAGCATTGTGATGACAGGGGTCATGGAGCATTGTGATGACAAGGGCATGGAGCATTGTGATGACAGGGGCATGGAGCATTGGGCTGAAAATGTTCATGGAGCATTTTGATGACTAGGGAATGGAGCATTGTGATGACAAGAGTCCCAGATCATTGTGTTGTCAGGTGTTATGGGGTGTTGTGATGACAGTGGGCATGGAGCATTTTGATGATATTTGACATGGAGCACTGTGATGAGAATTTCATGGAGCATTGGGCTGAAAATGTTCATGGAGTATTGTGATGACAGGGGTCATGGAGCATTGTGATGACAAGGGAATGGAGCATGGTGATGACAAGGTCCTGGAGCACTGTGATGATAAGAGCATGGAGATTTGTGATGACAAGTCTCATGGAGCATTCTAATGAAAAGGGGCACGGAGCATTGTGATTACAGGGGTCTTGGAGCATTCTGATGACATGTGTCATGGAGCTCTGTGATTACAAGTTCATGGAGCACTGTGATTACAGGGGTCTGGGAGCATTGTGATGAAAAGGGCATGGATCATTGTGATGAAAAGGCATGGAGCCTTGTCATGACAGGGTTCAAGGAGCATACTGAAGACATGTGTCAGGGAACATTGTGATGACAAGTGTACTGAGAATTGTGATGACAATGGTCATGGAGCATTGTGATGAGAAGACCATGGATAATTGTGATGATGAGCGTCATAGGGTGTTGTGATGATAAGTGTTATGGCACTTTGTGATCACAAGGGTTTGGAGCATTATGATGACAGTGGTCATGGATAATTTTGATTTCTTTGTGATGACAATAGCCTGAAGCATTATGATGATGGGCATGGTGCATTTTGATGACAGGCTTCATGGAGCATTGAGATGAAAAGTGGCATGGAGCATTGTGATTACAGGTGTCTTAGAGCACTGTCATTACAAGGGCATGTAGCACTGTGATGAGAAGGCCATGGAACATTCTGATGGCATGCTTCATGGAGCTTTGTGATGACAAGGCCATGGAACATTGTGATGGCAGGGGTCATGGAGCATTGTTATGACAGAGGTAATGGATCATTGTGATGATAAGGGCATTGAGCATTGGTCTGAAATATTTCATGGATTACTGTGATGAGAAGGGCATTGAGCATTGTGATGACAAGTGTCATGGAGCTTTGCGATGACAAGGGCATGGAGCAATGTGATGAGAAGGTTCATGGAGCATTGTGATGACAATTGCATGGATCATTGTGATGCCAACGGTCATGGAGCTTTGTGATGACAAAGGTCATGGAGCATTTTGATGACAAGGGTGTGGTGCATTGTGATGAGAAAGGCAGGGAGCATTTTGATGACAGGGTCATGCAGCAATTTGATGAAAATTGTAATGGAACATTTTGATGACAGGGGTTATAGAACATTGTGATGCCAGGGGTCATGGATCTTTGGGATGAAAACGGTCATGGAGCATTTTGATGAAGGAGGTTATGGAACATTGTGATGTCAGGGATCATAGAACATTGTGCTGATAAGGGGATGTAGCATTGTGATGACAGTGTTCATGGAACATTGTGATAAAAGGGGTGAGGGAAGATTGTGATGACTAGTGATGGAACATTGTGATATCTCATGTGAGAGAGCATTTGGATGAGAAGTGCATGGAGCATTGTGCTTACAAGGTTTATGGAGCATAGCGATGACAAGGTTGTGGATCATTGTGATGAAAAGCGCATGGCACACTGTGATGACAAGGGTCATGGAGCATTGTTCTGACAAAGGCATGGAACATTGTAATGGCAAGGGTCACACACCATTGTTAAGAAAAGTTCATGGAGCATTGTGGTTACAAATGTCACAGAGCCTTGTCATGACGCGGGCATGGACCGTTGTGATGACAAACGTTATGAAGCATTGTGATGACTGGAGTCACGGAGCATTGTGATGACAGGGGTCAGGGAGCATTGTGATGACAAGGGCATGGAGCATTGTGATGACAGGGGCATGGAGCATTGGTCTGACAAGTTTCATAGATTATTGTGATGACATTGGACATGGTGCATTGTGATGACAAGGGCATGGAGCCTTTTGATTTGAAGGCCATGGATCATTCTGATGACATGTGTCATGGAGCACTGTGATGACAAGGGCATGGAGCATTGTGATTACAGGGGTCTTGGAGCATTGTGATGACAAGCGTCATGGAGACTTGTGATGACAAGGCCGTGGAATATTGTGATGGCAGGGGTCATGGAGCTTTGTTATGACAGGGGTCATGGAGCATTTTGATGACAAGGGCATGGAGCATTGTGATGACAGGGGCATGGAGCATTGGTCTGACAAGTTTCCTAGACTATTGTGATGACAGTGGACATGGTGCATTTTGATGAAAAGGGCATGGAGCATTGTGATGAGAAGGGCATGGAATATTGTGATGACAGGTGTCAGGGAGCATTGTGATGACATATGTCATGGTCCATTGTGATGACATTGGCATGGAGCATTGTGATGCCAAATGTAATGGAGGATTGTGATGTCAAATATAATGGAGCATTGTGATGACTAGGGCTAGGAGCATTATGATGACAAGGGCCATTGAGATTTTCACGAAAATGTCGTGAAGCATTGTGATGACAATGTCCTGGAGCATTGTGATGAGAAAACCATGGAGCCTTGTGATGACAAATCTCATGGAGCATACTGATGAAAAGGGGCATGGAACATTCTGATTACAGGGGTTTTGGAACATTGTGATAACTAGGGCATGGAGCATTGTGATGAAAAGGGCATGCAGCATTGGTCTAATAAGTTTCATGGATTATTGTGATGAAAGTTGGAATGGCGCATTGTGATGATAAGGGCATGGAGCATTGTAGTGACCAGGTCATGCAGTATTGTGAAGAGAGCTGTCAGGGAGCATTGTGATGAAATATGTAATGGCCCATTGAGATGACAATGGCATGGAGCATTGTGATGCCAAGTGTCATAGAGGATTCTGATGACAAAGGTAATGGAGCATTGTGATGACAAGGGCATGGAGCATTGTGATGACAAACGTCAGGGTGCATTGTGCTGACAAGTGCATGGAGAATTGTGATGACAAGGGTCATGGAGCATTCTGATGACAAGCTTGTGGAGTATTTTGATGACAATGGCATGGAGCATTGTGATGAAAATGGCATTGGGCTTTGTGATGAAAAATGCATGGAGCCTTTTCATAACAGGGTTCAAGGAGCATTCTGATGACAAGTGTCAGGGAGCTTTGTGATGACAAGTGTATTGAGAATTGTGATGACAAAGGTCATGGAGCATTGTGATGAAAAGAGCCTGGATTATTGTGATGGCAGGCATCATGGAGCGTTGTGATGACAAGTGTTATGGAACATTGTGATCACAAGGGTTTGGAGCATTGTGATGACAGAGGTCATGGATCATTTTGATTTCAAGGAGCATGGAGCATTGTGATGACAAGGGCATGAAGCAATGTGATCCCAAAGTTCATGGAGGACTGTGATGACAATGGGAATGGAGTATTGTGATGACAAGCGCATAGAGCATTGCAATGACAAGGTCAGGTAGTATTTTGCTGACAAAGGCATGGAGCATTGTTATGACAGGTGTCATGGAGCACTGTGAATACAGGGGTCATGGACCATTGGGATGACAAAGTCATGGATGATTGTGATGACAAGAGTCATGGAGCATTGGGCTGAAAATATTCATGGAGTATTGTGATGACAGGGGTCATGGAAAATTGTGATGAGTAGGGAATGGAGCATTGTGATGAAAAGAGTCCCGGATCATTGTGTTGTCAGGTGTGATGGAGTGTTGTGATGACAGTGGTCATGGAGCATTTTGATGATATTTGTCATGGAGCATTGTGATGAGAAATTCATGGAGCATTGGGCTGAAAATGTTCATGGAATATTGTGATGACAGGGGTCATGGAGCATTGTGATGACAAGGGAATGGAGCATGGTGATGAGAAGGTCCTGTAGCATTGTGATGATAAGACCATGGAAACTTGTGATGAGAAATCTCATGGAGCATTCTGATGAAAAGGGGCATGGAGCACTGTGATTCCATGGGTCTTGGAGCATTGTGATGACAAGGGCATGGAGCATTGTGAGGAGAAGGCCAGGGAGCATTCTGATGACATGTGTCATGGAGCATTGTGATGAAAAGGGCATGAAGTATTGTGATGACAGGGGTCATGGAGCCTTGTGATGACAAGGCCGTGGAACACTGTGATGTCAGGGGTCATGGAGCATTGTTATGACAGAGGTAATGGAGCATTGTGATGAGAAGGGCATGGAGCATTGTGATGACCAGGTCATGCAGTATTGTAAAAAGGGGTGTCACGGAACATTGTGATGACATATGTATTGGCCCATTGTGATGACAATGGCATGGAGCATTGTGATGCCAAGTGTCATGGAGGATTCTGATGACAAAGTTAATGGAGCATTGTGATGACAATGGCTTGGAGCATAGTGATGACAATGTTCAGGGAGCATTGTGCTGATAAGTGCATGGAGAATTGTGATGACAGGGGTCATGGAGCATTCTGATGACAAGCTTGTGGAGTATTTTGATGACAATGGCATGGAGCATTGTGATGAAAACGGCATGGGGCTTTGTGATGAAAAAGGCATGGAGAATTTTCGTGACAGGGTTCAAGGAGCATTCTGACGACAAGTGTCAGGGAGCATTGTGATGACAAGTGTATTGAGAATTGTGATGACAAATGTCATGGAGCATTGTGATGAAAAGTTCATGAAATATTGTGATGACAGGCATCATGGAGCATTGTGATGAATAGTTTAATGGAACATTGTGATCATAAGGTTTTGGAGCATTGCGATGACAGAGGTCATGGATCATTGTGATTTCAAGGAGCATGTAGCATTGTGATGACAAGGGCATGAAGCAATGTGATCCCAAGGTTCATGGAGTAGAGTGATGACACTGGTAATGGAGTATTGTGATGACAAGTGCATAGAGCATTGTAATGACAAGGTCATGTAGCATTTTGCTGACAAAGGCATGGAGCATTGTGATGACATGTGTCATGGAGCACTGTGATGACAAGCGTCACCAAAGTTTGTGAATACAGGGGTCATGGAGCATTGGGATGAGAGATGTCATTGAGAATTTTGATTTCATTGTGCTGACAATAGCTGGAAGCATTATTATGGTTGGCATGATGCATTGTGATGACAGGGTTCATGGAGCATTGAGATGAAAAGGGGCATGGAGCATTGTGATTACAGAGGTCTTGAGCATTGTGATGACAAGGGCATGGAGCATTGTGATGACAAGGGCATGGAGCATTGGTCTAATATATTTCATGGATTATTGCGATGACAGTTGGAATGGCGCATTGTGATGACAAGGGCATGGAGCATTGTGATGACAAGGGCATGAAGTATTGTGAAGTTAGGTGTCAGGGAGCATTGTGATGACATATGTAATGGCCCATTGTGATGACAATGGCATGGAGCATTGTGATGCCAAGTGTCATGGAGAATTCTCATGACAAATGTAATGGAGCATTGTGATGACAATGGCTTGGAGCATTGTGATGAGAAGGGTCAGGGAACACTGTGCTGACAAGTGCATGGAGAACTGTGATGACAAGGTTCATGGAGCATTCTGATGACAAGCTTGTGGAGTATTTTTATGACAATGGCATGGAGCATTGTGATGAAAATGGCATGGGACTTTGTGATAAAAAGTCATGCAGCCTTTCGTGACAGGTTTCAAGGAGCATGCTGACGACAAGTGTCAGGGAGCATTGTGATGACAAGTGTATTGAGAATTGTGATGACAAAGGTCATGGAGCATTGTGATGAAAAGGGCATGGAGTACTGTGATGACAGGCATCATGGAGCGTTGTGATGACAAGTGCTATGGAACATTGTGATCACAAGTGTTTGGAGAATTGTGATGACAGAAGTCATGGATCATTTTGATTTCAAAGAGCATGGAGCAATGTGATGACAAGGTCATGAAGCAATGTGATCCCAAGGTTCATGGAGGATTGTGATGACAATGGTAATGGAGTATTGTGATGACAAGCACCTAGAGCATTGTAATCACAAGGTCATGTAGCATTTTGCTGACAAAGGCTTGGAGGATTGTGATGACAGGTGTCATGCAGCAGTGTGATGACAAGCGTCACGGAACATTGTGAATACAGGGGTCATGGAGCATTGGGATGACAAGGGCATGGATGATTGTGATGACAAGGGTCATGGAGGATTGGGCTGAAAATGTTCATGGAGTATTTTGATGACAGTAGTCATGGAGCATTGTGCTGATAAGGGGATGTAGCTTTGTGATGACAGGGGTCATGGAACATTGTGATAACAGGGTAAAGGGAGGATTGTGATGACTAGTGATGGAACATTGTGATATCTCATGTGAGAGAGCATTTGGATGAGAAGTGCATGGGGAATTTTGATTACAAGCTTTATGGAGCATAGCAATGACAAGGTTCTGTATCATGGTGATGAAATGCGCATGGCCCAATGTGATGACAAGGGTCATGGAGCATTGTGATGACAAGTGTATTGAGAATTGTGATGACAAAGGTCATGGAGCATTGTGATGAAAAGAGCATGGAGTATTGTGATGGCAGGCATCATGGAGCGTTGTGATGACAAGTGTTATGGAACACTGGAATCACAAGTGTTTGGAGCATTGCAATGACAGAGGTCATGGATCATTTTGATTTCAAGGAGCATGGTGCATTGTGATGACAAGGGCATGAAGCAATGTGATCCCAAGTTTCAGGGAGCATGGTGATGACAATGGAAATGGAGTACTGTGATGACAAGTGCATAGAGCATTGTAATGACAAGGTCATGTAGCATTTTGCTGACTAAGGCATGGAGCATTGTGATGACAGGTGTCATGGAGCAGTGTGATGAAAAGCGACAGAGAGCATTGTGAATACAGGGGTCATGGAGCATTGGGATGACAAGGGCATGGATCATTGTGATGACAAGAGTCATGGAGCATTGGCCTGAAAATGTTCATGGAGTATTGTGATGACAGGGGTCATGGTGCATTGTGATGACTAGGGAATGGAGCATTGTGATGACAAGAGTCCCGGATCATTATGTTGTCAGGTGTCATGGAGTGTTGTGATGACAGTGGTCATGGAGCATTGTGATGATATTGGTCATGGAGTATTGTGATGAGAAGGTAATGGAGCATTGGGCTGAAAATGTTCATGGAGTATTGTGATGACAGTGGTCATGGAGCATTGTGATGACAAGGGAATGAAGCATGGTGATGACAAGGTCCTGGAGCATTGTGATGAGATGACCATGGAGACTTGTGTTGACAAGTCTCATGGAGCATTCTGATGAAAAAGGTCATGAAGCATTGTGATTACAGGGGTCTTGGACCATTGTGATGATAAGGGTCATGGAGCCTTGTCATGACAAGGCCGTGGAACATTGTGATGGCAGGGGTCATGGAGCATTTTTATGACAGAGGTAATGGAGCATTGTGATTATAAGGGCAAGGAGCATTGTGTTGACCAGGTAATGGAGTATTGTGAAAAGTGGTGTCAGGGAGCATTGTGATGACATATGTATTGGCCCATTGTGATGACAATGGCATGGAGCATTGTGATGCCAAGTGTCATGGAGGATTCTGATGACAAAGGTAATGCAGCATTGTGATGACAATGGCTTGGAGCATAGTGATGACAAGGGTCAGGGAGCATTGTGCTGACAATTGCATGGAGAATTGTGATGACAAGTGTCATGGAGCATTCTGACGACAAGCTTGTGGAGTATTTTGATGACATTGGCATGGAGCATTTTGATGAAAATGGCATGGGGTTTTGTGATGAAAAAGGCATAGAGCCTTTTTGTGACAGGTTTCAAGGAGCATTCTGACGACAAGTGTCAGGGAACATTGTGATGACAAGTGTATTGAGAATTGTAATGACAAAGGTCATGAAGCACTGTGATGAAAAGGGCATGGATTATTGTAATGACAGACATCATGGAGCGTTGTGATGACAACTGTTATGGAACATTGTGATCACAAGGGTTTGTAGCATTGTGATGACAGAGGTCATGGATTATTTTGATTTTAAGGAGCATGGAGCTTCGTTATGACAAGGGCATGAAGCAATGTGATCCTAGGTTCATGGAGGATTGTGATGACAGTGGTAATGGAGTACTGTGATGACAAGCGCATAGAGCATTGTAATGACAAGGTCATGTAGCATTTTGCTGACAAAGTCATGGAGCATTGTGATGACAGGTGTCATGGAGCATTGTGATGACCAGCGTCACGGAGCATTGTGAATACAGGGGTCATGTAGCATTGGGATGACAAGGCAAAGATCATTGTGATGACAAGGGTCATGGAGCATTGGGCTGAAAATGTTCATGGAGCATTTTGATGACTAGGGAATGGAGCATTGTGATGACAAGAGTCCCAGATCATTGTGTTGTCAGGTGTTATGGGGTGTTGTGATGACAGTGGGCATGGAGCATTTTGATGATATTTGACATGGAGCACTGTGATGAGAATTTCATGGAGCATTGGGCTGAAAATGTTCATGGAGTATTGTGATGACAGGGGTCATGGAGCATTGTGATGACAAGGGAATGGAGCATGGTGATGACAAGGTCCTGGAGCACTGTGATGATAAGAGCATGGAGATTTGTGATGACAAGTCTCATGGAGCATTCTAATGAAAAGGGGCACGGAGCATTGTGATTACAGGGGTCTTGGAGCATTCTGATGACATGTGTCATGGAGCTCTGTGATTACAAGTTCATGGAGCACTGTGATTACAGGGGTCTGGGAGCATTGTGATGAAAAGGGCATGGATCATTGTGATGAAAAGGCATGGAGCCTTGTCATGACAGGGTTCAAGGAGCATACTGAAGACATGTGTCAGGGAACATTGTGATGACAAGTGTACTGAGAATTGTGATGACAATGGTCATGGAGCATTGTGATGAGAAGACCATGGATAATTGTGATGATGAGCGTCATAGGGTGTTGTGATGATAAGTGTTATGGCACTTTGTGATCACAAGGGTTTGGAGCATTATGATGACAGTGGTCATGGATAATTTTGATTTCTTTGTGATGACAATAGCCTGAAGCATTATGATGATGGGCATGGTGCATTTTGATGACAGGCTTCATGGAGCATTGAGATGAAAAGTGGCATGGAGCATTGTGATTACAGGTGTCTTAGAGCACTGTCATTACAAGGGCATGTAGCACTGTGATGAGAAGGCCATGGAACATTCTGATGGCATGCTTCATGGAGCTTTGTGATGACAAGGCCATGGAACATTGTGATGGCAGGGGTCATGGAGCATTGTTATGACAGAGGTAATGGATCATTGTGATGATAAGGGCATTGAGCATTGGTCTGAAATATTTCATGGATTACTGTGATGAGAAGGGCATTGAGCATTGTGATGACAAGTGTCATGGAGCTTTGCGATGACAAGGGCATGGAGCAATGTGATGAGAAGGTTCATGGAGCATTGTGATGACAATTGCATGGATCATTGTGATGCCAACGGTCATGGAGCTTTGTGATGACAAAGGTCATGGAGCATTTTGATGACAAGGGTGTGGTGCATTGTGATGAGAAAGGCAGGGAGCATTTTGATGACAGGGTCATGCAGCAATTTGATGAAAATTGTAATGGAACATTTTGATGACAGGGGTTATAGAACATTGTGATGCCAGGGGTCATGGATCTTTGGGATGAAAACGGTCATGGAGCATTTTGATGAAGGAGGTTATGGAACATTGTGATGTCAGGGATCATAGAACATTGTGCTGATAAGGGGATGTAGCATTGTGATGACAGTGTTCATGGAACATTGTGATAAAAGGGGTGAGGGAAGATTGTGATGACTAGTGATGGAACATTGTGATATCTCATGTGAGAGAGCATTTGGATGAGAAGTGCATGGAGCATTGTGCTTACAAGGTTTATGGAGCATAGCGATGACAAGGTTGTGGATCATTGTGATGAAAAGCGCATGGCACACTGTGATGACAAGGGTCATGGAGCATTGTTCTGACAAAGGCATGGAACATTGTAATGGCAAGGGTCACACACCATTGTTAAGAAAAGTTCATGGAGCATTGTGGTTACAAATGTCACAGAGCCTTGTCATGACGCGGGCATGGACCGTTGTGATGACAAACGTTATGAAGCATTGTGATGACTGGAGTCACGGAGCATTGTGATGACAGGGGTCAGGGAGCATTGTGATGACAAGGGCATGGAGCATTGTGATGACAGGGGCATGGAGCATTGGTCTGACAAGTTTCATAGATTATTGTGATGACATTGGACATGGTGCATTGTGATGACAAGGGCATGGAGCCTTTTGATTTGAAGGCCATGGATCATTCTGATGACATGTGTCATGGAGCACTGTGATGACAAGGGCATGGAGCATTGTGATTACAGGGGTCTTGGAGCATTGTGATGACAAGCGTCATGGAGACTTGTGATGACAAGGCCGTGGAATATTGTGATGGCAGGGGTCATGGAGCTTTGTTATGACAGGGGTCATGGAGCATTTTGATGACAAGGGCATGGAGCATTGTGATGACAGGGGCATGGAGCATTGGTCTGACAAGTTTCCTAGACTATTGTGATGACAGTGGACATGGTGCATTTTGATGAAAAGGGCATGGAGCATTGTGATGAGAAGGGCATGGAATATTGTGATGACAGGTGTCAGGGAGCATTGTGATGACATATGTCATGGTCCATTGTGATGACATTGGCATGGAGCATTGTGATGCCAAATGTAATGGAGGATTGTGATGTCAAATATAATGGAGCATTGTGATGACTAGGGCTAGGAGCATTATGATGACAAGGGCCATTGAGATTTTCACGAAAATGTCGTGAAGCATTGTGATGACAATGTCCTGGAGCATTGTGATGAGAAAACCATGGAGCCTTGTGATGACAAATCTCATGGAGCATACTGATGAAAAGGGGCATGGAACATTCTGATTACAGGGGTTTTGGAACATTGTGATAACTAGGGCATGGAGCATTGTGATGAAAAGGGCATGCAGCATTGGTCTAATAAGTTTCATGGATTATTGTGATGAAAGTTGGAATGGCGCATTGTGATGATAAGGGCATGGAGCATTGTAGTGACCAGGTCATGCAGTATTGTGAAGAGAGCTGTCAGGGAGCATTGTGATGAAATATGTAATGGCCCATTGAGATGACAATGGCATGGAGCATTGTGATGCCAAGTGTCATAGAGGATTCTGATGACAAAGGTAATGGAGCATTGTGATGACAAGGGCATGGAGCATTGTGATGACAAACGTCAGGGTGCATTGTGCTGACAAGTGCATGGAGAATTGTGATGACAAGGGTCATGGAGCATTCTGATGACAAGCTTGTGGAGTATTTTGATGACAATGGCATGGAGCATTGTGATGAAAATGGCATTGGGCTTTGTGATGAAAAATGCATGGAGCCTTTTCATAACAGGGTTCAAGGAGCATTCTGATGACAAGTGTCAGGGAGCTTTGTGATGACAAGTGTATTGAGAATTGTGATGACAAAGGTCATGGAGCATTGTGATGAAAAGAGCCTGGATTATTGTGATGGCAGGCATCATGGAGCGTTGTGATGACAAGTGTTATGGAACATTGTGATCACAAGGGTTTGGAGCATTGTGATGACAGAGGTCATGGATCATTTTGATTTCAAGGAGCATGGAGCATTGTGATGACAAGGGCATGAAGCAATGTGATCCCAAAGTTCATGGAGGACTGTGATGACAATGGGAATGGAGTATTGTGATGACAAGCGCATAGAGCATTGCAATGACAAGGTCAGGTAGTATTTTGCTGACAAAGGCATGGAGCATTGTTATGACAGGTGTCATGGAGCACTGTGAATACAGGGGTCATGGACCATTGGGATGACAAAGTCATGGATGATTGTGATGACAAGAGTCATGGAGCATTGGGCTGAAAATATTCATGGAGTATTGTGATGACAGGGGTCATGGAAAATTGTGATGAGTAGGGAATGGAGCATTGTGATGAAAAGAGTCCCGGATCATTGTGTTGTCAGGTGTGATGGAGTGTTGTGATGACAGTGGTCATGGAGCATTTTGATGATATTTGTCATGGAGCATTGTGATGAGAAATTCATGGAGCATTGGGCTGAAAATGTTCATGGAATATTGTGATGACAGGGGTCATGGAGCATTGTGATGACAAGGGAATGGAGCATGGTGATGAGAAGGTCCTGTAGCATTGTGATGATAAGACCATGGAAACTTGTGATGAGAAATCTCATGGATCATTCTGATGAAAAGGGGCATGGAGCACTGTGATTCCATGGGTCTTGGAGCATTGTGATGACAAGGGCATGGAGCATTGTGAGGAGAAGGCCAGGGAGCATTCTGATGACATGTGTCATGGAGCATTGTGATGAAAAGGGCATGAAGTATTGTGATGACAGGGGTCATGGAGCCTTGTGATGACAAGGCCGTGGAACACTGTGATGTCAGGGGTCATGGAGCATTGTTATGACAGAGGTAATGGAGCATTGTGATGAGAAGGGCATGGAGCATTGTGATGACCAGGTCATGCAGTATTGTAAAAAGGGGTGTCACGGAACATTGTGATGACATATGTATTGGCCCATTGTGATGACAATGGCATGGAGCATTGTGATGCCAAGTGTCATGGAGGATTCTGATGACAAAGTTAATGGAGCATTGTGATGACAATGGCTTGGAGCATAGTGATGACAATGTTCAGGGAGCATTGTGCTGATAAGTGCATGGAGAATTGTGATGACAGGGGTCATGGAGCATTCTGATGACAAGCTTGTGGAGTATTTTGATGACAATGGCATGGAGCATTGTGATGAAAACGGCATGGGGCTTTGTGATGAAAAAGGCATGGAGAATTTTCGTGACAGGGTTCAAGGAGCATTCTGACGACAAGTGTCAGGGAGCATTGTGATGACAAGTGTATTGAGAATTGTGATGACAAATGTCATGGAGCATTGTGATGAAAAGTTCATGAAATATTGTGATGACAGGCATCATGGAGCATTGTGATGAATAGTTTAATGGAACATTGTGATCATAAGGTTTTGGAGCATTGCGATGACAGAGGTCATGGATCATTGTGATTTCAAGGAGCATGTAGCATTGTGATGACAAGGGCATGAAGCAATGTGATCCCAAGGTTCATGGAGTAGAGTGATGACACTGGTAATGGAGTATTGTGATGACAAGTGCATAGAGCATTGTAATGACAAGGTCATGTAGCATTTTGCTGACAAAGGCATGGAGCATTGTGATGACATGTGTCATGGAGCACTGTGATGACAAGCGTCACCAAAGTTTGTGAATACAGGGGTCATGGAGCATTGGGATGAGAGATGTCATTGAGAATTTTGATTTCATTGTGCTGACAATAGCTGGAAGCATTATTATGGTTGGCATGATGCATTGTGATGACAGGGTTCATGGAGCATTGAGATGAAAAGGGGCATGGAGCATTGTGATTACAGAGGTCTTGAGCATTGTGATGACAAGGGCATGGAGCATTGTGATGACAAGGGCATGGAGCATTGGTCTAATATATTTCATGGATTATTGCGATGACAGTTGGAATGGCGCATTGTGATGACAAGGGCATGGAGCATTGTGATGACAAGGGCATGAAGTATTGTGAAGTTAGGTGTCAGGGAGCATTGTGATGACATATGTAATGGCCCATTGTGATGACAATGGCATGGAGCATTGTGATGCCAAGTGTCATGGAGAATTCTCATGACAAATGTAATGGAGCATTGTGATGACAATGGCTTGGAGCATTGTGATGAGAAGGGTCAGGGAACACTGTGCTGACAAGTGCATGGAGAACTGTGATGACAAGGTTCATGGAGCATTCTGATGACAAGCTTGTGGAGTATTTTTATGACAATGGCATGGAGCATTGTGATGAAAATGGCATGGGACTTTGTGATAAAAAGTCATGCAGCCTTTCGTGACAGGTTTCAAGGAGCATGCTGACGACAAGTGTCAGGGAGCATTGTGATGACAAGTGTATTGAGAATTGTGATGACAAAGGTCATGGAGCATTGTGATGAAAAGGGCATGGAGTACTGTGATGACAGGCATCATGGAGCGTTGTGATGACAAGTGCTATGGAACATTGTGATCACAAGTGTTTGGAGAATTGTGATGACAGAAGTCATGGATCATTTTGATTTCAAAGAGCATGGAGCAATGTGATGACAAGGTCATGAAGCAATGTGATCCCAAGGTTCATGGAGGATTGTGATGACAATGGTAATGGAGTATTGTGATGACAAGCACCTAGAGCATTGTAATCACAAGGTCATGTAGCATTTTGCTGACAAAGGCTTGGAGGATTGTGATGACAGGTGTCATGCAGCAGTGTGATGACAAGCGTCACGGAACATTGTGAATACAGGGGTCATGGAGCATTGGGATGACAAGGGCATGGATGATTGTGATGACAAGGGTCATGGAGGATTGGGCTGAAAATGTTCATGGAGTATTTTGATGACAGTAGTCATGGAGCATTGTGCTGATAAGGGGATGTAGCTTTGTGATGACAGGGGTCATGGAACATTGTGATAACAGGGTAAAGGGAGGATTGTGATGACTAGTGATGGAACATTGTGATATCTCATGTGAGAGAGCATTTGGATGAGAAGTGCATGGGGAATTTTGATTACAAGCTTTATGGAGCATAGCAATGACAAGGTTCTGTATCATGGTGATGAAATGCGCATGGCCCAATGTGATGACAAGGGTCATGGAGCATTGTGATGACAAGTGTATTGAGAATTGTGATGACAAAGGTCATGGAGCATTGTGATGAAAAGAGCATGGAGTATTGTGATGGCAGGCATCATGGAGCGTTGTGATGACAAGTGTTATGGAACACTGGAATCACAAGTGTTTGGAGCATTGCGATGACAGAGGTCATGGATCATTTTGATTTCAAGGAGCATGGTGCATTGTGATGACAAGGGCATGAAGCAATGTGATCCCAAGTTTCAGGGAGCATGGTGATGACAATGGAAATGGAGTACTGTGATGACAAGTGCATAGAGCATTGTAATGACAAGGTCATGTAGCATTTTGCTGACAAAGGCATGGAGCATTGTGATGACAGGTGTCATGGAGCAGTGTGATGAAAAGCGACAGAGAGCATTGTGAATACAGGGGTCATGGAGCATTGGGATGACAAGGGCATGGATCATTGTGATGACAAGAGTCATGGAGCATTGGCCTGAAAATGTTCATGGAGTATTGTGATGACAGGGGTCATGGTGCATTGTGATGACTAGGGAATGGAGCATTGTGATGACAAGAGTCCCGGATCATTATGTTGTCAGGTGTCATGGAGTGTTGTGATGACAGTGGTCATGGAGCATTGTGATGATATTGGTCATGGAGTATTGTGATGAGAAGGTAATGGAGCATTGGGCTGAAAATGTTCATGGAGTATTGTGATGACAGTGGTCATGGAGCATTGTGATGACAAGGGAATGAAGCATGGTGATGACAAGGTCCTGGAGCATTGTGATGAGATGACCATGGAGACTTGTGTTGACAAGTCTCATGGAGCATTCTGATGAAAAAGGTCATGAAGCATTGTGATTACAGGGGTCTTGGACCATTGTGATGATAAGGGTCATGGAGCCTTGTCATGACAAGGCCGTGGAACATTGTGATGGCAGGGGTCATGGAGCATTTTTATGACAGAGGTAATGGAGCATTGTGATTATAAGGGCAAGGAGCATTGTGTTGACCAGGTAATGGAGTATTGTGAAAAGTGGTGTCAGGGAGCATTGTGATGACATATGTATTGGCCCATTGTGATGACAATGGCATGGAGCATTGTGATGCCAAGTGTCATGGAGGATTCTGATGACAAAGGTAATGCAGCATTGTGATGACAATGGCTTGGAGCATAGTGATGACAAGGGTCAGGGAGCATTGTGCTGACAATTGCATGGAGAATTGTGATGACAAGTGTCATGGAGCATTCTGACGACAAGCTTGTGGAGTATTTTGATGACAATGGCATGGAGCATTGTGATGAAAACGGCATGGGGCTTTGTGATGAAATAGGCATGGAACCTTTTCGTGACAGGGTTCACGGAGCATTCTGACGACAAGTGTCAGGGAACATTGTGATGACAAGTGTATTGAGAATTGTGATGACAAAGGTCATGGAGCATTGTGATGAAATGAGCATCGAGTATTGTGATGATAGGCATCATGGAGCATTGTGATGACAAGTGTTATGGAACATTGTGATCACAAGTGTTTGGAGCATTGTGATGACAGACGTCATGGATCATTTTGTTTTCAAGGAGCATGTAGCATTGTGATGAAAAGGGCATGAAGCAATGTGATCCCAAGGTTCATGGAGGATAGTGATGACAATGGTAATGGAGTATTGTGATGAAAAGCGCATAGAGCATTGTAATGACAAGGTCATGTAGCATTTTGCTGAAAAAGTCATGGAGGATTGTGATGACAGGTGTCATGCAGCACTGTGATGACAAGCGTCTCGGAACATTGTGAATACAGGGGTCATGGAGCATTGGGATGACATATGGCATGGGCCATTAAGATGACAATGGCAGAGAGCATTGTGATGCCAAATGTAATGGAGGATTGTGATGTCAAATATAATGGAGCATTGTGATGACTAGGGCTGGGAGCATTATGATGACAAAACCATGGAGCCATGTGATTACAAGTCTCATGGAGCTTACTGATGAAAAAGGGCATGCAGCATTGTGATTACAGGGGTCTTGGAACTTTGTGATGACAAGGGCATGAAGCATTGTGAGGAGAAGTCCAACGAGCATTCTGATGGCATGCATCATTGAACTTTGTGATGACAAGGGCATGGAGCATCGTGATTACATGGGTCTTGGAGCATTGTGATGAAAAGGGCATGGATCATTGTGATGAAAATGGCATGGAGCCTTGTCATGACAGGGTAAAAGGAGCATAGAGACAACAAGTGTCAGGGAGCAGTATGATAACAAGTGTATTGAGCATTGTGATGACGAAGGTCATGGAGCATTGTGATGAGAAGACCATGGATAATTGTGATGACGAGCGTCATGGGGCACTGTGATGTCAAGTGTTATGGAATATTGTGATCACATGGGTTTGGAGCATTGTTATGACAGAGGTCATGGAGCATTTTGATTTCATTGTGATGACAATAGCATGAAGCATTATGATGATGGGCATGGTGCATTGTGATGACAGGTTTCATGGATCATTGAGATGAAAAGGGGCATAGAGCATTGTGATTACAGTGTTCTTGGAGCATTGTGATGAGAAGGGTCATGGAGCCTTGTGATGACAAGGCCATGGAACATCGTGATGGCAGGTGTCATGGAGCATTGTTATGACAGGGGAAATGGAGAATTGTGATGGCAAGGGCATGGAGCATTGTGATGAGAAGGCCATGGAGCATTCTGATGACATGTGTCATGGAGCTATGTGAAGTCAAGGGCATTGAGCAATGTGATGAGAGCGTTCATGGAGCATTGTGATGACAATGACATGGAACATTGTGATGCCAAGTGTCATGGATATATGTGATGACAATGGTCATGGAGCATTTTAATGACAAAGGCATGGAGCATTGTGATGACAAGGGTCACGGAACATTGTGATGAAATGTTCATGGAGCATTGTGGATACAAAGGTAACAGAGCCTTGTGATGACTTGGGCATGGACCATTGTGATGACAAATATTATGAAGCACTGTGATGACTGGAGTCACAGAGCATTGTGATGACAAGGTCCTGGAGCATTGTGATGAGATGACCATGGAGACTTGTGATGACAAGTCTCATGGAGCATTCTGATGAAAAGGGGCATGGAGCATTGTGATTACAGGGGTCTTGGAGCATTGTGATGACAAGGGCAAGGAGCACTGTGAGGAGAAGGCCATGGAGCATTCTGATGATATACGTCATGGAGCATTGTGCTGAGAAAGGCATAGAGCATTGTGATGACAGGGGATAAAGAGCATTGTGAAGAAAAGTTCATGGAGCATTGTGGTTAAAAAGGTCACAGAGACTCTTGATGATGAGGGCATGGACCATTGTGATGACAAAGGTCATGAAGCATTGTGATGACTGGAGTCACGGAGCATTGTGATGACAGGGGTCATGGAGCATTGTGATGACAAGGGCATGGAGCATTGTGAGGAGAAGGACAAGGAGCATTCTGAAGACATACGTCATTGAGCTTTGTGATGTCAAGGGCATGGAGCTTTGTGATTACAGGGGTCTTGAAGCATTGTGATGAAAAGTGCATGGATCATTGTGATAAAAAAGGCATGCAGCCTTGTCATGACAGGGTTCAAGGAGCATACAGACAACAAGGGTCAGGGAGCGTATTGAAGACAAGTGTATTGATCATTGTGATGACAAATGTCATGGAGCATTGTGATGAGAAGACCATGGATAATTGTGTTGATGAGCTCAATGGGGCATTGTGATGACAAGTGTTATGGAATATTGTGGTCACAAGGGTTTGGAGCATTGTTATGTCAGATGTCATGGAGCCTTCTGATTTCATTGTGATGACAATAGCATGAATCATTATGATGATGGGCATGGTGCATTGTGATGACAGGGTTCATGGATCATTGACATGAAAATGGGCATGGAGCATTGTGATTACAGGGTTCTTGGAGCATTGTGATGAGAAGGGTCATGGAGCCTTGTGATGACAAGGCCATGGAACATCGTGATTACAGGGTTCATGGAGCATTGTTATGACAGGGGTAATGGAACATTGTGATGGCAAGGGCATGGACCATTGTGATGAGAAGGCCATGGAGCATTCTGATGACATGTGTCATGGAGGTTTGTGATGACAAGGACATGGAGCAATGTGATGAGAACCTTCATGGTGCATTGTGATGACAATGACATGGAGCATTGTGATGCCAAGGGTCATGGATCTTTGTGATGACAAAGGTCATGGAGCATTTTGATGACAAGGGCATTGTGCATTGTGATGAGAAGGGTAGGGATCTTTGTGATGACAGGGTCATGGAGCAATTTGATGAAAAGTGTCATGGAACATTTTGATGACAGATGTTATGGAACATTGTGATGCCAGGGGTCATCGAACATTGTGATGATAAGTGCATGTAGCAATGTGATGACAGGAGTCATGGAACATTGTGATGACAGGGGTGAGGGAGTTTTGTGACAAATAGTGATGTACCATTGTGATATCTGTGGTGAGAGAGCATTTTGATGAGAAGTGCATGGAGTATTATGATGACAATGGTCAAAGAGCATTTTGATGAAAATTTCATGTAGCATTGTGGTTAAAAAGGTCACAGAGACTGTTGATGATGAGGGCATGGACCATTGTGATGACAAAGGTCATGAAGCATTGGGATAACTGGAGTAACGGAGCATTGTGAGGACAGGGGTCATGGAGCAATGTGATAACAAGGGCATGGAGCATTGTGATGACCAGGTCATGCAGTATTTTGAACACAGGTGTCAGGGAGCAATTTGATGACATATGTAATGGCCCATTTTGATGACAATGGCATGGAGCACTGTGATGCCAAGTGTCATGGAGTATTCTGATGACAAAGGTCATGGAGCATTGTGATGGCAATGGTATGGAGCATTGTTATGACAAAGGTCACGGAGCACTGTGCTGACAAGTGCATGGAGAATTGTGATAAAAAAGGTCATGGAGCATTCTGATGACAAGCTTGTGGAGTATTTTGATGACAATGGCCTGGAGCATTGTGATGAAAACGGCATGGGGCATTGTGATGAAAAAGGCATGGAGCCTTTTCGTGACAGGGTTCAAGGAGCATTCTGATGACCAGTGTCAGATAGCATTGTGATGACAAGTGTATTGAGAATTGTGATGAAAAAGGTCATGGAGCATTGTGAAGAAAAGGGCATGGAGTATTGTGATGACAGGCATCATGGAGCGTTGTGATGACAAGTGCTATGGGACATTGTGATCACAAGGGTTTGGAGCATTGTGATGAGAGAGGTCATGGATCATTTTGATTTCAAGGAACATGGAGCATTGTGATGACAAGGGCATGAAGCAATGTGATCCCAAGATTCATGGAGGATTGTGATGACATTGGAAATGGAGTATTGTGATGACAAGCGCATAGAGCATTGTAATGACAAGGTCATATAGCATTTTGCTGACAAAATCATGGAGCATTGTGATGACAGGTGTCATGGAGCACTGTGATGACAAGCGTCACGGAGCATTGTGAATACAGCGGTCATGGAGCATTGGGATGACAAGGGCATGGATGATTGTGATGACAAGGGTCATGGAGAATTGGGCTGAAAATATTCATGGTGTATTGTGATGACAGGGGTCATGGAGCATTGTGATAACAGAGGTCATGGAGAATTTTGATTTCATTGTGCTGACAATAGCCGGAAGCATTATGATGATGGACATGATGCATTGTGATGACAGTGGTCATGGAGCATTGTGATGACTAGGGCATGGAGAACTGTGGTGACAGGGGCATGGAGCTTTGGTCTGACAAGTTTCATAGATTATTGTGATGAGAGTGGACATGGTGCATTGTGATGACAAGGGCATGAATCATTGTGATGAGAAGGTCACGGAGTATTGTGAAGACAGGTGTCAGGGAGCATTGTGATGACATATGTCATGGTCCATTGCAATGACAATGGCATGGTGCATTGTGATGCCAAATGTAATGGAGGATTGTGATGACAAATATAATGGAACATTGTGATGACTAGGGCTTGGAGCATTATGATGACAAGGGTCATTGAGAATTTTCAGAACAAGGTCGTGAAGCATTGTGATGACAATGTCCTGGAGCATTGTGATGAGAAATGCATAGAGACTTGTTATGACAAATCTCATGGAGCATACTGATGAAATGGGGCATGGAGCATTGTGATTACAGGGGACATGGAACATTGTGTAGACAAGGGCATGGGACATTGTAAGGAGAAGACCAAGGAGCATTCTGATGGCATGCGTCATTGAGATTTGTGATGACAAGGGCATGGAGCATTGTGATTACATTGGTCTTGGAGCATTGTGATGAAAAGGGCATGGATCATTGTGATGAAAAAGGCATGGAGCCTTGTCATGACAGAGTTCAAGGAGCATACAGACAACAAGTGTCAGGGAGCATTTTGATATCAAGTGTATTGAGCATTGTGATGACAAAGGTCATGGAGCATTGTGATTAGAAGACCAAGGATAATTGTGATGACGAGCGTCAAGGGGCATTGTGATGACAAGTGTTATGGAATATTGTGATCACAAGGGATTGGAGCTTTGTTATGACAGAGGTCATGGTGCATTTTGATTTCATTGTGATGACAATAGCATGAAGCATTATGATGATGGGCATGGTGCATTGTGATGACAGGGTTCATGGATCATTGAGATGAAAAAGGGCATGGAGCATTGTGATTCCAGGGTTCTTGGAGTGTTGTGATGAGAAGGGTCATGGAGCCTTGTGATGACAAGGCCATGGAATATCGTGATGGCAGGGTCATGGAGCATTGTTATGAGAGGGGTTATGGAGCATTGTGATGGCAACGGCATGGAGCATTGTGATGAGAATGCCATGTAGAATTCTGATGACATGTGTCATGGAGATTTGTGAAGACAAGGGCATGGAGCAATGTGATGAGAGCGTTCATGGAGCATTGTGATGACAATGACATGGAGCATTGTGAAGACAGGTGTCAGGGAGCATTGTGATGACATATGTCAGGGTCCATTGCGATGACAATGGCATGAAGCATTGTGATGCCAAATGTAATGGAGGATTGTGATGACAAATATAATGGAGCACTGTGATGACTAGGGCTTGGAGCATTATGTTGAAAAGGGCCATTGAGAATTTTCATGCAAATGTCGGGAAGCATTGTGATGACAAGCTCCTGGAGCACTGTGATGAGAAATTCATGGAGCCTTGTGATGACAAATCTCATGGAGCATACTGATGAAAAGGGGCATGGAGCATTCTGATTACAGGCGTTTTGGAACATTATGATAACTAGGGCATGGAGCATTGTGATGACAAGGGCATGGACCATTGGTCTAATAATTTTCATGGATTATTGTGATGACAGTTGGAATGGCGCATTGTGATGACAAGGGCATGGAGCATTGTGATGACCAGGTTATGCATTATTGTGAAGAGTGGTGTCATGGAGCATTGTGATGACATATGTAATGGCTCATTGTGATGACAATGTCATGGAGCATTGTGATGCCAAGTGTTATGGAGGATTCTGATGACAAAGGTAATGGAGCTTTGTGATGAAAATGGCTTGAAGCATTGTGATGACAAGGGTCAGGAAGCATTGTTCTGACAAGTGCATGGAGAATTGTGATGACAATGTTCATGGAGCATTCTGATGACAAGCCTGTGGAGTATTTTGATGACATTGGCATGGAGCATTTTGATGAAAATGGCATGGGGTTTTGTGATGAAAAAGGCATAGAGCCTTTTTGTGACAGGTTTCAAGGAGCATTCTGACGACAAGTGTCAGGGAACATTGTGATGACAAGTGTATTGAGAATTGTAATGACAAAGGTCATGAAGCACTGTGATGAAAAGGGCATGGATTATTGTAATGACAGACATCATGGAGCGTTGTGATGACAACTGTTATGGAACATTGTGATCACAAGGGTTTGTAGCATTGTGATGACAGAGGTCATGGATTATTTTGATTTTAAGGAGCATGGAGCTTCGTTATGACAAGGGCATGAAGCAATGTGATCCTAGGTTCATGGAGGATTGTGATGACAGTGGTAATGGAGTACTGTGATGACAAGCGCATAGAGCATTGTAATGACAAGGTCATGTAGCATTTTGCTGACAAAGTCATGGAGCATTGTGATGACAGGTGTCATGGAGCATTGTGATGACCAGCGTCACGGAGCATTGTGAATACAGGGGTCATGTAGCATTGGGATGACAAGGCAAAGATCATTGTGATGACAAGGGTCATGGAGCATTGGGCTGAAAATGTTCATGGAGCATTTTGATGACTAGGGAATGGAGCATTGTGATGACAAGAGTCCCAGATCATTGTGTTGTCAGGTGTTATGGGGTGTTGTGATGACAGTGGGCATGGAGCATTTTGATGATATTTGACATGGAGCACTGTGATGAGAATTTCATGGAGCATTGGGCTGAAAATGTTCATGGAGTATTGTGATGACAGGGGTCATGGAGCATTGTGATGACAAGGGAATGGAGCATGGTGATGACAAGGTCCTGGAGCACTGTGATGATAAGAGCATGGAGATTTGTGATGACAAGTCTCATGGAGCATTCTAATGAAAAGGGGCACGGAGCATTGTGATTACAGGGGTCTTGGAGCATTCTGATGACATGTGTCATGGAGCTCTGTGATTACAAGTTCATGGAGCACTGTGATTACAGGGGTCTGGGAGCATTGTGATGAAAAGGGCATGGATCATTGTGATGAAAAGGCATGGAGCCTTGTCATGACAGGGTTCAAGGAGCATACTGAAGACATGTGTCAGGGAACATTGTGATGACAAGTGTACTGAGAATTGTGATGACAATGGTCATGGAGCATTGTGATGAGAAGACCATGGATAATTGTGATGATGAGCGTCATAGGGTGTTGTGATGATAAGTGTTATGGCACTTTGTGATCACAAGGGTTTGGAGCATTATGATGACAGTGGTCATGGATAATTTTGATTTCTTTGTGATGACAATAGCCTGAAGCATTATGATGATGGGCATGGTGCATTTTGATGACAGGCTTCATGGAGCATTGAGATGAAAAGTGGCATGGAGCATTGTGATTACAGGTGTCTTAGAGCACTGTCATTACAAGGGCATGTAGCACTGTGATGAGAAGGCCATGGAACATTCTGATGGCATGCTTCATGGAGCTTTGTGATGACAAGGCCATGGAACATTGTGATGGCAGGGGTCATGGAGCATTGTTATGACAGAGGTAATGGATCATTGTGATGATAAGGGCATTGAGCATTGGTCTGAAATATTTCATGGATTACTGTGATGAGAAGGGCATTGAGCATTGTGATGACAAGTGTCATGGAGCTTTGCGATGACAAGGGCATGGAGCAATGTGATGAGAAGGTTCATGGAGCATTGTGATGACAATTGCATGGATCATTGTGATGCCAACGGTCATGGAGCTTTGTGATGACAAAGGTCATGGAGCATTTTGATGACAAGGGTGTGGTGCATTGTGATGAGAAAGGCAGGGAGCATTTTGATGACAGGGTCATGCAGCAATTTGATGAAAATTGTAATGGAACATTTTGATGACAGGGGTTATAGAAGATTGTGATGCCAGGGGTCATGGATCTTTGGGATGAAAACGGTCATGGAGCATTTTGATGAAGGAGGTTATGGAACATTGTGATGTCAGGGATCATAGAACATTGTGCTGATAAGGGGATGTAGCATTGTGATGACAGTGTTCATGGAACATTGTGATAAAAGGGGTGAGGGAAGATTGTGATGACTAGTGATGGAACATTGTGATATCTCATGTGAGAGAGCATTTGGATGAGAAGTGCATGGAGCATTGTGCTTACAAGGTTTATGGAGCATAGCGATGACAAGGTTGTGGATCATTGTGATGAAAAGCGCATGGCACACTGTGATGACAAGGGTCATGGAGCATTGTTCTGACAAAGGCATGGAACATTGTAATGGCAAGGGTCACACACCATTGTTAAGAAAAGTTCATGGAGCATTGTGGTTACAAATGTCACAGAGCCTTGTCATGACGCGGGCATGGACCGTTGTGATGACAAACGTTATGAAGCATTGTGATGACTGGAGTCACGGAGCATTGTGATGACAGGGGTCAGGGAGCATTGTGATGACAAGGGCATGGAGCATTGTGATGACAGGGGCATGGAGCATTGGTCTGACAAGTTTCATAGATTATTGTGATGACATTGGACATGGTGCATTGTGATGACAAGGGCATGGAGCCTTTTGATTTGAAGGCCATGGATCATTCTGATGACATGTGTCATGGAGCACTGTGATGACAAGGGCATGGAGCATTGTGATTACAGGGGTCTTGGAGCATTGTGATGACAAGCGTCATGGAGACTTGTGATGACAAGGCCGTGGAATATTGTGATGGCAGGGGTCATGGAGCTTTGTTATGACAGGGGTCATGGAGCATTTTGATGACAAGGGCATGGAGCATTGTGATGACAGGGGCATGGAGCATTGGTCTGACAAGTTTCCTAGACTATTGTGATGACAGTGGACATGGTGCATTTTGATGAAAAGGGCATGGAGCATTGTGATGAGAAGGGCATGGAATATTGTGATGACAGGTGTCAGGGAGCATTGTGATGACATATGTCATGGTCCATTGTGATGACATTGGCATGGAGCATTGTGATGCCAAATGTAATGGAGGATTGTGATGTCAAATATAATGGAGCATTGTGATGACTAGGGCTAGGAGCATTATGATGACAAGGGCCATTGAGATTTTCACGAAAATGTCGTGAAGCATTGTGATGACAATGTCCTGGAGCATTGTGATGAGAAAACCATGGAGCCTTGTGATGACAAATCTCATGGAGCATACTGATGAAAAGGGGCATGGAACATTCTGATTACAGGGGTTTTGGAACATTGTGATAACTAGGGCATGGAGCATTGTGATGAAAAGGGCATGCAGCATTGGTCTAATAAGTTTCATGGATTATTGTGATGAAAGTTGGAATGGCGCATTGTGATGATAAGGGCATGGAGCATTGTAGTGACCAGGTCATGCAGTATTGTGAAGAGAGCTGTCAGGGAGCATTGTGATGAAATATGTAATGGCCCATTGAGATGACAATGGCATGGAGCATTGTGATGCCAAGTGTCATAGAGGATTCTGATGACAAAGGTAATGGAGCATTGTGATGACAAGGGCATGGAGCATTGTGATGACAAACGTCAGGGTGCATTGTGCTGACAAGTGCATGGAGAATTGTGATGACAAGGGTCATGGAGCATTCTGATGACAAGCTTGTGGAGTATTTTGATGACAATGGCATGGAGCATTGTGATGAAAATGGCATTGGGCTTTGTGATGAAAAATGCATGGAGCCTTTTCATAACAGGGTTCAAGGAGCATTCTGATGACAAGTGTCAGGGAGCTTTGTGATGACAAGTGTATTGAGAATTGTGATGACAAAGGTCATGGAGCATTGTGATGAAAAGAGCCTGGATTATTGTGATGGCAGGCATCATGGAGCGTTGTGATGACAAGTGTTATGGAACATTGTGATCACAAGGGTTTGGAGCATTGTGATGACAGAGGTCATGGATCATTTTGATTTCAAGGAGCATGGAGCATTGTGATGACAAGGGCATGAAGCAATGTGATCCCAAAGTTCATGGAGGACTGTGATGACAATGGGAATGGAGTATTGTGATGACAAGCGCATAGAGCATTGCAATGACAAGGTCAGGTAGTATTTTGCTGACAAAGGCATGGAGCATTGTTATGACAGGTGTCATGGAGCACTGTGAATACAGGGGTCATGGACCATTGGGATGACAAAGTCATGGATGATTGTGATGACAAGAGTCATGGAGCATTGGGCTGAAAATATTCATGGAGTATTGTGATGACAGGGGTCATGGAAAATTGTGATGAGTAGGGAATGGAGCATTGTGATGAAAAGAGTCCCGGATCATTGTGTTGTCAGGTGTGATGGAGTGTTGTGATGACAGTGGTCATGGAGCATTTTGATGATATTTGTCATGGAGCATTGTGATGAGAAATTCATGGAGCATTGGGCTGAAAATGTTCATGGAATATTGTGATGACAGGGGTCATGGAGCATTGTGATGACAAGGGAATGGAGCATGGTGATGAGAAGGTCCTGTAGCATTGTGATGATAAGACCATGGAAACTTGTGATGAGAAATCTCATGGAGCATTCTGATGAAAAGGGGCATGGAGCACTGTGATTCCATGGGTCTTGGAGCATTGTGATGACAAGGGCATGGAGCATTGTGAGGAGAAGGCCAGGGAGCATTCTGATGACATGTGTCATGGAGCATTGTGATGAAAAGGGCATGAAGTATTGTGATGACAGGGGTCATGGAGCCTTGTGATGACAAGGCCGTGGAACACTGTGATGTCAGGGGTCATGGAGCATTGTTATGACAGAGGTAATGGAGCATTGTGATGAGAAGGGCATGGAGCATTGTGATGACCAGGTCATGCAGTATTGTAAAAAGGGGTGTCACGGAACATTGTGATGACATATGTATTGGCCCATTGTGATGACAATGGCATGGAGCATTGTGATGCCAAGTGTCATGGAGGATTCTGATGACAAAGTTAATGGAGCATTGTGATGACAATGGCTTGGAGCATAGTGATGACAATGTTCAGGGAGCATTGTGCTGATAAGTGCATGGAGAATTGTGATGACAGGGGTCATGGAGCATTCTGATGACAAGCTTGTGGAGTATTTTGATGACAATGGCATGGAGCATTGTGATGAAAACGGCATGGGGCTTTGTGATGAAAAAGGCATGGAGAATTTTCGTGACAGGGTTCAAGGAGCATTCTGACGACAAGTGTCAGGGAGCATTGTGATGACAAGTGTATTGAGAATTGTGATGACAAATGTCATGGAGCATTGTGATGAAAAGTTCATGAAATATTGTGATGACAGGCATCATGGAGCATTGTGATGAATAGTTTAATGGAACATTGTGATCATAAGGTTTTGGAGCATTGCGATGACAGAGGTCATGGATCATTGTGATTTCAAGGAGCATGTAGCATTGTGATGACAAGGGCATGAAGCAATGTGATCCCAAGGTTCATGGAGTAGAGTGATGACACTGGTAATGGAGTATTGTGATGACAAGTGCATAGAGCATTGTAATGACAAGGTCATGTAGCATTTTGCTGACAAAGGCATGGAGCATTGTGATGACATGTGTCATGGAGCACTGTGATGACAAGCGTCACCAAAGTTTGTGAATACAGGGGTCATGGAGCATTGGGATGAGAGATGTCATTGAGAATTTTGATTTCATTGTGCTGACAATAGCTGGAAGCATTATTATGGTTGGCATGATGCATTGTGATGACAGGGTTCATGGAGCATTGAGATGAAAAGGGGCATGGAGCATTGTGATTACAGAGGTCTTGAGCATTGTGATGACAAGGGCATGGAGCATTGTGATGACAAGGGCATGGAGCATTGGTCTAATATATTTCATGGATTATTGCGATGACAGTTGGAATGGCGCATTGTGATGACAAGGGCATGGAGCATTGTGATGACAAGGGCATGAAGTATTGTGAAGTTAGGTGTCAGGGAGCATTGTGATGACATATGTAATGGCCCATTGTGATGACAATGGCATGGAGCATTGTGATGCCAAGTGTCATGGAGAATTCTCATGACAAATGTAATGGAGCATTGTGATGACAATGGCTTGGAGCATTGTGATGAGAAGGGTCAGGGAACACTGTGCTGACAAGTGCATGGAGAACTGTGATGACAAGGTTCATGGAGCATTCTGATGACAAGCTTGTGGAGTATTTTTATGACAATGGCATGGAGCATTGTGATGAAAATGGCATGGGACTTTGTGATAAAAAGTCATGCAGCCTTTCGTGACAGGTTTCAAGGAGCATGCTGACGACAAGTGTCAGGGAGCATTGTGATGACAAGTGTATTGAGAATTGTGATGACAAAGGTCATGGAGCATTGTGATGAAAAGGGCATGGAGTACTGTGATGACAGGCATCATGGAGCGTTGTGATGACAAGTGCTATGGAACATTGTGATCACAAGTGTTTGGAGAATTGTGATGACAGAAGTCATGGATCATTTTGATTTCAAAGAGCATGGAGCAATGTGATGACAAGGTCATGAAGCAATGTGATCCCAAGGTTCATGGAGGATTGTGATGACAATGGTAATGGAGTATTGTGATGACAAGCACCTAGAGCATTGTAATCACAAGGTCATGTAGCATTTTGCTGACAAAGGCTTGGAGGATTGTGATGACAGGTGTCATGCAGCAGTGTGATGACAAGCGTCACGGAACATTGTGAATACAGGGGTCATGGAGCATTGGGATGACAAGGGCATGGATGATTGTGATGACAAGGGTCATGGAGGATTGGGCTGAAAATGTTCATGGAGTATTTTGATGACAGTAGTCATGGAGCATTGTGCTGATAAGGGGATGTAGCTTTGTGATGACAGGGGTCATGGAACATTGTGATAACAGGGTAAAGGGAGGATTGTGATGACTAGTGATGGAACATTGTGATATCTCATGTGAGAGAGCATTTGGATGAGAAGTGCATGGGGAATTTTGATTACAAGCTTTATGGAGCATAGCAATGACAAGGTTCTGTATCATGGTGATGAAATGCGCATGGCCCAATGTGATGACAAGGGTCATGGAGCATTGTGATGACAAGTGTATTGAGAATTGTGATGACAAAGGTCATGGAGCATTGTGATGAAAAGAGCATGGAGTATTGTGATGGCAGGCATCATGGAGCGTTGTGATGACAAGTGTTATGGAACACTGGAATCACAAGTGTTTGGAGCATTGCGATGACAGAGGTCATGGATCATTTTGATTTCAAGGAGCATGGTGCATTGTGATGACAAGGGCATGAAGCAATGTGATCCCAAGTTTCAGGGAGCATGGTGATGACAATGGAAATGGAGTACTGTGATGACAAGTGCATAGAGCATTGTAATGACAAGGTCATGTAGCATTTTGCTGACAAAGGCATGGAGCATTGTGATGACAGGTGTCATGGAGCAGTGTGATGAAAAGCGACAGAGAGCATTGTGAATACAGGGGTCATGGAGCATTGGGATGACAAGGGCATGGATCATTGTGATGACAAGAGTCATGGAGCATTGGCCTGAAAATGTTCATGGAGTATTGTGATGACAGGGGTCATGGTGCATTGTGATGACTAGGGAATGGAGCATTGTGATGACAAGAGTCCCGGATCATTATGTTGTCAGGTGTCATGGAGTGTTGTGATGACAGTGGTCATGGAGCATTGTGATGATATTGGTCATGGAGTATTGTGATGAGAAGGTAATGGAGCATTGGGCTGAAAATGTTCATGGAGTATTGTGATGACAGTGGTCATGGAGCATTGTGATGACAAGGGAATGAAGCATGGTGATGACAAGGTCCTGGAGCATTGTGATGAGATGACCATGGAGACTTGTGTTGACAAGTCTCATGGAGCATTCTGATGAAAAAGGTCATGAAGCATTGTGATTACAGGGGTCTTGGACCATTGTGATGATAAGGGTCATGGAGCCTTGTCATGACAAGGCCGTGGAACATTGTGATGGCAGGGGTCATGGAGCATTTTTATGACAGAGGTAATGGAGCATTGTGATTATAAGGGCAAGGAGCATTGTGTTGACCAGGTAATGGAGTATTGTGAAAAGTGGTGTCAGGGAGCATTGTGATGACATATGTATTGGCCCATTGTGATGACAATGGCATGGAGCATTGTGATGCCAAGTGTCATGGAGGATTCTGATGACAAAGGTAATGCAGCATTGTGATGACAATGGCTTGGAGCATAGTGATGACAAGGGTCAGGGAGCATTGTGCTGACAATTGCATGGAGAATTGTGATGACAAGTGTCATGGAGCATTCTGACGACAAGCTTGTGGAGTATTTTGATGACAATGGCATGGAGCATTGTGATGAAAACGGCATGGGGCTTTGTGATGAAATAGGCATGGAACCTTTTCGTGACAGGGTTCACGGAGCATTCTGACGACAAGTGTCAGGGAACATTGTGATGACAAGTGTATTGAGAATTGTGATGACAAAGGTCATGGAGCATTGTGATGAAATGAGCATCGAGTATTGTGATGATAGGCATCATGGAGCATTGTGATGACAAGTGTTATGGAACATTGTGATCACAAGTGTTTGGAGCATTGCGATGACAGACGTCATGGATCATTTTGTTTTCAAGGAGCATGTAGCATTGTGATGAAAAGGGCATGAAGCAATGTGATCCCAAGGTTCATGGAGGATAGTGATGACAATGGTAATGGAGTATTGTGATGAAAAGCGCATAGAGCATTGTAATGACAAGGTCATGTAGCATTTTGCTGAAAAAGTCATGGAGGATTGTGATGACAGGTGTCATGCAGCACTGTGATGACAAGCGTCTCGGAACATTGTGAATACAGGGGTCATGGAGCATTGGGATGACATATGGCATGGGCCATTAAGATGACAATGGCAGAGAGCATTGTGATGCCAAATGTAATGGAGGATTGTGATGTCAAATATAATGGAGCATTGTGATGACTAGGGCTGGGAGCATTATGATGACAAAACCATGGAGCCATGTGATTACAAGTCTCATGGAGCTTACTGATGAAAAAGGGCATGCAGCATTGTGATTACAGGGGTCTTGGAACTTTGTGATGACAAGGGCATGAAGCATTGTGAGGAGAAGTCCAACGAGCATTCTGATGGCATGCATCATTGAACTTTGTGATGACAAGGGCATGGAGCATCGTGATTACATGGGTCTTGGAGCATTGTGATGAAAAGGGCATGGATCATTGTGATGAAAATGGCATGGAGCCTTGTCATGACAGGGTAAAAGGAGCATAGAGACAACAAGTGTCAGGGAGCAGTATGATAACAAGTGTATTGAGCATTGTGATGACGAAGGTCATGGAGCATTGTGATGAGAAGACCATGGATAATTGTGATGACGAGCGTCATGGGGCACTGTGATGTCAAGTGTTATGGAATATTGTGATCACATGGGTTTGGAGCATTGTTATGACAGAGGTCATGGAGCATTTTGATTTCATTGTGATGACAATAGCATGAAGCATTATGATGATGGGCATGGTGCATTGTGATGACAGGTTTCATGGATCATTGAGATGAAAAGGGGCATAGAGCATTGTGATTACAGTGTTCTTGGAGCATTGTGATGAGAAGGGTCATGGAGCCTTGTGATGACAAGGCCATGGAACATCGTGATGGCAGGTGTCATGGAGCATTGTTATGACAGGGGAAATGGAGAATTGTGATGGCAAGGGCATGGAGCATTGTGATGAGAAGGCCATGGAGCATTCTGATGACATGTGTCATGGAGCTATGTGAAGTCAAGGGCATTGAGCAATGTGATGAGAGCGTTCATGGAGCATTGTGATGACAATGACATGGAACATTGTGATGCCAAGTGTCATGGATATATGTGATGACAATGGTCATGGAGCATTTTAATGACAAAGGCATGGAGCATTGTGATGACAAGGGTCACGGAACATTGTGATGAAATGTTCATGGAGCATTGTGGATACAAAGGTAACAGAGCCTTGTGATGACTTGGGCATGGACCATTGTGATGACAAATATTATGAAGCACTGTGATGACTGGAGTCACAGAGCATTGTGATGACAAGGTCCTGGAGCATTGTGATGAGATGACCATGGAGACTTGTGATGACAAGTCTCATGGAGCATTCTGATGAAAAGGGGCATGGAGCATTGTGATTACAGGGGTCTTGGAGCATTGTGATGACAAGGGCAAGGAGCACTGTGAGGAGAAGGCCATGGAGCATTCTGATGATATACGTCATGGAGCATTGTGCTGAGAAAGGCATAGAGCATTGTGATGACAGGGGATAAAGAGCATTGTGAAGAAAAGTTCATGGAGCATTGTGGTTAAAAAGGTCACAGAGACTCTTGATGATGAGGGCATGGACCATTGTGATGACAAAGGTCATGAAGCATTGTGATGACTGGAGTCACGGAGCATTGTGATGACAGGGGTCATGGAGCATTGTGATGACAAGGGCATGGAGCATTGTGAGGAGAAGGACAAGGAGCATTCTGAAGACATACGTCATTGAGCTTTGTGATGTCAAGGGCATGGAGCTTTGTGATTACAGGGGTCTTGAAGCATTGTGATGAAAAGTGCATGGATCATTGTGATAAAAAAGGCATGCAGCCTTGTCATGACAGGGTTCAAGGAGCATACAGACAACAAGGGTCAGGGAGCGTATTGAAGACAAGTGTATTGATCATTGTGATGACAAATGTCATGGAGCATTGTGATGAGAAGACCATGGATAATTGTGTTGATGAGCTCAATGGGGCATTGTGATGACAAGTGTTATGGAATATTGTGGTCACAAGGGTTTGGAGCATTGTTATGTCAGATGTCATGGAGCCTTCTGATTTCATTGTGATGACAATAGCATGAATCATTATGATGATGGGCATGGTGCATTGTGATGACAGGGTTCATGGATCATTGACATGAAAACGGGCATGGAGCATTGTGATTACAGGGTTCTTGGAGCATTGTGATGAGAAGGGTCATGGAGCCTTGTGATGACAAGGCCATGGAACATCGTGATTACAGGGTTCATGGAGCATTGTTATGACAGGGGTAATGGAACATTGTGATGGCAAGGGCATGGACCATTGTGATGAGAAGGCCATGGAGCATTCTGATGACATGTGTCATGGAGGTTTGTGATGACAAGGACATGGAGCAATGTGATGAGAACCTTCATGGTGCATTGTGATGACAATGACATGGAGCATTGTGATGCCAAGGGTCATGGATCTTTGTGATGACAAAGGTCATGGAGCATTTTGATGACAAGGGCATTGTGCATTGTGATGAGAAGGGTAGGGATCTTTGTGATGACAGGGTCATGGAGCAATTTGATGAAAAGTGTCATGGAACATTTTGATGACAGATGTTATGGAACATTGTGATGCCAGGGGTCATCGAACATTGTGATGATAAGTGCATGTAGCAATGTGATGACAGGAGTCATGGAACATTGTGATGACAGGGGTGAGGGAGTTTTGTGACAAATAGTGATGTACCATTGTGATATCTGTGGTGAGAGAGCATTTTGATGAGAAGTGCATGGAGTATTATGATGACAATGGTCAAAGAGCATTTTGATGAAAATTTCATGTAGCATTGTGGTTAAAAAGGTCACAGAGACTGTTGATGATGAGGGCATGGACCATTGTGATGACAAAGGTCATGAAGCATTGGGATAACTGGAGTAACGGAGCATTGTGAGGACAGGGGTCATGGAGCAATGTGATAACAAGGGCATGGAGCATTGTGATGACCAGGTCATGCAGTATTTTGAACACAGGTGTCAGGGAGCAATTTGATGACATATGTAATGGCCCATTTTGATGACAATGGCATGGAGCACTGTGATGCCAAGTGTCATGGAGTATTCTGATGACAAAGGTCATGGAGCATTGTGATGGCAATGGTATGGAGCATTGTTATGACAAAGGTCACGGAGCACTGTGCTGACAAGTGCATGGAGAATTGTGATAAAAAAGGTCATGGAGCATTCTGATGACAAGCTTGTGGAGTATTTTGATGACAATGGCCTGGAGCATTGTGATGAAAACGGCATGGGGCATTGTGATGAAAAAGGCATGGAGCCTTTTCGTGACAGGGTTCAAGGAGCATTCTGATGACCAGTGTCAGATAGCATTGTGATGACAAGTGTATTGAGAATTGTGATGAAAAAGGTCATGGAGCATTGTGAAGAAAAGGGCATGGAGTATTGTGATGACAGGCATCATGGAGCGTTGTGATGACAAGTGCTATGGGACATTGTGATCACAAGGGTTTGGAGCATTGTGATGAGAGAGGTCATGGATCATTTTGATTTCAAGGAACATGGAGCATTGTGATGACAAGGGCATGAAGCAATGTGATCCCAAGATTCATGGAGGATTGTGATGACATTGGAAATGGAGTATTGTGATGACAAGCGCATAGAGCATTGTAATGACAAGGTCATATAGCATTTTGCTGACAAAATCATGGAGCATTGTGATGACAGGTGTCATGGAGCACTGTGATGACAAGCGTCACGGAGCATTGTGAATACAGCGGTCATGGAGCATTGGGATGACAAGGGCATGGATGATTGTGATGACAAGGGTCATGGAGAATTGGGCTGAAAATATTCATGGTGTATTGTGATGACAGGGGTCATGGAGCATTGTGATAACAGAGGTCATGGAGAATTTTGATTTCATTGTGCTGACAATAGCCGGAAGCATTATGATGATGGACATGATGCATTGTGATGACAGTGGTCATGGAGCATTGTGATGACTAGGGCATGGAGAACTGTGGTGACAGGGGCATGGAGCTTTGGTCTGACAAGTTTCATAGATTATTGTGATGAGAGTGGACATGGTGCATTGTGATGACAAGGGCATGAATCATTGTGATGAGAAGGTCACGGAGTATTGTGAAGACAGGTGTCAGGGAGCATTGTGATGACATATGTCATGGTCCATTGCAATGACAATGGCATGGTGCATTGTGATGCCAAATGTAATGGAGGATTGTGATGACAAATATAATGGAACATTGTGATGACTAGGGCTTGGAGCATTATGATGACAAGGGTCATTGAGAATTTTCAGAACAAGGTCGTGAAGCATTGTGATGACAATGTCCTGGAGCATTGTGATGAGAAATGCATAGAGACTTGTTATGACAAATCTCATGGAGCATACTGATGAAATGGGGCATGGAGCATTGTGATTACAGGGGACATGGAACATTGTGTAGACAAGGGCATGGGACATTGTAAGGAGAAGACCAAGGAGCATTCTGATGGCATGCGTCATTGAGATTTGTGATGACAAGGGCATGGAGCATTGTGATTACATTGGTCTTGGAGCATTGTGATGAAAAGGGCATGGATCATTGTGATGAAAAAGGCATGGAGCCTTGTCATGACAGAGTTCAAGGAGCATACAGACAACAAGTGTCAGGGAGCATTTTGATATCAAGTGTATTGAGCATTGTGATGACAAAGGTCATGGAGCATTGTGATTAGAAGACCAAGGATAATTGTGATGACGAGCGTCAAGGGGCATTGTGATGACAAGTGTTATGGAATATTGTGATCACAAGGGATTGGAGCTTTGTTATGACAGAGGTCATGGTGCATTTTGATTTCATTGTGATGACAATAGCATGAAGCATTATGATGATGGGCATGGTGCATTGTGATGACAGGGTTCATGGATCATTGAGATGAAAAAGGGCATGGAGCATTGTGATTCCAGGGTTCTTGGAGTGTTGTGATGAGAAGGGTCATGGAGCCTTGTGATGACAAGGCCATGGAATATCGTGATGGCAGGGTCATGGAGCATTGTTATGAGAGGGGTTATGGAGCATTGTGATGGCAACGGCATGGAGCATTGTGATGAGAATGCCATGTAGAATTCTGATGACATGTGTCATGGAGATTTGTGAAGACAAGGGCATGGAGCAATGTGATGAGAGCGTTCATGGAGCATTGTGATGACAATGACATGGAGCATTGTGAAGACAGGTGTCAGGGAGCATTGTGATGACATATGTCAGGGTCCATTGCGATGACAATGGCATGAAGCATTGTGATGCCAAATGTAATGGAGGATTGTGATGACAAATATAATGGAGCACTGTGATGACTAGGGCTTGGAGCATTATGTTGAAAAGGGCCATTGAGAATTTTCATGCAAATGTCGGGAAGCATTGTGATGACAAGCTCCTGGAGCACTGTGATGAGAAATTCATGGAGCCTTGTGATGACAAATCTCATGGAGCATACTGATGAAAAGGGGCATGGAGCATTCTGATTACAGGCGTTTTGGAACATTATGATAACTAGGGCATGGAGCATTGTGATGACAAGGGCATGGACCATTGGTCTAATAATTTTCATGGATTATTGTGATGACAGTTGGAATGGCGCATTGTGATGACAAGGGCATGGAGCATTGTGATGACCAGGTTATGCATTATTGTGAAGAGTGGTGTCATGGAGCATTGTGATGACATATGTAATGGCTCATTGTGATGACAATGTCATGGAGCATTGTGATGCCAAGTGTTATGGAGGATTCTGATGACAAAGGTAATGGAGCTTTGTGATGAAAATGGCTTGAAGCATTGTGATGACAAGGGTCAGGAAGCATTGTTCTGACAAGTGCATGGAGAATTGTGATGACAATGTTCATGGAGCATTCTGATGACAAGCCTGTGGAGTATTTTGATGACATTGGCATGGAGCATTTTGATGAAAATGGCATGGGGTTTTGTGATGAAAAAGGCATAGAGCCTTTTTGTGACAGGTTTCAAGGAGCATTCTGACGACAAGTGTCAGGGAACATTGTGATGACAAGTGTATTGAGAATTGTAATGACAAAGGTCATGAAGCACTGTGATGAAAAGGGCATGGATTATTGTAATGACAGACATCATGGAGCGTTGTGATGACAACTGTTATGGAACATTGTGATCACAAGGGTTTGGAACATTGTGATGACAGAGGTCATGGATTATTTTGATTTTAAGGAGCATGGAGCTTCGTTATGACAAGGGCATGAAGCAATGTGATCCTAGGTTCATGGAGGATTGTGATGACAGTGGTAATGGAGTACTGTGATGACAAGCGCATAGAGCATTGTAATGACAAGGTCATGTAGCATTTTGCTGACAAAGTCATGGAGCATTGTGATGACAGGTGTCATGGAGCATTGTGATGACCAGCGTCACGGAGCATTGTGAATACAGGGGTCATGTAGCATTGGGATGACAAGGCAAAGATCATTGTGATGACAAGGGTCATGGAGCATTGGGCTGAAAATGTTAATGGAGCATTTTGATGACTAGGGAATGGAGCATTGTGATGACAAGAGTCCCAGATCATTGTGTTGTCAGGTGTTATGGGGTGTTGTGATGACAGTGGGCATGGAGCATTTTGATGATATTTGACATGGAGCACTGTGATGAGAATTTCATGGAGCATTGGGCTGAAAATGTTCATGGAGTATTGTGATGACAGGGGTCATGGAGCATTGTGATGACAAGGGAATGGAGCATGGTGATGACAAGGTCCTGGAGCACTGTGATGATAAGAGCATGGAGATTTGTGATGACAAGTCTCATGGAGCATTCTAATGAAAAGGGGCACGGAGCATTGTGATTACAGGGGTCTTGGAGCATTCTGATGACATGTGTCATGGAGCTCTGTGATTACAAGTTCATGGAGCACTGTGATTACAGGGGTCTGGGAGCATTGTGATGAAAAGGGCATGGATCATTGTGATGAAAAGGCATGGAGCCTTGTCATGACAGGGTTCAAGGAGCATACTGAAGACATGTGTCAGGGAACATTGTGATGACAAGTGTACTGAGAATTGTGATGACAATGGTCATGGAGCATTGTGATGAGAAGACCATGGATAATTGTGATGATGAGCGTCATAGGGTGTTGTGATGATAAGTGTTATGGCACTTTGTGATCACAAGGGTTTGGAGCATTATGATGACAGTGGTCATGGATAATTTTGATTTCTTTGTGATGACAATAGCCTGAAGCATTATGATGATGGGCATGGTGCATTTTGATGACAGGCTTCATGGAGCATTGAGATGAAAAGTGGCATGGAGCATTGTGATTACAGGTGTCTTAGAGCACTGTCATTACAAGGGCATGTAGCACTGTGATGAGAAGGCCATGGAACATTCTGATGGCATGCTTCATGGAGCTTTGTGATGACAAGGCCATGGAACATTGTGATGGCAGGGGTCATGGAGCATTGTTATGACAGAGGTAATGGATCATTGTGATGATAAGGGCATTGAGCATTGGTCTGAAATATTTCATGGATTACTGTGATGAGAAGGGCATTGAGCATTGTGATGACAAGTGTCATGGAGCTTTGCGATGACAAGGGCATGGAGCAATGTGATGAGAAGGTTCATGGAGCATTGTGATGACAATTGCATGGATCATTGTGATGCCAACGGTCATGGAGCTTTGTGATGACAAAGGTCATGGAGCATTTTGATGACAAGGGTGTGGTGCATTGTGATGAGAAAGGCAGGGAGCATTTTGATGACAGGGTCATGCAGCAATTTGATGAAAATTGTAATGGAACATTTTGATGACAGGGGTTATAGAAGATTGTGATGCCAGGGGTCATGGATCTTTGGGATGAAAACGGTCATGGAGCATTTTGATGAAGGAGGTTATGGAACATTGTGATGTCAGGGATCATAGAACATTGTGCTGATAAGGGGATGTAGCATTGTGATGACAGTGTTCATGGAACATTGTGATAAAAGGGGTGAGGGAAGATTGTGATGACTAGTGATGGAACATTGTGATATCTCATGTGAGAGAGCATTTGGATGAGAAGTGCATGGAGCATTGTGCTTACAAGGTTTATGGAGCATAGCGATGACAAGGTTGTGGATCATTGTGATGAAAAGCGCATGGCACACTGTGATGACAAGGGTCATGGAGCATTGTTCTGACAAAGGCATGGAACATTGTAATGGCAAGGGTCACACACCATTGTTAAGAAAAGTTCATGGAGCATTGTGGTTACAAATGTCACAGAGCCTTGTCATGACGCGGGCATGGACCGTTGTGATGACAAACGTTATGAAGCATTGTGATGACTGGAGTCACGGAGCATTGTGATGACAGGGGTCAGGGAGCATTGTGATGACAAGGGCATGGAGCATTGTGATGACAGGGGCATGGAGCATTGGTCTGACAAGTTTCATAGATTATTGTGATGACATTGGACATGGTGCATTGTGATGACAAGGGCATGGAGCCTTTTGATTTGAAGGCCATGGATCATTCTGATGACATGTGTCATGGAGCACTGTGATGACAAGGGCATGGAGCATTGTGATTACAGGGGTCTTGGAGCATTGTGATGACAAGCGTCATGGAGACTTGTGATGACAAGGCCGTGGAATATTGTGATGGCAGGGGTCATGGAGCTTTGTTATGACAGGGGTCATGGAGCATTTTGATGACAAGGGCATGGAGCATTGTGATGACAGGGGCATGGAGCATTGGTCTGACAAGTTTCCTAGACTATTGTGATGACAGTGGACATGGTGCATTTTGATGAAAAGGGCATGGAGCATTGTGATGAGAAGGGCATGGAATATTGTGATGACAGGTGTCAGGGAGCATTGTGATGACATATGTCATGGTCCATTGTGATGACATTGGCATGGAGCATTGTGATGCCAAATGTAATGGAGGATTGTGATGTCAAATATAATGGAGCATTGTGATGACTAGGGCTAGGAGCATTATGATGACAAGGGCCATTGAGATTTTCACGAAAATGTCGTGAAGCATTGTGATGACAATGTCCTGGAGCATTGTGATGAGAAAACCATGGAGCCTTGTGATGACAAATCTCATGGAGCATACTGATGAAAAGGGGCATGGAACATTCTGATTACAGGGGTTTTGGAACATTGTGATAACTAGGGCATGGAGCATTGTGATGAAAAGGGCATGCAGCATTGGTCTAATAAGTTTCATGGATTATTGTGATGAAAGTTGGAATGGCGCATTGTGATGATAAGGGCATGGAGCATTGTAGTGACCAGGTCATGCAGTATTGTGAAGAGAGCTGTCAGGGAGCATTGTGATGAAATATGTAATGGCCCATTGAGATGACAATGGCATGGAGCATTGTGATGCCAAGTGTCATAGAGGATTCTGATGACAAAGGTAATGGAGCATTGTGATGACAAGGGCATGGAGCATTGTGATGACAAACGTCAGGGTGCATTGTGCTGACAAGTGCATGGAGAATTGTGATGACAAGGGTCATGGAGCATTCTGATGACAAGCTTGTGGAGTATTTTGATGACAATGGCATGGAGCATTGTGATGAAAATGGCATTGGGCTTTGTGATGAAAAATGCATGGAGCCTTTTCATAACAGGGTTCAAGGAGCATTCTGATGACAAGTGTCAGGGAGCTTTGTGATGACAAGTGTATTGAGAATTGTGATGACAAAGGTCATGGAGCATTGTGATGAAAAGAGCCTGGATTATTGTGATGGCAGGCATCATGGAGCGTTGTGATGACAAGTGTTATGGAACATTGTGATCACAAGGGTTTGGAGCATTGTGATGACAGAGGTCATGGATCATTTTGATTTCAAGGAGCATGGAGCATTGTGATGACAAGGGCATGAAGCAATGTGATCCCAAAGTTCATGGAGGACTGTGATGACAATGGGAATGGAGTATTGTGATGACAAGCGCATAGAGCATTGCAATGACAAGGTCAGGTAGTATTTTGCTGACAAAGGCATGGAGCATTGTTATGACAGGTGTCATGGAGCACTGTGAATACAGGGGTCATGGACCATTGGGATGACAAAGTCATGGATGATTGTGATGACAAGAGTCATGGAGCATTGGGCTGAAAATATTCATGGAGTATTGTGATGACAGGGGTCATGGAAAATTGTGATGAGTAGGGAATGGAGCATTGTGATGAAAAGAGTCCCGGATCATTGTGTTGTCAGGTGTGATGGAGTGTTGTGATGACAGTGGTCATGGAGCATTTTGATGATATTTGTCATGGAGCATTGTGATGAGAAATTCATGGAGCATTGGGCTGAAAATGTTCATGGAATATTGTGATGACAGGGGTCATGGAGCATTGTGATGACAAGGGAATGGAGCATGGTGATGAGAAGGTCCTGTAGCATTGTGATGATAAGACCATGGAAACTTGTGATGAGAAATCTCATGGAGCATTCTGATGAAAAGGGGCATGGAGCACTGTGATTCCATGGGTCTTGGAGCATTGTGATGACAAGGGCATGGAGCATTGTGAGGAGAAGGCCAGGGAGCATTCTGATGACATGTGTCATGGAGCATTGTGATGAAAAGGGCATGAAGTATTGTGATGACAGGGGTCATGGAGCCTTGTGATGACAAGGCCGTGGAACACTGTGATGTCAGGGGTCATGGAGCATTGTTATGACAGAGGTAATGGAGCATTGTGATGAGAAGGGCATGGAGCATTGTGATGACCAGGTCATGCAGTATTGTAAAAAGGGGTGTCACGGAACATTGTGATGACATATGTATTGGCCCATTGTGATGACAATGGCATGGAGCATTGTGATGCCAAGTGTCATGGAGGATTCTGATGACAAAGTTAATGGAGCATTGTGATGACAATGGCTTGGAGCATAGTGATGACAATGTTCAGGGAGCATTGTGCTGATAAGTGCATGGAGAATTGTGATGACAGGGGTCATGGAGCATTCTGATGACAAGCTTGTGGAGTATTTTGTTGACAATGGCATGGAGCATTGTGATGAAAACGGCATGGGGCTTTGTGATGAAAAAGGCATGGAGAATTTTCGTGACAGGGTTCAAGGAGCATTCTGACGACAAGTGTCAGGGAGCATTGTGATGACAAGTGTATTGAGAATTGTGATGACAAATGTCATGGAGCATTGTGATGAAAAGTTCATGAAATATTGTGATGACAGGCATCATGGAGCATTGTGATGAATAGTTTAATGGAACATTGTGATCATAAGGTTTTGGAGCATTGCGATGACAGAGGTCATGGATCATTGTGATTTCAAGGAGCATGTAGCATTGTGATGACAAGGGCATGAAGCAATGTGATCCCAAGGTTCATGGAGTAGAGTGATGACACTGGTAATGGAGTATTGTGATGACAAGTGCATAGAGCATTGTAATGACAAGGTCATGTAGCATTTTGCTGACAAAGGCATGGAGCATTGTGATGACATGTGTCATGGAGCACTGTGATGACAAGCGTCACCAAAGTTTGTGAATACAGGGGTCATGGAGCATTGGGATGAGAGATGTCATTGAGAATTTTGATTTCATTGTGCTGACAATAGCTGGAAGCATTATTATGGTTGGCATGATGCATTGTGATGACAGGGTTCATGGAGCATTGAGATGAAAAGGGGCATGGAGCATTGTGATTACAGAGGTCTTGAGCATTGTGATGACAAGGGCATGGAGCATTGTGATGACAAGGGCATGGAGCATTGGTCTAATATATTTCATGGATTATTGCGATGACAGTTGGAATGGCGCATTGTGATGACAAGGGCATGGAGCATTGTGATGACAAGGGCATGAAGTATTGTGAAGTTAGGTGTCAGGGAGCATTGTGATGACATATGTAATGGCCCATTGTGATGACAATGGCATGGAGCATTGTGATGCCAAGTGTCATGGAGAATTCTCATGACAAATGTAATGGAGCATTGTGATGACAATGGCTTGGAGCATTGTGATGAGAAGGGTCAGGGAACACTGTGCTGACAAGTGCATGGAGAACTGTGATGACAAGGTTCATGGAGCATTCTGATGACAAGCTTGTGGAGTATTTTTATGACAATGGCATGGAGCATTGTGATGAAAATGGCATGGGACTTTGTGATAAAAAGTCATGCAGCCTTTCGTGACAGGTTTCAAGGAGCATGCTGACGACAAGTGTCAGGGAGCATTGTGATGACAAGTGTATTGAGAATTGTGATGACAAAGGTCATGGAGCATTGTGATGAAAAGGGCATGGAGTACTGTGATGACAGGCATCATGGAGCGTTGTGATGACAAGTGCTATGGAACATTGTGATCACAAGTGTTTGGAGAATTGTGATGACAGAAGTCATGGATCATTTTGATTTCAAAGAGCATGGAGCAATGTGATGACAAGGTCATGAAGCAATGTGATCCCAAGGTTCATGGAGGATTGTGATGACAATGGTAATGGAGTATTGTGATGACAAGCACCTAGAGCATTGTAATCACAAGGTCATGTAGCATTTTGCTGACAAAGGCTTGGAGGATTGTGATGACAGGTGTCATGCAGCAGTGTGATGACAAGCGTCACGGAACATTGTGAATACAGGGGTCATGGAGCATTGGGATGACAAGGGCATGGATGATTGTGATGACAAGGGTCATGGAGGATTGGGCTGAAAATGTTCATGGAGTATTTTGATGACAGTAGTCATGGAGCATTGTGCTGATAAGGGGATGTAGCTTTGTGATGACAGGGGTCATGGAACATTGTGATAACAGGGTAAAGGGAGGATTGTGATGACTAGTGATGGAACATTGTGATATCTCATGTGAGAGAGCATTTGGATGAGAAGTGCATGGGGAATTTTGATTACAAGCTTTATGGAGCATAGCAATGACAAGGTTCTGTATCATGGTGATGAAATGCGCATGGCCCAATGTGATGACAAGGGTCATGGAGCATTGTGATGACAAGTGTATTGAGAATTGTGATGACAAAGGTCATGGAGCATTGTGATGAAAAGAGCATGGAGTATTGTGATGGCAGGCATCATGGAGCGTTGTGATGACAAGTGTTATGGAACACTGGAATCACAAGTGTTTGGAGCATTGCGATGACAGAGGTCATGGATCATTTTGATTTCAAGGAGCATGGTGCATTGTGATGACAAGGGCATGAAGCAATGTGATCCCAAGTTTCAGGGAGCATGGTGATGACAATGGAAATGGAGTACTGTGATGACAAGTGCATAGAGCATTGTAATGACAAGGTCATGTAGCATTTTGCTGACAAAGGCATGGAGCATTGTGATGACAGGTGTCATGGAGCAGTGTGATGAAAAGCGACAGAGAGCATTGTGAATACAGGGGTCATGGAGCATTGGGATGACAAGGGCATGGATCATTGTGATGACAAGAGTCATGGAGCATTGGCCTGAAAATGTTCATGGAGTATTGTGATGACAGGGGTCATGGTGCATTGTGATGACTAGGGAATGGAGCATTGTGATGACAAGAGTCCCGGATCATTATGTTGTCAGGTGTCATGGAGTGTTGTGATGACAGTGGTCATGGAGCATTGTGATGATATTGGTCATGGAGTATTGTGATGAGAAGGTAATGGAGCATTGGGCTGAAAATGTTCATGGAGTATTGTGATGACAGTGGTCATGGAGCATTGTGATGACAAGGGAATGAAGCATGGTGATGACAAGGTCCTGGAGCATTGTGATGAGATGACCATGGAGACTTGTGTTGACAAGTCTCATGGAGCATTCTGATGAAAAAGGTCATGAAGCATTGTGATTACAGGGGTCTTGGACCATTGTGATGATAAGGGTCATGGAGCCTTGTCATGACAAGGCCGTGGAACATTGTGATGGCAGGGGTCATGGAGCATTTTTATGACAGAGGTAATGGAGCATTGTGATTATAAGGGCAAGGAGCATTGTGTTGACCAGGTAATGGAGTATTGTGAAAAGTGGTGTCAGGGAGCATTGTGATGACATATGTATTGGCCCATTGTGATGACAATGGCATGGAGCATTGTGATGCCAAGTGTCATGGAGGATTCTGATGACAAAGGTAATGCAGCATTGTGATGACAATGGCTTGGAGCATAGTGATGACAAGGGTCAGGGAGCATTGTGCTGACAATTGCATGGAGAATTGTGATGACAAGTGTCATGGAGCATTCTGACGACAAGCTTGTGGAGTATTTTGATGACAATGGCATGGAGCATTGTGATGAAAACGGCATGGGGCTTTGTGATGAAATAGGCATGGAACCTTTTCGTGACAGGGTTCACGGAGCATTCTGACGACAAGTGTCAGGGAACATTGTGATGACAAGTGTATTGAGAATTGTGATGACAAAGGTCATGGAGCATTGTGATGAAATGAGCATCGAGTATTGTGATGATAGGCATCATGGAGCATTGTGATGACAAGTGTTATGGAACATTGTGATCACAAGTGTTTGGAGCATTGCGATGACAGACGTCATGGATCATTTTGTTTTCAAGGAGCATGTAGCATTGTGATGAAAAGGGCATGAAGCAATGTGATCCCAAGGTTCATGGAGGATAGTGATGACAATGGTAATGGAGTATTGTGATGAAAAGCGCATAGAGCATTGTAATGACAAGGTCATGTAGCATTTTGCTGAAAAAGTCATGGAGGATTGTGATGACAGGTGTCATGCAGCACTGTGATGACAAGCGTCTCGGAACATTGTGAATACAGGGGTCATGGAGCATTGGGATGACATATGGCATGGGCCATTAAGATGACAATGGCAGAGAGCATTGTGATGCCAAATGTAATGGAGGATTGTGATGTCAAATATAATGGAGCATTGTGATGACTAGGGCTGGGAGCATTATGATGACAAAACCATGGAGCCATGTGATTACAAGTCTCATGGAGCTTACTGATGAAAAAGGGCATGCAGCATTGTGATTACAGGGGTCTTGGAACTTTGTGATGACAAGGGCATGAAGCATTGTGAGGAGAAGTCCAACGAGCATTCTGATGGCATGCATCATTGAACTTTGTGATGACAAGGGCATGGAGCATCGTGATTACATGGGTCTTGGAGCATTGTGATGAAAAGGGCATGGATCATTGTGATGAAAATGGCATGGAGCCTTGTCATGACAGGGTAAAAGGAGCATAGAGACAACAAGTGTCAGGGAGCAGTATGATAACAAGTGTATTGAGCATTGTGATGACGAAGGTCATGGAGCATTGTGATGAGAAGACCATGGATAATTGTGATGACGAGCGTCATGGGGCACTGTGATGTCAAGTGTTATGGAATATTGTGATCACATGGGTTTGGAGCATTGTTATGACAGAGGTCATGGAGCATTTTGATTTCATTGTGATGACAATAGCATGAAGCATTATGATGATGGGCATGGTGCATTGTGATGACAGGTTTCATGGATCATTGAGATGAAAAGGGGCATAGAGCATTGTGATTACAGTGTTCTTGGAGCATTGTGATGAGAAGGGTCATGGAGCCTTGTGATGACAAGGCCATGGAACATCGTGATGGCAGGTGTCATGGAGCATTGTTATGACAGGGGAAATGGAGAATTGTGATGGCAAGGGCATGGAGCATTGTGATGAGAAGGCCATGGAGCATTCTGATGACATGTGTCATGGAGCTATGTGAAGTCAAGGGCATTGAGCAATGTGATGAGAGCGTTCATGGAGCATTGTGATGACAATGACATGGAACATTGTGATGCCAAGTGTCATGGATATATGTGATGACAATGGTCATGGAGCATTTTAATGACAAAGGCATGGAGCATTGTGATGACAAGGGTCACGGAACATTGTGATGAAATGTTCATGGAGCATTGTGGATACAAAGGTAACAGAGCCTTGTGATGACTTGGGCATGGACCATTGTGATGACAAATATTATGAAGCACTGTGATGACTGGAGTCACAGAGCATTGTGATGACAAGGTCCTGGAGCATTGTGATGAGATGACCATGGAGACTTGTGATGACAAGTCTCATGGAGCATTCTGATGAAAAGGGGCATGGAGCATTGTGATTACAGGGGTCTTGGAGCATTGTGATGACAAGGGCAAGGAGCACTGTGAGGAGAAGGCCATGGAGCATTCTGATGATATACGTCATGGAGCATTGTGCTGAGAAAGGCATAGAGCATTGTGATGACAGGGGATAAAGAGCATTGTGAAGAAAAGTTCATGGAGCATTGTGGTTAAAAAGGTCACAGAGACTCTTGATGATGAGGGCATGGACCATTGTGATGACAAAGGTCATGAAGCATTGTGATGACTGGAGTCACGGAGCATTGTGATGACAGGGGTCATGGAGCATTGTGATGACAAGGGCATGGAGCATTGTGAGGAGAAGGACAAGGAGCATTCTGAAGACATACGTCATTGAGCTTTGTGATGTCAAGGGCATGGAGCTTTGTGATTACAGGGGTCTTGAAGCATTGTGATGAAAAGTGCATGGATCATTGTGATAAAAAAGGCATGCAGCCTTGTCATGACAGGGTTCAAGGAGCATACAGACAACAAGGGTCAGGGAGCGTATTGAAGACAAGTGTATTGATCATTGTGATGACAAATGTCATGGAGCATTGTGATGAGAAGACCATGGATAATTGTGTTGATGAGCTCAATGGGGCATTGTGATGACAAGTGTTATGGAATATTGTGATCACAAGGGTTTGGAGCATTGTTATGTCAGATGTCATGGAGCCTTCTGATTTCATTGTGATGACAATAGCATGAATCATTATGATGATGGGCATGGTGCATTGTGATGACAGGGTTCATGGATCATTGACATGAAAACGGGCATGGAGCATTGTGATTACAGGGTTCTTGGAGCATTGTGATGAGAAGGGTCATGGAGCCTTGTGATGACAAGGCCATGGAACATCGTGATTACAGGGTTCATGGAGCATTGTTATGACAGGGGTAATGGAACATTGTGATGGCAAGGGCATGGACCATTGTGATGAGAAGGCCATGGAGCATTCTGATGACATGTGTCATGGAGGTTTGTGATGACAAGGACATGGAGCAATGTGATGAGAACCTTCATGGTGCATTGTGATGACAATGACATGGAGCATTGTGATGCCAAGGGTCATGGATCTTTGTGATGACAAAGGTCATGGAGCATTTTGATGACAAGGGCATTGTGCATTGTGATGAGAAGGGTAGGGATCTTTGTGATGACAGGGTCATGGAGCAATTTGATGAAAAGTGTCATGGAACATTTTGATGACAGATGTTATGGAACATTGTGATGCCAGGGGTCATCGAACATTGTGATGATAAGTGCATGTAGCAATGTGATGACAGGAGTCATGGAACATTGTGATGACAGGGGTGAGGGAGTTTTGTGACAAATAGTGATGTACCATTGTGATATCTGTGGTGAGAGAGCATTTTGATGAGAAGTGCATGGAGTATTATGATGACAATGGTCAAAGAGCATTTTGATGAAAATTTCATGTAGCATTGTGGTTAAAAAGGTCACAGAGACTGTTGATGATGAGGGCATGGACCATTGTGATGACAAAGGTCATGAAGCATTGGGATAACTGGAGTAACGGAGCATTGTGAGGACAGGGGTCATGGAGCAATGTGATAACAAGGGCATGGAGCATTGTGATGACCAGGTCATGCAGTATTTTGAACACAGGTGTCAGGGAGCAATTTGATGACATATGTAATGGCCCATTTTGATGACAATGGCATGGAGCACTGTGATGCCAAGTGTCATGGAGTATTCTGATGACAAAGGTCATGGAGCATTGTGATGGCAATGGTATGGAGCATTGTTATGACAAAGGTCACGGAGCACTGTGCTGACAAGTGCATGGAGAATTGTGATAAAAAAGGTCATGGAGCATTCTGATGACAAGCTTGTGGAGTATTTTGATGACAATGGCCTGGAGCATTGTGATGAAAACGGCATGGGGCATTGTGATGAAAAAGGCATGGAGCCTTTTCGTGACAGGGTTCAAGGAGCATTCTGATGACCAGTGTCAGATAGCATTGTGATGACAAGTGTATTGAGAATTGTGATGAAAAAGGTCATGGAGCATTGTGAAGAAAAGGGCATGGAGTATTGTGATGACAGGCATCATGGAGCGTTGTGATGACAAGTGCTATGGGACATTGTGATCACAAGGGTTTGGAGCATTGTGATGAGAGAGGTCATGGATCATTTTGATTTCAAGGAACATGGAGCATTGTGATGACAAGGGCATGAAGCAATGTGATCCCAAGATTCATGGAGGATTGTGATGACATTGGAAATGGAGTATTGTGATGACAAGCGCATAGAGCATTGTAATGACAAGGTCATATAGCATTTTGCTGACAAAATCATGGAGCATTGTGATGACAGGTGTCATGGAGCACTGTGATGACAAGCGTCACGGAGCATTGTGAATACAGCGGTCATGGAGCATTGGGATGACAAGGGCATGGATGATTGTGATGACAAGGGTCATGGAGAATTGGGCTGAAAATATTCATGGTGTATTGTGATGACAGGGGTCATGGAGCATTGTGATAACAGAGGTCATGGAGAATTTTGATTTCATTGTGCTGACAATAGCCGGAAGCATTATGATGATGGACATGATGCATTGTGATGACAGTGGTCATGGAGCATTGTGATGACTAGGGCATGGAGAACTGTGGTGACAGGGGCATGGAGCTTTGGTCTGACAAGTTTCATAGATTATTGTGATGAGAGTGGACATGGTGCATTGTGATGACAAGGGCATGAATCATTGTGATGAGAAGGTCACGGAGTATTGTGAAGACAGGTGTCAGGGAGCATTGTGATGACATATGTCATGGTCCATTGCAATGACAATGGCATGGTGCATTGTGATGCCAAATGTAATGGAGGATTGTGATGACAAATATAATGGAACATTGTGATGACTAGGGCTTGGAGCATTATGATGACAAGGGTCATTGAGAATTTTCAGAACAAGGTCGTGAAGCATTGTGATGACAATGTCCTGGAGCATTGTGATGAGAAATGCATAGAGACTTGTTATGACAAATCTCATGGAGCATACTGATGAAATGGGGCATGGAGCATTGTGATTACAGGGGACATGGAACATTGTGTAGACAAGGGCATGGGACATTGTAAGGAGAAGACCAAGGAGCATTCTGATGGCATGCGTCATTGAGATTTGTGATGACAAGGGCATGGAGCATTGTGATTACATTGGTCTTGGAGCATTGTGATGAAAAGGGCATGGATCATTGTGATGAAAAAGGCATGGAGCCTTGTCATGACAGAGTTCAAGGAGCATACAGACAACAAGTGTCAGGGAGCATTTTGATATCAAGTGTATTGAGCATTGTGATGACAAAGGTCATGGAGCATTGTGATTAGAAGACCAAGGATAATTGTGATGACGAGCGTCAAGGGGCATTGTGATGACAAGTGTTATGGAATATTGTGATCACAAGGGATTGGAGCTTTGTTATGACAGAGGTCATGGTGCATTTTGATTTCATTGTGATGACAATAGCATGAAGCATTATGATGATGGGCATGGTGCATTGTGATGACAGGGTTCATGGATCATTGAGATGAAAAAGGGCATGGAGCATTGTGATTCCAGGGTTCTTGGAGTGTTGTGATGAGAAGGGTCATGGAGCCTTGTGATGACAAGGCCATGGAATATCGTGATGGCAGGGTCATGGAGCATTGTTATGAGAGGGGTTATGGAGCATTGTGATGGCAACGGCATGGAGCATTGTGATGAGAATGCCATGTAGAATTCTGATGACATGTGTCATGGAGATTTGTGAAGACAAGGGCATGGAGCAATGTGATGAGAGCGTTCATGGAGCATTGTGATGACAATGACATGGAGCATTGTGAAGACAGGTGTCAGGGAGCATTGTGATGACATATGTCAGGGTCCATTGCGATGACAATGGCATGAAGCATTGTGATGCCAAATGTAATGGAGGATTGTGATGACAAATATAATGGAGCACTGTGATGACTAGGGCTTGGAGCATTATGTTGAAAAGGGCCATTGAGAATTTTCATGCAAATGTCGGGAAGCATTGTGATGACAAGCTCCTGGAGCACTGTGATGAGAAATTCATGGAGCCTTGTGATGACAAATCTCATGGAGCATACTGATGAAAAGGGGCATGGAGCATTCTGATTACAGGCGTTTTGGAACATTATGATAACTAGGGCATGGAGCATTGTGATGACAAGGGCATGGACCATTGGTCTAATAATTTTCATGGATTATTGTGATGACAGTTGGAATGGCGCATTGTGATGACAAGGGCATGGAGCATTGTGATGACCAGGTTATGCATTATTGTGAAGAGTGGTGTCATGGAGCATTGTGATGACATATGTAATGGCTCATTGTGATGACAATGTCATGGAGCATTGTGATGCCAAGTGTTATGGAGGATTCTGATGACAAAGGTAATGGAGCTTTGTGATGAAAATGGCTTGAAGCATTGTGATGACAAGGGTCAGGAAGCATTGTTCTGACAAGTGCATGGAGAATTGTGATGACAATGTTCATGGAGCATTCTGATGACAAGCCTGTGGAGTATTTTGATGACATTGGCATGGAGCATTTTGATGAAAATGGCATGGGGTTTTGTGATGAAAAAGGCATAGAGCCTTTTTGTGACAGGTTTCAAGGAGCATTCTGACGACAAGTGTCAGGGAACATTGTGATGACAAGTGTATTGAGAATTGTAATGACAAAGGTCATGAAGCACTGTGATGAAAAGGGCATGGATTATTGTAATGACAGACATCATGGAGCGTTGTGATGACAACTGTTATGGAACATTGTGATCACAAGGGTTTGTAGCATTGTGATGACAGAGGTCATGGATTATTTTGATTTTAAGGAGCATGGAGCTTCGTTATGACAAGGGCATGAAGCAATGTGATCCTAGGTTCATGGAGGATTGTGATGACAGTGGTAATGGAGTACTGTGATGACAAGCGCATAGAGCATTGTAATGACAAGGTCATGTAGCATTTTGCTGACAAAGTCATGGAGCATTGTGATGACAGGTGTCATGGAGCATTGTGATGACCAGCGTCACGGAGCATTGTGAATACAGGGGTCATGTAGCATTGGGATGACAAGGCAAAGATCATTGTGATGACAAGGGTCATGGAGCATTGGGCTGAAAATGTTCATGGAGCATTTTGATGACTAGGGAATAGAGCATTGTGATGACAAGAGTCCCAGATCATTGTGTTGTCAGGTGTTATGGGGTGTTGTGATGACAGTGGGCATGGAGCATTTTGATGATATTTGACATGGAGCACTGTGATGAGAATTTCATGGAGCATTGGGCTGAAAATGTTCATGGAGTATTGTGATGACAGGGGTCATGGAGCATTGTGATGACAAGGGAATGGAGCATGGTGATGACAAGGTCCTGGAGCACTGTGATGATAAGAGCATGGAGATTTGTGATGACAAGTCTCATGGAGCATTCTAATGAAAAGGGGCACGGAGCATTGTGATTACAGGGGTCTTGGAGCATTCTGATGACATGTGTCATGGAGCTCTGTGATTACAAGTTCATGGAGCACTGTGATTACAGGGGTCTGGGAGCATTGTGATGAAAAGGGCATGGATCATTGTGATGAAAAGGCATGGAGCCTTGTCATGACAGGGTTCAAGGAGCATACTGAAGACATGTGTCAGGGAACATTGTGATGACAAGTGTACTGAGAATTGTGATGACAATGGTCATGGAGCATTGTGATGAGAAGACCATGGATAATTGTGATGATGAGCGTCATAGGGTGTTGTGATGATAAGTGTTATGGCACTTTGTGATCACAAGGGTTTGGAGCATTATGATGACAGTGGTCATGGATAATTTTGATTTCTTTGTGATGACAATAGCCTGAAGCATTATGATGATGGGCATGGTGCATTTTGATGACAGGCTTCATGGAGCATTGAGATGAAAAGTGGCATGGAGCATTGTGATTACAGGTGTCTTAGAGCACTGTCATTACAAGGGCATGTAGCACTGTGATGAGAAGGCCATGGAACATTCTGATGGCATGCTTCATGGAGCTTTGTGATGACAAGGCCATGGAACATTGTGATGGCAGGGGTCATGGAGCATTGTTATGACAGAGGTAATGGATCATTGTGATGATAAGGGCATTGAGCATTGGTCTGAAATATTTCATGGATTACTGTGATGAGAAGGGCATTGAGCATTGTGATGACAAGTGTCATGGAGCTTTGCGATGACAAGGGCATGGAGCAATGTGATGAGAAGGTTCATGGAGCATTGTGATGACAATTGCATGGATCATTGTGATGCCAACGGTCATGGAGCTTTGTGATGACAAAGGTCATGGAGCATTTTGATGACAAGGGTGTGGTGCATTGTGATGAGAAAGGCAGGGAGCATTTTGATGACAGGGTCATGCAGCAATTTGATGAAAATTGTAATGGAACATTTTGATGACAGGGGTTATAGAACATTGTGATGCCAGGGGTCATGGATCTTTGGGATGAAAACGGTCATGGAGCATTTTGATGAAGGAGGTTATGGAACATTGTGATGTCAGGGATCATAGAACATTGTGCTGATAAGGGGATGTAGCATTGTGATGACAGTGTTCATGGAACATTGTGATAAAAGGGGTGAGGGAAGATTGTGATGACTAGTGATGGAACATTGTGATATCTCATGTGAGAGAGCATTTGGATGAGAAGTGCATGGAGCATTGTGCTTACAAGGTTTATGGAGCATAGCGATGACAAGGTTGTGGATCATTGTGATGAAAAGCGCATGGCACACTGTGATGACAAGGGTCATGGAGCATTGTTCTGACAAAGGCATGGAACATTGTAATGGCAAGGGTCACACACCATTGTTAAGAAAAGTTCATGGAGCATTGTGGTTACAAATGTCACAGAGCCTTGTCATGACGCGGGCATGGACCGTTGTGATGACAAACGTTATGAAGCATTGTGATGACTGGAGTCACGGAGCATTGTGATGACAGGGGTCAGGGAGCATTGTGATGACAAGGGCATGGAGCATTGTGATGACAGGGGCATGGAGCATTGGTCTGACAAGTTTCATAGATTATTGTGATGACATTGGACATGGTGCATTGTGATGACAAGGGCATGGAGCCTTTTGATTTGAAGGCCATGGATCATTCTGATGACATGTGTCATGGAGCACTGTGATGACAAGGGCATGGAGCATTGTGATTACAGGGGTCTTGGAGCATTGTGATGACAAGCGTCATGGAGACTTGTGATGACAAGGCCGTGGAATATTGTGATGGCAGGGGTCATGGAGCTTTGTTATGACAGGGGTCATGGAGCATTTTGATGACAAGGGCATGGAGCATTGTGATGACAGGGGCATGGAGCATTGGTCTGACAAGTTTCCTAGACTATTGTGATGACAGTGGACATGGTGCATTTTGATGAAAAGGGCATGGAGCATTGTGATGAGAAGGGCATGGAATATTGTGATGACAGGTGTCAGGGAGCATTGTGATGACATATGTCATGGTCCATTGTGATGACATTGGCATGGAGCATTGTGATGCCAAATGTAATGGAGGATTGTGATGTCAAATATAATGGAGCATTGTGCTGACTAGGGCTAGGAGCATTATGATGACAAGGGCCATTGAGATTTTCACGAAAATGTCGTGAAGCATTGTGATGACAATGTCCTGGAGCATTGTGATGAGAAAACCATGGAGCCTTGTGATGACAAATCTCATGGAGCATACTGATGAAAAGGGGCATGGAACATTCTGATTACAGGGGTTTTGGAACATTGTGATAACTAGGGCATGGAGCATTGTGATGAAAAGGGCATGCAGCATTGGTCTAATAAGTTTCATGGATTATTGTGATGAAAGTTGGAATGGCGCATTGTGATGATAAGGGCATGGAGCATTGTAGTGACCAGGTCATGCAGTATTGTGAAGAGAGCTGTCAGGGAGCATTGTGATGAAATATGTAATGGCCCATTGAGATGACAATGGCATGGAGCATTGTGATGCCAAGTGTCATAGAGGATTCTGATGACAAAGGTAATGGAGCATTGTGATGACAAGGGCATGGAGCATTGTGATGACAAACGTCAGGGTGCATTGTGCTGACAAGTGCATGGAGAATTGTGATGACAAGGGTCATGGAGCATTCTGATGACAAGCTTGTGGAGTATTTTGATGACAATGGCATGGAGCATTGTGATGAAAATGGCATTGGGCTTTGTGATGAAAAATGCATGGAGCCTTTTCATAACAGGGTTCAAGGAGCATTCTGATGACAAGTGTCAGGGAGCTTTGTGATGACAAGTGTATTGAGAATTGTGATGACAAAGGTCATGGAGCATTGTGATGAAAAGAGCCTGGATTATTGTGATGGCAGGCATCATGGAGCGTTGTGATGACAAGTGTTATGGAACATTGTGATCACAAGGGTTTGGAGCATTGTGATGACAGAGGTCATGGATCATTTTGATTTCAAGGAGCATGGAGCATTGTGATGACAAGGGCATGAAGCAATGTGATCCCAAAGTTCATGGAGGACTGTGATGACAATGGGAATGGAGTATTGTGATGACAAGCGCATAGAGCATTGCAATGACAAGGTCAGGTAGTATTTTGCTGACAAAGGCATGGAGCATTGTTATGACAGGTGTCATGGAGCACTGTGAATACAGGGGTCATGGACCATTGGGATGACAAAGTCATGGATGATTGTGATGACAAGAGTCATGGAGCATTGGGCTGAAAATATTCATGGAGTATTGTGATGACAGGGGTCATGGAAAATTGTGATGAGTAGGGAATGGAGCATTGTGATGAAAAGAGTCCCGGATCATTGTGTTGTCAGGTGTGATGGAGTGTTGTGATGACAGTGGTCATGGAGCATTTTGATGATATTTGTCATGGAGCATTGTGATGAGAAATTCATGGAGCATTGGGCTGAAAATGTTCATGGAATATTGTGATGACAGGGGTCATGGAGCATTGTGATGACAAGGGAATGGAGCATGGTGATGAGAAGGTCCTGTAGCATTGTGATGATAAGACCATGGAAACTTGTGATGAGAAATCTCATGGAGCATTCTGATGAAAAGGGGCATGGAGCACTGTGATTCCATGGGTCTTGGAGCATTGTGATGACAAGGGCATGGAGCATTGTGAGGAGAAGGCCAGGGAGCATTCTGATGACATGTGTCATGGAGCATTGTGATGAAAAGGGCATGAAGTATTGTGATGACAGGGGTCATGGAGCCTTGTGATGACAAGGCCGTGGAACACTGTGATGTCAGGGGTCATGGAGCATTGTTATGACAGAGGTAATGGAGCATTGTGATGAGAAGGGCATGGAGCATTGTGATGACCAGGTCATGCAGTATTGTAAAAAGGGGTGTCACGGAACATTGTGATGACATATGTATTGGCCCATTGTGATGACAATGGCATGGAGCATTGTGATGCCAAGTGTCATGGAGGATTCTGATGACAAAGTTAATGGAGCATTGTGATGACAATGGCTTGGAGCATAGTGATGACAATGTTCAGGGAGCATTGTGCTGATAAGTGCATGGAGAATTGTGATGACAGGGGTCATGGAGCATTCTGATGACAAGCTTGTGGAGTATTTTGATGACAATGGCATGGAGCATTGTGATGAAAACGGCATGGGGCTTTGTGATGAAAAAGGCATGGAGAATTTTCGTGACAGGGTTCAAGGAGCATTCTGACGACAAGTGTCAGGGAGCATTGTGATGACAAGTGTATTGAGAATTGTGATGACAAATGTCATGGAGCATTGTGATGAAAAGTTCATGAAATATTGTGATGACAGGCATCATGGAGCATTGTGATGAATAGTTTAATGGAACATTGTGATCATAAGGTTTTGGAGCATTGCGATGACAGAGGTCATGGATCATTGTGATTTCAAGGAGCATGTAGCATTGTGATGACAAGGGCATGAAGCAATGTGATCCCAAGGTTCATGGAGTAGAGTGATGACACTGGTAATGGAGTATTGTGATGACAAGTGCATAGAGCATTGTAATGACAAGGTCATGTAGCATTTTGCTGACAAAGGCATGGAGCATTGTGATGACATGTGTCATGGAGCACTGTGATGACAAGCGTCACCAAAGTTTGTGAATACAGGGGTCATGGAGCATTGGGATGAGAGATGTCATTGAGAATTTTGATTTCATTGTGCTGACAATAGCTGGAAGCATTATTATGGTTGGCATGATGCATTGTGATGACAGGGTTCATGGAGCATTGAGATGAAAAGGGGCATGGAGCATTGTGATTACAGAGGTCTTGAGCATTGTGATGACAAGGGCATGGAGCATTGTGATGACAAGGGCATGGAGCATTGGTCTAATATATTTCATGGATTATTGCGATGACAGTTGGAATGGCGCATTGTGATGACAAGGGCATGGAGCATTGTGATGACAAGGGCATGAAGTATTGTGAAGTTAGGTGTCAGGGAGCATTGTGATGACATATGTAATGGCCCATTGTGATGACAATGGCATGGAGCATTGTGATGCCAAGTGTCATGGAGAATTCTCATGACAAATGTAATGGAGCATTGTGATGACAATGGCTTGGAGCATTGTGATGAGAAGGGTCAGGGAACACTGTGCTGACAAGTGCATGGAGAACTGTGATGACAAGGTTCATGGAGCATTCTGATGACAAGCTTGTGGAGTATTTTTATGACAATGGCATGGAGCATTGTGATGAAAATGGCATGGGACTTTGTGATAAAAAGTCATGCAGCCTTTCGTGACAGGTTTCAAGGAGCATGCTGACGACAAGTGTCAGGGAGCATTGTGATGACAAGTGTATTGAGAATTGTGATGACAAAGGTCATGGAGCATTGTGATGAAAAGGGCATGGAGTACTGTGATGACAGGCATCATGGAGCGTTGTGATGACAAGTGCTATGGAACATTGTGATCACAAGTGTTTGGAGAATTGTGATGACAGAAGTCATGGATCATTTTGATTTCAAAGAGCATGGAGCAATGTGATGACAAGGTCATGAAGCAATGTGATCCCAAGGTTCATGGAGGATTGTGATGACAATGGTAATGGAGTATTGTGATGACAAGCACCTAGAGCATTGTAATCACAAGGTCATGTAGCATTTTGCTGACAAAGGCTTGGAGGATTGTGATGACAGGTGTCATGCAGCAGTGTGATGACAAGCGTCACGGAACATTGTGAATACAGGGGTCATGGAGCATTGGGATGACAAGGGCATGGATGATTGTGATGACAAGGGTCATGGAGGATTGGGCTGAAAATGTTCATGGAGTATTTTGATGACAGTAGTCATGGAGCATTGTGCTGATAAGGGGATGTAGCTTTGTGATGACAGGGGTCATGGAACATTGTGATAACAGGGTAAAGGGAGGATTGTGATGACTAGTGATGGAACATTGTGATATCTCATGTGAGAGAGCATTTGGATGAGAAGTGCATGGGGAATTTTGATTACAAGCTTTATGGAGCATAGCAATGACAAGGTTCTGTATCATGGTGATGAAATGCGCATGGCCCAATGTGATGACAAGGGTCATGGAGCATTGTGATGACAAGTGTATTGAGAATTGTGATGACAAAGGTCATGGAGCATTGTGATGAAAAGAGCATGGAGTATTGTGATGGCAGGCATCATGGAGCGTTGTGATGACAAGTGTTATGGAACACTGGAATCACAAGTGTTTGGAGCATTGCGATGACAGAGGTCATGGATCATTTTGATTTCAAGGAGCATGGTGCATTGTGATGACAAGGGCATGAAGCAATGTGATCCCAAGTTTCAGGGAGCATGGTGATGACAATGGAAATGGAGTACTGTGATGACAAGTGCATAGAGCATTGTAATGACAAGGTCATGTAGCATTTTGCTGACAAAGGCATGGAGCATTGTGATGACAGGTGTCATGGAGCAGTGTGATGAAAAGCGACAGAGAGCATTGTGAATACAGGGGTCATGGAGCATTGGGATGACAAGGGCATGGATCATTGTGATGACAAGAGTCATGGAGCATTGGCCTGAAAATGTTCATGGAGTATTGTGATGACAGGGGTCATGGTGCATTGTGATGACTAGGGAATGGAGCATTGTGATGACAAGAGTCCCGGATCATTATGTTGTCAGGTGTCATGGAGTGTTGTGATGACAGTGGTCATGGAGCATTGTGATGATATTGGTCATGGAGTATTGTGATGAGAAGGTAATGGAGCATTGGGCTGAAAATGTTCATGGAGTATTGTGATGACAGTGGTCATGGAGCATTGTGATGACAAGGGAATGAAGCATGGTGATGACAAGGTCCTGGAGCATTGTGATGAGATGACCATGGAGACTTGTGTTGACAAGTCTCATGGAGCATTCTGATGAAAAAGGTCATGAAGCATTGTGATTACAGGGGTCTTGGACCATTGTGATGATAAGGGTCATGGAGCCTTGTCATGACAAGGCCGTGGAACATTGTGATGGCAGGGGTCATGGAGCATTTTTATGACAGAGGTAATGGAGCATTGTGATTATAAGGGCAAGGAGCATTGTGTTGACCAGGTAATGGAGTATTGTGAAAAGTGGTGTCAGGGAGCATTGTGATGACATATGTATTGGCCCATTGTGATGACAATGGCATGGAGCATTGTGATGCCAAGTGTCATGGAGGATTCTGATGACAAAGGTAATGCAGCATTGTGATGACAATGGCTTGGAGCATAGTGATGACAAGGGTCAGGGAGCATTGTGCTGACAATTGCATGGAGAATTGTGATGACAAGTGTCATGGAGCATTCTGACGACAAGCTTGTGGAGTATTTTGATGACAATGGCATGGAGCATTGTGATGAAAACGGCATGGGGCTTTGTGATGAAATAGGCATGGAACCTTTTCGTGACAGGGTTCACGGAGCATTCTGACGACAAGTGTCAGGGAACATTGTGATGACAAGTGTATTGAGAATTGTGATGACAAAGGTCATGGAGCATTGTGATGAAATGAGCATCGAGTATTGTGATGATAGGCATCATGGAGCATTGTGATGACAAGTGTTATGGAACATTGTGATCACAAGTGTTTGGAGCATTGCGATGACAGACGTCATGGATCATTTTGTTTTCAAGGAGCATGTAGCATTGTGATGAAAAGGGCATGAAGCAATGTGATCCCAAGGTTCATGGAGGATAGTGATGACAATGGTAATGGAGTATTGTGATGAAAAGCGCATAGAGCATTGTAATGACAAGGTCATGTAGCATTTTGCTGAAAAAGTCATGGAGGATTGTGATGACAGGTGTCATGCAGCACTGTGATGACAAGCGTCTCGGAACATTGTGAATACAGGGGTCATGGAGCATTGGGATGACATATGGCATGGGCCATTAAGATGACAATGGCAGAGAGCATTGTGATGCCAAATGTAATGGAGGATTGTGATGTCAAATATAATGGAGCATTGTGATGACTAGGGCTGGGAGCATTATGATGACAAAACCATGGAGCCATGTGATTACAAGTCTCATGGAGCTTACTGATGAAAAAGGGCATGCAGCATTGTGATTACAGGGGTCTTGGAACTTTGTGATGACAAGGGCATGAAGCATTGTGAGGAGAAGTCCAACGAGCATTCTGATGGCATGCATCATTGAACTTTGTGATGACAAGGGCATGGAGCATCGTGATTACATGGGTCTTGGAGCATTGTGATGAAAAGGGCATGGATCATTGTGATGAAAATGGCATGGAGCCTTGTCATGACAGGGTAAAAGGAGCATAGAGACAACAAGTGTCAGGGAGCAGTATGATAACAAGTGTATTGAGCATTGTGATGACGAAGGTCATGGAGCATTGTGATGAGAAGACCATGGATAATTGTGATGACGAGCGTCATGGGGCACTGTGATGTCAAGTGTTATGGAATATTGTGATCACATGGGTTTGGAGCATTGTTATGACAGAGGTCATGGAGCATTTTGATTTCATTGTGATGACAATAGCATGAAGCATTATGATGATGGGCATGGTGCATTGTGATGACAGGTTTCATGGATCATTGAGATGAAAAGGGGCATAGAGCATTGTGATTACAGTGTTCTTGGAGCATTGTGATGAGAAGGGTCATGGAGCCTTGTGATGACAAGGCCATGGAACATCGTGATGGCAGGTGTCATGGAGCATTGTTATGACAGGGGAAATGGAGAATTGTGATGGCAAGGGCATGGAGCATTGTGATGAGAAGGCCATGGAGCATTCTGATGACATGTGTCATGGAGCTATGTGAAGTCAAGGGCATTGAGCAATGTGATGAGAGCGTTCATGGAGCATTGTGATGACAATGACATGGAACATTGTGATGCCAAGTGTCATGGATATATGTGATGACAATGGTCATGGAGCATTTTAATGACAAAGGCATGGAGCATTGTGATGACAAGGGTCACGGAACATTGTGATGAAATGTTCATGGAGCATTGTGGATACAAAGGTAACAGAGCCTTGTGATGACTTGGGCATGGACCATTGTGATGACAAATATTATGAAGCACTGTGATGACTGGAGTCACAGAGCATTGTGATGACAAGGTCCTGGAGCATTGTGATGAGATGACCATGGAGACTTGTGATGACAAGTCTCATGGAGCATTCTGATGAAAAGGGGCATGGAGCATTGTGATTACAGGGGTCTTGGAGCATTGTGATGACAAGGGCAAGGAGCACTGTGAGGAGAAGGCCATGGAGCATTCTGATGATATACGTCATGGAGCATTGTGCTGAGAAAGGCATAGAGCATTGTGATGACAGGGGATAAAGAGCATTGTGAAGAAAAGTTCATGGAGCATTGTGGTTAAAAAGGTCACAGAGACTCTTGATGATGAGGGCATGGACCATTGTGATGACAAAGGTCATGAAGCATTGTGATGACTGGAGTCACGGAGCATTGTGATGACAGGGGTCATGGAGCATTGTGATGACAAGGGCATGGAGCATTGTGAGGAGAAGGACAAGGAGCATTCTGAAGACATACGTCATTGAGCTTTGTGATGTCAAGGGCATGGAGCTTTGTGATTACAGGGGTCTTGAAGCATTGTGATGAAAAGTGCATGGATCATTGTGATAAAAAGGCATGCAGCCTTGTCATGACAGGGTTCAAGGAGCATACAGACAACAAGGGTCAGGGAGCGTATTGAAGACAAGTGTATTGATCATTGTGATGACAAATGTCATGGAGCATTGTGATGAGAAGACCATGGATAATTGTGTTGATGAGCTCAATGGGGCATTGTGATGACAAGTGTTATGGAATATTGTGATCACAAGGGTTTGGAGCATTGTTATGTCAGATGTCATGGAGCCTTCTGATTTCATTGTGATGACAATAGCATGAATCATTATGATGATGGGCATGGTGCATTGTGATGACAGGGTTCATGGATCATTGACATGAAAACGGGCATGGAGCATTGTGATTACAGGGTTCTTGGAGCATTGTGATGAGAAGGGTCATGGAGCCTTGTGATGACAAGGCCATGGAACATCGTGATTACAGGGTTCATGGAGCATTGTTATGACAGGGGTAATGGAACATTGTGATGGCAAGGGCATGGACCATTGTGATGAGAAGGCCATGGAGCATTCTGATGACATGTGTCATGGAGGTTTGTGATGACAAGGACATGGAGCAATGTGATGAGAACCTTCATGGAGCATTGTGATGACAATGACATGGAGCATTGTGATGCCAAGGGTCAGGGATCTTTGAGATGACAAAGGCCATGGAGCATTTTGATGGCAAGGGCGTTGTGCATTGTGATGAGAAGGGCAGGGAGAATTGTGATGAGAGGTTCATGGAGCAATTTGTTGAAAATTTTCATGGAACATTTTGATGACAGGTGTTATGGAACATTGTGATGTCAGGGGTCATCGAACATTGTGATGATAAGTGCATGTAGCATTGTGATGACAGGAGTCATGGAACATTGTGATGACAGGTGGGAGGGAGTATTGTGACAAATAGTGATGTAGCATTGTGATATCAGTGGTGAGAGAGCATTTTGATGAGAAGTGCATGGAAGATTATGATGACAATGTTTATGGAGCATTGTGATGACAAGATTGTAGAGCACTGTGATGACAAGCGCATGGTGCATTGTGATGACATGTGTCATGGAGCATTGTGCTGACAAGCGCAAGGATCATTGTGATGACAAGGGTCATGGAGCATTGCGCTGAGATAGGCATAGAGCATTGTGATGACAAGGGTCAAAGAGCATTGTTATGAAAAGTTCATGGGGTATTGTGGTTAAAATGGTCACAGAGACTGTTGATGACGAGGGCATGGACCATTGTGATGACAAATGTCATGAAGCATTGTGATGACTGGAGTCACGGAGGATTGTGATGACAGGGGTCAGGGAGGATTGTGATAACAAAGGCATGGAGCACTGTGATGACAAGGGCATGGAACATTAGTCTAATAAGTTCCATGGATTGTTGTGATGACAGTTCGAATGGCACACTGTGATGACAAGGGCATGGAGCATTGTGATGACCAGGTCATGCAGTATTGTGAAGAGAGGTGTCAGGGAGCATTGTGATGACATATGTAATGGCCCATTGTGATGACAATGGCATGGAGCATTGTGATGCTAAGTGTCATGGAGGATTCTGATGACAAAGATTATGGAACACTGTGATGACAATGGCTTGGAGCATTGTGATGACATGGGACAGGGAGCATTGTGCTGACAATTGCATGGAGAATTGTGATGACAAGGGTCATTGAGCATTCTGATGACAAGCCTGTGGAGTATTTTGATGACAATGGCATGGAGCATTGTGATGAAAATGGCATGGGGCATTGTGAAGAAAATGGCATGGAGCCTTTTCGTGTCAGGTTTCAAGGAGCATTCTGATGACAATGTCAGGGAGCATTTTGATTACATGTATATTGAGAATTGTGATGACAAAAGTTATGGAGCATTGTGATGAAAAGGGCATGGAGTATTGTGATGACAGGCATCATGGAGCGTTGTGATGACAAGAGTTATGGAACATTGTGATCACAAGGGTTTGGAGCATTGTGATGACAGAGGTCATGGATCATAATGATTTCAAGGAGCATGGAGCATTGTGTTGACAAGGGCATGAAGCAATGTGATCCCAAGGTTCATGGAGGATTGTGATGACAATGGAAATGGAGTATTGTGATGACAAGCGCCTAGAGCATTGTAATGACAAGGTCATGTAGCATTTTGCTGATAAAGGCATGGAGCATTGTGATGACATGTGTCATGGAGCACTGTGATGACAAGTGTCATGGAAAATTGTGAATACAAGGGTCATGGAGCATTGGGATGACAAGGGCATGGATCATTGTGCAGACAAGTGTCATGGAGCACTGGGCTGAAAATGTTCATGGAGTGTTGTGATGACAGGGGTCATGGAGCATAGTGATGTGTAGGGAATGGAGCATTGTGATGACAAGAGTCCCGGATCATTGTGTTGTCAGGAGTCATGGAGTGTTGTGATGACAGTGGTCATGGCGTATTTTGATGATATTCGCCATGGACTATTGTGATGTGTAGGTCTTGGAACATTGGGCTGAATATGTTAATGGATCATTGTGATGACAGGGGTCATGGAGCATTGTGATGACATGGGAATTGAGAATGGTGATGACAAGGTCCTGGATCTTTGTGATGAGATGACCATGGAGACTTGTGATGATAATTCTCACGGAGCATTCTGATGAAAAGGGGCATGGAGCATTGTGATTACAGGGTTCATGGAGCATTGTGATGACTAGGGCATGGAGCATTGTGATGAGAAGGCCATGGGGCATTCTGATGACATGCTTCATGGAGTTCTGTGATGACAAGCACATGGAGAATTGTGATGACAGTGATCTTGGAGCATTGTGATGAAAAGGGCATGGATCATTGTGATGAAAAAGGCATGGAGCCTTGTCATGACAAGTTTCAAGGAGCATACTGATGACAAGTGTCAGGGAGCATTGTGATGACAAGTGTATTGAGCATTGTGATGACAAAGGTCATGGAGCATTGTGATGAGAATACCATGGATAATTGTGATGATGAGCGTCATGGGGATTCGTGATGATAAGTGTTATGGAACATTGTGATCCAAGGGTTTGGAGCATTATGATGACAGAGGTCATGGAGAATTTTGATTTCATTGTGATGACAATAGCCTGAAGCATTATGATGATGGGCATGGTGCATTGTGATGACAGCGTTCATGGAGCATTGAGATGCAAAGTGGCATGGAGCATTGTGATTACAGGGGTCTTGGAGCATTGTGATGTCAAGGGTCAGGGAGCCTTGTGATGACAAGGACGTGGAACATTGTGATGGCTGGGGTCATGGAGCATTTTTATGACAGAGGTAATGGAGCATTGTGATGAAAAGTGCATTGAGCATTGGCCCGAATGTTTTCATGGATTATTGTGATGAGAGTGGGCATGGAGCATTGAGATGAAAAGGGGCATGTAGCATTGTGATTACAGGGGTCTTGGAGCATTGTGATGACAAGCGCATAGAGCATTGTAATGACAAGGGCATGTAGAATTTTCCTGAGAATGGCATGGAGCATTGTGATGACAGGTGTCATGGAGAACTGTGACACAATTGTCACGGAGCATTTTGAATACAGAGGTCATGGATCATTGGGATGACAAGTGCATGGATCATTGTGATGACAAGGGTCATGGAGCATTGGGGTGAAAATGTTCATGGAGTATTTTGATGACAGGGGTCATGGAGCATTTTGATTACAGGGGTCTTGGAGCACTGTGATGACAAGAGTCCCGGATCATTGTGTTGTCACGTGTCATGGAGTGTTGTGATGACAGGGTTCATGGAGCATTGAGATGAAAAGGGGCATGGAGCACTGTGTTTACAGGGGTTTTGGAGCACTGTGATGACAAGGGCATGTGGCATTTTGATGAGACCGCCATGGAACATTCTGATGACATGTGTCATGGAGCTTTGTGATGACAACGGCATGGAGCATTGTGATTAAAGGGGTCTTGGAGCATTGTGATGACAAGTGTCATGGAGCCTTGTGATGACAAGGCCGTGGAACATTGTGATGGCAGGGGTCATGGAGCATTGTTTTGACAGGTGTAATGGAGCATTGTGATGAGAAGGGCATGCAGCATTGTGATTACAATTTTTATGGAGCATTGTGATGACAAATTTTTGGACCGTTGGGATGAAAACCGCGTGGCACATTGTGATGACAATGGCCATGGAGCATTTTAATGACAAAGGCATGGAGCATTGTGATGACAAGGGTCACGGAACATTGTGATGAAAAGTTCATGGAGCATTGTGGATACAATGGTAACAGAGCCTTGTGATGACTTGGGCATGGACCATTGTGATGACAAATATTATGAAGCACTGTGATGACTGGAGTCACAGAGCATTGTGATGACAAGGTCCTGGAGCATTGTGATGAGATGACCATGGAGACTTGTGATGACAAGTCTCATGGAGCATTCTGATGAAAAGGGGCATGGAGCATTGTGATTATAGGGGTCTTGGAGCATTGTGATGACAAGGGCAAGGAGCACTGTGAGGAGAAGGCCATGGAGCATTCTGATGATATACGTCATGGAGCATTGTGCTGAGAAAGGCATAGAGCATTGTGATGACAGGGGATAAAGAGCATTGTGAAGAAAAGTTCATGGAGCATTGTGGTTAAAAAGGTCACAGAGACTCTTGATGATGAGGGCATGGACCATTGTGATGACAAAGGTCATGAAGCATTGTGATGACTTGAGTCACGGAGCATTGTGATGACAGGAGTCATGGAGCATTGTGATAACAAGGGCATGGATCATTGTGATGACAAGGGCATGGAGCATTGTGAAGACCTTGTGATGCAGATTTGTGAAGACAGTTGTCAGGGAGCATTGTGCTGACATATATAATGGCCCATTGTGATGACAATGGCATGGAGCATTGTGATGCCAAGTGTCATGGAGGATTCTGAAGACAAAGGTAATGGAGCATTGTGATGACAATGGCTTGGAGCATTGTGATGACAAGGTTCAGGGAACATTGTGCTGACAAGTGCATGGAGAATTGTGATGACAAGGGTCATGGAGCATTCTGGTGACAAGCTTGTGGAGTATTTTGATGACAATGGCATGGAGCATTGTGATGAAAACCGCATGGAGCATTATGATGAAAAATGCATGGAGACTTTTCATTAGAGGGTTCAAGGAGCATTCTGACGACAAATGTCAGGGAGCATTGTGAAGACAATATATTGAGAATTGTGATGACAAAGGTCATGGAGTTTTGTGATGAAAAGGGCATGGAGTATTGTGATGACAGGCATCATGGAGCGTTGTGATGACAAGTGCTATGGAACATTGTGATCACAAGGGTTTGGAGCATTGTGATGACAGAGGTTATGGATCATTTTGATTTCAAGGAGCATGGGACATTGTGATGACAAGGGCATGAAGCAATGTGATCCCAAGGTTTATGGAGTATTGTGATGATAATGGTAATGGAGTATTTTGATGACAAGTGCATAGAGCATTGTAATGACAAGGTCATGTAGCATTTTGCTGACAAAGGCATGAAGCATTGTGATGCCAGGTGTCATGGAGCACTGTGATGACAAGCGTCACGGAGCATTGTGAATACAGGGGTCATGGAGAATTGGGATGACAAGGGCATGGATCATTGTGATGACAAGGGTCATGGAGCATTGGGCTGAAAATGTTCATGGAGTATTGTGATGAAAGGGGACATGGAGCATTGTGATGACTAGGGAATGGAGCATTGTAATGACAAGAGTCCCGGATCATTGTGTTGTCGGGTGTCATGGAGTGTTGTGATGACAGTGGTCATGGGGCATTGTGATGATATTTGTCATGGAGCATTGTGATGAGAAGATCATGGAGTATTTGGCTGAAAATATTCATGGAGTATTGTGATGACATTGGTCATGGAACATTGTGATGACAAGGGAATGGAACATGGTGATGACAGGGGTCATGGAACATTTTGATTACAGGGGAGAGGGAGGATTGTGATGACTAGTGAGGGAACATGGTTATATCTCAGGTGAGAGAGCATTTGGATGAGAAGAGCATGGAGCATTGTGATTACAAGATTTATGGAGCATAGCGATGACAAGGTTGTGTATCATTGTGATGTAAAGCCCGTGGCACATTTTGATGACAAGGGTCATGGAGCATTTTTCTGACAAAGGCATGGAGCATTGTGATGACAAGTGTCACGGAGCACTGTGTTGAAATGTTCATGGAGCATTGTGGTTACAAAGTTCAGAGAGACTTGTGATGATGCGGGCATGGACCGTTGTGATGACAAACGTTATGAAGCATTGTGATGACTTGAATCACGGAGCATTGTGTTGACAGGGTTCATGGAGCATTGTGATGACAAGGGCATGGAGCATTGTGATGACAAAGTCATGGAGTATTGTGAAGACAGGTGTCAGGGAGCATTTTGATGACATATGTCATGGTCCATTTCGATGACAATGGCATGGTGCATTGTGATGCCAAATGTAATGGAGGATTGTGATGACAAATATAATGGAGCATTGTGATGACTAGGGCTTGGAGCATTATGATGACTAGGGCCATTGTGAATTTTCATGACAATGTCGTGAAGCATTGTGATGACATGGTCCTTGAGCATTGTGATGAGAAAACCAGGGAGCCTTGTGATGACAGGTCTCATGGAGCATACTGATGAAAAGGGGCATGGAGCATACTTATTACAGGGGTCTTGGAACAATGTGATAGCAAGGGCATGGAACATTGTGATGACTAGGGCATGGAACATTGGTATAATAAGTTTCATGGATTATTGTGATGACAGTTGGAATGGCGCATTGTGATGACAGTGGTCATGGAGCATTGTGATGATACTGGTCATGGAGCATTGTGATGAGAAGGTAATGGAGCACTGGTTTGAAAATGTTCATGGAGTATTGTGATGACAGGTGTCATGGAGCATTGTGATGACAAGGGAATGGAGCATGGTGATGACAAGGTCCTGGAGTACTGTGATGAGATGACGATGGAGACTTGTGATGACAAGTCTCATGGAGCATTCTGATGAAAAGGGGCATGGAGCATTGTGATTACATGGGTCTTGGAGCATTGTGATGACAAGGGCATGGAGCATTGTGAGTAGAAGTCCATGGAAATTTCTGATGGCATGCATCATGGAGATTTTTGATGACAAGGGCATGGAGCATTGTGATTACAGGGGTCTTGGAGCATTGAGATGACAAGGGTCATGGAGCTTTGTGATGGCAAGGCCGTGGAACATTGTGATGGCAGTGGTCATAGAGCATTGTTATGACAGTGGTAATGGAGCATTGTGATGAGAAGGGCATTGAGCATTGGTCTGAAATGTTTCATGGATTATTGTGATGAGAGTGGGCATGGAGCATTGTGATGAGAAGTGCACGGTACACTGTGATACATGGGTCATGGAGGATTGTAATGACAAGGGCATGGAGCATTGTGATGAGAATGGCATCGAGCATTGTGATGACAAGTGTCATGGAGCTATGTGATGACAAAGACATGGAGAAATGTGATGAGAGGGTTCATGGAGCATTGTGATGACAATGACATGGAGCATTGTGATGCCAAGGGTCATGGAGCTTTCTGATGACAAAGGTCATGGAGCATTTTGATGACAAGTGTGTGGTGCATTGTGATGAGAAGGGCAGAGAGCATTTTGATGACAGGGTCATGCAGCAATTTGATGAAAAGTGTAATGGAATATTTTGATGACAGGGTTATAGAACATTGTGATGCCAGGGATCATGGAGCTTTGGGATGAAAAGGGTCATGGAGCATTTTGATGACAGGGGTTATGGAACATTGTGATGTCAGGGGTCAAGGAACATTGTGCTGATAAGGGGATGTAGCATTGTGATGACAGGGGTCATGGAACATTGTGATAACAGGGGTGAGGGAGGATTGTGATGACTAGTGATGGAACATTGTGATATCCCATGTGAGAGAGCATTTGGATGAGAAGTGCATGGAGCATTCTGATTACAAGGTTTATGGAGCATAGCGATGACAAGGTTGTGGATCATTTTGATGAAAAGCGCAGGGCACACTGTGATGACAAGGGTCATGGAGAATTGTTCTGACAAAGGCATGGAGCATTGTGATGACAAGGGTCACGGAGCATTGTTATGAAAAGGGCATGGAATATTTTGATGACAGGCATCATGGAGCGTTGTGATGACAAGTGTTATGGAACATTGTGATCACAAGGGTTTGAAGAATTGTGATGCCAGAGGTCATGGATCATTTTGATTTCAAGGATCATGGTGCATTGTGATGACAAGGGCATGAAGCAATGTGATTCCAAGGTTCATGGAGGATTGTGATGAAAATATTAATGGAGTACTGTGATGACAAGCACATAGAGCATTGTAATGAAAAAGTCACGTAGCATTTTGCTGACAAAGGCATGGAGCATTGTGATGACCGGTGTGATGGAGCACTGGGATGACAAGCGTCACGGAGCATTGTGAATAGAGGGGTCATGGAGCATTGTGATAACAAGGGCATGGAGCATTGTGATGACACGGGCATGAAACATTGGTCTGACATGTTGCTTAGATTATTGTGATGACTGTGGACATGGTTCATTGTGATGACAAGGGCATGGAGCATTGTGATGAGAATGTCATGGAATATGGTGAAGACAGATGTTAGGGAGCATTGTGATGACATATGTCATGGTCCATTGCGATGACAGTGTAATGGAGCATTGTGATGCGAAATGTAATGGAGGATTGTGATGGAAAATATAATGGAGCATTGTGATGACTAGGGCTTGGAGCATTATGATGACAAGGGCCATTGAGAATTTTCATAACAAGGTCATGAAGCATTGTGATAAAAAGTTCCTGGAGGGCTTCCCTGGTGGCGCAGTGGTTGAGAGTCTGCCTGCCGATGCAGGGGACCCGGGTTCGTGCCCTGGTCCGGGAAGATCCCACATGCCGCGGAGCAGCTGGGTGCGTGAGCCCTGGCTGCTGGGCCTGTGCGTCCGGGGCCTGTGCTCCGCAACGGGAGAGGCCACAGCAGTGAGAAGCCCACATAATACAAAAAAAAAAAAAAAAAAAAAAAAAGTTCCTGGAGCATTTTGATGAGAAAACCATGGAGCCTTGTGATGACAAATCTCACGGAGCATACTGATGAAAAGGGGCATGGACCATAGTGATTACATGGGTCTAGGAACATTGTGATGACAAGGGCATGTAGCATTGTGATGAAAAGGTCATGGAATATGGTGAAGACAGATGTCAGGGAGCATTGTGATGACATATGTAATGGCCCATTCTGATGACAATGGCATGGAGCATTGTGATGCCAATTGTCATGGAGGATTCTGATGACAAATGTAATGGAGCATTGTGATGACAATGGCTTGGAGCATTGTGATGTCAAGGGTCAGGGAGCATTGTGCTGACAAGTGCGTGGAGAATTGTAGTGACAAGTGTCATGGAGCATTCTGATGACAAGCTTGTGGAGTATTTTGATGACAATGGCATGGATCATTTTGATGAAAACGGCATGGGGCATTGTGATGAAAAATGCATGGAGCCTTTTCGTGACAGTGTTCAAGGAGCATTCTGATGACATGTGTCAGGGAGCATTGTGATGACAAGTGTATTGAGAATTGTGATGACAAAGGTCATGGAGCATGGTGATGAAAAGAGCATGGAGTATAGTGATGACAGGCATCATGGAGCGTTGTGATGACAAGTGTTATGGAACTTTGTGATCACAAGGATTTGGAGTATTGTGATGACAGAGGTCATGGATCATTTTGATTTCAAGGAGCAGGGAGCATTGTGATGACAAGGGCATGAAGCAATGTGATCCCAAGTTTCATGGAGGATTTTGATGACAATGGAAATGGAGTATTTTGATGACAAGCGCATAGAGCATTGTAATGGAAAGGTCATGTAGTATTTTGCTGACAAAGGCATGGAGCATTGTGATGACATGTGTCATTGAGCACTGTGATGCCAATCGTCACGGAGCATTGTGTATACAGGGGTCATGGAGCATTGGGATGACAAGGGCATGGATCATTGTGATGACAAGGGTCATGGAGCACTGGGCTGAAAATGTTCATGGAGTGTTGTGATGACAGGGGTCATGGAGCATTGTGAGGACTAGGGAATGGAGCATTGTGATGACAAGAATCCCAGATCATTTTGTTGTCAGTTGTCATGGAGTGTTGTGATCACAGTGGTCATGGAGCATTGTGAAGATATTGGCCATGGAGCATTGTGATGAGTAGGTCGTGGAGCATTGGGCTGAAAATGTTAATGGACTACTGTGATGACAGGGGTCATGGAGCATTGTGATGACAAGGGAATGGAGCATGGTGATGACAATGGCCTGGAGCATTGTGAGGAGAAGACCATGGAGACTTGTGATGACAAGTCTCATGGAGCATTCTGATGAAAAGGGGGATTGAGCATTGTGATTACAGGTGTCTTGGAGCATTGTGATGACAAGGGCATGGAGCATTATGGTGAGAAGGCCATGAAGCATTCTGATGACATGCGTCCTGGAGCTTTTTGATGACAAGGGCATGGATCATTGTGATTACAGGGATCTTGGAGCATTGTGATGAAAAGGGCATGGATTATTGTGATGACAAAGCCATGGAGCCTTGTCATGACAGGGTTCAAGGAGCATACTGACGACAAGTGTCAGGAAGCATTGTGATGACAAGTGTAAACAGCATTGTGATGACAAAAATCATGGAGCATTGTGAAGAGAAGACCATGGATAATTGTGATGATGAGCGTCATGGGGTGTTGTAATGATAAGTGTTTTGGAACATTGTGATCACAAGTGTTTGGAGCATTATGATGACAGAGGTCATGGAGAATATTGATTTCATTGTGATGACAATAGCCTGAAGCATGATGATGATGGGCATGGTGCATTGTGATGGCAGGGTTCATGGAGCATTGAGATGAAAAGGGGCTTAGAGCATTGTGTTTACAAAGGTCTTGGAGCATTGTGATGACAAGGGCATGGAGCATTGTGATGAGAAGGCCATGGAACTTTCTGATGACATGTGTCATGGAGCTTTGTGATGACAAGGGCAAGGAGCATTGTGATTACAAGGGTTTTCAGCATTGTGATGACAAGTGTCATGGAACCTTTTGAGGACAAGTGTCATGGAACCTTGTGATGACTAGGCCGTGGAACATTGTGATGGCAGTGGTCATGGTGCATTGTTATGACAGAGGTAATGGAGCATTGTGATGAGAAGGGCATGGGACATTGGTCTGAAATGTTTCATGGATTATTGTGATGAGAGTGGGCATGGAGCATTGTGATGACAAGGGTACGGAACACTATGATACATGGGTCATGCAGGATTGTAATGACAAGGGCATGGAGCATTGCGATGAGAAGGGCATCGAGCTTTGTGATGACAAGTGTCATGGAGCTTTGTGATGACAAGGGCATTGAGCAATGTTATGAGAGTGTTCATGGAGCATTGTGATGACAATGACATGGAGCATTGTGATGCCAAGGGTCATGGAGCTTTGTGATGACAAGTCATGGAGCATTTTGATGACAAGGGCATGGTGCATTGTGATGAGAAGTGCAGGGAGCATTTTGATGACCGGGCCATGCAGCAATTTGATGAAAAGTGTAATGGAATATTTTGATGGCAGGTGTTATAGAACATTGTGATGTCAGGGGTCTTGGAGCTTTGGGATGAAAAGGATCATGGAGCATTTTGAGGACAGGGGTTATGGAACATTGTGATGTCAGGGTCATGGATCATTGTGATGATAAGCGGATGTAGCAGTGTGATGTCAGGGTAATGGAACATTGTGATTACAGGGGTGAGGGTGTATTGTGATGACTAGTCATGGAACACTGTGATATCTCTGGTTAGAGAGCATTTTGGTGAGAAGTGCATGGACCATTTTGATTACAAGCTTTATGGAGCATTGCAATGACAAGATTGTGGACCGTTGTGATGAAATGCGCGTGGCACATTGTGAAGACAATGGTCATGGAGCATTGTTCTGACAAAGACATGGAGCATTGTGATGACAAGGGTCACTGTAAATTGCGATGAAAATTTCATGGAGCATTGTGGTTACAAAGGTCGCAGAACCTTGTGATGACACGGGCATGGATCATTGTGATGACAAACGTTATGAAGCATTGTGATGACTGGAGTCACGGAGCATTGTGATAACAAGGGTCATGGAGCATTGTGATGACATGTGTCATGGAGCATTGTGCTGACAAGCGCATGGAGCATTGTGATGACAAGGTTCATGGAGCATTTTGCTGAGAAAGGCATAGAGCATTGTGATGACAAGGGTCAAAGAGCATTGTGATGAAAAGTTCATGGATCATTTTGGTTAAAATGCTCACAGAGAGTGATGATGACGAGGGCATGGCCCATTGTGGTGACAAAGGTCATGAAGCATTGTGATGACTGGAGTCACAGAGCATTGTGATGGCAGGGTTCATGGAGCATTGTGATAACAAGGGCATGGAGCATTGTGATGACCAGGGCAAGGAGCAGTGGTCTAATAAGTTTCATGGATTATTGCGATGACAGTTGGAATGGCGCATTGTGATGACAAGGGCATGGAGCATTGTGATGGCCAGGTCATGCAGTATTGTGAAGACAGGTGTCAGGGAGCTTTGTGATGACATATGTAATGGCCCATTGTGATGACAATGGCATGGAGCATTGGGATGCCAAGTGTCATGGAGGATTCTGATGGCAAAGGTAATGGAGCATTGTGATGACAATGGCTTGCAGCACTGTGATGACAAGGGTCAGGGAGCATTGTGCTGACAAGTGCATGGAGAAATGTGATGACAAGGGTCATGGAGCATTCTGATGACTAGCTTGTGGAGTATTTTGATGACAATGGCATGGAGCATTGTGATGAAAACGGCATGGGGCATTGTGATGAAAAAGGCATGGAGACTTTTCCTGACAGGGTTCAAGGAGCATACTGATGACAAGTGTCAGGGAGCCTTGTGATGACAAGTGTATTGAGAATTGTGATGACAAAGTTCATGGAGCATTGTGATGAAAAGAGCATGGAGTATTGTGATGACAGTCATCATGGAGCGTTGTGATGACAAGTGTTATGGAACATTGCGATCACTAGGGTTTGGAGCATTGTGATGACAGAGGTCATGGATCATTTTGATTTTAAGCAGCATGGAGCATTGTGAGGACAAGGGCATGAAGCAATGTGATCCCAAGTTTCATGGAGGATTGTGATGACAATGGAAATGGAGTATTGTGAAGAGAAGCGCATATAGCATTGTAATGACAAGGTCATGTAGCGTTTTGCTGCCAAAGCATGGAGCATTGTGATGACATGTGTCATGGAGCACTGTCATGACAAGCGTCACGGAGCATTGTGAATATAGGGGTCATGGAGCATTGGGATGACAAGGGCATGGATCATTGTGATGACAAGTGTCATGGAGCACTGGGCTGATAATGTTCATGGAGTGTTGTGATGACAGGTGTCATGGAGCATTGTGATGAATATGGAATGGAGCATTGTGATGACAAGAGTCACGGATCATTGTGTTGTCGGGTGTCATGGAGTGTTGTGATGACAGTGGTCATGGAGCTTTGTGATGATATTGGCCATGGAGCATTGTGATGAATAGGTCTTGGAGTATTTGGCTGAAAATATTCATGGATTATTGTGATGACAGGGGTCATGGAGCATTGTGATGAGAAGGGAATGGAGCATGGTGATGACAAGATCCAGGAGGATTGTGAAGAGAAGACCATGGAGACTTGTCATGACAAGTCTCATGGAGCATTCTGATGAAAAGGGGCATGGAGCATTGTGATTACAGGGGTCTTGGAGCATTGTGATGACTAGGGCATGGAACACTGTGATACATGTGTCATGGGTCATGGAGGATTGTGATGACAAGTCATGGAGCATTGTGATGACAAGTCATGGAGCATTGTGATGAGAAGTGCATGGACCATTGTGATTATAAGGTTTATGGAGCATAGCGATTACAAATTTGTGGACCGATGTGATGAAAAGCACGTGGCACATTGTGATGACAGGGGTCATGGATCATTTTTCTGACAAAGGCATGGAGAACTGTGATGACAAGGATCACGGATAATTGTGATGAAAAGGTTATGGAGCATTGTGGTTACAAACGTCACAGAGCCTTGTGATGAGGCGGGCAGGGACAACTGTGATGACAAATGTTATGAAGCATTGTGATGACTGGAGTCACGGAGCATTGTGATGAAAGGTGTCATGGAGTACTGTGATGACAAGGGCATGGATCTTTGTGATGACAAGTGTCATGGAGCACTGGTCTGAAAATATTCATGGAGTATTGTGATGACAGGGGACATGGAGCCTTGTGATGACAAGGCCGTGGAACACTGTGATGGCAGGGGTCATGGAGCATTGTTATGACAGGTGTAATGGAGCATTGTGATGAGAAGGACATGGAATATTGGTCTGAAATGTTTCATGGATTATTGTGATGAGAGTGGGCATGGAGCATTGTGATGACAAGGGCACGGAACACTGTGATACATGAGTTATGCAGGATTTTAATGACTAGGGCATGGAGCATTGTGATGAGAAGGGCATCGATCATTGAGATGACAAGTGTTATGGAGCTTTGTGATGACAAGGGCATGGAGCAATGTGATGAGAGTGTTGATGGAGCATTGTGATGACAATGACATGGAGCATTGTGATGCCAAGTGTCATGGAGCTTTGTGATGAAAAGTCATGGAGCATTTTGATGACAAGGGCATGGTGCATTGTGATGAGAAGTGCAGGGAGCATTTTGATGACCGGGTGATGCAGCAATTTGATAAAAAGTGTAATGGGACATTTTGATGGCAGGGGTTATAGAACATTGTGATGTCAGGGTTCTTGGAGCTTTGGGATGAAAAGGGTCATGGAGCATTTTGATGACAGGGGTTATGGAACATTGTTATGTCAGGGGTCATGGAACATTGTGATGATAAGGGGAGGTAGCATTGTGATGACAGGGTCATGGAACATTATGATTACAGGGGTGAGGGATTATTGTGATGACTAGTGATGGAACACTGTGATATCTCTGGTGAGAGAGCATTTTGATGAGAAGTGCATGGACAATTGTGATTACAAAGCTTATGGAGCATTGCAATGATAAGTTTGTGGACCTTTGTGATGAAATGCGTGGGGCACATTGTGATGACAATGGCATGGAGCATTGTGATGCCAAGTGTCATGGAGAATTCTGATGACAAAGGTAATGGAGAGTTGTGATGACAATGGCTTGGAGCATTGTGATGACAAGTGTCAGGGAGCATTGTGCTGACAAGTGCATGGAGAATTGTGATGACAAGGGTCATGGAGAATTCTGATGACAAGCTTCTGGAGTATTTTGATGACAATGGCATGGAGCATTGTGATGAAAACGGCATTGGGTATTGTGATGAAAAAGGCATTGAGCCTTTTTGTGACAGGGTTCAAGGAGCATTCTGATGACAAATGTCAGGGAGCACTGTGATGACAAGTGTATTGAGCATTTTGATGACAAAGGTCATGGAGCATTGTGATGAAAAAGGCATGGAATATTGTGATGACTGGCATCATGGAGCGTTGTGATGACAAGTGTTATGGAACATTGTGATCACAAGGGTTTGGAGCATTGTGATGACAGAGGTCATGGATCATTTGATTTCAAGGAGCATGGAGCATTGTGATGACAAGGGCATGAGGCAATGTGATCCCAAGTTTCATGGAGGATGGTGATGACAATGGAAATGGAGTATTGTGATGACAAATGCATAGAGCATTGTAATGACAAGGTCATGTAGCATTTTGCTGACAAATGCATGGAGCATTGTGATGACAAGTGTCATGGAGCACTTTGATAACAGGCGTCACGGAGCATTGTGAATACAGGGGTCATGGAGCATTGGGATGAAAAGGGCATGGATCATTGTGATGACAAGTGTCATGGAGCACTGGGCTGAAATGTTCATGGAGTGTTGTGATGACAGGGGTCATGGAGCATTGTGATGACAAGAGTCCAGGATCATTGTGTTGTCAGGAGTAATGGAGTGTTGTGATGACAGTAGTCATGGAGCATTTTGATGATATTGGCCATGGAGCACTGTGATGTGTAGGTCGTGGAGCATTGGTCTGAATATGTTCATGGATTATTGTGATGATACGGGTCATGGAGCATTGTGATGACAAGGGAATGGAGCCTGGTGATGACAAGGTCCTGGAGCATTGTGATGAGAAGACCATGGAGACTTGTGATGACAAGTCTCATGGAGCATTCTGATGAAAAGGGGCATGGAGCATTGTGATTACAGGGGTCTTGGAGCACTGTGATGACTAGGGCCTGGAGCATTGTGATGAGAAGGCCATGGAGCATTCTGATGACATGTGTCATGGAGTTTTGTGATGACAAGGGCATGGAGCATTGTGATTACAGGGATCTTGGAGCATTGTTATGAAAACGGCACGGATCATTGTTATGAAAAATGTATGGAGCCTTGTCATGACAGGCTTCAAAGAGCATACTGACGACTAGTGTCAGGGAGCATTGTGATGACAAGTGTGTTGAGCATTGTGATGACAAAGATCATGGAGCATTGTGGTAAGAAGACCATGGTTAATTGTTATGATGAGCGTCATGGGGTGTTGTGATGATAAGTGTTATGGAACATTGTGATCACAAGGGTTTGGAGCATTATGATTACAGAGGTCATGGAGATTACTGATTTCATTGTGATGACAATAGCCTGAAGCATTATGATGATGGGCATGGTGCATTGTGATGACAGAGTTCATGGAGCATTGAGATGAAAAGGGTCATGGAACAGTGTGATTACAGTGGTCTTGGAGCATTCTGATGACAAGGGCATGGAGCATTGTGATGAGAAGGCCATGGAACATTCTGATGACATGCGTCATGGAGCTTTGTGATGACAAGGGCATCGAGCATTGTGATTACAAGGGTCTTCAGCATTTTGATAACAAGTCTCATGGAACCTTGTGATGACTATGCCGTGGAACATTGTGATGGCAGGGGTCATGGTGTATTGTTATGACAGAGGTAATGGAGCATTGTGATGACAATGACATGCAACATTGGTCTAAAATGTTTCATGGGTTATTGTGATGAGAGTGGGCATATAGCATTGTGATGACAAGGGTACGGAACACTATGATGCATGAGTCATGCAGGATTGTAATGACAAGGGCATGGAGCATTGGGATGACAAAGGTCATGAAGCATTGTGATGACTGGAGTCACGGAGCATTGTGATGAAAAGGGCATGGAGCATTGTGATGAGAAGGTGATGGATTATTGTGAACACAGGTTTCCGGGAGCATTGTGATGACCTATGTCATGGTCCATTGCGATGACAATGGCATGGAGCATTGTGATGCCAAATGTAATGGAGGATTGTTATGACAAATATAATGGAACATTGTGATGACTAGGGCTTGGAGCATTATGATGACAAGGGCCATTGATAATTTTCATGACAAGGTCGTGAAGCATTTTCATGACAAGGTCCTGGAGCATTGTAATGAGAAATCCATGGAGCCTTGTGATGACAAATCTAATGGAGCATACTGATGAAAAGGTTCATGGACCATTGTGATTACAGGGGTTTTGGAATATTGTGATGAAAAGGTCATGGGACCTTTTTATGACAGGGTTCAAGGAGAGTACAGACAACAAGTGTCAGGGAGCATTTTGATGATAAGAGTACTGAGCATTGTGATGACAAAGGTCATGGAGCTTTGTGATGAAAAGACCATAGATAACTGTGATGACGAGAATCATGGGGCATTGTGATGAAAATGTTATGGAATATTGTGATCACAAGGGTTTGGAGCATTGTTATGACAGAGGTCATGGAGAATTTTTATTTCATTGTGATGACAATAGCATGAAGCTTTAGGATGATGGGCATGGTGCACTGTGATGACAGGGTTCATGGATCATTGAGATGAAAAGGGGCATGGAACATTGTGATTACAGTGTTCTTGGAGCATTGTGATGAGAAGGGTCATGGAGCCTTGTGATGACATTGCCATGGAACATCGTGATGGCAGGGATCATGGAGCATTGTTATGACAGGAGTAATGTAGCATTGTGATGGCAAGGGCAAGGAGCATTGTGATGAGAAAGCCATGGAGCTTTCTGATGACATGTGTCATGGAGCATTGTGATGACAAGGGTCACGGAGCATTGTGATGAAATGTTCATTGAGAATTGTGGTTATAAAGGTCACAGAGACTTGGGATAACGCGGGCATGGACCATTGTGATGACAAACGTTATGAAGCATTGTGATGACAGGTGTCACGGAGCATTGTGATGACAGGGGTCATCGATAATTTTGATGACTAGGGAATGGAGCATAGTGATGACAAGAGTCCCGGATCATTGTGTTGTCAGGTGTCTTGGAGTGTTGTGATGACAATTGTCATGGTGCATTGTGAGGATATTGGACATGGAGCATTGTGATGAGAAGGTCATGGAGCATTTTGCTGATAATATTCATGGAGTATTGTGATGACAGTTGTCATGGTGCCTTGTGATGATATTGGTCATGGAGCATTGTGATGAGAATGTCATGGAGCATTGTGCTGATAATATTCATTGAGTATTGTGATGACAAGTGTCATGGAGCTTGGTGATGACAATGTCCTGTAGCATTGTGATGAGAAGACCATGGAGGCTTGTGATGACAAGTTTCATGGAGCATTCTAATGAAAAGGGGCATGGATCATTGTGATTACAGTGGTCTTGGAGCATTGTGATGACAAGGGCATGGAGCATTGTCATGAGACGGCCATGCAGCATTCTGATGACATGGGTCATGGAGCTTTGTGATGACAAGGGCATGGAGCATTGTGATTACAGGGGTCTTGGAGCATTGTTATGAAAAGGGCATGGATCATTGTGATGAAAAAGGCATGGAGCCTTGTCATGACAGGGTTCAAGGAGCATACTGACGGCAAGTGTCAGGGAGCATTGTGATGACAAGTGTATTGAGCAATGTGATGACAAATGTCATGGAGCATTGTGATGAGAAGACCATGGATAATTGTGATGATGAGTGTCATGGTGTGTTGTGATGATAAGTGTTATGGAACATTGTGATCAAAAGGTTTTGGAGCATTATGATGACAGAGGTCATGGAGATTACTGATTTCATTGTGATGACAATAGCCTGAAGCATTATGATGATGGGCATGGTGCATTGTGATTACAGGTTTCATGGAGCATTGAGATGAAAAGTGTCATGGAGCACTGTGATTACAGTGGTTTTGGAGCATTGTGATGACAAGGGCATGGAGCATTGTGATGAGAATGCCATGGAACATTCTGATGACATGCGTCATGGAGCTTTGTGATGAGAAGGCCGTGGATCATTGTTATGGCAGGGTTCATGGAGCATTGTTATGACAGAGGTAATGGAGCATTGTGATGAGAGAGGGCATGGAGCATTGTGATGACAATGGCATGGAACACTGTGATACATGGGTCATGGAGGATTGTAATGACAAGGGCATGGATCATTGTGATGAGAAGGGCATCGAGCATTGTGAAAACAAGTGTCATGGAGCTTTGTGATGACAAGGGCATGGAGCAATGTGATGAGAGGGTTCATGGAGCATTGTGATGACAATGACATGGAGCATTGTGATGCCAAGGGTCATTGAGCTTTGTGATGACAAAGGTCATGGAGCATTTTGATGAGAAGGATGTGGTGTATTGTGATGAGAAGGGCAGGGAGCATTTTGATGACAGGGTCATGCAGCAATTTGATGAAAAGTGTCATGGAACATTTTGATGGCAGTGGCCATAGAACATTTTGATGCCAGGGGTCATGGAGCTTTGGGATGAAAAGGGTCATGGAGCATTTTGATGACAGGGGTTATAGAACATTGTGATATCAGGTGTCATGGAACATTGTGATTACAGGGGTGAGGGAGTATTGTGATGACTAGTGATAGAACAGTGAGATATCTCTGGTGAGAGAGCATTTTGATGAGAACTGCATGGAGCATTGTGATTACAAGATTTATGGAGCATAGCGATGACAAATTTGTGGACCGTTGTAATGAAAAGCGCGTGACACAGTGTGATGACAAGTTTCATTGAGCATTGTTCTGACAATGGCATGGAGCATTGTGATGACAAGGGTCACGGAGCATTGTGATGAAATGTTCAAGGAGCACTGTGGTTACAAATGTCACAGAGCCTTGTGATGACGCGGGCATGGACCATTGTGATGACAAACGTTATGAAGCATTGTGATGACTGGAGTCAAGGAGCATTGTGATGACATGTGTCATGGAGCATTGTGATGACAAGGGCATGGAGTATTGTGATGAAAGGGGTATGGAGCATTTGTCTGACATGTTTCATAGACTATTGTGATGACAGTGCACATGGTGCATTGTGATGGCAAGGGCATGGAGCATTGTGATGAGAAGGGCATGGAGCATTGTGATTACAAGTTTTAAGGAGCATTGTCATGACCGATTTTTTGACCGTTGGGATGAGAAGCGCTTGGCACATTGTGATGACAAGGGTCATGGAGCATTTTTCTGACAAAGGCATGGAGCATTGTGATGACAAGTGTCACGGAGCATTTTGATGAAAAGTACATGGAGCATTGTGGTTACAAAGGTAACAGAGCCTTGCGATGACGTGGGCATCGACCATTGTGATGACAAATGTTATGAAGAATTGTGATGACTGGAGTCACGGAGCATTGTGATGACAGGGGTCATGGAGCCTTGTGATGAGAAGGACATGGAGATTTTTGCTGAGAAAGACATAGAGAATTGTGATGACATGGGTCAAATAGCATTGTGATGAAATGTTCATGGAGCTTTGTGGTTAAAATGTTCACAGAGACTGTTGATGATGAGGGCATGGACCACTGTGATAACAAAGGTCATGGAGCATTGTGATGACTGGAGTCACGGAGCATTGAGATGACAGGGGTCATGGAGCATTGTGATAAAAAGGGCATGGAGCATTGTGATGAAAAGGGCATGGATCATTGGTCTAATATGTTTCATGGAGTATTGTGATGACTGTTGGAATGTCGCATTGTGATGACAAGGGCATGGAACATTGTGATGACCAGGTCATGCATTATTGTGAATATATGTGTCAGAGAACTTTGTGATGACATATGTAATGGCCCATTGTGATGACAATGGCATGGAGCATTGTGATGAAAACTGCATGGGGCATTGTGGTAAAAACGTCATGGAGCCTTTTCGTGAGAGGGTTCAAGGAGCATTCTGAAGACAAGTGTCAGGGAGCATTGTGATGACAAGTGTATTGAGAATTGTGATGACAAAGGTCATGGAGCATTGTGATGAAAAGGGCATGGAGTATTGTGAAGACAGGCATCATGGAGCGTTGTGATGACAAGTGTTATGGAACATTGTGATCACAAGTTTTTGGAGCATTGCGATGAGAGAGTTCATGGATCATTTTGATTTCAAGGAGCAGGGAGCATTGTGATGACAAGGGCATAAAGCAATGTGATCCAAAGGTTCATGGAGGATTGTGATGACAATGGTAATGGAGTATTGTGATGACAAGCGCATAGAGCATTGTAATGACAAGGCCATGTAACATTTTGCTGACAAAGTCATGCAGCATTGTGATGACAGGTGTCATGGAGCACTGTGGTGACAAGCGTCACGGAGCATTGTGAATACAGGGGTCATGGAGCATTGGGATGACAACGGCATGGATCATTGTGATGACAAGGGTCATGGAGCATTGGGCTGAAAATATTCATGGAGTATTGTGATGACAGGGGTCATGGAGCATTGTGATGACAGAGGTCATGGAGAATTTTGATTTCATTGTGCTGACCATAGCCGGAAGCATTATGATGATGGGCATGATGCATTGTGATGACAGGGTTCATGGAGCATTGATTTGAAAAGGGGCATGGAGCATTGTGATTACAGGGATCTGGGAGCATTGTGATGACAAGGGCATGGAGCATTTTGATGAGAAGTCCATGGAACATGCTGATGACGTGTCATGGAGCTTTGTGATGACAAGGGCATGGAACATTGTGATTACAGGGGTCTTGTTGCATTGTGATGAAAAGGACATGGATCATTGTGATGAAATAGGCATGGAGCCTTGTCATGAAAGAGTTCAAGGTGCATACTGAGGGCAATAGTCAGAGAGCATTGTGATGACAAGTGTATTGAGCATTGTGATGACAAAAGTCATGGTGCATTGTGATGAGAAGACCATGGATAATTTTGCTGACCAGCGTCATGGGGCATTGTGATAACAAGTGTTATGTAACATTGTGATCACAAGGGTTTGCAGCATTGTGAGGACAGAGGTCATGGAGCATTTTGATTTCATTGTGATGACAATAGCATGAAGCATTATGATGATGGGCATGGTGCATTGTGATGACAGCGTTCATGGAGCATTGTGATGAAAAGTGGCATGGAGCATTGGTCTGACAAGTTTCATGGATTATTGTGATAAGTTTGGTCATGGCACATTGTAATGACATGGGCATGGAGCACTGTGAGGACAAGGTCATGGATTATTGTGAAAAAAGGTGTCAGAGAGCATTGTGATGAAATATGTCATGTTCCAGTTTGATGACAATATCATGGAGCACTGTGATGCCAAGTGTCATGGAGGTTTGCTGTGACAAAGTAAAGGAGCATTGTGATGTCAAGGGCATGGAGCATTGTGATATCAAGGGCCATTGATAATTTTAATGTCCAGGTCGTGAAACATTGTGATGAACAGTGCATGGAGCTTCCTATAACAGGGGTCATGGAGAATTGTGATGACAACTGCATGGAGTATTGTGATGACAAGAGCATATAACATTTTGATGTGAAGTGCCAGGATCACTGTAATGACAAGGACGTGGAGAATTGTGAGGACAAGGGACATTTAGCTTTGTGATGACTAGGCATGGAGCATGGTGATGGCAAAACCGTGGAGCATTGTGATGAGAAGACCTTGGGTAATTGTGGTGTCGAGCATCATGGAGCACTATAATGAAAAGGGGCATGAAGCATTGTGATGACAGGTGTCAGGGAGCATTGTGATGACAGGTGTCATGAAGCAATGAGATGACAAGGGCATGGAGCATTGTGATGACAAGTGCATGGAGCATTGTGATGACAAGTGCATGGAGCATTGCAATTTCAAATGCATGGAGAATTGTGATGACAAGTGCATGTAATATTTTGATGAGAAGTGTCATGTAGCATTGTGATGACAAGGACGTGGAGAATTGTGATGACAAGGGACATGGAGCTTTGTGATAACCAGGGCATGGAGCATTGTGATGACAGGGGTCATGGAGCATTATTATGACAAGGCCATGGTGCATTCTGACATAAGATATCACTTATGAAGGGAATGTAAACATGGCTACATATGAACTGAATTACGGAAGAGAACAGTCTCAGATTGAGAAAACACTCTAATGCTTGCTTAAAGGGAAAGACAGGTGGGGAGATGCACAAAACAAAAGTTTGATATTAGCACAGGTACCGTTCCATAATCCAAAAAGAGAAGAGACAAACCCTACTCCTTCCTCAGTAAACGGAACTCAACATCCTTATTCCCCACAGAGAAATATATCTGACTAGTAAGAATTTTAAAACCTATGTATTGATATGTCTCCGTAAGGGAACCAAGTGTGTCTAGAACGACATAAACATGGCAGTGAGAATCAGCTCAAACCCACTGTAAAAATGAATTTCAAAACAAAACATAAAAATAGTAAAATTCTTACACAATACCTTCAGGGGTTCTGATGAAACCTGGAATGACCCTATCTACAATGACAGCTGGATGTGGCATAACGCTGGTCACTTGGGACTGAGAGGATTGGTGAGATTGGGTGAAAAAATGCAGACCCTTTAAAGCAATTATGCCTGCCACGCTTTCCATGGTTCCCAACTCTCCAAGTAGAAGGGAATATCACTACAGTTATAACATGTATGGGAACCTAGAGAATGGAAACCATCTGATGGTGAAAGGTTTCTAAAACTCTACTACTTTTTTCTTCTCTCCTTGTGCTCCAGTTTGACATTCCAACTGCTTTACTATCAATCTCCCAACTTGGAGAGTCAGCCCCTATAACCTCCTGGTTCACACAGTTGGAAAATTGTGCAGAGGATATAAGGGAAGAGAGAGAACCAATGAGAGAGTAGCTGTAGGCATTTGGACGGCCACATTTCACTCTAATTACCCGTCATGAAGAGGAATTAACCAAAGACTCAGCCTGCCCCCCCCAGAACCAGTATAAGTCCAGAAGCAAAACTGTGGATTTGCGGTCAGCTCACAAAAACACGAGTTATAAAATGGAGCTCAGGGCCACAGCAATTCACTAACCTGCAGAGTTATAAAGGACTACTCTCTTCTAAAAATCTGTTGAGGGAAAGCCACGAGGTGGAAGTGAAAATGAGGCAGAATGTCATGAAACAGATTTTAAGAGGTACATTGGAATCGCCTTTAAACACAGGAAAAGCATCACAACTTCGAAAATAATGGAAATGGCCATAAAGGGCATATGGGTTTTCACGTGAATATATTCAGGAGAAAACGCATATGCCCTTTTCTGCAAAGCAAGCAAGCGGGCAATGCAAATCTGCACTAAAAAGAAGTGTCACTTCCCACCAGCCAAAAGGGACATCCGCAAAATGTGTAAAAAACAGACAGGCAAGACAGGCCCTGGGGAAGAGGGAGCCTTGTTATGCTGATGGGCGGGATGTAAATTGCCAACTGCCTCTCTGGAGGAGTGCACTGTGTTCCCTAAAACAAGTAAACAACAGAGCTACAGAGCCAATGGCACATCCAGTCTAGGTAATATAGCTTGGGAGAACTGAAAATTAGTAAGACAGATCCACACCAAAATTCAGGGCTGCACTGCTTACAAAAACCTCAACTTGGGTACACCTTAAATATCCCAGGAAAGACAAAAATGGTTCAAGAAATTGTGGTACTTACGTATGACGGATTATCCCTCAGCCATGAAATCAATGTCATAAGACCAGTAGCAGCAAAATGAATGGATTCAGGTACGATAATTCTAAGTGAAATAAGTCAAACAGAAAAAGAAAATTATCATAAGATATCAATTATGAAGATCCTGTAAACATGGCTACATATGAACTGAGACAGGAAAGAGAAGGGAGTCTCACATTTAGAAAACAACCTTATGCCTTCTTAAGGGGGAAGGAGAGGTGGGGTGATGCATAAAACCAGAGTTTGATATTAGTACAGCTACAGTTCCAAAAATCAAATACAGAATAGAAAAGACCTACACGTTCCTCAGTGAAAGGGACTCAACACCCCATATTCAATGCAGAGTAATATATCTTACTAGTAAGAATCTTAAAACCTATGTATTGATATGTCTCCATAAGGGAATCAAGTGTGTCTAGACTGGCATAAACATGGCAGTGAGAATCAGCTCAACCCACTCTAAAAAGGAATTTCAAAAACAATACAAAAAAACAGGGAAATTCCTTACAATTTCTTCAGGGTCTCTGATGAAACCTGGAATGACCCTATCTACAATGACAGCTGTAAGTGGCATAAGGCTGGACACTTTGGACTGAGAGGAATGTTGAGATTGGGTGAGCAAATGCAGACCCTTTAAAGCAATAATGAGCGGCACCCATTCCATGGGTCCGAACTCTCCAGGTTGAAGGGAATATTACAACATCTATAACATGTTCGGGAAACCTAGAGAATGGACACACTGTGAATACGAAAGGTTTCTAAAACTAAACTAATAGTCCCTCTCCTGGTGCTACGGTTTGACTTTCCAACTGCTTTACTATCAATCTCCCAACTTAGAGAGGCAGCCCCTTTAACCTCCTGGTTCTCACAGGTTGCCAATTTGGCAGAGGATGAAAGGGAAGAGGGAGAACCAATGAGAGAGTAGCTGTTAAGCATTTGGACCGCCAAATGTCACTCTAATTTTCCGGCCAGAAGAAGTATTAACAAAAGTCTCAGCCACCCACCGAAAACCAGTATAGGTCCTGAACCAAAATACTGGACTTGCGTTCAGCTCACAAAAAACGAGTTAAAAAATGGAGCTCAGGGGCAAAGCAATTCACAAACTGGCAGAGTAATAAAGGGCAACTATCTTCCAACAATCTGTTGAGGGAAGGCAACTAGGCGGACTTGAAAGCGAGGCAGAATAGCAGGAAACAGATTTCAAGAGGTACGTTGGAATCGCCTTTAAAGCACAGGAAGAGGAACACAACTTCGACAATGATGCACATGGCCAAAAAGGCCGTATGCGTTTTCTCCTGAATATATTTAGGGGAAAACGCATACACACTTTTGGCCAAGTAAGCAAGTGGGCAATGCAAGTCTGCACTACAAAGAAGTATCACTTCCCACCGGTCACAAGGGTCATCCACAAAATGGGTAAAAACCAGAAAGGCAAGACAGGCCCTGGAGAACAGGGAGCCTTGTTATGCTGATGGGCGGGATGTAAATTGCCAACTGCCTCTCTGGAGGAGTGCATTGTGTTCCCTAAAACAAGTAAACAACAGAGCTACAGAGCCAAGGACACTTCCAGTCTAGGGAATATACCTTGGGAAAACTGAAAATCAATAAGTGAGAGGCACCCCAAAATTTAGGGCTGCACTGCTTACAATAACCTCAACTTGGGTACAACTTAAATATCCCAGGAAATATAAAAATGGGTCAAAAAATTGTGGTACATACGTACGATAGAATATCCCTCAGCCATGAAATCAATGTCATAAGACCAGTAGCAGCAAAATGGGTGGATTCAGGTACGATGATTCTAAGTGAAATAAGTCACACAGAAAAAGAAACGTATCATAAGATATCACTTATGAAGATCCTGTAAACATGGCTACACATGAACTAAGTTAGGAAATAGAACATAGTCTCACATTTAGAAAACACTCTTATGCCTGCTTAAGGGGGAAGGAGAGGTGGGGTGATGCATAAAACCAGAGTTTGATATAAGCACAGGTACCTTTCCAAAAACCAACTATGGAATAGACAAGACCTACACCTTCCTCAGTGAAAGGGACTCAAAACGCCATATTTCCCACAGAGGAATATATCTGAGAAGTAAGCATCTTAAAACCTATGAATTGATAAGTCTCCGTAACGGAATCAAGTGTGTCTAGACTGGCATAAATATGGCAGCGAGAATCAGATCAAACCCACTATAAAAAGGAATTTCAAAAACAAAAAAAAAAAGGAAAATTCTTTACAATTCCTTCAGGGTCTCTGATGAAACCTGGAATGACCCTATCTACAATGACAGCTGGATATGGCATAAGGCTGGATACCTGGGACTGAGAGGATTGGTGAGATTGGGTGAGCAAATGCAGACCCTTTAAAGCAATAATGCATGGCACCCATTCCATGGGTCCGATGTCTCCAGGTTGAAGGGAATATTACTACAGCTATAACATGTACGGGAAACCTAGTGAATGGACACATTGTGAATACGAAAGGTCTCTAAAACTCAACGAATCGTCCCTCTCTTTGTGCTCCAGTTTGACCTTCCAACTGTTTTACTGTCCATCTCCCAACTTGGAGAGACAGCACCTTTAACCTCCTGGTTCGCACAGGTTGCCAATTTGGCAAAGGATGAAAGGGAATAGGGAGAACCAATGAGAGAGTAGCTGTTAGGCATTTGGACGGGCACATATCACTCTTATTTCCCGGGAGGAAGAAGAATTAACCGAAGTCGCAGCCACCCACCGAAAACCAGTATAGGTCCTGAACCAAAATATTGGACTTGCGTTCAGCTCACAAAAAAAGAGTTAAAAAATGGAGCTCAGTGGAAAAGCAATTCACAAACTGGCAGAGTAATAAATGGCAACTATCTTCCAACAATCTGTTGAGGGAAGGCAACTAGGCAGACTTGAAAGCGAGGCAGAACAGCAGGAAACAGATTTCAAGCGGTACGTTGGAATCGCCTTTAAAGCACAGGAAGAGGAGCACAACTTCGACAATGATGCACATGGCCAAAAAGGCCGTATGTGTTTTCCCCTGATTATATTCAGGGGAAAACGCATACGCACTTTTGGCCAAGCAAGCAAGTGGGCAATGCAAGTCTGCACTACAAAGAAGTATCACTTCCCACCGGTCAAAAGGGACATCCACAAAATGGGTAAAAACCAGAAAGGCACGACAGGCCCTGGAGAACAGGGAGCCTTGTTATGCTGATGGCCGGGATGTAAATTGCCAACTGCCTCTATGGAGGAGTGCACTGTGTTCCCTAAAACAAGTAAACAACAGAGCTACAGAGCCAAGTACACTCCCAGTCTAGGGAATATACCATGGGAAAACTGAAAATGAATAAGACAGAGCCACCCCAAAATTTAGGGCTGCACTGCTTACAAGAACCTCAACTTGGATACACCTTAAGTATCCCTGGAAACGTAAAAATGGTTCAAGAAATTGTGGTACATACGTATGATGGAATATCCCTCAGCCATGAAATCAATGTCATAAGACCAGTAGCAGCAAAATGATTGGATTCAGGTACGATGATTCTAATTGAATTAAGTCACACAGAAAAAAAAAAACCTATCATAAGATATCACTTATGAAGATCCTGTAAACATGGCTACACATGAACTGAGTTAGGAAAGAGAACAGAGTCTCACATTTAGAAAACACTCTTATGCCTGCTTAAGGGGGAAGGAGCGGTGGGGTGATGCACAAAACCAGAGTTTGATATAAGCACAGGTACACCTCCAAAAACCAACTATGGATTAAACAACACCTACACCTTCCTCAGTGAAAGGGACTCAAAACCCCATATTTCCCGCAGAGGAATATATCTGACTAGTAAGGATCTTAAAACCTATGTATTGATATGTCTCCATAAGGGAATCAAGTGTGTCTAGACTGGCATAAACATGGCAGCGAGAATCAGCTCAAACCAACTATAAAAATGAATTTCAAAAACAAAACAAAAAAACAGGCAAATTCTTTACAATTCCTTCAGATTCTGTGATGAAACCTGGAATGACCCTATCTACAACGGAAGCTGGATGTGGCATAAGGCTGGACACATGGGACTGAGAGGGTTGGTGAGATTGGGTGAGCAAATGCAAACCCTTTAAAGCAATAATGCATGGCACCCATTCCATGGATCGCAACTCTCCAGGTTGTAGGGAATATTACTACAGCTATAACATGTATGGGAAACGTAGAGAATGGACATACAGTGAATAGGAAAAGTTTCTAAAACTCAACGGATAGTGTCTCTCCTTGTGCTCCAGTTTGACTTTTCAACTGCTTTACTATCAATCTCCCAACTTGGAGAGCAGCTCCTTTAACCTCCTAGTTCGCACAGGTTGCCAATTTGGCAAAGGATGAAAGGGAAGAGGGAGAACCAATGAGAGAGTAGATGTTAGGCATTTGGACAGGTACATGTCACTTTAGTTGCCCGGCAGGAAGTAGAATTAACCAATGTCTCAGCCACCCGCCGGGAACCAGTATAGGTTTTGAACCATAATTTTGGATTTGTGGTCAGCTCACAAAAACGAGGTGAAAAATGGAGCTCAGGGGCACAGCAATTTCCAAACTGGCAGAGTAATAGAGGACAACTATCTTCCAAAAATCTTTTGAGGGGAGGCAGAGAGGCGGACTTTAAAACGAGGCAGAATAGCAGGAAACAGATTTCAAGAGGTACGTTGGAATCACATTTCAAGCACTAGACGAGGGGCAGAACTTCGACAATGATGCACTTGGCCATAAAGGGCGTATGCTTTTTCTCCTGAATATATTCAGGAGAAAATGCATACGCCCATTTTGGCCAAGCAATCAAGCATCAATGCAAATCTGCACTACAAAGAAGTATCCCTTCCCACCGGTCAAAAGGGACATCCGCAAAATGTGTAAAAACCAGAAAGGCAAGACAGGCCCTGGAGATCAGGCAGCCTTGTTATGCTGATGGGCGGGATGTAAGTTGCCTACTGCCTCTCTGGAGGAGTGCATTGTGTTCCCTAAAACAAGTAAACAACAGAGCTACACAGCCAAGGGCACTTGCATTCTAGGGAATATACCTTTGGAAAACTGAAAATCAATAAGAGAGAGCCACCCTAAAATTTAGCGCTGCACTGCTTACAAGAATCTCAACTTGGGTACACCTTAAGTATCCCAGGAAAGACAAAAATGGTTCAAGATATTGTGGTACTTACGTACGATGGAATATCGCTCAGCCATGAAATCAATGTCATAAGGCCAGTAGCAGCAAAAAGAGTGGATTCAGGTACGATGATTCTAAGTGAAATAAGTCACACAGAAAAATAAACTTATCATAAGATATAACTTATGAAGTTCCTGTAAACATGGCTACACATGAACTGAGTTAGGAAAGATTACAGAGTAACTAATCTTATCATAAATTATCACTCATAGCGGGAATGTACACATGACTACACATGAACTGAATTACAAACACAACAGAGTCACACATTTAGAAAACATCTTCTGCCTGCTTAATGGGAAAGCCGAAGTGGGGTGATGCATAAAACCACAATTTTAAATTAGCACAGATACCGTTATATAAACCATGTATGTAATAGACAACACCTACTCCCGGCACAATGAACTGGACTCAACACCCCCTATTCATTGCAGAGGAATATGTCTGACTCTAAGTATTTTAAAACATATGTATTCTCATGTCTCCATAATGGAATCATGTGTGTGTATAACGGCATGAACACAGCACTGAAATTCAGTTAAACCCACTTATAAAAATAAATTTCCAAAGCAAAATGCCAAAAGAGAGAGAAAGTCTTAAAAATTACGTTCAGGGCCTGTGATGCAAGCTAGATTGACCACCTTTACACCCACAGCTGAATGAGACATATGACTGGACACTTGGGGCTGACAAGATTGCTGAAGTTGTGTGAACAAAAGAACACCACTTAGAGCAATACTGTGTGCTACCCATTCTAGTGGTCCCAACTCTCCAAGTTTAAGGGAATCTTTCTATAGTTAAAACATGCATGGGAAACCCAGTGGATGGTACACTGTGTAATTGGGAAAGTTTTCTAAAAGGTACCTCATTTTTCCTTTTGTCGTGCTCGGATTCGCCATTCCATCTGCATTACTCAAAATCTCCCCACTTGGAGTGTCAGCGCCTTTACCCTCCCGTTATGCACAGTTTGCAAACTGTGCAGAGGATGAACAGGAAGAGGGGAAATAAATGAGAGATTAGCTGTAGGTGTTTGGATGGGCACATGTCACTCTAGTTTCCTATCAGGAAGAAGAATTAACCAAAGGCTCAGCCTGAAGCTCCGGAACCAGACTAGGGCATAAAGCCATCCTGCGGTATTGCAACCAGCTCACAAAGAGGCGAGTTGAAAAATGGAAATCAGGGGCACAGCAATTCACAAACTTGCAGAGTTATAAAGGACAACTATCATCCAGAAATATATTGAGGAAAGGCAGTGAAGAGGATTTGAATGCAAGGCAGAATTGAAGGAAACAGATTTCAAGAGGTAGATTGGAGTCGTCTTTAAAGCACATGAAAAGCGACAGAATTTCGACAATGTTGCCGTTGGCTGAAAAGGGATTATGTGTATTTTCTTGAATATATTCGGGAAAATATGCATATGCCCTTTTTGGCCAAGCAAGCCATCAGGCATTGCAAATCCACACTACAGAGAAGTGTCCCTTACCTCCAGTCAAAAGGGCCATCCACAAATAGTGTAAAAACCACAAATGCAGGACAGGCCATGGAGAAAAGGGAGCCTGGTTACGACGATGGACATGTTGTAAATTGCCAACAGCCTCTCTGGAGAACTGTATGTTGTTTTCTAAAACAGAGCTACAGAGCATAGCACACTTCCATTCATGGGCGTGTATTTTGGGAAAACTAAAAATCCACAACACACAGCCAGCCCAAACTTTAGGGCTGCTCTGTTTACAAGAACCTCAACTTCGGTACACTTTATATATCCCAGGAAAGGAAAAAAAAATGGATATAGATGTCGTGGTACTTATATACAATGGAATGTCACTCAGACATAAAATCAATGTCATAAGGCCAATAGCAGCATAATGAGTGGCTTTAGGTATGATGATGCTAAGTGAAATGAGCCACAAAGAAAAAGAAACTTATTGTAATATATCACTTATAGAGTAAATGTAAACATGGCTACACATGAACTGAATTTCAAAAGACAACAGAGTTACACATTTAGAAAACACACTTATGCCTCCTTAAGGGGAAAGGTGACGTGGGGTGATGTGTAAAAGCAGAGTTTGAAATTAGCACAGATTCCATTTCATATACCAAATATGTAATAGACAAGACCTACTCCTTTCTCAATGAACTGGACACAAAACACCCTATTCACTGAAGAGGAATATATCTGACTGGTAATAACCTTGAAACCTATGTATTTATATGTCTCCATAATGGAATCAAGTGTATGTAGATTGGCATAAACACAGATCAATGGAACAGGACAGAAAGCCCAGAGATAAACCTACATACCTATGGCTATCTCATCTATGACAAAGGAGCTAAGGATATACAATGGAGAAAAGACAGTCTCTTCAGTAATTGGTGCTGGAAAAACTGGACCCCTACACATAAAAGAATGAAATTAGAACACTCCATAACACCATACACAAAAATAGACTCTAAATTGATTAGAGATCTAAATATAAGACCAGACACTATAAAACACTTAGAGGAAACCATAGGCAGAACACTCTATGACATAAATCACAGCAAGATCCTTTTGGACCCACCTCCTAGAGAAATGGAAATAAAAACAGAAATCAACAAATGGGACCTAATGAAACTTAAAAGCTTTTACACAGTACAGGAAAACATAAACAAGATGCAAAAACAACCCTCAGAATGGGAGAAAATATTTTCAAATGAAGCAATTGACAAAGGATTAATCTCCAAACTTTACAAGCACCGCATGAAGCTCAATATCACAAAAACAAACAATCCAATCCAAAAACGGGCAGAAGACCTAATAGACATTTCTCCAAAGAAGATATACAGATTACCAAGAAACACATGAAAGGATGCTGAACATCACTAATCATTAGAGTAATGCAAATCAAAACTACCGTGAGGTATCACCTCACAGCAATCAGAGTGGCAATCATGAAAAAAATCTACAAAACAATAAATGCTGGAGAGGCCTTTATTGGAGAAAAGGGAACACATTTGCACTGTGGGTGGGAAAGTAAATTGATATGAGCACTAGGGAGAACAGTATGGAGGTTCCTTTAAATAAATAACAATAGAAGTAACATAGGACACAACAATCCAACTACTGGGCATTTGCCTTGCGAAAACCATAATTCAAAAAGAGTTATGTACAAAAATGTTCATTGCAGCTCTATTTGCATTAGACAGGACATGGAAGCAAACTAAGTGTCCATCGACAGATGAATGGATAAAGAAGATCTGGCACATATATACAATCAAATATTACTCAAACATAAAAAGAAGCAAAACTGAGTTATTTGTACTGAGGTGGATGGACTTAGAATCTGTCCTACACAGTGAAGTAACTCAGAAAGGGAAAAACAAATACTGTATGTTAACAGAGATATTTGGAATCTAATGAAGAAAAAAAAAGATTTTGAAGAACCTAGTGGCAGGACAGGATTAAGGACACAGACATAGAGAAAGGACTTGAGGACACCGGAAAGAGGATGGGTAAGCTGGGACGATGTGAGAGAGTGGCATGGACATAAATACATTACCAAATGTAACACTGATAGCTACTGAGAATCAGCCACATAGAAGAGGGAGATCAGCTCGGTGCTTTGTGACCACACAAAGGGGTGGGTTATGGAGTTCGGGAGGGAGATGCATGAGGGAGGGGATCTGGTGATATTTGTATATGTATAGCTGATTCACTTTGTTATACAGCAGAAACGAACACTCCATTGTAAAGAAATTATACTCCAATAAACGTGCAAAAAAAAAAAAAAAGAAAGCCCAAGGATAAACCTACACACCTATGGTCAACTAATCTATGAGAAAGGAGGCAAGACTATACAATGGAGATAAGACAGTCTCTTCAATCATTGGTGCTGGGAAATATGGACAGCTACATGTAAAAGAATGAAATTAGAACACTCCCCAACATCATACATAAAAATATATTCAAAATGGATTAGAGACATTAATGTAAGACCAGACAGTATAAAACTCTGAGAGGAAAATTTACGAAGGATACTCTGACGTAAATCACAGCAAGATCTTTTTTGATCCACCTCCTATAGTAATGAAATAAAAAAGAAAACTAAACAGATGGGACTAATGAAACGTAAAAGCTTTTGCAAAGCAAGGGAAACTACAAACAAGACGAAAAGACAACCCTCAGAATGGCAGAAAATATTTGCAAACGAATCAATGGACAAATGATTAATCTCCAATATATATAAACAGCTCATGCAGCTCAATATTAATAAAACAAACAACCCAATACAAAAATGGAAGATCTAAATAGACATTTGTTCCAAGAAGACATAGAGATGGCCAGTACGCACATGAAAATATGCTCAACATCACTAATTATTAGAGAAATGGAAATCGAAACTTCAATGAGGTATCACGTCATACCTGTTAGAATGGGCATCATCAGAAAATCTACAAACAACAAATGCTGGAGAGGGTGTGGAGCAAAGGAACCTTCTTCCACTATTGTTGGGAATGTAAATCGATACAGTCTCTATGGAGAACAGTATGGAGGTTCCTTAAAAAACTAAAAATAGAATTACCATATAATCCAGCAATCCCACTACTGGGCATATACCCAGAGAAAACCATAAATCAAAAAGACACATTCACCACAATGTTCACTGCAGCACTATTTACAATAGACAGGTAATGAAAGCAACCTAAGTGCCCACAGACAGACGAATGGATAAAGACGTGGTACATATATACAACGGAATATTACTCAGCCATACATAGGAATGAAATTGGGTCATTTGTAGAGACCTTGATGGATCTAGAGACTGTCATACAGAGTGAAGTAAGTCAGAAAGAGAAAAACAAATATTGTATATTAATGCATATATGTGGAACCTAGAAAAATGGTACAGATGAACCAGTTTGCAGGGCAGAGATAGAGACAGATGTAGAGAACAAACATATGGACACCAAGGAGGGAACGCCATGTGAGGGTGGTGGTGGGATGAATTGGGAGACTGGGATTCACATGTGCACACTTATATGTATAAAATACATATCCAATAAGAACCTGCTGTATAAAAGAAATAAATTAAAAAAAAATTAAAAATAAATAAATAACATTTAATAAAATAAAACAGAAAAATAATTTTCCCTTCTCATAGACGTCTTTATATTAATGCATTATTTCCATGTTTATATCTCCAAATAAAAAAAGATGAATAAATAAAATCTAACTTGAACCAAAAAGAAAAAAAGAAAAAAAAAAACAGAACTCACCAGTTATACAGAGGAAAATCGTATCAGGGCACTTGATCCAGTGGTAAAAAATTCTTAAGTTGGTCAGAGGTGGGAAATCGTCTCCCATGCACTCAGCAGCGCTCACCCCCACAAGGAGCATCCTCATTGCAAAGCTGAGGGACTGTGTCGAGGCGTCTGTGAGTAAATTTGAGCTGAGCCCCAGTCCTGCTGCAGCTGAACTCTTCCCACCCTTTCCAGGTAAAACACCTGAATATGTACAAGCACTTGCAAGCCTAGAGGAAGGGCTGTGGAGCCACACTAGCGAGAGCACGCAGGCCGACTTGGTGCCTGCAGGCCAGCCAGGACGGTCCTGGTCCCAGATGCTCTTCTGGAAGCTTTCCATTTCCCTGCCTGAGATACCCCTCCTGCCACAGCCCCCACTGCTTTTTTACTTCCTCACCTCTGCCTGGGGAGAAATTACAGTGGCAGGTATAGGTGACACATCCTCTTCTTTAGCAGGTGGCAGCCTGGCAACTCCTGCAGAGAGTCCAGCAGAGCCCCACTTACACTGGTCCACCCACAAAGCCACGGCCCCTCACTCCCTCCCACCACCCCAGCCCCGACACTGCTGACGGGGCAGAGAATATGGGGTCAGGCACAGCTACAGGGGCTCTTGCTGACTGGAGAGGTGTTTATATTGACCTTAACCCAGGCACACCTGTGGGGGGGGGCTGGCAGGCAGTGTCAGGCTGCCCAAATCAACCAATCCTTACCCCTCAGGGGCTCACAGTTGCAGAAAATGAACCTTGCTAAACGGGTCAATCCCAAGGAAAAGGTGTGGTCTCTTGAGAGTCAGGATAGACAAGGGGCTGCAGCTGCGGCTTGTTTTCTTATCATTTTATCTGGTCCATGAGTGGAAAACAACTTCAAGAAGACCCTATCCTAATGAGAGGAACACAGGTGTCAGGGAGAGGAGTGATGGTGGGTGGAGACAGAGGCCTGGTGCCCTGGCTGCAGTGGAAGTGTCTGGAAGACCAGGCAGAGAGAGGCTGCACGGAGTGATAGCCAGGGTCACAGAACTGTCAGAGCTGCTGTTTGTTAGTTCAAGTCCTGCTCGGAGGTGTTCTGTGTCAGCTGTGAGCGACAGGTGAGCTGGGGATTCTCTGCAAGGTGGGCTATGTGCACAGTTCCTGTGTGTCCAGCCCTGCTGGGGTACCTGCCCAGGGTAGTTCAATATCCTGGGAAGGGCCAGACTATGAGAGCCCCATGGGCTGCTGGGTAGCTGCAGAGGTGAGCTCCATACCCTGGGAGGGACTTGAACACAAGAGCCCCGTGGGCTGTGGGGTGCGGGATGCAGCCCAGGTGAGCTCCATATCCTGGGATTGGCCTGACCACGAGAGCCCCATGGGCTGCTGGAGACGTGGTAAAGGATATCAGGACAGTCAGTGAAGCCACCGAGGATCTACATCCAGTAGCTCCTATTTCCTACACCCTGCTGGAAATTCTACCATCCACCATGCCATGGCATTCTGTATTAGACTTCAATGATGCCTTCTTCTGTATTCCATTCATCTCAGAGTCACAAGAATTTTTGGCTTGTGAGTGGCAGGACACAACATGCAACAAAACCAATAATGCTGGGCCGTCCTGCCCCAATGGTTCAAAAATCCCCACACCATCATTGGGGAAATGACCTCTAAACACCTAAACGTTCTACCTCTGTAAAAGGGAACCCTCCTTCAATGTGCAGATGACATTCTGATCGCCAGGCCTACTAAAGACGCCTCGGAACTACCTAGCCAAGAAAGGATAGAAGGTGTCCAAGAAAAAGGCTCAAATATCCCAGGCTCAGGTGACATGCCTGGGCTTCATCCTCACAGATATTTGGAGAAACGCATCCCAGGATAGGGAAGAAGCCATTTGCAGCCTTACCTCTTCTAAAACTAGAAGACAGCTTAGGGGTTCCTGGGGAGGCCAAGGTTTTCTGCATCTGGATCCCTAACTACAGTCTAATAGCTGGGCCTCTACATGAAACACTGACACGAAAAGATGATGATCTTTTTGAATAGAATCCAGAAGCAGCCTTTCAAGAATGGAAAGAGCAGTCAATTCAGATCCTTGCCCAGGAACTCGCTAATTTAGCTAAACCCTTTGACCTTTACATACGCAGTCAAAGGTTAATCGCCCTTGGAGCCTTAGTGCAAAAACTGGGACCACTTAAAATGGAGCAACACAAGAATGCCCTTCAGGTATGATAAACTATGGTCACCAAGGGCTTTGCCCACCAACTCATCAGGCCAGGATACTGGGGTATCTAAAAAGCTGGAAATCAGCAGCCCACAAGGCCAGCTCCTTCCTAAGGGAATAGGACCCCACGTGGTGATCCTAACCACCCATCATATCCTGAAGATGCAGGGGTCGCTCTGTGGACACACTGACCTCGAGTGAGGAGGCCCTCCAACTCCTACCTCCAGAGAGACAAATGGGGGCAACGTGTCCCCAAGATGACTCGTGTGACCATCACTTGACCTGGAGTTTCTCTCAGAAAACAAGAAGACTGTGCCCCGAAAGAGCAGACTACTGCTTGCAGGACTTACTTCACAAAGAGGGGAGCTAATAAGCTTGGCGTGGGAAACGTATATCACGCTTTCACCATAGAAAACCCTACAGACACCACGGTGATGGTGGCCAATATGACCGGCTGGACTGCTGGCTACTTCTAAAGGCCGTTGACTCAGTGGACGTCATGGTCCTGTATCACCACTGACCCTGGACTGTCTGGGAGTTGCACGGGCAGGGTTCTGACACATGGTGCTGTTTGTACATTAATTCAGGGACCTAATTAAAGAAAGCACAGACTACTGGTCAGAGCATTGTGATGACAAGTGTTATGGAACATTGGGATCACAAGGGTTTGGAGCATTGTGATGACAGAAGTCATGGATCATTTTGTTTTCAAGGAGCATGGAGCATTGGGATGACAAGGGCATGAATCAATGTGATCCCAAAGTTCATGGAGGATTTTGATGACAATGGTAAGGGAGGATTGTGATGACAAGCAAATGGAGCATTTTGATGACAAGGTCATGTAGCATTTTGCTGACACAGGCATGGAGCATTGTGATGATAAGGGTCATAGAGCACTGTGATGAGAAGCATCACGGATCATTGTGATTATAGGGGTCATGGAGCATTGGGATGACAAGGGCATGGATCATTGTGATGACAAGTGTCATGGAGAATTGGGCTGAAAATGTTCATGGAGCATTGTGCTGACTAGGGAATGGAGCACTGTGATGACAAGAGTCCCAGATCACTGTGTTGTCAGGGGTCATGGAGCGTTGTGATGACAGTGGTCATGGAGCATTGTGATGATAGGGATCATGAAGCATTGTGATGAGAAGTTCCTGGAGAATTGGACTGAAAATGATCAGGAAGTATTGTGAGGACAGGGGTCATGGAGCATAGTGATGACAAGGGAATGGAGCACTGTGATGAAAAGTTCCTGGAGAATTGTGATGAGAAGACCATGGAGCCTTGTAATAACAAGTCTCATGGAGCATTCTGATGAAAAGGGGCATGGAGTATTGTGATTACAGGGGTCTTGGGGCATTGTGATGACAAGGGCATGGAGCATTGTGATTACAGGTGACTTGGAGCATTGTGATGAAATTGGCATGGATCATTGTTATGAAAATGGTATGGAGCCTTGTCATGACAGTGTTCCAGGAGCATACTGATGACAAGTGTCAGGGAGCATTGTGATGACAAGTGTATAGAGCACTGTGATGACAAAGGTCATGGAGCACTGTGATGAGAAGTCCATGGATAATTGTGATGATGAGCGTCAAGGGACGTTGTGATGATTAGTGTTATGGAACATTGTGATCACAAGGATTTGGAGCATTGTGATGAGATATATCATCGAATATTTTGATTTCATTGTGATGACAATAGCCTGAAGCATTATGATGATGGTCATGGTGCATTTTGATGACAGGGTTCATGGAGCATTGAGATGCAAAGGGGCATGGATCATTGTGATTAGAGGGTTCATGGACCATTGTGATGACAATGGCATTGAGCATTGAGATGCCAAGGGTCATGGAGCCTTGTGATGACAAAGGTCATGGAGCATTTTGATGACAAGGGCGTGGTACATTGTGATGAGAAGGGCAGGGAGCATTGTGATGACAGAGTTATAGAGCAATTTGATGAAAAGGGTCATGGAATATTTTGATGACAGGTGTTATGGTACATTGTGATGTCAGGGGTCATTGAGCATTTTGAGGAAAAGTGTTATGGAGCATTTTGATGACAGGGGTTATGGAACATTGTGATGTCAGGGATCATCGAAATTTGTGATGATAAGTGCATGTAGCATTGCAAAGACAGAAGTAATGGAACATTTTGATGACAGGGGTGAGGGAGTATTGTGATGAATAGTGATGTAACATTGTGATATCAGTGTTGAGAGAGCATTTTGATGAGAAGTGCATGGAGCATTGTGATGACAAGTTTTATGGAGCATTGTGGTGACAAGATTGTGGAGCACAGTGATGAAAAGTGCAGGGTGCATTGTGATGACATGGGTCATGGAACACTGTGCTGACAAGCGCATGGAGCATTGTGATGACCAGGTCATGCAGTATTGTGAAGACAGGTGTCCGGGAGCATTGGGAGGACATATGTAATGGCCCATTGCGATGACAATGGCATGGAGCATTGTGATGCCAAATGTCATGGATCATTGTGATGACAATGGCTTGCAACATTGTTATGACACGTGTCAGGGAGCATTGTGCTGACAAGTGCATGGAGAATTGTGATGACAAGGGTCATGGAGCATTCTGATGACAACCTTGTGGAGTATTTTGTTGACAATGGCATGGAGCATTGTGATGAAAACGGCATGGGACATTGTGATGAAAAACGCATGGAGCCTTTTCGTGACAGGGTTCAAGGAGCATTCTGATGACAAGTGTCAGGGAGCATTGTGATGACAAGTGTATTGAGAATTGTGATGACAAATGTCATGGAGCATTGTGATGAAAAGGGCATGGAGTATTGTGATGACAGGCATCATGGAGCGTTTTGATGACAAGTGTTATGGAACATTGTGATCACAAGGGTTTGGATCATTGTTATGACAAAGGTCATGGATCATTTTGATTTCAAGGAGCATGGAGCATTGTGATGACAAGGGCATGAAGCAATGTGATCCCAAAGTTCATGGAGGATTGTGATGACAATGGATATGGAGTATTGCGATGACAAACGCATAGAGCATTGTAATGACAAGGTCATGTAGCATTTTGCTGACAAAGGCATGGAGCATTTTGATGACAGGTGTCATGGAGCACAGTGATGAAAGCGTCATGGATCATTGTGAATATAGGGGTCATGGAGCATTGGGATGACAAAGGCATGGATCATTGTGATGACAAGGGTCATGGAGCACTGGGCTGAAAATGTTCATGGAGTGTTGTGATGACAGGCGTCATGGAGCATTGTGATAACTAGGGAATGGAGCATTGTGATGACAAGAGTCCCGTATCATTGTGTTGTCAGGAGTCATGGAGTGTTGTGATGACAGTGGTCATGGAGATTTGTGATATTGGCCATGGAGCATTGTGATGAGTAGGTCGTGAAGCATTGGGCTGAAAATGTTCATGGATTATTGTGATGAGAGGGGTCATGGAGCATTGTGATGACAAGGGTATGGAGCATGGTGATGACAAGTTCCTGGAGCATTGTGATGAGAAGACCATTGATAATTGTGATGACGAGCGTCATGGGGCATTGTGATAACAAGTGATATGGAGTATTGTGATCAAAAGGGTTTGTAGCATTGTTATGACAGAGGTCATGGAGCATTTTGATTTCATTGTGATGACAATAGCATGAAGCATTATGATGATGGGCATGGTGCATTGTGATGACAGGGTTCATGGATCATTGAGATGAAAAGGGGCATAGAGCATTGTGATTACAGGGTTCTTGGACCACTGTGATGAGAAGGGTCATGGAGCTTTGTGATGACAAGGCCATGGAACATCGTGATGGCAGGGGTCATGGAGCATTGTTATGTTAGGCGTAATGGAGCATTCTGACGGCAAGGGCGTGGAGCATTGTGATGAGAAGGCCATGGAGCATTCTGATGACATGTGTCATGGAGCTTTGTGAAGACAAGGGCCTGGAGCAACGTGATGAGAGCGTTCATGGAGCATTGTGATGACAATGACATGGAGCATTGTGATGCCAAAATTCATGGATCTTTGTGATGAAAAAAGTCATGGAGCATTTTGATAGCAAGGGCGTTGTTCATTGTGATGAGAAGGGCAGGGAGCATTGTGATGACAGGGTCATGGAGCAATTTGATGAAAAGTGTCATGGAACATTTTGATGACAGGTGTTATGGAACATTGTGATGTCAGGGGTCATTGAACATTGTGATGATAAGTGCATGTAGCATTGTGATGACTGGAGTCATGGAACATTGTGATGACAGGGGTGAGGGAGTATTGTGACAAATAGTGATGTAGCATTGTGATATCAGTGGTGAGAGAGCATTTTGATGAGAAGTGCATGGAGCATTGTGATGACAAATTTTAAGGAGAATGTGATGACAAGATTGTGGAGCACTGTGATGACAAGCGCATGGTGCATTGTGATGACATGTGTCATGGAGCATTGTGCTGACAAGCACATGGAGCACTGTGGTGGCAAGGGTCAAAGAGCATTTTGATGAAAAGTTCATGGAGCTTTATGTTTAAAATGTCACAGAGACTGTTGATGATGAGGGCATGGACCATTGTGATGACAAAGGTCATGAATCATTGTGATGACTGGAGTCATGGAGCATGGTGATGACCGGGGTCATGGAGCATTGTGATAACAAGGGCATGGAGCATTGTGATGACAAGGGCATGGAACATTGGTCTAATAAGTTTCATGGATTATTGCGATGACAGTTGGAATGGCGCATTGTGATGACAAGGGCATGGAGCATTGTGATGACCAGGTCATGCAGTATTGTGAAGACAGGTGTCAGGGAGCATTGTGATGACATATGTAATCGCCCATTTGGATGACAATGGCATGGAGCATTGTGATGCCAAGTGTCATGGAGGATTCTGAAGACAAAGGTAATTGTGCACTGTGATGACAATGGCTTGGAGCATTGTGATGACAAGGGCCAGGGAGCATTGTGCTGACAAGTGCATGGAGAATTGTGATGACAAGGGTCATGGAGCACTCTGTTGACAAGCTTGTGGTGTATTTTGATGAAAATGGCATTGAGAATTTTGATGAAAACGGCATGGGGCATTGTGCTTAAAAAGGCAGGGAGCTTTTTCGTGACAGGGTGCAAGGAGCATTCTGAAGAAAAGTGTCAGGGAGCATTGTGAGGACAAGTGTATTGAGAATTGTGATGACAAAGTTCATGTAGCATTGTGATGATAAGGGCATGGATTATTGTGATGACAGGCATCATGTAGCGTTGTGATGACAAGTGTTATGGAACTCTGTGATCACAAGTGTTTGGAGCATTGTGATGAGAGATGTCATGGATCATTTTGATTTCAAGGAGCATGGAGCATTGTGATGACAAGGGCATGAAACAATGGGATCCCAAGTTTCATGGAGGATTGTGATGACAATGGAAATGGAGTATTGTGATGAAAAGCGCATAGAGCATTGTAATGACAAGGTCAAGTAGCATTTTGCTGACAAAGTCATTGATCATTGTGATGAAATGTGTCATGGAGCACTGTGATGACAAGCGTCACGGAGCATTGTGAATACAGAGGTCATGGAGCATTGGGATGACAAGGGCATGGATTATTGTGATGACAAGTGTCATGGAGCACTGGGCTGAAAATGTTCATGGAGTGTTGTGATGACAGGCGTCATGGAGCATTGTGATGACTAGGGAATGGAGCATTGTGATGACAACAGTCCCGGATCATTGTGTTGTCAGGTGCCATGGAGTGATGTGATGACAGTGTTCATGGAACATTGTGATGATATTGGCCATGGAGCATTGTGATGAGTATGTCGTGGAGCACTGGGCTGAAAATGTTCATGGATTATTGTGATGACAGGGGACATGGAGCATTGTGATGACAAGGGAATGGAGCATGGTGCTGACAAGGTCCTGGAGCATTGTGATGAGAAGACCATGGAGACTTGTGATGACAAGTCTCATGGAGCATTCTGATGAAAAGGGGCATGGAGCATTGTGATTACAGGGTTCTTGGAGCATTGTGATGACTAGGGCATGGAGCATTGTGATGAGAAGGCCATAGAGCATTCTGAAGACATGCGTCATGGAGTTTTTTGATGACAAGGGCATGGAGCATTGTGATTACAGGGGTCTAGGAATATTGTGATGACAAGGGCATGAAGCATTGTGAGGAGAAGAACAAGGAGCATTCTGATGGCCTGCGTCATTGAGCTTTGTGATGACAAGGGCATGGAGCATCGAGATTACATGTGTCTTGGAGCATTGTGAGGAAAAGGACATGGATTATTGTGATGAAAAAGGCATGGAGCCTTGTCATGACAGGATTCACGGAGCATACAGACAACAAGTGTCAGGGAGCATGTTGATGACAAGTGTATTGAGCATTGTGAGGACAAAAGTCATGGAGCATTGTGATGAGAAGACCATTGATAATTGTGATGACGAGCATCATGGGGCATTGTGATGACAAGTGATATGTAATATTGTGATCACAAGGGTCTGGAGGATTGTTATGACAGAGGTCATGGAGCATTTTGATTTCATTGTGATGACAATAGCATGAAGCATTATGATGATGGGCATGGTGCATTGTGATGACAGGGTTCATGGATCATTGAGATGAAAAGGGGCATAGAGCATTGTGATTACAGGGTTCTTGGAGCTTTGTGATGAGATGGGTCATGGAGCTTTGTGATGAAAAGGCCATGGAACATCGTGATGGCAGGGGTCATGGAGCATTGTTATGACAGGGGTAATGGAGCACTGTGATGACAAGGGCAAAGAGCGTTGTGAGGAGAATGACATGGAGCATTGTGATGACATGCGTCAAGGTGCATTGTGCTGAGAAAGGCATAGAGCATTGTGATGACAAGGGTCCAAGAGCATTGTGATGAAAAGTTAATGGAGCATTGTGGTTAAAAAGTCACAGAGACTATTGATGATGAGCGCATGGACCATTGTGATGAAAAAGGTCATGAAGCATTGTGATGACTGGAGTCACGGTGCATTGTGATGATAGGGGTCATGGAACATTGTGATAATAAGTGCATGGAGCATTGTGATGACCAGGTGTTGCAGTTTTGTGAAGACAAGTGTCAGGGAGCATTGTGATGACATATGTAATGGCCCATTGTGATGACAATGGCATGGAGCATTGTGATGCCAAATGTCATGGATCATTGTGATGACAATGGCTTGCAACATTATGATGACAAGTGTCAGGGAGCATTGTGCTGAAAAGTGCATGGAGAATTATGATGACAATGGTCATGGAGCATTCTGATGACAAGCTTGTGGAGTATTTTGATGACAATGGCATGGAGCATTGTGATGAAAACGGCATGGGGCATTGTGATGAAAAAGGTATGGAGCCTTTTCGTGACAGGGTTCAAGGAGCATTTTGACGACAAGTGTCAGGGAGCATTGTGATGACAAGTGTATTGAGAATTGTGATGACAAATGTCATGGAGCATTGTGATGAAAAGGGCATGGAGTATTGTCATGACAGGCATCATGGAGCGTTGTGATGACAAGTGCTATGGAACATTGTGATCACAAGGGTTTGGAGCATTGTGATGACAGAGGTCATGGATCATTTTGATTTCAAGGAGCATGGAGAATTGTGATGGCAAGGGCATGAAGCAATGTGATCCCAAAGTTCATGGAGGGTTGTGATGACAATGGAAATGGAGTATTGTGATGACAAGCGCATAGAGCATTGTAATGACAAGGTCATGTAGCATTTTCCTGACAAAGGCATGGAGCATTGTGATGACAGGTGTCATGGAGCACTGTGATGACAGGCGTCACGTAGCATTGTGAATACAGGGGTCATGGAGCATTGGGATGACAAGGGCATGGATCATTGTGATGACAAGCGTCATGGAGCATTGGGCTGAAAATATTCATAGATTATTGTGATGACAGGGGTCATGGAGCATTGTGATGACAAGGGAATGGAGCATGGTGATGACCAGGCCCTGGAGCATTGTGATGAGAAGTCCATGGAGACTTGAGATGACAAGTCTCATGGAGCATTCTGATGAAAATTGTCATGGAGCATTGTGATTACAGGAGTCTTGGAGCACTGTGATGACTAGGGCATGGAGCACTGTGATGAGAAGGCCATGGAGCATTCTGATGACATGCGTCATGGAGTTTTGTGATGACAAGGGCATGGAGCATTGTGATTACAGGGATCTTGGCGCATTGTGAAGAAAAGGTCATGGATCATTTTGATGAAAACGGCATGGAGCCTTGTCATGATAGGGTTCAAGGAGCATACTGATGACAAGTGTCAGGGAGCATTGTGATGACAAGTGTATTGAGCATTGTGATTACAAAGATCATGGAGCATTGTGATAAGAAGACCATGGATAATTGTGATGATGAGCGTCATGGGAAGTTTTGATGATAAGTGTTATGCAACATTGTGATCACAAGGGTTTGGAGCATTATGATGACAGAGATCATGCAGAATATTGATTTCACTGTGATGACAATAGCTTGAAGCATTATGATGATGGGCATGGTGCATTGTAATGACAGGTTTCATGGAGCATTGAGATGAAAAGCGGCAAGGATCATTGTGATTACAAGGGTCTTGGAGCATTGTGATGACAAGGGCATGGAGCATTGTCATGAGAAGGTCATGGAACATTCTGATGACATGCGTCATGGAGCTATGTGATGACAAGGGAATGGATCATTGTGATTTCAGGGGTGTTGAGCATTGTGATGAGAAGTGTCATGGAACCTTGTGATGACTAGGCCGTGGAACATTGTGATGGCGGTGGTCATGGTGCATTGTTATGACAGGGGTAATGGAGCATTGTGATGAGAAGGGTATGGAATATTGGTCTGAAATGTTTCATGGATTATTGTGAGGAGAGTGGGCATGGAGCATTGTGATGACAAGTGCACGGAACACTGTGATACATGTGTCATGCAGGACTGTAATGAAAAGGGCATGGAACATTGTGATGAGAAGGGCATCGAGCATTGTGATGACAAGTGTCATAGAGCTTTGTGATGACAAGGGCATGGAGCAATGTGATGAGAGGGTTCATGGAGCATTGTGATGCCAAGGGTCATGGAGCTTTGTGATGACAAGTCATGCAGCATTTTGATGACAAGGGCTTGGTGCATTGTGATGAGAAGGGCAGGGAGCATTTTGATGACCGGGTCAGGCATCAATTTGATAAAAAGTGTAATGGAATATTTTGATGGCAGGGGATATAGAACATTGTGATGTCAGGGGTCTTGGAGCTTTGGGATGAAAAGTGTCATGGAGCATTTTGATGACAGGGGTTATGGAACATTGTGATGTCAGGGGTCATGGTACATTGTGATGATAAAAGGATGTAGCATTGTGATGACAGGGTCATGGAACACTGTGATTACAGGGGTGAGGACGTACTGTGATGACTAGTGATGGAACATTGTGATATCTCATGTGAGAGAGCATTTGGATGAGAAGTGCATGGAGCATTGTGTTTACAAGGTTTATGGAGCATAGCGATGACAAGGTTGTGGATCACTGTGATGAAAAGTGCATGGAACATTGTGATGACAAGGGTCATGGAGCCTTGTTCTGACAAAGACATGGAGCATTGTGATGACAAGGGTCACGGAGCATTGTGATGAAAAGTTCATGGGGCATTGTGGTTACAAAGGTCACAGAGCCTTGTGATGATGCGGGCATGGACCATTGTGATGACAAACATTATGAAGCATTGTGATGACTGGAGTCACGGAGTATTGTGATGACAGGGTTCATGGAGCATTGTGATGACAAAGGCATGGAGCATTGTGATGACAGGGGCATGGAGCATTGGTCTGACAAGTTTCATAGATTATTGTGATGACAGTGGATATGGTGCACTGTGATGACAAGGCCATGGAGCATTGTGATGACAAGGGCATGGAGTATTGTGAAGACAGGTGTCAGGGAGCATTTTGATGACATAGGTCATGGTCCATTGCGATGACAATGGCATGGAGCATTGTGATGCCAAATGTAATGGAGGATTGTGATGACAAATATAATGGAGCATTGTGATGACTAGGGCTTGGAGCATTATGATGACAAGGGCCATTGAGAATTTTCATGACAATGTCGTGAAGCATTGTGCTGACAAACTCCTGGAGCATTGTGATGAGAAAACCATGGAGCCTTGTGATGACAGGTCTCATGGAGCATACTGATGAAAAGGGGCATGGAGCATTCTGATTACAGGGGTCTTGGAACATTGTGATAACAAGGGCATGGAGCATTGTGATGACAAGGGCATGGAGTATTGTGATGACAGGCATCATGGAGCTTAATGATGACAAGTGTTATGGATCATTGTGATCACAAGGGTTTGGAGAATTGCGATGACAGAGGTCATGGATCATTTTGATTTCAAGGAGCATGGAGCATTGTGATGACTAGGGCATGAAGCATTGTGATCCCAAGGTTCTTGGAGGATTGCGATGACAATGGTAATGGAGTATTGTGATGAAAAGCGCATAGAGCATTTTAATGACAAGGTCCTGTAGCATTTTACTGACAAAGGCATGGAGCATTGTGATGACAGGTGTCATGGAGCACTGTGATGACAAGCGTCACAGAGCACTGTGAATACAAGGGTCATGGAGCATTGGTATGACAAGGGCATGGATCATTGTGATGACAATTATCATGGAGCATTGTGCTGAAAACGTTCATGGAGTATTGGGATGACAGGGGTCAGGGAGCATTGTGATTACAGGGGTCTTGGAGCATTGTGATGACAAGAGTCCCGGATCATTGTGTTGTCAGGTGTCATGGAGTCTTGTGATGACAGTGGTCATGGAGCATTGTGATGATATTGGTCATGGAGCATTGTGATGAGAAGATCATGTAGCATATTGCTGAAAATATTCATGGAGTATTGTGATGACATGGGTCATGGAGCATTCTGATGACAAGGGAATGGAGCATGTTGATGAGAATGTCCTGAAGCATTGTGATGAGATGACCATGGAGACTTGTGATGACAAGTCTCATGGAGCATTCTGATGAAAAGGGGCATGGAGCATGGTGATTACAGGGGTCTTGGAGCATTGTGATGACAAGGGCATGGAGCATTTTGAGGAGAAGGCCATGGAACATTCTGATGGCATGTGTCATGGAGCTTTGTGATGACAAGGGCATGTAGCTTTGTGATTACAGGGGTCTTGGAGCATTGTGATGACAAGGGTCATGGAGCCTTGTGATGACAAGGCTGTGGAACATTGTGATGGCAGGTATCATGGAGCATTGTTATGACAGAGGTAATGGATCATTGTGATGAGAAGGGCATTGAGCATTGGTCTGAAATGTTTCATGGATTATTGTGATGAGAGTGGACATGGAGCATTGTGATGAGAAGGGCACGGTACACTGTGATACATGGGTCATGGGGGATTGTAATGAAAAGGGCATGGAGCATTGTGATGAGAAGGGCATCGAGCATTGTGATGGCAAGTGTCATGGATCTTTGTGATGACAAGGGCATGGAGCAATGTGATGAGAGGTTTCATGGAGCATTGTGATGACAATGTCATGGAGCATTGTGATGCCAAGGGTCATGGAGCTTTGTGATGACAATGGTCATGGAACCTTTTGATGAAAAGGGTGTGGTGCATTGTGTTGAGAATGGCAGGGAGCATTTTGATGACATGGTCATGCAGCAATTTGATGAAAATTGTAATGGAATATTTTGATGACATTGGTTATAGAACATTGTGATGCCAGGGATCATGGAACTTTGCGATGAAAAGGGTGATGGAGCATTTTGATGACAGGGGTTTAGGATCATTGTTATGTCAGGGGTCATGGAACATTGTGCTGATAAGGGGTTGTAGCATTGTGATGACAGGGGTCATGGAACATTGTGATAACCGGGGTGAGGGAGGATTGTGATGACTAGTGATGGAACATTGTGATATCTCATGTGGGAGAGCATTTGGATGATAAGTGCATGGAACATTGTGATTACAAGGTTTATGGAGCATAGCGATGACAAAGTTGTGGATCATTGTGATGAAAAGCACATGGCACATTGTGATGACAAGGGTCATGGAGCATTGTTCTGACAAAGACACGGAGCATTGTGATGACAAGGTTCACGGAGCATTGTGATAAAATGTTCATGGAGCATTGTGGTTACAAATGTCACAGAGCATTGTGTTGAGGTGGGCATGGACCGTTCTGATGACAAACGTTATTACGCATTGTGATGAATGGACTCACGGAGCATTGTGATGACAGGAGTCATGGAGCATTGTGATGACAAGCGCATGGAGCATTGCTCTAATAAGTTTCAGGGATTATTATGATGACAGTGGGAATGGAGCATTGTGATGACAAGGGCATGGAGCACTGTGATGACCAGGTCATGCAGTATTATGAAGAGAGGTGTCAGGGAGCATTGTGATGACATATGTAATGGCCCATTGTGATGAAAATGGCATGGAGCATTGTGATGCCAAGTGTCATGGAGGATTCTGATGACAAAGGTAATGGAGCATTGTGATGACAATGGCTTGGAGCATTGTGATGACAAGGGTCAGGGAGCATTGTGCTGACAAGTGCATGGAGAATTGTGATGACAAGGGTCATGGAGCATTCTGATGACAAGCTTGTGGAGTATTTTGATGACAATGGCATGGAGCATTGTGATGAAAATTGCATGGGGCTTTGTGATGAAAATGACATGGAGCCTTTTCGTGACAGGGTTCAAGGAGCATTCTAATGACAAGTGTCAGGGAGAATTGTGATGACAAGTGTATTGAGAAATATGATGACAAAGGTCATGGAGCATTGTGATGAAAAGGGCATGGAGTATTGTGATGACAGGCATCATGGATCGTTGTGATGACAAGTGTTATGGAACATTGTGATCACAAGGGTTTGAAGCATTGTGATGACAGAGGTCATGGATCATTTTGAGTTCAAGGTGCATGGAGCATTGTGATGACAAGCGCATGAAGCAAAGTGATCCCAAGGTTCATGGAGGATTGTGATGACAGTGGTAATGGAGTATTGTGATGACAAGCGCATAGAGCATTGTAATGACAAGGTCATGTAGCATTTTGCTGACAAAGGCATGGAGCATTGTGATGACAGGTGTCATGGAGCACTGTGATGACAAGCATCAAGGAGCATTGTGAATACAGGGGTCATGGAGCATTGGGATGACAAGGGCATGGATCATTGTGATGACAAGGGTCATGGAGAATTGGGCTGAAAATGTTCGTGGAGTATTGTGATGACAGGTGTCATGGAGCATTGTGATTACAGGGGTCTTGGAGCATTGTGATGATACTGGTCATGGAGCATTGTGATGAGAAGGTCATGGAGCATTGGGCTGAAAATATTCATGGAGTATTGTGATGACAGTGGTCATGGAGGATTGTGAAGACAAGGGAATGTAGCGTGGTGATGACAAGGTCCTGAAGCATTGTGATGAGAAGACCATGGAGACTTGTGATGACAATTCTCATGGAGCATTCTGATGAAAAGGGGCATGGATCATTGTGATTACAGGGGTCTTGGAGCATTGTGATGACAAGGGCATGGAGCACTGTGAGGAGAAGGCCATGAAACATTCTGATGACATGCGTCATGGAGCTTTGTGATGACAAGGGCATGGAGCATTGTGATTAGAGTGATCTTGGAGCATTGTGATGACAAGGGTCATGGAGCCTTGTGATGGCAAGGCCGTGGAACATTGTGATGGCAGGGGTCATGGAGCATTGTTATGACAGAGTTAATGGAGCACTGTGATGAGAAGGGCATTGAGCATTGGTCTGAAATATTTCTTGGATTACTGTGATGAGAGTGGGCATGGAGAATTGTGATGACAAGGGCACCGTACACGGTGATACGTGGGTCATGGGGGATTGTAATGACAAAGGCATGGAGCATTTTGATGAGAAGGGCATCGAGCATTGTGATGACAAGTGTCATGGAGATGTGTGATGACAAGTGCATGGAGCAATGTGATGAGAGTGTTCATTGAGCACTGTGATGACAATAACATGGAGCATTGTGATGCTAAGTGTCATGCAGCTTTGTGATGACAAAAGTCATGGAGCATTTTGATGACAAGGGTGTGGTGCATTGTGTTGAGAAGGGCAGAGAGCATTTTGATGACATGGTCATGCAGCAATTCGATGAAAATTGTAATGGAACATTTTGACGACAGGGGTTATAGAACATTGTGATGCCAGGGGTCATGGAGCTTTGCGATGAAAAGGGTGATGGAGCATTTTGATGACAGGGGTTATGGAACATTGTGATGTCAGGGGTCATGGAACATTGTGCTGATAAGGGGTTGTAGCATTGTGATGACAGGGGTCATGGAACATTGTGATAACCGGGGTGAGGGAGGATTGTTATGACTAGTGATGGAACATTGTGATATCTCATGTGAGAGAGCATTTGGATGATAAGTGCATGGAGCATTGTGATTACAATGTTTATGGAGCATAGCGATGACAAGGTTGTGGATCATTGTGATGAAAAGCACATGGCACATTGTGATGACAAGGGTCATGGAGCATTGTTCTGACAAAGACATGGAGCATTGTGATGACAAGGTTCACGGAGCATTGTGATGAAATGTTCATGGAGCATTGTGGTTACAAATGTCACAGAGCCTTGTGTTGAGGCGGGCATGGACCGTTCTGATGACAAACGTTATGAAGCATTATGATGACTGGACTCACGGTGCACTGTGATGACAGGAGTCATGGAGCATTGTGATGACAAGCGCATGGAGCATTGCTCTAATAAGTTTCAGGGAATATTGTGATGACAGTGGGAATGGAGCATTGTGATGACAAGGGCATGGAGTATTGTGATGACCAGGTCATGCAGTATTTTGAAGAGAGGTGTCAGGGAGCATTGTGATGACATCTGTAATGGCCCATTGTGATGACAATGGCATGGAGCATTGTGATGCCAATTGTCATGGAGGATTCTGATGACAAAGGTCATGGAGCATTGTGATGACAATGGCTTGGAGCATTGTGATGACAAGGGTCAGGGAGCATTGTGCTGACAAGTGCATGGAGAATTGTGATGACAAGGGTCATGGAGCATGCTGATGACAAGCTTGTGGAGTATTTTGATGACAATGGCATGGAGCATTGTGATGAGAAGGGCATGAAGCAAAGTGATCCCAAGGTTCATGGAGGATTGTGATGACATTGGTAATGGAGTATTGTGATGACAAACGCATAGAGCATTGTAATGACAATGTCATGTAGCATTTTGCTGACAAAGGCATGGAGCATTGTGATGACAGGTGTCATGGAGCACTGTGATGACAAGCGTCACAGAGCCTTGTGAATACAGGGGTCATGGAGCATTGGGATGACAAGGGCATGGATCATTGTGATGACAAGGCTCATGGAGCATTGGGCTGAAAATGTTCATGGAGTATTGTGATGACAGGGGTCATGGAGCATTGTGATTACAGGGGTCTTGGAGCAATGTGATGACAAGAGTCCCAGATCACTGTGTTGTCAGGTGTCATGGAGTGTTGTGATGACAGTGGTCATGGAGCATTGTGATGATATTGGTCATGGAGCATTGTGATGAGAAGATCATGTAGCATATTGCTGAAAATATTCATGGAGTATTGTGATGACATGGGTCATGGAGCATTCTGATGACAAGGGAATGGAGCATGGTGATGAGAATATCCTGGAGCATTGTGATGAGATGACCATGGAGACTTGTGATGACAAGTCTCATGGAGCATTCTGAGGAAAAGGGGCATGGAGCATTGTGATTACAGGGGTCTTGGAGCATTGTGATGACAAGGGCATGGAGCATTTTGAGGAGAAGGCCATGGAACATTCTGATGGCATGTGTCATGGAGCTTTGTGATGACAAGGGCATGTAGCTTTGTGATTACAGGGGTTTTGTGGCATTGTGATGACAAGGTCATGGAGCCTTGTGATGACAACGCTGTGGAACATTGTGATGGCAAGTATCATGGAGCATTGTTATGACAGAGGTAATGGATCATTATGATGAGAAGGGCATTGAGCATTGGTCTGAAATGTTTCATGGATTATTGTGATTGGAGTGGACATGGAGCATTGTGATGAGAAGGGCACGGTACACTGTGATACATGGGTCATGGGGGATTGTAATGACAACGGCATGGAGCATTGTGATGAGAAGGGCATCGAGCATTGTGATGGCAAGTGTCATGGATCTTTGTGATGACAAGGGCATGGAGCAATGTGATGAGAGGGTTCATGGAGCATTGTGGTGACAATGTCATGGAGCATTGTGATGCCAAGGGTCATGGAGCTTTGTGATGACAAAGGTCATGGAGCATTTTGAAGACAAGGGTGTGGTGCATTGTTTTGAGAAGGGCAGGGAGCATTTTGTTGACATGGTCATGCAGCAATTTGATGAAAATTGTAATGGAACATTTTGACGACAGGGGTTTTGAACATTGTGATGCCAGGGGTCATGGAGCTTTGCGATGAAAAGGGTGATGGAGCATTTTGTTGAGAGGGGTTATGGAACATTGTGATGTCAGGTGTCATGGAACATTGTGCTGATAAGGAGATGTAGCATTGTGATGACAGGGGTCATGGAACATTGTGATAACCGGGGTGAGGGAGGATTGTGATGACTAGTGATGGAAAATTGTGATATCTCATGTGAGAGAGCATTTGGATGAGAAGTGCATGGAGCATTGTGATTACAAGGTTTATGGAGCATAGCGATGACAAGGTTGTGGATCATTGTGATGAAAAGCACATGGCACATTGTGATGACAAGGGTCATGGAGCATTGTTCTGACAAAGACATGGAGCATTGTGATGACAAGGTTCACGGAGCATTGTGATGAAATGTTCATGGAGCATTGTGGTTACAAATGTCACAGAGCCTTGTGTTGAGGTGGGCATGGACCCTTCTGATGACAAACTTTATGAAGCAGTGTGATGAATGGAGTCACGGAGCATTGTGATGACAAGCACATGGAGCATTGCTCTAATAAGATTCAGGGATTATTGTGATGACAGTGGGAATGGAGCATTGTGATGACAGGGCATGGAACATTGTGATGACCAGGTCATGCAGTATTGTGAAGAGAGATGTCAGGGAGCATTGTGATGCCATATGTAATGGCCCATTGTGATGACAATGGCATGGAGCATTGTGATGCCAATTGTCATGGAGGATTCTGATGACAAAGGTAATGGAGCATTGTGATGACAATGGCTTGGAGCATTGTGATGACAAGAGTCAGGGAGCATTGTGCTGACAAATGCATGGAGAATTGTGATGACAAGGGTCATGGATCATTCTGATGACAAGCTTGTGGAGTATTTTGATGAAAATGGCATGGAGCATTGTGATGAAAATTGCATGGGGCTTTGTGATGAAAAATACATGGAGCCTTTTCGTGACAGGGTTCCAGGAGCATTCTGATGACAAGTGTCAGGGAGCATTGTGATGACAAGTGTATTGAGAATTGTGATGACAAAGGTCATGGAGCATTGTGATGAAAAGGGCATGGAGTATTGTGATGACAGGCATCATGGAGCGTTGTGATGACAAGTGTTATGGAACATTGTGATCACAAGGGTTTGAAGCATTGTGATGACAAAGGTCATGGATCATTTTGATTTCAAGGAGCATGGAGCATTGTGATGACAAGGGCATGAAGCAACGTGATCCCAAGGTTCATGGAGGATTGTGATGAAAATGGTAATGGAGTATTGTGATGACAAGCGCATAGAGCATTGTAATGACAGGGTCATGTAGCATTTTGCTGACAAAGGCATGGAGCATTGTGATGACAAGTGTCATGGAGCACTGTGATGACAAGCGTCACGGAGCCTTGTGAATACAGGGGTCATGGAGCATTGGGATGACAAGGGCATGGATCATTGTGATGACAAATGTCATGGAGAATTGGGCTGAAAAGGTTCATGGAGTATTATGATGACAGGGGTCATGAGGCACTGTGATTACAGAGGTCATGGAGAATTTTGATTTCATTGTGCTGACAATAGCCGGAAGCTCTATGATGATGGTCATGATGCATTTTGATGACAGGTTTCAAGGAGCATTGAGATGAAAATGGGCATGGAGCATTGTGATTACATGGGTCTTGGAGCACAGTGATGAAACGGGCATGGAGCATTTTGATGAGAAGTCCATGGAACATTCTGATGACATGTGTCATGGAGCTTTGTGATGTCAAGGGCATGGAGCATTCTGATTAAAGTGGTCTTGAAGCATTGTGATGACAAGTGTCATGGAGCCTTGTGATGAAAAGGCCTTGGAACATTGTGATGACGGGGTTATGGAGCATTGTTATGACAGGTGTAATGGAGCATTGTGATGAGAAGGGCATGGAATTTTGTGATTACAATATTTATGGAGCATTGCAATGACAAATTTGCAGACCTTTCTGATAAAATGTGCGTGGCACAGTGTGAAGACAAGGGTCATTGAGCATTTTTCTGACAAAGGCATGGAGCATTGTGATGACAAGGGTCACGGAGCATTGTGATGAAAAGTGCTTGAATCAATGTGGTTCCAAATGTAACAGAGCCTTGTGATGACGCGGGCATGGACCATTGTGATGACAAATGTTATGAAGCATTGTGATGACTGGAGTCACGGAGCATTGTGATGACAGTGGTCATGGATCATTGTGATGACGAGGGCATGGAGCATTGTGCTGAGAAAGTCATAGAGCATTGTGATGACAAGGGTCAAAGAGCATTGTGATGAAAAGTTCATTGAGAACTGTGGTTAAAATGTCACAGAGACTGTTGATGGTGAGGGCATGGACCATTGTGATGACAAAGGTCATGAAGCATTGTGATGAAAACGGCATGGGGCATTGTGATGACAAGGGCATGGAGCCTTGTCATGACAGTGTTCCAGGAGCATACTGATGACAAGTGTCAGGGAGCATTGTGATGACAAGTGTATTGAGCAGTGTGATGACAAAGATCATGGAGAATTGTCATAAGAAGACCATGGATAATTGTGATGATGAGCGTCATGGGGTGTTGTGATGATAAGTGTTATGGAACATTGTGATCACAAGTGTTTGGAGCATTATGATGACATGGGTCATGCTGAATACTGATTTCACTGTGATGACAATAGCTTGAAGCATTATGATGATGGGCATGGTGCATTGTGATGACAGGGTTCATGGAGCTTTGAGATGAAAAGAGGCATGGATCATTGTGATTACAAGGGTCTTGGAGCATTGTGATGACAAGGGCATGGAGCATTGTGATGAGAAGGCCATAGAACATTCTGATGACATGCGTCATGGAGCTTTGTGATGACAAGGGCATGGAGCATTATGATTTGAGGGGTCTTCAGCATTGTGATGAGAAGTGTCGTGGCACCTTGTGATAACAAGGCCTTGGAACATTGTGATGGCAGGGGTCATGGTGCATTGTTATGACAGGGGTAATGGAGCATTGTGATGAGAAAGATATGGAACATTGGTCTGAAATGTTTCATGGATTATTGTGATGAGAGGGCATGGAGCATTGTGATGACAAGGGCACGGAACACTGTGATACATGTGTCATGCAGGATTGTATTTACAAGGGCATGGAGAATTGTGATGAGAAGGGCATCGAGCATTGTGATGACAAATGTCATGGAGCTTTGTGATGACAAGGGCATGGAGCAGTGTGATGAGAGGTTTCAAGGAACATTGTGATGACAATGACATGGAACATTGTGATGCCAAGAGTCATGGTGCATTGTTACGAGAAGGGCAGGGAGCATTTTGATGACCGGGTCATGCAGCAATTTGATAAAAAGTTTAATGGAACATTTTGAGGGCAGGGGTTATAGAACATTGTGATGTCAGGGGTCTTGGAGCTATGGGATTAAATGGGTCATGGAGAATTTTGATGACAGGGGTTATGGAACATTGTGATGGCAGTGGTCATGGAACATTGTGATGATAAGGGGATGTAGCATTGTGATGACTGTGTCATGGAACATTGTGATTACAGGGGTGAGGGAGTATTGTGATGACTAGTGATGGAACATTTTGATGTCCCTGGTGACACAGCATTTTGATGAGAAGTGCATGGACCACTGTGATTACAAGGTTTATGGAGCATTGCAATGACAAATTTGTGAACCGTTGTGAGGAAATGCACATGGCACATTGTGATGACAATGGTCATGGAGCACTGTTCTGACAAAGACATGGAGCATTGTGATGACAAGGGTCACGGAGAACTGTGATGAAATGTTCATGGAGCACTGAGCTTACAAAGGTCACAGAGCCTTGTGATGACGCGGGCATGGACCATTGTGATGACAAACTTTATGAAGCATTGTGATGACTGAAGTCACGGAGCATTGTGATGACAGGGGTCATGGAGCAGTGTGATGACAAGGGCATGGAGCATTGTGATGACAGGGGCATGGAGCATTGTTCTCAGAAATTTCATAGATTGTTGTGATGACAGTGGGCATGGTGCATTGTGATAACAAGTGCATGGAGCATTGTGATGAGAAGGTCATGGAGTACTGTGAAGACTGGTGTCCGGGAACATTGTGATGACATATGTCATGGTCCATTGCAATGACAATGGCATGGAGCATTGTGATGCCAAATGGAATGGAGGATTGTGATGACAAATATAATGGAGCATTGTGATGATTAGGTCTTGGAGCATTATGATGACAAGAGCCACTGAAAATTTTCATCACAAGGTCGTGAAGCATTTTGATGACAATGCCCTAGAGCATTGTGATGACAAAACCATGGAGCCTTGTAATGACCAATCTCATGGAGCATACTGATGAAAACGGGCATGGAGCATTGTGATTACAGGGTCTTGGAACATTGTGATGACAAGGGCATGGAGCATTGTGAGGAGAAGACCAAGTAGCATTCTGATGGCATGCGTCATTGAGCTTTGTGATGACAAGGGCATGGAGCATTGTGATTACATGGGTCTTGGAGCATTGTGATGAAAATAGAGTGGATCATTGTGATGAAAAAATCATGGAGACTTGTCATGACAGGGTTCAAGGAGGATACAGACAACAAGTGTCAGGGAGCATTTTGATGAAAAGGGTATTGAGCATTGTGATGACGAAGGTCATGGAGCATTGTGATGAGAAGACCATGGATAATTTTGATGACGAGCGTCATGGGGCATTGTGATGACAAGTGTTATGGAATATTGTGATCACAAGGGTTTGGAGCATTGTTATGACAGAGGTGATGGAACATTTTGATTTCTTTGTTATGACAATCGCATGAAGCATTATGATGATTGGCATGGTGCACTGTGATGACAGGGTTCATGGATCATTGAGATGAAAAGTGGCATAGAGCACTGTGATTACAGTGTTCTTGGAGCAATGTGATGAGAAGGGTCATGGAGCCTTGTGATGACAAGGCCATGGAACATCGTGATGGCAGGGGTCATGGAGCATTGTTATGACAGGGGAAATGGAGAATTGTGATGGCAAGGGCATGGAGCATTGTGATGAGAAGGCCATGGAGCATTCTGAGGACATGTGGCATGGAGCTTTGTGAAGACAAGGGCATGGAGCAATGTGATGAGAGCATTCATGGAGCATTGTGATGACAATGACATGGAGCATTGTGATGCCAAGGGTCATGGATCTTTGTGATGACAAAGGTCATGGAGCATTTTGATGGCAAGTGTGTTGTGCAATGTGATGAGAAGGGCAGGGAGCATTCTGATGTCAAGGTCCTGGAGCAATTTGATGAAAAGTGTCATGGAACATTTTGATGACAGGTGTTATGGAATATTGTGATGTCATGGGTCATTGAACATTGTGATGATAAGTGCATGTAGCATTGTGATGACAGGAGTCATGGAACAATGTGATGACAGGGGTGAGGGTGTATTGTGACAAATAGTGATGTAGCATTGTGATATCAGTGCTGAGAGAGCATTTGGATGAGAAGTGCATGGATCATTTTGATGACAAATATTATTGAGCATTGTGATGATAAGATTGTGGAGCACTGTGATGACAAGCGCAAGGTGCATTGTGATGACATGTGTAATGGAGCATTGTGTTGACAAGCGCATGGAGCATTGTGATGACAAGGGTCAAAGAGCATTGTGATGAAATGTTCATGGAGCATTTTGGTTAAAATGGTCACAGAGACTGTTCATGACGAGGGCATTGACCATTGTGATGACAAAGGTCATGAAGCATTGTGATGACGGGAGTCACGGCGCATTGTGATGACAGGGGTCATGGAGCATTGTGATAACAAGGGCATGGAGCATTGTGATGACAAGGTCGTGGAACATTGTTCTAATAAGTTTCATAGATTATTGTGATGACAGTTGGAATGGCGCATTGTGATGACAAGGGCATGAAGCAATGTGATCCCAAAGTTCATGGAGGATTGTGATGAAAATGGAAATGGTGTATTGTGATGACAAGCGCATAGAGCATTGTAATAATAAGGTCATGTAGCATTTTGCTGACAAAGGCATGGAGCATTGTGATGACAGGTGTCATGGAACACTGTGATGACAAGCGTCAAGGAGCATTGTGAATACAGGGGTCATGGAGCATTGGGATGACAAGGGCATGGATCATTGTGATGACAAGGGTCATGGAGCACTGGGCTGAAAATGTTCATGGAGTGTTGGGATGACCGGGGTCATGGAGCACTGTGATGACTAGGGAATGGAGCATTGTGATGACAATAGTCCTGGATCATTGTGTTGTCAGGTGTCATGGAGTGTTGTGATGACAGTGGTCATGGAGCATTGTGATGATATTGGCCATGGAGCATTGTGATGAGTAGGTCGTGGAGCATTGGGCTGAAAATGTTCATGGATTATTGTGATGACAGGGGTCATGGTGCATTGTGATGACAAAGGAATGGAGCATCGTGATGACAAGGTCCTGGAGCATTGTGATGAGAAGACCATGGAGACTTGTAATGACAAGTCTCATGGAGCATTCTGATGAAAAGGGGCATGGAGCATTGTGATTACAGGGGTCTTGGAGCATTGTGATGACTAGGGCATGGAGCATTGTGATGAGAAGTCCATGAAGCATTCTGATGACATGCATCATGGAGTTTTTTGATGACAAGGGCATGGAGCCTTGTGATTACAGGGGTTTTGGAACATTGTGATGACAAGGGCATGGAGCATTGTGAAGAGAAGACCAATGAGCATTCTGATGGCCTGAGTCATTGAGCTTTGTGATGACAAGAGCATGGAGCATTGAGATTATATGTGTCTTGGAGCATTGTGATGAAAAGGACATGGATCATTGTGATGAAAAAGGCATGGAGCCTTGTCATGACAGGATTCAAGCAGCATACAGACAACAAGTGTCAGGGAGCATTTTGATGACAAGTGTATTGAGCACTGTGAGGACAAAGGTCGTGGAGCATTGAGATGAGAATACCATTGATAAATGTGATGACGAGCATCATGGTGCATTATGATGACAAGTGATATTGAATATTGTGATCACAAGGGTTTGGAGCATTGTTATGACAGAGGTCATGGAGCATTTTGATTTCATTGTGATGACAATAGCATGAAGCATTATGATGATGGGCATGGTGCATTGTGATGACAGGGTTCATGGATCATTGAGATGAAAAGCGGCATAGAGCATTGTGATTACAGGGTTCTTGGAGCATTGTGATGAGAAGGGTCATGGAGCTTTGTGATGACAAGGATATGGAACACCGTGATGGCAGGGGTCATGGAGCATTGTTATGTCAGGTGTAATGGAGAATTCTGATGGCAGGGGCGTGGGGCATTGTGATGAGAAGGCCATGGAGCATTCTGATGACATGTGTCATGGAGCTTTTTGAAGACAAGGGAATGGAACAATGTGATGAGAGCGTTCAGGGAGCATTGTGATGACAATGACATGGAGCATTGTGAGGCCAAAGGTCATGGATCTTTGTGATGAAAAAACTCATGGAGAATTTTGATAGCAAGGGCGTAGTGCATTGTGATGAGAAGGGCAGGGAGCATTGTGATGACAGGGTCATGGATCAATTTGATGAAAAGTGTCATGGAACATTTTGATGACAGGTGTTATGGAACATTGTGATGTCAGGGGTCATCGAACATTGTGATGATAAGTGCATGTAGCATTTTGATGACAGGAGTCATGGAATATTGTGATGACTGGGGTGAGGGAGTATTGTGACAAATAGTGATGTAGCATTGTGATATCAGTGGTGAGAGAGCATTTTGATGAGAAGTGCATGGAGCATTGTGATGACAAATTTTATGGAGCAGTCTGATGACAAGATTGTAGAGCACTGTGATGACAAGCGTATGGTGCATTGTGACGACATGTGTCATGGAGCATTGTGCTGACAAGCACATGGAGCATTGTGATGACGGGTCAAATAGCATTGTGAGGAAAAGTTCATGGAGCATTGTGGTTAAAAAGGTCACAGAGACTGTTGATGACGAGGGCATGGACAATTGTGATGACAAAGGTCATGAAGCATTGTGATGACTGGAGTCACGGAGCATTGTGATGACAGGGGTCATGGAGCATTGTGATAACAAGGGCATGGAGCATTGTGATGACAAGGGCATGGAACATTGGTCTAATAAGTTTCATTGATTATTGCGATGACAGTTGGAATGGCACATTGTGATGACAATGTCATGGAGCATTGTGATGACCAGTTCATGCAGTATTGTGAAGACTGGTGTCAGGGAGCACTGTGATGATATATGTAATGGCCCAGTGTGATGACAATGGCATGGAGCATTGTGATGACAAATGTCATGGAGGATTCTGATGACAAAGATAATGGAGCATTGTGATGACAATGGCTTGGTGCATTGTGATGAAAACGGTCAGGGAGCATTGTGCTGACAAGTGCATGGAGAACTGTGATGACAATGGTAATGGAGCATTATGATGACAAGCTTGTGGAGTGTTTTGATGACAATGGCATGGAGCATTGTGATGAAAATGGCTTAGGGTATTGTGATGAAAATCGCATGGAACCTTTTAGTGACAGGGTTCCAGGAGCATTCTGATGACAAGTGTCAGGGAGCATTGTGATGACAAGTGTATTGAGAATTGTGATGACAAAGGTCATGGATCATTGGGATGAAAAGGGCATGGAGTATTGTGATGAAAGGCATCATGGAGCGTTGTGATGACAAGTGTTATGGAACATTGTTATCACAAGGGTTTGGAGCATTGTGATAACAGAGCTCATGGATCATTTTGATTTCAAGGAGCATGGAGCATTGTGATGAAAAGGGCATGAAGCAATGTGATCCCAAGGTTCATGGAGGATTGTGATGACAATGGTAATGGAGTACTGTGATGACAAGCGCATAGAGCATTGTAATGACAAGGTCATGTAGCATTTGCTGACAAAGGCATGGAGCATTGTGGTGACAGGTGTCATGGAGCATTGGGATGACAAGGGCATAGATCATTGTGATAACAAGGGTCATGGAGCATTGGGCTGAAAAAGTTCATGGAGTATTTTGATGACAGGAGTCATGGAGCATTGGGATAACAAGGGCATGTAGCATTGTGATGACAAGGGCATGGAACATTGGTCTAATAAAATTCATGGATTATTTCGATGACATGTGGAATGAAGCATTGTGATGACAAGGACATGGAGCACTGATATGACAATAGTCCCGGATCATTGTGTTGTCAGGTGTCATGGAGTGTTGTGATGACAGTGGTCATGGAGCATCGTGATGATATTGGTCAGTGAGCATTGTGATGAGAATGTCATGGAGCATTGGGCTGAAAATGTTCATGGAGTATTGTGATGAAAGTGGTCATGGAGCATTGTGATGAAAAGGGCATGGATCATTGTGATGAAAAAGGCATGGATCCTTGTCATGACAGGGATCAAGGAGCATACTGACGACAAGTGTCAAGGAGCATTGTGATGACAAGTGTATTGAGCATTGTGATGACTAAGATCATGGAGCATTGTTATGACAAGACCATGGATAATTGTGATGATGAGCGTCATGGAGTGTTGTGATTATAAGTGTTATGGAACATTGTGATCACAAGGGTTTGGAGCATTATCATGACAGAGGTCATGGAGAATTTTGATTTCATTGTAATGCCAATAGCCTGAAGAATTATGATGATGGGCATGGTGCATTGTGATGGCAGTGTTAATGGAGCATGGAGATGAAAAAGGGCATGGAGCATTGTGATTACAGGGGTCTTGGAGCATTGTGATGACAAGGGCATGGAGCATTGTGAGGAGAAGGCCATGGAACCTTCTGATGATATGCGTCATGGAGCTTTGTGATGACAATGGCATGGAGCATTTTGATTGCAGGTGTCTTGGAGCATTGTGATGACAAGGGTCATGGAGCCTTGTGATGACAAGGCCGTGGAAAAATGTGATGGCAGGGGTCATGGAGCATTGTTATGACAGAGTTAATGGAGCATTGTGATGAGAAGGGCATTGAGCATTGGTCTGAAATATTTCATGGATTATTGTGATGAGAGTGGGCATGAGGCATTGTGATGACAAGGGCACGGAACACTGTGATACATGGGTCATGGAGGCTTGTAAGGACAAAGGCATGGAGCAATGTGATGAGAGAGTTCAAGGAGCACTGTGATGACAATGACATGGAGCATTGTGAGGAGAAGGCCATGGAGCATTCCGATTACATGCATCAGGTAGATTTGTGATGACAAGGGCTAGGAGCATTGTGATTACAGGGGTCTTGGAACATTGTGATGAAAAGGGCATGGATCATTGTGATGAAAAAGGCATGGAGCCTTGTCATGACAGGGTTGAAGGATCATACTGACAAGTGTCAGGGAGCATTGTGATGACAAGTGTATTGAGTATTGTGATGACAAAGATCATGGAGCATTGTGATGACAAGACCATGGATAATTGTGATGATGATCGTCATGGGGTGTTGTGATGATAAGTGTTATCGAACATTATGATCACAATGGTTGGGAGCATTTTGATGAGAGAGGTCATGGAGAATTTTGATTTCATTGTAATGATAATAGCCTGAAGCATTATGATGATGGGCATGGTGCATTGTGATGACAGGGTTCATGGAAAATTGAGATGAAAAAGGGCATGGAGCATTGTGATTTAAGGGGTCTTGGAGCATTGTGATGACAAGCGCATAGAGCATTGTAATGACAAGGTCATGTAGAATTTTGCTGACGAAGGCATGGAGCATTGTGATGACAGGTGTCATGGAGCACTGTGATGACATGTGTCACGGATCATTGTGAATACAGTGGTCATGGAGCATTGGGATGACAAGGGCATGGATAATTGTGATGAAAAGGGTCATGGAGAACTGCCCTGAAAATGTTCATGGAGTATTGTGATGAGAGGAGTCATGGAGCATTGTGATGACAGATGTCATGGAGAGTTTTGATTTAATTGCACTGACAATAGCCAGAAGCATTATGGTGATGGGCATGATGCATTGTGATGACAGGGTTCATTGAGCATTGAGATGAAAAGGGGCATGGAGCATTGTGATTACAGGGGTCTTGGAGCACTGTGATGACATGGGCATGCCTCATTTTTATGAGCGGTCCATGGAACATTCTGATGACATGTGTCATGTAGCTTTGTGATGACAAGGGCATGGAGAATTGTGATTACATTGGTCTTGGAGCATTGTGATGACAATTGTCATGGAGCCTTGTGATGACAAGGCCTTAGAACATTGTGATGGAAGGGTTCATGGATCATTGTTATGACCGGGGTAATGGAGCACTGTGATGAGAAGGGCATGGAGCATTGAGATTACAATGTTTATGGAGCATTGTGATGACAAATTTGTGAACCTTTGTGATGAAAAGCGCGTGGCACATTTTGATGACAAGGGTCATGGAGTATTTTTCTGACAAAGGCATTGAACATTGTGATGACAAGTGTCACGGAGCATTGTGATGAAAAGTTCATGGAGCATTGTGGTAAAAAATGTAACAGAGCCTTGTGATGATGCGGGCATGGACCATTGTGATGACAAATGTTATGAAGCATTGTGATGACGGGAGTCACAGAGCTTTGTGATGACAGGGGTCATGAAGCTCTGTGATGACAAGGGCAAGGAGCATTGTGCTTAGAAAGGCATACAGCATTGTGATGACTAGGGTCAAAGAGCATTGTGATAAAAAGTTAATGGAACATTGTGGTTAAAAAGGTCACAGAGAGTGTTGATGATGAGGGCATGGACCATTGTGATGACAAAGTTCCTGAAGCATTGTGATGACTGGAGTCATGGAGCATTGTGATAAAAGGGCATGGAGAATTGTGATGACAAGGGCATGGAGCATTGGTCTAATAAGTTTCATGGATTATTGCGATGACATTTGGAATGGCGCATTGCGATGAGAAGGGCATGGAGCATTGTGATGAAAAGGTCATGCAGTATTGTGAAGACAGGTGTCAGGGAGCATTGTGATGAGATATGTAATGGCCCATTGTGATGACAATGGCATGGAGCATTGTAATGCCAAGTGTCATGGAGGATTCTGATGACAAAAGTAATGGAGCGTTGTGATGACAATGGCTTGGAGCATTGTGATGACAAGTGTCAGGGAGCATTGTGCTGACAAGTGCATGGAGAAATGTGATAACATGGGTCATGGAGCATTCTGATGACAAGCTTGGGGATTATTTTGATGACAATGGCATGGAGCATTGTGATGAAAACAGCATTGGGCATTGTGATGAAAATGGCATGGAGCCTTTTGGTGACAGGTTTCAAGGAGCATTCTGACGACAAGTTTCAGGAAGCATTGTAATGACAAGTGTATTTAGAATTGTGATGACAAAGGTCATGGAGCATTGTGAGGAAAAGTCCATGGAGTATTGTGATGACAGTCATCATGGAGCGTTGTGATGACAAGTGTTATGGAACATTGTGATCACAAGGGTTTGGAGCATTGTGATGACAGAGGTCATGGATCATTTTGATTTCAAGGAGCATGGAGCATTGTGATGACAAGCGCATGAAGCAATGTGATCCCAAGGTTCATGGAGGATTGTGATGACAATGGTAATGGAGTATTGTGATGACAAGCGCATAGAGCATTGTAATGACAAGGTCATGTAGCATTTTGCTGACAAAGGCAGGGAGCATTGTGATGACAGGTGTCATGGAGCACTGTGATGACAACCGTCACGGAGCATTGTGAATACAGGGGTCATGGAGCATTGGGATGACAAGGGCATGGATCATTGTGATGACAAGTGTCATGGAGCATTGGGCTGAAAATGTTCATGGAGTATTTTGATGACAGGGGTCATGGAGCATTGTGATGACAGAGGTCATAGAGAATTTTGATTTCATTGTGCTGACAATAGCCAGAAGCATTATGATGATGGGCATGGTGCACTGTGATGACAGGGTTCATGGACCATTGATATGAAAAGGGGCATGGAGCACTGTGATTACAGGTGTCTGGGAGCATTGTGATGAAAAGGGCATGGAACATTTTGATGAGAAGGACATGGAACATTCTGATGACATGTGTCATTGAGCTTTGTCATGACAAATTCATAGAGCATTGTGATTACAGTGTTCTTGGGGCATAGTGATGAGAAAGGTCATGGAGCCTTGTGATGAAAAGGCCATGGATCATCGTGTTGGCTTGGGACATAGAGCATTGTTATGACAGGGGTAATGGAGCATTGTGATGGCAAGGGCATGGAGCATTGCGATGAGAAGGCCATGGAACATTCTGATGACATGTGTCATGGAGCTTTGTGATGAAAAGGGCATGGAGCAATGTGATGAGAGCATTCATGGAGCATTGTGATGACAAAGACATGGAGCGCTGTGATGCCAAGCGTCATGGATCTTTGTGATGACAAATGTCATGGAGCATTTTGATGACAAGTGCGTTGTGCATTATGATGAGAAGGGCAGGAGCATTTTGATGAAAGTGTCATGGAGCAATTTGATGAAAAAGTTCATGGAATATTTTGATGACAGGGGTTATGGAACATTGTGATGTCAGGGGTCATGGAGCATTTTGATGAAAAGGGTCTTGGAGCATTTTGATGACAGGGGTTATGTAACATTGTGATGTCAGTGGTCATCAAACATTGTGATGATAATGCATGTAGCATTGTGATGACAGGATTAATGGAACATTGTGATGACAGGGGTGAGGGAGTATTGTGACGAATAGTGATGGTAACATTGTGATATCAGTGGTGAGAGAGGATTTTGATGAGAAGTGCATGGAGCATTGTGATGACAAGGTTTATGTAGCATTGTGATGACAAGATTGTGGAGCACTGTGATGACAAGCGCATGGTGCATTGTGATGACATGTGTCGTGGAGCATCGTGCTGACAAGCGCATGGAGCATTGTGATGACAAGGATCATGGAGAATTGTGCTGAGAAAGGCATAGAGCATGGTGATGACAAGGGTCAAAGAGAATTGTGATGAGAAGTTCATGGAGCATTGTGGTTAAAAACGTCACAGAGACTGTTGATGATGAGGGCATGGACCATTGTGATGACAAAGGTCAAGAAGCATTGTGATGAATGGAGTCACAGATCACTGTGATGACAGGGGTCATGGAGCATTGTAATAACAAGGGAATGGAGCATTGTGATGACAAGGACATGGAGCATTAGTCTAATAAGTTTCATGGATTATTGCGATGAGAGTTGGAATGGCGCATTGTGATGCCAAGGGCATGGAGCATTGTGATGACCAGGTCATGCAGTATTGTGAAGACAGTTGTCAGGGAGCATTGTGATGACATATGTAGTGGCACACTGTGATGACAATGGCATGAAACATTGTGATGCCAAGTGTCATGGAGGATTCTGATGACAAAGGTAATGGAGCATTGTGATGACAATGGCTTGGAGCATTGTGATGACAAGGGTCAGGTAGCTTTGTGCTGAGAATTGCATGGAGAATTATGATGACAAGTGTCATGGAGCATTCTGATGACAAGCTTGTGGAGTATTTTGATGACAATGGCATGAGCATTGTGATGAAAACGGCATGGGGCATTGTGATGAAAAAGTCATGGAGCCTTTCGTGACAGGGTTCAAGGACCATTCTGATGACAAGTGTCAGGGAGCACTGTGATGACAAGTGTATTGAGAATTGTGATGACAAAGGTCATGGAGCATTGTGATGAAAAGGGCATGCAGTATTGTGATGACAGGCATCATGGAGCGTTGTGATGACAAGTGTTATGGAACATTGTGATCACAAGGGTTTGGATCATTGCGATGACAGAGGTCTTGGATCATTTTGATTTCAAGGAGCAGGGAGCATTGTGATGACAAGGTCATGAAGCAATGTGATTCCAAGGTTCATGGAGGATTTTGATGACAATGGTAATGGAGTATTGTGTTGACAAGCGCATAGAGCATTGTAATGAAAAGGTCATGTAGCATTTTGCTGACAAAGCATGGAGCATCGTCATGACAGGTGTCATGGAGCACTGTGATGACAAGCGTCACGGAGCATTGTGAATACAGGGGTCATGGAGCATTGGGATGATAAGAGCATGGATCATTGTGATGACAGGGATCATGGAGCATTGTGATGACAGAGGTCATGGAGAATTTTGATTTCACTGTGCTGACAATAGCCGGAAGCATTATGATGATGGGCATGGTGTATTGTGATGACAGTGTTCATGGAGCATTGAGATGAAAAGTGGCATGGAGCATTGTGATTACAGGCGTCTGGGAGCATTGTGATGACAAGGGAATGGAACATTTTGATGAGAAGGCCATGGAACATTCTGATGACATGTGTCATGGAGCTTTGTGATGACAAGGGCATGGAACATTGTGATTACAGGTGTTTTGGAGCATTGTGATGACAAGGGTCATGGTGCCTTGTGATGGCAAGGCCATGGAACATTTTGATGGCAGGGGTCATGGAACATTGCTATGACAGGGGTAATGGAGCATTTTGATGAGAAGGGCATGGAACTTTGTGATTACAAAGTTTATGAAGCATAGCCATGACAAAGTTGTGGACCGTTGGGGTGAAAAGCGCGTGGCACGTTGTGATGATAAGGGACATGGAGTATTTTTCGGACAAATGCATGGAGGATTGAGATGACAAGGGTCACGGAGCATTGTGATGAAAATTTCATGGAGCATTGTGGTTACAAATGTAACAGAGCCCTGTGATGACGCGGGCATCGACAATTGTGATGACAAATGTTATGAAGAATTGTGATGACTGGAGTCACGGAGCATTGTGATGACAGGGGTCATGGAGCATTGTGATGACTAGGGCATGGAGCATTGTGATGCCAAGTGTCATGGAGGATTCTGATGACAAATGTAATGGAGCATTGTGATGACAATGGCTTTGAGCATTGTGATGACAAGTGTCAGGGAGAATTGTGCTGACAAGTGCATGGAGAATTGTGATGACAACGGTCATGGAGCGTTCTGATGAAAAGCTTGTAGAGTATTTTGATGACAATGGCATGGAGCATTGTGATGCCAAGTGTCATGGAGCATTGGGCTGAAAATGTTCATGGAGTATTGTGATGACAGGGTTCATGGAGCATTGTGATGAGTAGGGAATGGAGCATTGTGATGACTAGTGTCCCGGATCATTGTGTTGTCCGGTGTCATGGAGTGTTGTGATGACACTGGTCATGGAACATTTTTATGATATTTTTCATGGAGCATTGTGATGAGAATTTCATGGAGCATTGGGCTGAAAATATTCATGGAGTATTGTGATGACAGGGGTCATGGAGCATTGTGATGACAAGGGAATGCAGCATGGTGATGACAAGGTCCTGGAGCATTGTGATGATAAAAGCATGGAGACTTGTGATGACAAGTCTCATGGAGCATTCTGATGAAAAGGGGCATGGAGCATTGTGATTACAAGGGTCTTCTAGCATTGTGATGACAAGGGCCTGGAACATTGTGAGGAGAAGGCCATGGAGCATTCTGATGACATGTGTCATTGAGCTTTGAGATGACAAGGGCATGGAGCACTGTGATTACAGGTGTCTTGGAACATTGTGATGAAAAGGCATGGATCATTGTGATGAAAAGGCATGGAGCCTTGTCATGACAGGGTTCAAGGAGCATACTGACGACAACTGTCAGGGAGCATTGTGATGACAAGTGTATTGAGAATTGTGATGACAAAGGTCATGGATCATTGTGATGAGAAGACCATGGATAATTGTGATGATCAGCGTCATAGGGTGTTGTGATGTTAAGTGTTATGGAACATTGTGATCACAAGGGTTAGGAGCATTATGATGACAGTGGTCATGGATAATTTTGATTTCATTGTGATGACAATAGCCTGTATCATTTTGATGATGTGCATGGAGCATTCTTATAAGAGGCTTCATGGAGCATTGAGATGAAAATTAGTATGGAGCATTGTGAATACAGGGGTCTTGGAGCATTGTCATGACAAGGGCATGGAGGATTGTGATGAGAAGGCCATGGAACATTCTGATGGCATGTGTCATGGGGCTTTGTGATGACAAGGGCATGGAGCATTGTGATTACAGGGGTCTTGGAGCATTGTGATGACAAGGGTCATGGAGCCTTGTGATGACAAGGCCGTGGAACATTGTGTGGGCAGGTGTCATGGAGCATTGTTATGACAGAGGTAATGGAGCATTGTGATGAGAAGGGAATTGAGCATTGGTCTGAAAGGTTTTATGGATTTTTGTGATGAGATTGGGCATATAGCACTGTGATGACAAGGGCAAGGAACACTGTGATACATGGGTCATGGAGGATTGTAATGACAAGGGCATGGAGCATTGTGATGCGAAGGGCATCGAGCATTGTGATGAGAAGTGTCATGGAGCTTTGTGATGACAAGGGCATGGAGCAATGTGATGAGAAGGTTCATGGAGCATTGTGATGACAATGACATGTAGCATTGTAATGCCAAGGGTCATGGAGCTTTGTGATGACAAAATCATTGAGCATTTTGATGACAAGGGTGTGGTGCATTGTGATGAGAAAGGCAGGGAGCATTTTGATGACAGGGTCATGCAGCAATTTGATGAAAACTGTAATGGAACATTTTGATGACTGGGGTTAGAGAACATTGTGATGCCAGGTGTCATGGAGCTTTGGGATGAAAAGGGTCATGGAGCATTTTGATGACAGTGGTTATGGAACATTTTGATGTCATGGGTCATGGAACATTGTGATGATAAGTGGATATAGCATTGTGATGACAGGCGTCATGGAACATTGTGATAACAGGGTTGAGTGAGGATTGTGATGACTAGTGATGGAACATTGTGATATCTCATGTGAGAGAGCATTTGGATAAGAAGTTCATGGAGCATTGTGATTACAAGGTTTATGGAGCATAGCGATGACAAGGTTGTGGATCATTGTGATGAAAAGCGCATGGCACTTTTTGATGACAACGGTCATAGAGCATTGTCCTGACAAAGGCATGGAGCATTGTGATGACAAAGGTCACGGAGCCTTGTGATGAAATATTCATGGAGCATTGTGTTTACAAAGGTCACAGAGACTTGTGATGACGCACGCATGGACCGTTGTGATGACAAACGTTATGAAACATTGTGATGACTGGAGTCACAGAGAATTGTGATGACAGGGGTCATGGAGCATTGTGATAACAAGGGTATGGAGCATTGTGATGACAGGGGCATGGAGCATTGGTCTGACAAGTTTCATAGATTATTGTGGTGACACTGGACATGGTGCATTGTGATGACAAAGGCATGGAGCATTTTGATGAGAAGGCCATGGAATATTCTGATGACATGTGTCATGGAGCTTTGTGATGACAAGGGCATGGAGCATTTTGATGACAGTGGTTATGGAACATTGTGATGTCAGGGGCCATAGAACATTGTGCTGATAAGAGGATGTAGCATTGTGATGCCAGGGTTCATGGAACATTGTGATAACAGGGGTGAGGGAAGATTGTGATGACTAGTGATGGAACATTGTGATATCTCATGTGAGAGAGCATTTGGATGAGAAGTGCATGGAGCATTGTGCTTACAAGGTTTATGGAGCATAACGATGACAAAGTTGTGGATCATTGTGATGAAAAGCGCATGGCACACTGTGATGACAAATGTCATGGAGCATTTTTCTGACAAAGGCATGGAACACTGTAATGACAATGGTCACGCAGCATTGTGATGAAAAGTTCATCGAGCATTGTGGTTACAAATGTCACAGAGCCTTGTCATGACGCGGGCATGGACCATTGTGATGACAAACGTTATGAAGCATTGTGATGACTGGAGTCACGGAGCATTGTGATGACAAGGGTCATGCAGCATTTTGATGACAAGGGCATGGAGCATTGTGATGACAGGTGCATGGACCATCGGTCTGACAAGTTTCATAGATTATTGTGATGACATTGGACATGGTGCATTGTGATGACAAGGGCATGGAGCCTTTTGATTTGAAGGCCATGGAACATTCTGATGACATGTGTCATGGAGCTTTGTGATGACAAGGGCATGGAGCATTTTTATTACAGTGGTCTTGGAGCATTGTGATGACAAGCGTCATGGAGCCTTGTGATGACAAGGCCGTGGAACATTGTGATGGCAGGGGTCATGGAGCTTTGTTATGACAGGGGTCATGGAGCATTGTGATGACAAGGGCATGGAGCATTGTGATGACAGGGGCATGGAGCATTGGTCTGACAAGTTTCCTAGACTATTGTGATGACAGTGGACATGGTGCATTTTGATTACAAGGGCATTGAGAATTGTGATGACAAGGGCATGGAATATTGTGAAGACTGGTGTCAGGGAGCATTGTGATGACATATGTCATGGTCCATTGCGATGACAATGGCATGGAGCATTGTGATGCCAAATGTAATGGAGGATTGTGATGGCAAATATAATGGAGCATTGTGATGACTATGGCTTGGAGCATTATGATGACAAGGGCCATTGAGGATTTTCACGAAAATGTCGTGAAGCATTGTGATGACAAGGTCCTGGAGCATTGTGATGAGAAAACCATGGAGACTTGTGATGACAAATCTCATGGAGCATACTGATGAAAAGGGGCATGGAGCATTCTGATTACAGGGATTTTGGAACACTGTGATAACTAGGGCATGGAGCATTGTGATGACAAGGTCATGCAGTATTGTGAAGAGAGCTGTCAGGGAGCATTGTGATGACATATGTAATGGCCCACTGAGATGACAATAGCATGGAGCATTGTGATGCCAAGTGTCATGGAGGATTCTGATGACAAAAGTAATGGAGCATTGTGATGACAAGGGCATGGAGCATTGTGATGACAAAGGTCATGGTGCATTGTGCTGACAAGTGCATGGAGAATTGTGATGACAAGGGTCATGCAGCATTCTGATGACAAGATTGTGGAGTATTTTGGTGACAATGGCATGGAGCATTGTGATGAAAATGGCATGGGACTTTGTGATGAAAAATGCATGGAGCCTTTTCATAACAGGGTTCAAGGAGCATTCTGATGACAAGTGTCAGGGAGTATTGTGATGACAAGTGTATTGAGAATTGTGATGACAAAGGTCATGGAGCATTGTGATGAAAAGTGCATGGATTATTGTCATGGCAGGCATCATGGAGCGTTGTGATGACAAGTGTTATGGAACATTGTGATCACAAGGGTTTGGAGCATTGTGATGACAGAGGTCATGGATCATTTTATTTCAAGGTGCATGGAGCATTGTGATGCCAAGGGCATGAAGCAATGGGATCCCAAGGTTCATGGAGGAATGTGATGACAATGGTAATGGAGTATTGTGATGACAAGCGCATAGAGCATTGTAATGACAAGGTCATGTAGCATTTTGCTGACAAAGGCATGGAGCATTGTGATGACAGGTGTCATGGAGCACTGTGAATACAGGGGTCATGGAGCCTTGGGATGACAATGGCATGGATCATTGTGATGACAAGAGTCATGGAGCATTGGGCTGAAAAAGTTCATGGAGTATTGTGATGACTGGGGTCATGGAGCATTGCGATGAGTAGGGAATGGAGCATTGTGATGACAAGGGTCCCGGATCATTGTGTTGTCAGGTGTGAAGGAGTGTTGTGATGACAGTGGTCATGGAGCATTTTGATGATATTTGTCATGGAGCATTTTGATGAGAACTTCATGGAGCATTGGGCTGAAAATTTTCATGGAGTACTGTGATGACAGGGGTCATGGAGCATTGTGATGACAAGTCTCATGGAGCATTCTGATGAAAAGGGGCATGGAGCATTGTGATTACATGGGTCTTGGAGCATTGTGATGACAAGGGCATAGAGCATTGTAATGATAAGACCATGGAGACTTGTGATGACAAGTCTCATGGAGCATTCTGATGAAAAGGGGCATGGAGTATTGTGATTAAATGAGTCATGGAGCTTTGTGATGAAAAGGGCATGAAGTATTGTGATGACAGGGGTCATGGAGCCTTGTGATGACAAGGCCGTGGAACACTGTGATGGCAGTGGTCATGGAGCATTGTTATGACAGAGGTAATGGAGCATTGTGATGACAAGCCTCACGGAACATTATGAATACAGGGTTCATGGAGCATTGGGATGACAAGGGCATGGATGATTGTGATGACAAGGGTCATGGAGGATTTGGCTGAAAATGTTCATGGAGTATTTTGATGACAGGGGTCATGGAGCATTGTGCTGATAAAGGGATGTAGCATTGTGATGACAGGTGTCATGGAACATTGTGATAACAGGGTTAAGGGAGGATTGTGATGACTAGTGATGGAACATTGTGATATCCCATGTGAGAGAGCATTTGGATGAGAAGAGCATGGAGAATTGTGGTTACAAGGTTTATGGAGCATAGCAATGACAAGGTTGTGTATCTTTGTGATGAAATGTGCATGGCACAATGTGATGACAAGGGTCATGGAGCATTGTTCTGACAAAGGCATGGAGCATTGTGATGACAAGTGTCACGGAGCATTGTGATGAAAAGTTCATGGAACATTGTGGTTACAAAGGTCACAGAGCCTTGTGATGATGCGGGCATAGACCGCTGTGATGACAAACGTTATGAAGCACTGTGAAGACTGGAGTCACGGAGCATTGTGATGACAGGGGTCATGGAGCATTGTGATGAAAAGGGCATGGAGCATTGTGATGAAAGGGGCATGGAGTATTGGTCTGACAAGTTTCATAGATTACTGTGATGACAGTGGGCATGTAGCATTGTGATGACAAGGACATGGAGCATTGTGATGACAAGGGCATGGAGTATTGTGAAGACGTGTCAGGGAGCATTTTGATGACATATGTAATGGTCCATTGTGATGACAATGGCATGGAGCATTGGTCTAATAAGTTTCATGGATTATTGTGATGACAGTTGGAATGGCGCATTTTGATGACAAGGGCATGGAGCATTGTGATGAACAGGTCATGCAGTATTGTAAATAGAGGTGTCAGGGAGCATTGTGATGACATATGTAATGGCCCATTGTGATGACAATGGCATGGAGCATTCTGATGCCAAGTGTCATGGAGGATTCTGATAACAAAGGTAATGGAGCATTGTGATGACAATGGCTTGGAGCATTGTGATGACAAGGGTCAGGGAGCATTGTGCTGACAAGTGCATGGAGAATTGTGATGACAAGTGTCATGGAAAATTCTGATAAAAGGCTTGTGGAGTATTTTGATGACAATGGCATGGTGCATTGTGATGAAAATGGCATTGGGCTTTGTGATGAAAAAAGCATGGAGCCTTTTGTTACAGTGTTCAAGGAGCATTCTGATGACAAGTGTCAGGGGGCATTGTGATGACAAGTGTATTGAGAATTGTGATGACAAATGTCATGGAGCATTGTGATGAAAAGAGCATGGAGTATTGTGATGACAGGCATCATGGAGCGTTGTGATGACAAGTGTTATGGAACACTGGGATCACAAGTGTTTGGAGCATTGCAATGACAGACGGCATGGATCATGTTGATTTCAAGGAGCATGGTGCATTGTGATGACAAGGGCATGAAGCAATGTGATCCCAAGTTTCATGGAGGATTTTGATGAAAATGGTAATGGAGTATTGTGAGGACAAGCGCATAGAGCATTGTAATGAAAAGGTCTTGTATTATTTTGCTGACAAAGCATGGAGCATTGTGATGACAGGTGTCATGGAGCAGTGTGATGAGAAGCATCACGGAGCATTGTGAATACAGGGGTCATGGAGCATTGGGATGACAAGGGCATGGATCATTGTGATGACAAGAGTCATGGAGCATTGGGCTGAAAATTTTCATGGAGTATTGTGATGACAGGGGTCATGGTGCATTGTGATGACAAGAGTCCCGGATCATTGTGTTGTCAGGTGTCATGGAGTGTTGTGATGACAGTGGTCATGGAGCACTGTGATGATATTGGTCATGGAGCATTGTGATGAGAAGGTCATGGAGCATTGGGCTGAAAATGTTCACGGAGTATTGTGATGACATTGGTCATGGAGCATTGTGATGACAAGGGAATGAAGCATGGTGATGACAAGGTCCTGTAGCATTGTGATGAGATGACCATGGAGACTTGTGGTGACAAGTCTCAAGGAGCATTCTGATGAAAAAGGGCATGGAGCATTCTGATTACAGGGGTCTTGGACCATTGTGATGACAAGGGTCATGGAGCCTTGTCATGACAAGCCCGTGGAACATTGTGATGGCAGGGGTCATGGAGCATTGTTATGACAGAGGTAATGGATCATTGTGATGATAACGGCAAGGAGCATTGTGATGACCAGGTCATGCAGTATTGTGAAAAGAGGTGTCAGGGAGCATTGTGATGACATATGTAATGGCCCATTGTGATGACAATGGCCTGGAGCATTGTGATGCCAAGTGTCATGGAGGATTCTGATGACAAAGGTAATGGAGCATTGTGATGACAATGGCTTGGAGCATAGTGATGACAAGGGTCAGGGAGCATTGTGCTGACAAGTGCATGGAGAAATGTGATGACAAGGGTCATGGAGCATTCTGATGACTAGCTTGTGGAGTATTTTGATGACAATGGCATGGAGCATTGTGATGAAAACGGCATGGGGCTTTGTGATGAAAAAGGCATGGAGCCTTTTCGTGACAGGGTTCAAGGAGCATTCTGACGACAAGTGTCAGGGAACATTGTGATGAGAAGTGTATTGAGATTTGTGATGACAAGGGTCATGGAACATTCTGATGAAAAGCTTGTGGGGTATTTTGATGACAATGGCATGGAGCATTGTGATGAAAACGGCAAGGGTCTTTGTGATGAAAATGGCATGGAGCCTTTTCGTGACACGGTTCAAGGAGCATTCTGACGACAAGTGTCAGGGAACATTGTGATGACAAGTGTATTGAGAATTGTGATGACAAAGGTCATGGAGCATTGTGATGAAAAGACCATCGAGTATTGTGATGATAGACTTCATGGAGCATTGTGATGCCAAGTGATATGGAACATTGTTATCACAAGGGTTTGGAGCATTGCGATGACAGAGGTCATGGATCATTTTGATTTCAAGGAGCATGGAGCATTGTGATGACAAGGGCATGAAGCAATGTGATCCCAAGGTTCATGGAGGATAGTGATGACAATGGTAATGGAGTATTGTGATGACAAGCGCATAGAGCATTGTAATGACAAGGTCATGTAGCATTTTGCTGAAAAAGGCATAGAGGATTGTGATGACTGGTGTCATGGAGCCCTGTGATGAAAAGCATCACGGAGCATTGTGAATACAGTGGTCATGGAGCATTGGAATGACAAGGGCATGGATCATTGTAATGACAGGTGTCATGGAGCACTGTGATGACAAGCATCACGGAGCATTGTGAATACAGGGGTCATGGAGCATTGGGATGACATATGGCATGGTCCATTGAGATGACAATGGCAGGGAGCATTGTGATGCCAAATGCAATGGAGGATTGTGATGACAAATATAATGGAGCATTGTGATGACTAGGGCTTGGAGCATTATGATGACAAAACCATGGAGCCATGTGATGACAAGTCTCATGGAGCATACTGATGAAAAAGGGCATGCAGCATTGTGATTACAGGGGTCTTGGAACTTTGTGATGACAAGGGCATGGAGCATTGTGAGGAGAAGTTCAAGGAACATTCTGATGGCATGCATCATTGAGCTTTGTGTTGACAAGGGCATGGAGCATCGTGATTACATGGGTCTTGGAGCATTGTGATGAAAAGGGCATGGATCATTGTGATTAAAAAGGCATGGAGCCTTGTCATGACACGGTAAAAGGAGCATACAGACAACAAGTGTCAGGGAGCAGTTTGATGACAAGTGTATTGAGCATTGTGATGACGAAGGTCATGGAGCATTGTGATGAGAAGACCATGGATAATTGTGATGACGAGCGTCATGGGGCACCGTGATGACAAGTGTTATGGAATATTGTGATCACAAGGGTTTGGAGCATTGTTATGACAGAGGTCATGGAGCATTTTGATTTCATTGTTATGGCAATAGCATGAAGCATTATGACGATGGGCATGGTGCATTGTGATGACAGGTTTCATGGATCATTGAGATGAAAAGGGGCATAGAGCATTGTGATTACAGTGTTCTTGGAGCATTGTGATGAGAGGGTCATGGAGCCCTGTGATGAATAGGCCATGGAACATCGTGATGGCAGGTGTCATGGAGAATTGTTATGACAGGGATAATGGAGCATTGTGATGGCAAGGGCATGGAGCATTGTGATGAGAAGGTCATGGAGCATTCTGATGACATGTGTCATGGAGCTATGTGAAGCCAAGGGCATGGAGCAATGTGATGAGAGCGTTCATGGAGCATTGTGATGACAATGACATGGGACATTGTGATGCCAAGGGTCATGGATCATTGTGATGACAATGGTCATGGAGCATTTTGATGGCAAGGTCGTTGTGCATTGTGATGAGGAGTGCAGGGAGCATTGTGATGACAGGGTCATGGAGCAATTTGATGAAAAGTGTCATGGAACATTTTGATGACATGGGTTATAGAACATTGTGATGTCATGGGTCATCGAACATTGTGATGATAAGTGCATGTAGCATTGTGATGACAGGAGTCATGGAACATTGTGATGACAGGGGTGAGGGAGTATTGTGACAAATAGTGATGTAGCATTGTGATATCAGTGTTGAGAGAGCATTTTGATGAGAAGTGCATGGAGCATTGTGATGACAAATTTTATGGAGCATTGTGATGACAAGATTGTGGAGCACTGTGATGATAAACGCATGGTGCATTGTGATGACATGTGTCATGGAACATTGTACTGACAAGCGCATGGAGCATTGTGATGACCAGGGTCATGGAGCATTGTGCTGAGAAGGGCATAGAGCATTGTGATGACAAGGGTCAAAGAGCATTGTGATGAAAACTTCATGGAGCATTGTGGTTAAAAATGTCACAGAGACTGTTGATGACGAGGGCATGGACCATTGTGATGACAAAGGTAATGAAACACTGTGATGACTGGAGTCACGGAGCATTGTGATGACAGGGGTCATGGAGCATGGTGATAAAAATTTCATGGAGCATTGTGATGAAAAGTGCATGGAGTATTGTGATGACAGGCATCATGGAGCATTGTGATGACAAGTGTTATGGAATATTGTGATCACAAGGGTTTGGAGCATTGTGATGAGAGAGGTCATGGATCATTTTGATTTCAAGGCACATGGAGCACTGTGATGACAAGGGCATGAAGCAATGTGATCCCCAGGATCAAGGAGGATTGTGATGACAATGGTAATGGAGTATTGTGATGACAAGCACATAGAGCATTGTAATGACAAGGTCATGTAGCATTCTGCTGACAAAGGCATGGAGCATTGTGATGACAGGTGTCATGGAGAACTGTGATGACAAGCGTCAAGGAACATTGTGAATACAGGGGTCATGGAGCATTGGGATGACAAGGGCATGGATCATTGTGATGACAAGGTTCATGGAGCATTGGGCTGAAAATGTTCATGGACTATTGTGATGACAGGCGTCATGGAGCATCGTGATGACTAGGGAATGGAGCATTGTGATGACAAGAGTCCCGGATCATTGTGTTGTCAGGTGTTATGGATGGTTGTGATGACAGTGGTCATGGAGCATTGTGATGATATTTGTCATGGAGCATTGTGATGAGAATGTCATGTAGCATTCGGCTGGAAATGTTAATGGATTATTGTAATGACAGGGGTCATGGAGCATTGTGATGACAAGGGAATAGAGCATGGTGATGACAAGGTCCTGGAGCATTGTGATGAGATGACCATGGAGACTTGTGATGACAAGTCTCATGGAGCATTCTGATGAAAAAGGGCATGGAGCATTGTGATTCCAGGGGTCTTGGAGCATTGTTTTGACAAGGGCATGTAGCATTGTGACGAGAAGGCCATGGAGAATTCTGATGACATGCGTCATGGAGATTTGTGCTGACAAGGCCATGGAGCATTGTGATAACAGGGGTCTTGGAGCATTGTGATGAAAAGGCATGGATCATTGTGATGTAAAAGGCATGGAGCCTTGTCATCACAGGGATCAAGGTGCATACTGACGACAGGTGTCAGGGAGTATTGTAATGACAAGTGTATTGAGCATTGTGATGACAATGATCATGGAGCATTGTGATGAGAATACCATGGCCAACTGTGATGATGATCGTCATGGGGTGTTGTGATGATAAGTGTTATGGAACATTGTGGTCACAAGGGTTTGGAGCATTATGATGACAGGAGTCATGGAGAATTTTGATTTCATTGTAGTGACAATAGCCTGAAGCATTATGAAGATGGGCATGGTGCATTGTGATGACAGGGTTCTTGGAGCATTGAGATGAAAAGGGGCATGGAGCATTGTGATTACAGGGGTCTTGGATCATTGTGATGACAAGGGCATGGAGCATTGTGATGAGAAGGCCATGGAACCTTCTGATGACATGTGTCATGGAGCTTTGTTATGACAAGGGCATGGAGAATTTTGATTACATGTTTCTTGGAGCATTGTGATGACAAGGGTCATGGAGCCTTGTGATGACAAGGCCGTGGGACATTGTGATGGCAGTGGTCCTGGTGCATTGTTATGACAGAGTTAATGGAGCATTGTGATGAGAAGGGCATTGAGCATTGGTTTGAAATATTTCATATTTTATTGTGATGAGAGTGGACTGGAGCATTGTGATGACAAGGGCCCGGAACACTGTGATACATGGGTCATGGGGGATTGTAATGACAAGTTCATGGAGCAATGCGATGAGAGGGTACATGGAGCATTGTGATGACAATGCAATGGAACATAGTGAGGAAAAGGCCATGGAGCATTCTGATGACATGTGTCATGGAGTTTTGATGACAAGTGCATGGAGCATTGTGATTACAGGTGTCTTGGAGCATTGTGATGAAAAGGGCAAGGTTCATTGTGATGAAAAAGGCATGGAGCCTTGTCATGACAGTGTTCAAGGAGCAGACTGACGACAAGTGTCAGGGAGCATTGTGAAGACAAGTGTATTGAGAATTGTGATGAAAAAGATCAGGGAGCATTGGGATCAGAAGACCAAGGATAATTGTGATGATGATCGTCATGGGGTGTGGTGATCATAAATGTTATGGAACATTGTAATGACAAGGGTTTGGAGCATTATGATGACAGAGGTCATGGAGACTTTTGATTTCATTGTAATGACAATAGCCTGAAGCATTATGATGATGGGCGTGGTGCACTGTGATGACAGGGTTCATGGAGCATTGAGATGAAAAGGGGCATGGAGCTTTGTGATTACAGTGGTCTTGTAGCATTGTAATGACAAGCGCATAGAACATTGTAATGACAAGATCATGTAGAATTTTGCAGACAAATGCATGGAGCACTTTGATGACAGGTGTCATGGAGCACTGTGATGACATTTGTCACGGAGCATTGTGAATACAGTGGTCATGGATCATTGTGATGACAAGGGTCATGGAGCATTGGGCGGAAAATGTTCATGGAGTATTGTGATGACAGGGGTCATGGAGCATTGTGATGACAGAGGTCATGGAGAATTATGATTTCATTGTGCTGACAATAGCTGGAAGCATTATTATGGTGGGCGTGATGCATTGTGATGACAGGGTTCATGGAGCATTGAGATGAAAAGGGGCATGGAGCATTGTGATTACAGGGGTCTTGGAGCATTGTGATGACAAGGGCATGGAGCAGTTTGATGAGAAGTCCATGGAACATTCTGATGACATGTGTCATGTAGCTTTGTGATGACAAGGTCATGGAGCTTTGTGATTACAGGTGTCTTGGAGCATTGTGATGACAAGTGTCAATGAGCCTTGTGATGACAAGGCCGTGGAACATTGTGATGGCATGGGTCAAGGAGCATTGTTATGACAGTTGTAATGGAGCACTGTGATGAGAAGGGCATGGAGCATTGTGATTACAAGTTTTATGGAGCATTGCGATGACAAATTTGTTGACCTTTGGGATAAAAATCGCGTGACACATTGTGATGACAAGGGTCATGGAGCATTTTTCTGACAAAGGCATGGAGCACTGTGATGACAAGTGTCACAGAGCATTGTGATGAAATGTTCATGAATCATTGTGGTTAAAAAGGTCACAAAGCCTTGTGATGACGCGGGAATGGACCAGTGTTATGACAAATGTTATGAAGCATTGTGATGACTGGAGTCAAGGAGCATTGTGATGACAGGGTCATGGAGCATTGTGATGACAAGGGCATTGAGCATTGTGCTGAGAAATGCGTAGATCACTGTGATGTCAAGGGTCAAAGAGCATTGTGATGAAAAGTTCATGGAGCATTGTGGTTAAAAAGGTCACAGAGACTGTTGATGATGAGGGAATGGACCATTGTGATGACAAAGGTCATGAATCATTGTGATGAGTGGAGTCACGGAGCATGGTGATGACAGGGGTCATGGGGCATTGTGATAACAAGGGCATGGAGCATTGTGATGACAAGGGCATGGAGAATTGGTCTAATATGTTTCATGGATTATTGCGATGACATTTGGTATGGCACATTGTGATGACAAGGGCATGGAGCATTGTGATGACCAGGTCATGCATTATTGTGAAGAGAAGTGTCAGGGAGCATTGTGATGACATATGTAATGGCCCATTGTGATGAAAATGGCATGGAGCATTGTGATGCCAAGTGTCATGGAAGATTCTGATGACAAAGGTAATGGAGCATTGTGATGACAATGGCTTGGAGCATTGTGATGACAAGGGTCAGGGAGCATTGTGCTGACAAGTGCATGGAGAATTGTGATGACAAGGGTCATGGAGCATTCTGGTGACAAGCTTGTGGAGTATTTTGATGACAAAGGCAAGGAGCATTGTGATGAAAACAGCATGGGGCAATGTGATGTAAAAGGCATGGAGCCTTTTTGTGGCAGGGTTCAAGGAGCATTCTGACGACAAGTGTCAGGGAGCATTGTGATGACAAGTGTATTGAGAATTGTGATGACAAATGTCATGGAGCATGGTGATGAGAAGACCATGGATAATAGTGATGATGATCGTCATGGGGTGTTGTGATTATAAGTGTTATGGAACATTGTGATCACAAGGTTTTGGAGCATTATGATGACAGAGGTCATGGATAATTTTGATTTCATTGTGATGACAATAGCCTGAAGCATTATGATGATGGGCATGGTGCATTGTGATGACAGAGTTCATGGAGCATTGAGATGAAAAGGGGCATGGAGCACTGTGATTACAGGGGTCTTGGAGCATTGTGATGACAAGCGCATAGAGCATTGTAATGACAAGTTCATGTAGAATTTTCCTGACAAAGGCATGGAGCATTGTGATGACAGGTGTCATGGAGAACTGTGATGACAAGTGTCACGGAGCATTGTGAATACAGGGGTCATGAAGCATTGGGATGACAAGTGCATGGATCATTGTGATGACAAGTGTCATGGAGCATTGGGCTGAAAATGTTCATGGAGTGTTGTGATGACAGGGGTCATGGAGAATTGTGATGACAGAAGTCATGGATAATTTTTATTTCATTGTGATGACAATAGCCTGAATCATTATGATGATCAGCATGATGCATTGTGATGACAGGGTTCAATGAGCATTGAGATGAAAAGGGGCATGGAGCAGTGTGTTTACAGGGGTTTTGGAGCATTGTGATGACAGAGGCATGGAGCATTTTGATGAGAAGGCCAAGTAAGAATCTGATGACATGTGTCATGGAGCTTGGTGATGACAACGGCATGGAGCGTTGTGATTTAAGGTGTCTTGGAGCATTGTGATGACAAGTGTCATGGAGCCTTGTGATGACAAGGCCGTGGAACATTGTGATGGCAGGGGTCACGGAGCATTGTTATGACATGGGTAATGGAGCATTGTGATGAGAAGGACATGCAGCATTGTGATTACAATTTTTATGGAGCATTGTGATGACAAATTTTTGGACCGTTGGGATGAAAAGCGCGTGGCACATTGGGATGACAATGGTCATGGAGCATTTTACTGAAAAAGGCATGGAGCATTGTGATGACAAGGGTCACGGAGCATTGTGATGAAATGTTCATGGAGCATTGTGGATACAAAGGTAAGAGAGCCTTGTGATGACGCGCACATGGACCACTGTGATGACAAATATTATGAAGCATTGTGATGCCTGGTGTCACAGAGCACTGTGATGACAGGTGTCATGGAGCATTGTGATGACAAGGTCCTGGAGCATTGTGATGAGATGACCATGGAGACTTGTGATGACAAGTCTCATGGAGCATTCTGATGAAAAGGGGCATGGAGCATAGTGATTACAGGGGTCTTGGAGCATTGTGATGACAAGGGCATGGAGCATTGTGAGGAGAAGGCCATGGAGCATTCTAATGACATACCTCATGCAGCATTGTGCTGAGAAATGCATAGAGCATTGTGATGATAGGGGATAAAGAGCATTGTGAAGAAAAGTTCATGGAGCATTGTGGTTAAAAAGGTCACAGAGACTGTTGATGATGAGGGCATGGACCACTGTGATGACAAAGGTCATGAAGCATTGTGATGACTGGAGTCACGGAGCATTGTGATGACAGGGGTCATTAAGCATTGTGATAACAAGGGCATGGAGCATTGTGATGACAATGACATGGAGCATTGTGATGACCAGGTTATGCTGTATTGTGAAGACAGGTGTCAGGGAGCATTGTGATGACATATGTAATGGCCCATTGTGATGACAATGGCATGGAGCATTGTGATGCCAAGTGTCATGGAGGATTCTGAAGATAAAGGTAATGGAGCATTGTGATGACAATGGCTTGGAGCATTGTGATGACAAGGGTCAGGGGGCATTGTGCTGACATGTGCATGGAGAATTGTGATGACAAGGGTCATGGAGCATTCTGGTGACAAGCTTGTGGAGTATTTTGATGACAATGGGATGGAGCATTGTGATGAAAACCGCATGGGGCTTTGTGATGTAAAAGGCATGGAGACTTTTCGTGACAGGGTTCAATGAGAATTCTGATGACAAATGTCAGGGAGCATTGTGATGACAATGTATTGAGAATTGTGATGACAAAGGTCATGGAGCATTGTGATGAAAAGGGCATGGATTATTGTGATGAAAAGCATCATGGAGCGTTGTGATGAAAAGTGCTGTGGAACACTGTGATCACAAGGATTTGGAGCATTGTGATGACAGAGGTCATGGATCATTTTTATTTCAAGGAGCATGGAGCATTGTGATGACAAGGCCATGAAGCAATGTGATCCTGAGTTTCATGGAGGATTGTGATGACAATGGAAATGGAGTATTGTGATGACAAGAGCATAGAGCATTGTGATGACAAGGTCATGTAGCATTTTGCTGACAACGGCATGGAACATTGTGATGACATGTGTCATGGAGCACTGTGATGACAAGCGTCACGGTGCATTGTGAATACAGGGGTCATGGAGCATTGGCAAGAGAAGGGCATAGTTAATTGTGATGACAATGGTCATGGAGCACTGGGCTGAAAATGTTCATGGAGTGTTGTGATGTCAGGGGTCATGGTGCATTGTGATGACTAGGGAATGGAACATTGTGATGACGAGAGTCCCGGATCATTGTGTTGTCAGGTGTCAGGGAGTGTTGTGATGACAGTGGTCATGGAGCATTGTGATGGTATTGGCCATGGAGCATAGTGATGAGTAGGTCGTGGAGCATTGGGCTGAAAGTGTTCATGGATTATTGTGAAGACAGGGGTCATGGAGCATTGTGATGACAAGGGAATGGGGCATGGTGATGACAAGGTCCTAGAGCATTGTGATGAGAAGACCATGGAGACTTGTGATGATAAATCTCATGGAGCATTCTGATGAAAAGGGGCATGGAGCATTGTGATTACAGGGGTCTTGGAGCATTTTGATGACAAGAGCATGGAGCATTGTGATGAGAAGGCCATGAAGCATTCTGATGACATGTGTCATGGAGCTTTTTGATGACAAGGGCATGGAGCATTTTGATGACATGTGTCATGGAGCATTGTGATGACAACGGAATGGAGCATGGTGATGACAAGGTCCTGGGGCATTGTGATGAGAAGACAATGGAGACTTCTGATGAGAAGTCTCATGGAGCATTCTGATGAAAAGGAGCATGGAGCATTGTGATTACAGGTGTCTTGGAGCATTGTGATGACTAGGGCATGGAGCATTGTGATGAGAAGGCCATGGAGCATTCTGATGACATGCGTCATGGAGTTTTGTGATGACAAGGGCATGGAGCATTTGTGATTACAGGGATCTTGGAGCATTGTGATGAAAAAGGCATGGAGCCTTGTCATGACAGGGTTCCTGGAGCATTCTGACGACAAGTGTCAGGAAGCATTGTGATGACAAGTGTATTGATCATTGTGATGACAAAGATCATGGAGCATTGTGATGAGAAGACCATGGATAATTGTGATGATGAGCGTCATGGGGTGTTGTGATGATAAGTGTTATGGAACCTTGTGATCACAAGGGTTTGGAACATTATGATGACAGAGGTCATGGAGAATATTGATTTCATTGTGATGACAATAGCCTGTAGCATTATGATGATGAAAATGGTGCATTGTGATGACAGTGTTCGTGGAGCATTGAGATGAAAAAGGGCATGGATCATTGTGATTACAAGGGTCTTGGAGCATTGTGATGACAAGGGCATGGAGCACTGTGATGAGAAGGCCATGGAACTTTCTGATGACATGCGTCATGGAGCTTTGTGATGACAAGGGCATGGAGCATTGTGCTTTCAGGGGTCTGGAGCATTGTGATGACAAGTGTCATGGAACCTTGTGATGACTAGGCCGTGGAACATTTTGATGGCAAGGGTCATGGTGCATTTTTATGACAGGTGTATTGGAACATTTTGATGAGAAGAGCATGGAACATTGGTCTGAAATATTTCATGGATTATTGTGATGAGAGTGGGCATGGGGCATTGTGATGACAAGGGCACGGAACACTGTGATACATGGGTCATGCAGGATTGTAATGACAATGGCATGGAGCATTGTGATGAGAAGGGCATCGAGCATTCTGATGACAAGTGTCATGGAGCTTTGTGATGACAAGTGCATGGAGCAATGTGATGAGAGGTTTCATGGAGCATTGTGATGACAATGACATGGAGCATTGTGATGCCAAGGGTCATGGAGCTTTGTGATGACAAGTCATGGAGCCCTTTGATGACAAGGGCATGGTGCATTGTGCTGAGAAATGAAAGGAGCATTTTGATGACCAGGTCATGCAGCAATTTGATAAAAAGTGTAAAGGAACATTTTGATGGCAAGGGTTATAGAACATTGTGATGTCAGGGGTATTGGAGCTTTGAGATGAAAAGGGTCATGGAGCATTTTGATGACAGGTGTTATGGAACATTGTGATGTCAGGGGTCCTGGAACATTGTGATGATAAGGGGATGTAGCATTGTGATGACAGGGTCCTGGAACATTGTGATTACAGGGATGAGGGAGTATTGTGATGACTAGAGATGGAACATTGTGATATCTCTGGTGAGAGAGCATTTTGATTAGAAGTGCATGGACCATTGTGATTACAAGATTTATGAAGCATAGCAATGACAAGGTTGTTGACCGTTGTGATGAAATGCGCGTGGCACATTGTGATGACTATGTTCATTGAGCATTGTTCTGACAAAGAAATGGAGCTTTGTGATGACAAGGGCATGGAGCATTGTGATTACATGGGTCGTGGAGCATTTTGATGACAATGGCGTCGAGCATTTTGATGAGAAGGTCATGGATAATTGTGATGATGCGCGTCATGGAGCACAGTAATGACAAGGGTTATGGAGCATTGTGATGACAGTGGCCATGGAGAAATGTGATGACAAGTGTCATGGAGCATTCTGATGACAAGCTTGTGGAGTATTGTGACGACAATGGCTTGGAGCATTGTGATGAAAAGGGCATGGAGCATTGTGATGAAAAAGGCATGAAGCCATTTCATGACAGGTTTCAAGGAGCATTCTGATGACAAGTGTCAGGGAACATTGTGATGACATGTGTATTGATAATTGTGATGAAAAAGAGCATGGAGCATTTTGACGAAAAGGGCATAGAGTATTGTGATGACAGGAATCATGGAGCGTTGTGATGACAAGTGTTATGGAACATTGTGATCACAAGGGTTTGGAGCATTGTGATGATAGAAGTCATGGATCATTTTGTTTTCAAGGAGCATGGAGCATTGTGATGACAAGGGCATGAAGCAATGTGATCCCAAGTTTCATGGATGATTGTGATGAAAATGCTAAGGGAGTATTGTGATGACAAGCAAATGGAGCATTTTGATAGCAAGGTCATGTAGCATTTTGCTGACACAGGCATGGAGCATTGTGATGATAAGGGTCATAGAGCACTGTGATGAGAAACATCACGGATCATTGTGATTACAGGGGTCATGGAGCATTGGGATGGCAAGGGCATGGATCATTGTGATGACAAGTGTCATGGAGCATTGGGCGGAAAATATTAATGGAGCATTGTGATGACTAGGGAATGGAGCATTGTGATGACTAGAGTCCCGGATCACTGTGTTGTCAGGGGTCATGGAGCGTTGTGATGACAGTGGTCATGGAGCATTGTGATGATAGGGATCATGAAGCATTGTGATGAGAAGTTCCTGGAGAATTGGACTGAAAATATTCAGGAAGTATTGTGAGGACAGTGGTCATGGAGCATTGTGATGACAAGGGAATGGAGCACTGTGATGAAAGGTTCCTGGAGCACTGTGATGAGGAGACCATGTAGCCTCGTAATAAGAAGTCTCTTGGAGCATTCTGATGAAAAGGGGCATGGAGTATTGTGATTACAGGGGTCTTGTAGCATTGTGATGACAAGGGCATGGAGCATTGTGATTACTGGTGTCTTGGAGCATTGTGATGAAATTGGCATGGATCATTGTTATGAAAATGGTATGGAGCCTTGTCATGACAGGGTTCCAAGAGCATACTGATGACAAGTGTCAGGGAGCATTGTGATGACATGTGTATAGAGCATTGTGATGACAAAGGTCATGGAGCACGGTGATGAGAAGACCATGGATAACTGTGATGATGAGCTTCATGGGGCGTTGTGATGATAAGTGTTATGGAACATTGTGATCACAAGGATTTGGAGCATTGTGATGAGATAGATCATCGAATATTTTGATTTCATTGTGATGACAATAGCCTGAAGCATTATGATGATGGTCATGGTGCATTTTGATGACAGGGTTCATGGAGCATTGAGATGAAAAGGGGCATGGAGCATTGTGATTAGAGGATTCATGGAGCACTGTGATGACAATGGCATGGAGCATTGAGATGCCAATTGTCATGGAGCTTTGTGATGACAAAGTCATGGAGCATTTTGATGAGAAGGGCGTGGTACATTGTGATGAGAAGGGCAGGGAGCATTGTGATGACAGGGTCATAGAGCAATTTGATGAAAAGTGTCATGGAATATTTTAATGACAGGGGTTATGGAACATTGTGATGTCAGGGTTCATGGAGCATTTTGAGGAAAAGGATCATGGAGAATTATGATGACAGGGGTTATGGAACATTGTGATGTCAGGGGTCATTGAGCATTTTGAGGAAAAGTGTTATGGAGCATTATGATGACAGGGGTTATGGAACATTGTGATGTCAGGGGTCACCGAACTTTGTGATGATATATGCATGTAGCATTGCAAAGACAAAAGTCATGGAACATTGTGATGACAGGTGTGAGGGAGTATTGTGATGAATAGTGCTGTAACATTGTGATATCATTGGTGAGAAAGCATTTTGATGAGAAGTGCATGGAGAATTGTGATGACAAGTTTTATGGAGCATCGTGGTGACAAGATTGTGGAGCACTGTGATGAGAAGCGCAGGGTGCATTGTGATGACATGGGTCATGGAGCATTGATCTGACAAGCGCATGGAGCATTGTGATGACAAGGGTCATGGAGCATTGTGCTGAGAAAGGCATAGAACATTGTGATGACAAGGGTCAAAGAGCATTGTGATGAAAAGTTATTGGACCATTGTGGTTAAATATGTCACAGAGAGTGTTGATGACGAGGGCATGGACCATTGTGATGAAAAAGGTAATGAATCATTGTGATGAATGGAGGCATGGAGCATTGTGATGACAGGCGTCATGGAGCATTGTGATAACAAGTACATGGAGCATTGTTATGACAAGGGAATGGAGCATTGGTCTAATAAGTTTCATGGATTATTGTGATGACTGTTGTAATGGCGCATTGTGATGACCAGGTCATGCAGTATTGTGAAGACAGGTGTCAGGGAGCATTGTGATGACATATGTAATGGCCCATAGTGATGACAATGGCATGGAGCATTGTGATGCCAAGTGTCATGGAGGATTCTGATGACAAAGGTAATGGAGCATTGTGATGACAATGGCTTGGAGCATTGTGATGACAAGGGTCAGGGAAAATTTTGCTGACAGGTGCAGGGAGAATTGTGATGAAAACGGTCATTAAGTATTCTGATGACAAGCTTGTGGAGTATTTTGATGACAATGGCATGGAACATTGTGATGAAAAAGGCATGTGGCATTGTGATGACAAGTGTATTGTGAATTGTGATGACAAATGTCATGGAGCATTGTGATGAGTAGGGCATGGAGTATTGTGATGACAGGCATCATGGAGCGTTGTGATGACAAGTTTTATGAAACATTGTGATCAGAAGGGTTATGAGCATTGTGATGACAGAGGTCATGGATCATTTTGATTTCAAGGAGCATGGAGCATTGTGATGACAAGGGCATGAAGCAATGTGATCCCAAGGTTCATGGAGGACTGTGATGACAATGGTAATGGAGTATTGTGATGAAAAGCGAATAGAGCATTGCAATGACAAGGTCACGTAGCATTTTGCCGACAAAGGCATGGAGCATTGTGATGACAGGTGTCATGTAGCAATGTGATGACAAGCATCACGGAGCATTGTGAATACAGGGGTCATGGAGCATTGGGATGACAAGGGCATGGATCTTTGTGATGACAAGTGTCATGGAGCATTGGGCTGAAAATTTTCATGGAGTATTGTGATGACAGGGATCATGGAGCCTTTGATGACAAGTTCCTTGAGCACTTTGATGAGAAGACAATGGAGACTTGTGATGAGAAGTCTCATGGAGCATTCTGATGAAAAGGGACATGTAGCATTGTGATTACAGGGGTCTTGGAGCATTGTGATGACAAGGGCATGGAGCATTGTGAGGAGAAGGCCATCGAGCATTCTGATGACATGCATCATTGAGCTTTGTGATGACAAGGGCATGGAGCATTGTGATTACAGGGGTCTTGGAGCATTGTGATTAAAAGGGCATGGATCATTGTGATGAAAAAGGCATGGAGATGTGTCATGACAGGGTTAATGGAGCATACTGATGACAAGTGTCAGGGAGCATTGTGATGACAAGTGTATTGAGCATTGTGATAACAAAGGTCATGGAGCATTGTGATGAGGAGACCATGGATAACTGTGATGATGAGCGTCATTGGGTTTTGTGATGATAAGTGTCATGGAACATTGTGATCACAAGGGATTGGAGCATTGTGATGACAGAGGTCATGGAGCATATAGATTTCATTGTGATGACAATAGCCTGAAGCATTATCATGATGGGCCTGATGCATTGTGATGACAGTGTTCATGGAGCATTGAGATGAAAAGTGGCATGGAGCATTGTGATTACAGGGTTCTTGGAGCTTTGTGATGACAAGGGCATGGAGCATTGTGATTACAGGGGTCTTGGAGCATTGTGATGACAAGTGTCATGGAGCCTTGTGATGACAAGACCGTGGAATATTGTGATGGCATGGGTCATGGAATATTGTTATGATAGGGATAATGGAGCATTGTGATGAGAAGGACATGGAGCATTGTGAATACAAGGTTTATGGAGCATTACCATGACAAATTTGTGGACCGTTGTGATGAAAAGCTCGTAGCATATTGTGATGAAAAGGGTCATGGAACATTTTTCTGACAAAGGCATGGAGCATTTTGATGACAATGGTCACGAAGCATTGTGATGAAAAGTTCATGGAGCATTGTGGTTATAAAGGTCACAGAGCCTTGTGATAACGCGGTCATGGACCATTGTGATGACAAATGTTATAAAGCATTGTGATGACTGGAGTCATGGAGCATTGTGATGACAGTGGACATGGAGCATTGTGATGAAAAGGGCATAGAGCATTTTGGTGACAGGGGCATGGAGCTTTGGTCTGACAATTTTCATAGATTATTGTGATGACAGTGGACATGTGCATTGTGATGACAAGGGCATGGATCATTGTGATGAGAAGGTCATGCATTATTGTGAAGACAGCTGTCAGGGAGCATTGTGATGACATATGTAATGGCCCATTGTGGTGACAATGGCATGGAGCATTGTGATGCCAAGTGTCATGGATGATTCTGATGACAAATGTAATGGAGCATTGTGATGACAATGGCTTGGAGCATTGTGATGACAAGGGTTAAGGAGCATTGTGCTGACCAGTGCATGGAGAATTGTGAGGACAAGGGTCATGGAGCAATCTGATGACAAACGTGTGGAGTATTATGATGACAATGGCATGGAGCAGTGTGATGAAAACGGTATGGGGCATTGTTATGAAAAAGGCATGGAGCCTTTTCATGACAGAGTTCAAGGAGCATTCTGACGACAAGTGTCAGGGAGCATTGTGATGACAAGTGTATTGAGCATTGTGATGACCAAGGTCATGGAGCTTTGTGATGAAAAGGGCATGGAGTATTGTGACGACAGGCATCATGGAGCGTTGTGATGACAAGTGATATGGAGGATTGTGGTCACAAAGCTTTGGAGCATTTTGATGACAGATTTCATGGATCATTTTGATATCAAGGAGCATGGAGCATTGTGATGACAAGGGCATAAAGCAATGTGATCCCAAGGTTCATGGAGGATTGTGATGACAATGGTAATGGAGTATTGTGATGACAAGCGCATAGAGCATTGTAATTACAAGGTCATTTAGCCTTTTGCTGACAAAGTCATCTAGCATTGTGATGACAGGTGACATGGAGCACTGTGATGACAAGCATCATGGAGGATTGTGAACACAGGGGTCATGGAGCATTGGGTTGAAAAGGGCAAGCATCATTGTGATGACAAGTATCATGGAGCACTGGGCTGAAAATATTCATGAAGTATTGTGATGTCAGGGGACATGGAGAATTGTGATGACATAGTTCATGGAGAATTTTGATTTCATTGTGCTGACAATAGCAGGAAGCATTATAATGATGGGCATGATGCATTGTGATGACAGGGTTCATGGAGCATTGAGATGAAAAGGGGCATGGAGCATTGTGATTACAGGGGTCTTGAGCATTGTGATGACAAGGGCATGGAGCATTGTGATGAGAAATCCATGGAACATTCTGATGACATGTGTCATGGAGCTTTGTGATGACAAGGGCATGGAGCATTGTGATTACAGGGTTCTTGGATCATTGTGATGACAAGTGTCAGGGAGCCTTGTGATTACAAGTCCGTGGAACATTGTGATGGCAGGGGTCATGGAGCATTGTGATGACAAGGGCATGGAGCATTGTGATTACATGGGCACGGAACACTGTGATACATGGGCCATGCAGGATTTTAATGACTAGGGCATGGAGCATTGTGATGAGAAATGCATCAAGCATTGTGATGACAAGTGTCATGGAGCTTTCTGATGACAAGAGCATGGAGCAATGTGATGAGAGGGTTCATGGAGCATTGTGATGACAATGACATGGAGCATTGTGATGCCAAGGGTCATGGAGCTTTGAGATGACATGTCATGGAGCATTTTGATGACAAGGGAATGGTGCATTGTGATGAGAAGTGCAGGGAGCATTTTGATGACCGGGTCATGCAGCAGTTTGATATAAAGTGTAATGGAATATTTTGATGGCATGGGTTATAGAATATTGTGATGTCAGGGTTCTTGGAGCTTTGGGATGAAAAGGGTCATGGAGCATTTTGATGACAGGGGTTATGGAATATTGTTATGTCAGGGGTCATGCAATATTGTGATGATAAAGGGATGTAGCATTGTGTTGTCAGGGTCATGGAACATTGTGATTCCAGGGCTGAGGGTGTATTGTGAAGACTAGTGATGTAGCATTGTGATATCTGTGGTGAGAGAGCATTTTGATTAGAAGTGCATGGAGGATTATGATGACAATGTTTATGGAGCATTGTGATGACAAGATTGTAGAGCACTGTGATGACAAGCGCATGGTGCATTGTGATGACATGTGTCATGGAGCATTGTGCTGACAAGCGCAAGGAGCATTGTGATGACAAGGGTCATGGAGCATTGTGCTGAGAAAGGCATAGAGCATTGTGATGACAAGGGTCAAAGAGCATTGTATGAAAAGTTCAAGGGGCATTGTGGTTAAAATGGTCACAGAGACTGTTGATGACGAGGGCATGGACCATTGTGATGACAAAGGTCATGAAGCATTGTGATGACTGGAGTCACGGAGCATTGTGATGACAGGGGTCAGGGAGGATTTTGATAACAAGGGCAAGGAGCACTGTGATGACAAGGGCATGGAACATTAGTCTAATAAGTTACATGGATTGTTGCGATGACATTTCGAATGGCACATTGTGATGACAATGGCATGGAGAATTGTGATGACCAGGTCATGCAGTATTGTGAAGAGAGGTGTCAGGGAGCATTGTGATGACATATATAATGGCCCATTGTGATGACAATGGCATGGAGCATTGTGATGCCAAGTGTCATGGAGGATTCTGATGACAAAGGTTATGGAACATTGTGATGACAATGACTTGGAGCATTGTGATGACATGGGAGAGGGAGCATTGTGCTGACAATTGCATGGAGAATTGTGATGACAAGTGTCATGGAGCATTCTGATGACAAGCTTGTGGAGTATTTTGATGACAATGGCATGGAGCATTGTGATGAAAATGGCATGGGGCATTGTGAAGAAAAAGGCATGGAGCCTTTTTGTGGCAGGTTTCAAGGAGCATTCTGATGACAATGTCAGGGAGCATTGTGATGACATGTATATTGAGAATTGTGATGACAAAGGTTATGGAGCATTGTGATGAAAAGGGCATGGAGTATTGTGATGACAGGCATCATGGAGCGTTGTGATGACAAGTGTTATGGAAGATTGTGATCACAAGGGTTTGGAGCATTGTGATGACAGAGGTCATGGATCATATTGATTTAAAGGAGCATGGAGCATTTTGATGACAAGGGCATGAAGCAATGTGATCCCAAGTTTCATGGAGGATTGTGATGACAATGAAAATGGAGTATTGTGATGACAAGCGAATAGAGCATTATAATGACAAGGTCATGTAGCATTTTGCTGACAAAGGCGTGGAGCATTGTGATGATATGTGTCATGGAGCACTGTGATGACAAGCGTCATGGACCATTGTGAATACAGGGGTCATGGAGCATTGGGATGACAAGTGCATGGATTATTGTGATGACAAGTGTGATGTAGCACTGGGCTGAAAATGTTCATGGAGTGTTGTGATGACATGGGTCATGGAGCATAGTGATGAGTAGGGAATGGAGCATTGTGATGACAAGAGTCCCGGATCATTGTGTTGTCAGGAGTCATGGAGTGTTGTGATGACAGTGGTCATGGAGCATTGTGAAGATATTGGCCATGGAGTATTGTGATGTGTAGGTCGTGGAGCATTGGGCTGAATATGTTAATGGATTATTGTGATGACAGTGGTCATGGAGCATTGTGGTGACAAGGGAATGGAGAATGGTGATGACAATATCCTGGATCTTTGTGATGAGATGACCATGGAGACTTGTGATGAGAAGTCTCACGGAGCATTCTGATGAAAAGGGGCATGGAGCTTTGTGATTACAGGGGTCTTGGAGCATTTTGATGACTAGGGCATGGAGCAGTGTGATGAGAAGTCCATGAAGCATTCTGATGACATGCTTCATGGAGTTTTGTGATGACAAGCACATGGAGCATTGTGATGACAGTGATCTTGGAGCATTGTGATGAAAAAGGCACGGATCATTGTGATGAAAAATCATTGAGCCTTGTCATGACAGGGTTCAAGGAGCATACTGACGACAAGTGTCAGGGAGCATTGTGATGACAAGTGTATTGAGCATTGTGATGACAAAGTTCATGGAGCATTGTGATGAGAATACCATGTATAATTGTGATGATGAGCGTCATGGGGATTTGTGATGATAAGTGTTATGGAACATTGTGATCACAAGGGTTTGGAGCATTATGATGACAGAGGTTATGGAGAATTTTGATTTAATTGTGATGACAATAGCCTGAAGCATTATGATGATGGGCATGGTGCATTGTGATGACAGGGTTCATGGAGCATTGAGATGCAAAGTGGCATGGAGCATTGTGATTACAGGGGTCTTGGAGCATTGTGATGTCAAGGGTCAGGGACCCTTGTGATGACAAGGCCGTGGATCATTGTTATGGCAGGGGTCATGGAGCATTTTTATGACAGAGGTAATGGAACATTGTGATGAGAAGTGCATTGAGCACTGGCCCGAATGTTTTCATGGATTACTGTGATGAGAGTGGGCATGGAGCATTGTGATGACAAGGGCACGGAACACTGTGATACATGGGTCATGGAGGATTGTGATGAAAAGGGCGTGGAGCATTTTGATGAGAAGGGCATCGAGCATTGTGGTGACAAGTGTCATGGAGCATTGTGATGACAAGGGCATGGAGCAATGGGATGAGAGCGTTCAGGGAGCATTGTGATGAAAATGACATGGAGCATTGTGATGCCAAGGGTCATGGAGCTGTGAGATGACAACAGTCATGGAGCATTTTGATGACAAGCGTGTGGTGCATTGTGATGAGATGGAAAGGGAGCATTTTGATGACAGGTTCATGCTGCAATTTGATGAAAAGTGTCATGTAACATTTTGACGACAGGGGTTACAGAAAATTGTGATGCCATGGGTCATGGAGCTTTGGGATGAAATGTATCATGGAGCATTGTGATGACAGTGGTTATGGAATATTGTGATGTCACGGGTCATGGAACTTTGTGATTACAGGGTTGAGGGAGGATTGTGATGACTAGTGATGGAACATTGTGATATCTCAGGTGAGAGACCATTTGGATGAGAAGTGCATGGACCATTGTGATTACAAGGTTTATGGAGCATATCGATGACAAGGTTGTGGATCATTGTGATGAATAGCGCATGGCACATTGTGATGACAAGAGTCATGGAACATTGTTCTGACAAAGGCATGGAGCATTGTGATGACAAGTGTCACGGAGCATTGTGATGAAAAGTTCATGGAGCATTGTGGTTACAAAAGTCACAGAGCCTTGTGATGACGCGGGCATGGACCGTTGTGATGACAAACGTTATGAAGCATTGTGATGACTGGAGTCACGGAGCATTGTGATGTCAAAAGTAATTTAGCATTGTGATGACAATGGCTTGGAGCATTGTGCTGAGAAGGTTCAGGGAGCATTGTGCTGACAAGTGCCTGGATAATTGTGATGAAAAAGGTCATGGAACATTCTGATGACAATCTTGTGGTGTATTTTGATGACAATGGCATGGAGCATTGTGATGAAAACGGCATGGGGCATTGTGATGAGAAAAGCATGGAGCCTTTTCGTGACAGGTTTCAAGGAGCATTCTGACGGCAAGTTTCAGGAAGCATTGTAATGACAAGTGTATTAGAATTTTGATGACAAAGGTTATGGAGCATTGTGATGAAAAGGCCGTGGAGTATTGTGATGACAGGCATCATGGAGCATTGTGATTACAAGTGTTATGGAACATTGTGATGACAAGGGTTTGGAGCATTGTGATGACAGAGGTCATGGATCATTTTGATTTCAAGGAGCATGGAGCATTGTGATGACAAGGGTATGAAGCAATGTGATCCCAAGGTTCATGGAGGATTGTGATGACAATTGTAAAAGAGCATTGTGATGACAAGCGCATAGAGCATTGTAATGACAAGGTCATGTAGCATTTGCTGACAAAGGCATGGAGCATTGTGATGACAGGTGTCATGGAGCACTGTGATGACAAGCGTCACGGAGCATTGTGAATACAGTGGTCATGGAGCATTGGGATGACAAGGGCATGGTTCAATGTGATGACAAGGGTCATGGAGCATTGGGCTGAAAATTTTCATGGAGTATTGTGATGACAGGGGTCATGGAGCATTGTGATGACTTGGGAATGGAGCATTTTGATGACAAGAATTCCGGATCATTGTGTTGTCAGGTGTCATGGAGCGTTGAGATGACAGTGGTCATGGTGCATTGTGATGATATTGGCCATGGAGAATTGTGATGAGAAGGTCGGGGAGCATTGTGATTACAGGTGTCTTGATGCATTGTGATGAAAAGGGCATGTATCATTGTGAAGAAAAAGGCATTGAGCCTTGTCATGACAGTGTTCAAGAAGCATACTTACGACAAGTGTCAGGTAGCATTGTGATGACAAGCGTATTGAGCATTTGATGACAAAGGTCATAGAGCATTGTGATGAGAAGACCATGGATAATTGTGATGATGAGTGTCATGGGGTGTTGTGATGATAAGACTTATGTAACATTGTGATCACAAGGGTTTGGAGCATTATGATGACAGATGTCATGGAGAATTTAGATTTCACTGTGATGACAATAGCATGAAACATTATGATGATGGGCATGGTGCATTGTGATGACTGGGTTCATGGAGCATTGAGATGAAAAGGGGAATGGAGCATTGTGATTGCCGGGGTCTTGGAGCATTGTGATGACTAGGGCATGGAGCATGGTGATGAGAAGGCCATGGAAAATTCTGATGACATGCATCATGGAGCACTGTGATGACAAGGGCATGGAGCATTGTGATTACAGGGGTCTTGGGGAATTATGATGACAAGGATCATGGAGCCTTGTGATGACATGCCGTTGAACAATGTGATGGCAGGTGTCATGGAGCATTGTTATGACAGAGGTAATGGAGCATTGTGATGAGAAGGGCATTGAGCTTTGGTCTAAAATATTTCATGGATTATTGTAATGAGAGTGGGCATGGAGCATTGGGATGACAAGGGCACGGAACACTGTGATACATGGTTCATGGAGGATTGTAATGACCAGGACATGGAGCATTGCGATGAGAAGGGCATCGAGCATTGTGATGACAAGTGTCATGGAGCTTTGTGATGACAAGGGCAGGGAGCAATGTGATGAGAGTGTTCATGGAGCATTGTGATGACAATGACATGGAGCATTGTGATGCCAAGGCTCATGGAGATTTGTGATGACAAATAACAGGGAGCATTTCGATGACTATGGTGTAGTGCATTGTGATGAGAAGGGCAGGGAGCATTTTTATTACAGGTTCATGCAGCAATTTGATTAAAATATAATGGAATATTTTGAGGGCAGGGGTTATAGAACATTTTGATGTCAGGGGTCATGGAGATTTGGGATGAAAAGGGTCATGGAGCATTTTGATTACAGGGGTTATGGAACATTGTGATGTCAGGGATCATGGAACATTGTGATGATAAGGTTATGTAGCACTGTGATGACAGGGGTCATGGAATATTATGATTACAGGGGTGAGGGAGTATTGTGATGACTAGTGACGGAACATTGTAATATCTCTGGTGAGAGAGCATTTGGATGAGAAGTGCATGGAGCATTGGGATTACAAGGTTTATGAAGCATAGCGATGACAAGGTTGTGGACCGATGTGATGAAAAGCACGTGGCACATTGTGATGACAAGGGTCATGGAGCATTGTTCTGACAAAGGCATGGAGCATTGTGACGACAAGGGTCACGGAGCATTGTGATGAAAAGTTCATGGAGCATTTTGGTTACAAAGGTCACAGAGCCTTGTGATGACACGGGCAAGGACCGTTTTGATGACAAACTTTATGAAGCATTGTGATGACTGGAGTCACGGAGCACTGTGATGATAGGGGTCATGGAGCACTGTGATGATATGGGAATGGAGCATTGTGATGACAGGGGCATGGAGCATTGGTCTGACAAGTTTCATAGATTATTATGATGACAGTGGACATGGTGCATTGTGATGACAAGGGTATGGATCATGGTGATGAGAAGGTCATGGAGTATTGTGAAGACAGGTGTCAGGGAGCATTGTGATGACATATGTCATTGTCCATTGCGTTGATAATGGCATTGAGCATTGTGATGCCAAATGTAATGGAGGATTGGGATGACAAATAAAATGGAGCATTGTGATGACTAGGGCTTAGAGCACTATGATGACAAGGGCCATTGAGAATTTTCATGACAAGGTCGTGAAGCATTGTGATGACAAGGTCCTGGAGCATTGTGATGAGAAATTCATGGAGCCTTGTGATGACAATCTCATATAGCATACTGATCAAAAGGGGCATGGACCATTGTGATTACAGGGGTCTTGGAACATTGTGATGACAAGGGCATGGATCATTGTGAAGAGAAGGCCAAGGAGCATTCTGAGGACATGCGTCATTGAGCTTTGTGATGACAAGCGCATGGAGCATTGTGATTACAGGGGTCTTGTAGCATTGTGATGAAAAGGGCATGGAATATTGTGATGAAAAATGCATGGAGCCTTGCCATGACAGGGTTCAAGGAGCATACAGACAACAAGTGTCATGGAGCATATTGATGACAAGTGTATTGAGCATTGTGATGACAAAGGTCATGGAGCATTGTGATGAGAAGGCCATGGAGCATTCAGATGACATGTGTCATGGAGCTTAGTGATGACAAGGGCATGGAGCAATGTGATGCCAAGGGTCATGGATATTTGTGATGACAAAGGTCATGGAACATTTTTATGACAAGGGTGTTGTGCATTGTAATGAGAAGTGCAGGGAGCATTGTGATGACATGGTCACGGAGAAATTTGATGAAAAGTGTCAAGGAACATTTTGATGACAGGGGTTATGGAACATTGTGATGTCATGGGTTATCGAACATTGTGATGATAAGTGCATGTAGCATTGTGATGACAGGAGTCATGGAACATTGTGATGACGGAGGTGAGGAAGTATTGTGTCGAATAGTGAAGTAACATTGTGATATCAGTGGTGAGAATGCATTTTGATGAGAAGTGCATGGAGCATTGTGATGACAAGGTTTATGGAGCATTGTGATGACAAGATTGTGGAGCACTGTAATGACAAGCGCATGGTGCATTGTGATGACATGTGTCATGGAGCATTGTGCTGACAAGCGCATGGAGCATTGTGAGGACAAGGGTCATGGAGCATTGTGCTGAGAAAGGCATAGAGCAATGTGATGACAAGGGTCAAAGAGAATTGTGATGAAAAGTTCATGGAGCATTGTGGTTAAAAAGGTCACAGAGACTGTTGATGATGAGGGCATGGACCATTGTGATGACAAAGGTCACGAAGAATTGTGATGACTGGAGTCACGGCGCAATGTGAAGACAGTGGTCATGGAGCATTGTGATGAAAAGGGGCATGGAGCATTGTGATGACAAGGGCATGTATCATTGGTCTCATAATTTTCATGGATTATTGTGATGACTGTTGGAATGGTGCATTGTGTTGACAAGGGCATGGATCATTGTGATAAAGAGGTCATGCTGTATTGTGAAGACTGGTGTCATGGAGCATTGTGATGACAGGGTTCATGCAGCATTGTGATGACTAGGGAATGGAGCATAGTGATGACAAGAGTCCCGGATCTTTGTGTTGTCAGGTGTCATGGAGTGTTGTGATGACAGTTGTCATGGTGAATTGTGATGATATTGGTCATGGAGCATTGTGATGAGAAGGTTATGGAGCATTGTGCTGATAATATTCATGGAGTATTGTGATGACAATGGTCATGGAGCATTGTGATGACAAGGGAATGGAGCATGGTGATGACAAGGTCATGTAGCACTGTGATGAGAAGTCCTTGGAGGCCTGTGATGACAAGTTTCATGGAGCATTCTGATGAAAAGTGGCATGGATCATTGTGATTACAGTGGTCTTGGAGCATTGTGATGACAAGGGCATGGAACATTGTCAGAGTCGGCCATGCAGCATTCTGATGACATGGGTCATGGAGCTTTGTGATGACAAGGGCTTGGAGCATTGTGATTAAAGGTGTCTTGGAGCATTGTGATGAAAAGGGCACGGATCATTGTGATGAAAAAGGCATGGAGCCTTGTCATGACAGGGTTAATGGAGAATACTGAAGACAAGTGTCAGGGAGCATTGTGATGACAAGTGTATTGAGCATTGTGATGACAAAAATCATAGAGCACTGTGATGAGAGGCCATGGATAATTGTGATGATGAGCGTCATGGGGTGTTGTGATGATAAGTGTTATGGAACTTTGTGATCAAAAGGGTTCGCAGTATTATGATGACAGAGGTCATGGAACATTTTGATTTCATTGTGATGACAATAGCCTGAAGCATTATGATGATGGGCATGGTGCATTGTGATGACAGGGTTCATGGAGCATTGATATGAAAAGGGGCATGGAGCATTGTGATTACAATGGTCTTGAAGCATTGTGATGACAAGGGCAAGTAGCATTGAGATGAGAAGGCCATGGAACATTCTGATGACATGCGTCATGGAGCTTTGTGATGACAAGTGCATGGAGCATTGTGATTTCAGGCGTCTTGAGGATGGTGATGTCAATTGTCATAGAACCATGTGATGATTAGGCCGTGGAACATTGTGATGGCAGCGGTCATTGTGCATTGTTATGAAAGGGGTAATGGAGCATTGTGATGAGAAGGACATGGAATATTGGTCTGAAATGTTTCATGAATTATTGTGATGAGATTGGACATGGAACATTGTGATGACAAGGGTACGGAACACTATAATACATGGGTCATGCAGGAATGTAATGACAGGGCATGGAGCATTGTGATGAGAAGTGCATCGAGCATTGTGATGACATGTGTCATGGAGCTTTGTGATGACAAGGGCATGGAGCAATGTTATGAGAGGGTTCATGGAGCATTGTGATGACAATGACATGGAGCATTGTGATGACAAGAGTCCCAGATCATTGTGCTGTCAGGAGTCATGGAGTGTTGTGATGACAGTGGTCATGGAGCACTGTGATGATATTGGCCATGGAACATTGCGATGTGTAGGTCGTAGAGCATTGGGCTGAATATATTAATGGATTATTGTGATGACAGGGGTCATGGAGCATTGTGATGAAAATGGAATGGAGAATGGTGATGACAAGGTCCTGGAGCATTGTGATGAGATGACCATGGAGACTTGTGATGACAAGTCTCATGGAGAATTCTGACGAAAAGGGGCATGGAGCATTGTGATTACAGGGGTCTTGGAGCATTGTGATGACTAGGGCATGGAACATTGTGATGAGAAAGCCATGGAGCATTCTGATGACATGCTTCATGGAGTTTTGTGATGACAAGGACATGGAGCATTGTGATTACAGTGATCTTGGAGCATTGTTATGAAAAGGGCACGGATCTTTGTGATGAAAAAAGCATGGAGACTTGTCATGGCAGGGCTCAAGAAGCATACTGACGACAAGTGTCAGGGAGCATTGTGATGACAAGTGTATTGAGCCTTGTGATGACAAAGGTCATGGAGCATTGTGATGAGAATACCATGGATATTTGTGATGATGAGCGTCATGGGGATTTGTGATGATAAGTGTTATGGAACATTGTGATCACAAGGGTTTGGAGCATTATGATGACAGAGGTCATGGATAATTTTGATTTCATTGTGATGACAATAGCCTGAAGCATTATGATGATGGGCATGGTGCATTGTGATGACAGGGTTCATGGAGCATTGAGATGCAAAGGGGCATGGAGCATTTTGAATACAGGGTTCTTGGAGCATTGTGATGACAAGGGCATGGAGCATTGTGATGAGAAGTCCATGGAACATTCTGATGACATGTGTCATGGAGCTTTGTGACGAAAAGGGCATGGAGCATTGTGATTACAGTGGCCTTGGAGCATTGTGATGACAAGGGTCATGGAGCCTTGTGATGACAAGGCCGTGGAACATTGTGTTGGCAGGGGTAATCAGCATTGTTATAACAGAGGTAATGGGGCATTCTGTTGAGAAGGGCATTGAGCATTGGCCTGAAATATTTCATGGATTATTATGATGAGAGTGGGCATGGTGCATTGTGATGACAAGGGCACGGAACACTGTGATACATGGGTCATGGAGGATTGTGATGAAAAGGGCATGGAGCATTTTGATGAGAAGGGCATCGAGCACTGTGATGACAAGTGTCATGGAGCTTTGTGATGACAAGGGCATGGAGCAATGGGATGAGAGGTTTCATGGAGCATTTTGATGACAATGATATGGAGCACTGTGATGCCAAGGGTCATGGAGCTTTGGCCTGAAAAGTGTCATGGAGCATTTTGATGACAGTGGTTATGGAATATTGTGATGTCAGGTGTCATGGAACATTTTGATTACAGGGTTGAGGGATGATTGTGATGACTAGTGATGGAACATTGTGATATCTCAGGTGAGAGACCATTTGGATGAGAAGTGCATGGAGCACTGCAAATAAAAGATTTATGGAGCATAGCGATGACAAAGTTGTGGATCATTGTGATGAAAAACGCGTGGCACATTGTGATGACAAGGGTCATGGAACATTGTTCTGACAAAGGCATGGAGCATTGTGATGACAAGGGTCACGGAGCATTGTGATGAAAATTTCATGGAGCATTGTGGTTACAAATGTCACAGAGCCTTGTGATGATGCGGGCATGGACCGTTGTGATGACAAACGTTATGAAGCATTGTGATGACTGGAGTCATGGAGCACTGAGATGACAGGGGTCATGGAGCATTGTGATGACAGGACATGGAGCGTTGTGGTGACACTTTTCAGAGATTATTGTGATGACAGTGGACATGGTGTATTGTGATGACCAGGGCATGGAGCATTGTGATGAGAAGGTCATGGAGTATTTTGAAGAGAGTTGTCAGAGAGCATTGTGATGACATATGTCATGGTCCATTGCGATGACAATGGCAGGGAGCATTGTGATGCCAAATGTAATGGAGGATTGTGATGACAAATATAATGGAGCACTGTGATGACTAGGACTTGGAGCATTATTATGACAAGGGCCATTGAGAATTTTCATGACAATGTAGTGAAGCATTGTCATGACAAGGTCCTGGAACACTGTGATGAGAAAACCATGGAGCCTTGTGATGACAAGTCTCATGGAGCATACTGATGAAAGGGGCAAGGAGAATTCTGATTACAGGGTTCTTGGAACATTGTGATAACAAGGGCATCGAGCATTGTGATAACAAGGGCATGGAACATTGGTCTAATAAGTTTCATGGATTATTGTGATGACAGTTGGAATGGTGCATTGTGATTACATGTGTCTTGGAGCATTGTGATGACCAGGTCATGCAGTATTGTGAAGAGAGGTGTCAGGGAGCATTGTGATGACATATGTAATGGCCCATTGTGATGACAATGGCATGGAGCATTGTGATGCCAAGTGTCATGGAGCATTGTGATGACAAAGGTAATGGAGCATTCTGATTACAGGGGTCTTGAAACTTGTGATAACAAGGGCATGGAATACTGTGATGACAGGCATCATGGAGCGTTGTGATGACAAGTGTTATGGAACATTGTGATCACTAGGTTTTGGAGCATTGCGATGACAGAGGTCATGGATCATTTTGATTTCAAGGAGCATGGAACATTGTGATGACTAGGGCATGAATCAATGTGATCCCAAGGTTCTTGGAGGATTGTGATGACAATGGTAATGGAGTATTGTGATGACAAGCGCATAGAGCATTGTAATGACAAGGTCATGTAGCATTTTGCTGACAAAGGCATGGAGCTTTGTGATGACTGGTGTCATGGAGCACTGTGATGACAAGCATCACGGAGCATTGTGAATACAGGGGTCATGGAGCATAGGTATGACAAGGGCATGGATCATTGTGATGACAAGTGTCATGGATCATTGGGCTGAAAATGTTCATGGAGTACTGTGATGACAGGGGTCATGGAGCATTGTGATTACAGGGGTCTTGGAGCATTGTGATGACAAGAGTCCCGGATCACTGTGTTGTCAGGTGTCATGGAGTGTTGTGATGACACTGGTCATGGAGCATTTTGATGATATTTGCCATGGAGAATTGTGATTAGATGGTCATGGAGCATTTGGCTGAAAATGTTCATGGAGTATTGTGATGACCGGTGTCATGGAGCATTGTGATGACAAGGGAATGTAGCATGGTGATTACAAGGTACTGGAGCATTGTGATGAGATGACCATGGAGACTTGTGATGACAAGTCTCATGGAGCATTCTGATGAAAACGGGCATGGAGCATTGTGATTATAGGGGTCTTGGAGCTTTGTCATGACAAGGGCATGGAGCACTCTGAGGAGAATTCTATGGAACATTCTGATGACATGTGTCATGGAGCTTTGTGATGACAAGGCCGTGGAGCATTGTGATGGCAGGGGTCATGGAGCATTGTTATGACCGTGGTAATGGAGCATTGTGATGAGAAGGGCATTGAACATTGGTCTGAAATGTTTCATGGATTATTGTGATGAGAGTGGGCATGGAGCATTGTGATGACAAGGGCACGGTACACTGTGATACATGGGTCATGGGGGATTGTAATGACAAGGGCATGGAGCATTGTGATGAGAAGGGCATCGAGCATTGTGATGACAAGTGTCATGGATCTTTGTGATGACAAGGGCATGGAGCAATGTGATGGGAGGGTTCATGGAGCATTGTGATGACAATATCATGGAGCACTGTGATGCCAAGGGTCATGAAGCTTTTTGATGACAAATGTCATGGATCATTTTGATGACAAGGGTGTGGTGCATTGTGTTTAGAAGGGCAGAGAGCATTTTGATGACATGGTCATGCAGCAATTTGATGAAAATTGTAATGGAACATTTTGATGACAGGGGTTATAGAACATTGTGATGCCAGGGGTCATGGATCTTTGCGATGAAAAGGGTGATGGAGCATTTTGATGACAGGTGTTATGGAACATTGTGATGTCAGTGGTCATGGAACATTTTGCTGATAAGGGGATGTAGCATTGTCATGACAGGGGTCATGGAACATTGTGATAACTGGGGTGAGGGAGGATTGTGATGACAAGTGATGGAACATTGTGATATCTCATGTGAGAGAGCACTTGGATGAGAAGTGCATGGAGCATTGTGATTACAAAGTTTATGGAGCATAGCGATGACAAGGTTGTGGATCATTGTGATGAAAAGGACATGGCGCATTGTGATGACAAGGGTCATGGAGCATTGTTCTGACAAAGACATGAAGCATTGTGATGACAAGGGTCACGGAACATTGTGATGAAATGTTCATGGAGCATTGTGGTTACAAATGTCACAGAGCCTTGTGTTGACGCGTGCATGGACCATTCTGATGACAAACGTTATGAAACATTGTGGTGACTGGAGTCACGGAGCATTGTGATGACAGGGGTCATGGGGCATTGTGATGAAAAGCGCATGGAACTTTCCTCTAATAATTTTCAGAGATTATTGTGATGACAGTGGGAATGGCACATTGTGATGACAAGGGCATGGAACATTGTGATGACCAGGTCATGCAGTATTGTGAAGAGAGGTGTCAGGGAGCATTGTGATGACATATGTAATGGCCCATTGTGATGACAATGGCATGGAGCACTGTGATGCCAAGTGTCATGGAGGATTCTGCTGAAAAAGGTAATGGAGCATTGTGATGACAATGGCTTGGAGCATTGTGATGACAAGGGTCAGGGAGCATTGTGCTGACAAGTGCATGGAGAATTGTGATGACAAGGGTCATGGAGCATTCTGATGAAAAGCTTGTGGAGTATTTTGATGACAATGGCATGGAGCATTGTGATGAAAATTGCATGGGGATTTGTGATGAAAAAGACATGGAGCCTTTTCATGACAGGGTTCAAGGAGCATTCTGATGACAAGTGTCAGGGAGCATTGTGATGACAAATGTATTGAGCATTGTGATGACAAAGGTCATGGAGCATTGTGATGAAAAGGGCATGGAGTATTGTGATGACAGGCATCATGGAGCGTTGTGATGACAAGTGTTATGGAAAATTTTGATCACAAGTGTTTGAAGCATTGTGATGACAGCGGTCATGGATCATTTTGATTTCAAGGAGCATGGAGCATTGTGATGACAAGGGCATGAAGAAAAGTGATCCCAAGGTTCATGGAGGATTGTGATGACAATGGTAATGGAGTATTGTGATGACAAGCGCATAGAGCATTGTAATGACAAGGTCATGTAGCATTTTGCTGACAAAGACATGGAGCATTGTGATAACAGGTGTCGTGGAGCACTGTGATGACAAGCGTCACGGAGCATTGTGAATACAGGGGTCATGGAGCATAGGGATGACAAGGGCATGGATCATTGTGATGACAATTGTCATGGAGAATTGGGCTGAAAATGTTCATGGAGTATTGTGATGACAGGGGTCATGGAGCATTGTGATTACAGTGGTCTTGGAGCATTGTGATGACAAGAGTCCCGGATCATTGTGTTGTCAGGTGTCATGGATTGTTTTGATGACAGTGGTCATGGAGAATTTTGATGATATTGGTCATGGAGCATTGTGATTAGAAGGTCATGGAGCACTGTGAGGAGAAGGCCATGGAACATTCTGATAACATGCGTCATGGAGCTTTGTGATGAGAAGGGCATTGAGCATTGTTATTACAGGGGTCCTGGAGCCTTGTGATGACAAGGGCATGGAGCACTGTGAGGAGAAGGCCATGGAACATTCTGATAACATGCATCATGGAGCTTTGTGATGACAAGGGCATGGAGCATTGTGATTACAGGGGTCTTGGAGCATTGTGATGACAAGTGTCATGGAGCCTTGTGATGGCAAGGCCGTGGAACACTGTGATGGCAGGGGTCATGGAGCATTGTTATGACAGATGTAATGGAGCATTGTGATGAGAAGGGCATTGAGAATTGGTCTGTAATGTTTCATGGATTATTGTGATGAGAGTGGGCATGGAGCATTGTGATGACAAGGGCACCGTACATGGTGATACATGGGTCATGGGGGTTTGTAATGAAAAGGGCATGGAGCATTGTGATGAGAAGGGCATCGAGCATTGTGATGACAAGTGTCATGGAGATGTGTGATGACAAGGGCATGGAGCAATGTGATGAGAGGGTTCATGGAGCATTGTGATGCCAAGGGTCATGGAGCTTTGTGATGACAAATGTCATGGACCATTTTGATGACAAGTGTGTGGTGCATTGTGATGAGAAGGGCAGGGAGCATTTTGATGACAGGTTCATGCAGTAATTTGATGAAAAGTGTAATGGAACATTTTGATGACATGGGTTATAGAACATTGTGATGCCAGGGGTCATGGAGCTTTAGGATGAAAAGGGTCATGGAGCATTTTGATGACAGGTGTTATGGAACTTTGTGATGTCATGGGTCATCGAACATTGTGATGATAAGTGCACGTAGCACTGTGATAACAGGAGTCATGGATCATTGTGATGACAGGGGTGAGGGAGTATTGTGACAAATAGTGATGTAGCATTGTGATATCAGTGGTGAGAGAGCATTTGGATGAGAAGTGCATGGAGCATTGTGATGACAAATTTTATGGAGCATTGTGATAACAAAATTGTGGAGCACTGTGATGATAAGCGCATGGTGCATTGTGATGACATGTTTCATGGAGCATTGTGCTGACAAGCGCATGGAGCATTTTGATGACAAGGGTCATGGAGCATTGTGCTGAGAAAGGCATAGAGAATTGTGATGACAAGGATCCAAGTGCATTGTGATGAAAAGTTAATGGATCATTGTGATGACAATGGTCATGGAGCATTCTGGTGACAAACTTGTGGAGTATTTTGATGACAATGGCATGGAGCATTGTGATGAAAACGGCATGGGGAATTGCGATGAAAAAGGCATGGAGCCTTTTCGTGACAGGTTTCAAGGAGCATAATGATCACAAGTGTCAGGGAGCATTGTGATGACAAGTGTATTGAGAATTGTTATGACAAAAGTCATGGAGCATTGTGATGAAAAGGGCATGGAGTATTGTGATGATAGACATCATGGAGCGTTGTGATGACAAGTGTTATGGAACATTGTGATCACAAGAGGTTGGAGCATTGTGATGTCAGTGGTCATGGAGCATTGTGATGATATTGGCCATGGAGCATTGTGATGAGTAGATCGTGGAGCATTGGGCTGAAAATATTCATGGGTTATTGTGATGACAGAGGTCATGGTGCATTGTGATGACAAGGGAATGGAGCATGGTGATGACAAGGTCCTGGAGCATAGTGATGAGAAGAGCATGGAGACTTTTGATGACAATTCTCATGGAGCATTCTGATGAAAAGGGGCATGGAGCATTGTGATTACAGGGGTCTTGGAGCATTGTGATGACTAGGGCATGGAGCATTGTGATGAGAAGGTCATAGAGCATTCTGATGATATGCGTCATGGAGTTTTGTGATGACAAGGGCATGGAACATTGTGATTACAGGGATCTTGGAGCATTGTGATGAAAAGGGCATGGATCACTGGGATGAAAAAGGCATGGATCCTTGTCATGACAGGGTTCAAGGAGCATACTGACGAGAAGTGTCAGGGAGCATTGTGATGATAAGTGTATTGAGCATTATGATGACAAAGATCATGGAGCATTGTGATGAGAAGACCATGGATAATTGTGATGATGAGCGTCCTGGGGTGTTGTGATGATAAGTGTTATGGAACATTGTGATCACAAGGTTTTGGAACATTATGATGACAGAGGTCATGGAGAATATTGATTTCATTGTGATGACAATAGCCTGAAGCATTATGATGATGGGCATGGTGCATTGTGATGACAGGTTTCATGGAGCATTGAGATGAAAAGGGACATGGAGCATTGTGTTTACAGGGGTCTTGGAGCATTGTGATGACAAGGGCATGGAGCATTGTGATGAGAAGGCCATGGAACATTCTGATGACATGCGTCAGGGAGCTTTGTGATGACAAGGGCATGGAGCATTGTGATTACAGGGGTCTTCAGCATTGTGAATGACAAGTGTCATAGAACCTTGTGATGACTAGGCCGTGGAACATTGTGATGTTAGGTGTCATGGTGCATTGTTATGACAGGGGTAATGGAGCATGGTGATGAGAACGGCATGGAACATTGGTCTGAAATGTTTCATGGATTATTGTGATGAGAGTTTTCATGGAGGATTGTGATGACAAGGGTACGGAACACTATGTTACATGGGTCATGCAGGATTGTAATGAGAAGAGCATGCACCATTGAGATGAGAAAGACATCGAGCATTGTGATGAGAAGTGTCATGGAGCTTTGTGATGACAAGGGCATTGAGCAATGTGATGAGAGGGTTCATGGATCATAGTGATGACAATGATATGGAGCACTGTGATGCCAAGGGTCATGGAGCTTTGTGATGACAAGTTATGGAGCATTTTGATGACAAGGGCATGGTGCATTTTGATGAGAAGGCAGGGAGCATTTTGATGACCGGGTCATGCAGCAATTTGATGAATAATGTAATGGAACATTTTGATTGCAGGGGTTATAGAACATTGTGATATCAGGCGTCTTGGAGCTTTGGGATGAAAAGGGTCATGGAGCATTTTGCTGACAGGGGTCATGGAACATTGTGATGATAAGGGGATGTAGCAGTGTGATGACAGGTCCATGGAACATTGTGATTACAGGGGTTAGGTAGAATTGTGATGACTAGTGTTATAACACTGTGATATCTCTGGTGAGAGATCACTTTGATGAGAAGTGCATGGACCATTGTGATTACAAGGTTTATGGAGCATTGCAGTGACAAGGTTGTGGACCATTGTGATGAAATACGCGTGGCACATTTTGAAGACAATGGTCATGGAGCATTGTTCTGACAAAGACATGGAGCATTGTGATGACAAGGGTCACAGAGAATTGTGATGAAATGTTCATGGAGCATTGTGGTTTCAAAGGTCACAGAGCCTTGTAATCACGCGGTCATGGACCATTGTGATGACAAACGTTATGAAGTTTGAGATGACTGGAGTCACGGAGCATTGTGATGACAAGGGTCATGGAGCATTGTGATGACATGTGTCATAGAGCATTGTGCTGACAAGCGCATGGAGCATTGTGATGACAAGGGTCATGGAGCATTGGGCTGAGAAAGGCATAGAGCATTGTGATCACAAGGGTCAAAGAGCATTGTGATGAAAAGTTCATGGAGCATTGTGGTTAAAAAGGTCACAGAGACTGTTGATGGCGAGGGCATAAACCATTGTGATGAAAAAGGTCATGAAGCATTGTGATGACTGGAGTCACAGAGCGTTGTGATGACAGGGGTCATGGAGCATTGTGATAACAAGGGCAAGGAGCATTGTGATGACAAGGGCATGGAACATTGGTCTAAAGTTTCATGGATTTTTGCGATGACAGTTGGAATGACGCACTGTGATGACAAGGGCATGGAGCATTGTGATGACCAGGTCATGCAGTATTGTGAACACAGTTGTCAGGGAGCATTGTGATGACATATGTAAAGGCCCATTGTGATGACAATGGCATGGAGCATCTGATGCCAAGTGTCATGGAGGATTCTGATGACAAAATAATGGAGCATTGTGATGACAATGGTTTGGAGCATTGTGATGACAAGGGTCAGGGAGCATTGTGCTGACAAGTGCATGGAGAATTGTGATGACAATGGCATGCAGCATTCTGATGACCAGCTTGTGGACTATTTTGATGACAATGGAATGGAGCATTGTGATGAAAACGGCATGGGGAATTGTGATGAAAGGGGCATGGAGCCTTTTCGTGACAGGATTCAAGGAGCATTCTGATGACAAGTGTCAGGGAGCATTGTGATGACAAGTGTATTGAGAATTGTGATGACAAAGGTCATGGAGCATTGCGATGAAAAGGGCATGGAGTATTGTGATGACAGGCATCATGGAGCGTTGTGATGACAAGTGTTATGGAACACTGTGATCACAAGGGTTTGGAGCTTTGTGATGACAGAGGTCATGGATCATTTTGATTTCAAGAAGCATGGAGCATTATGATGACAAGGGCATGAAACAACCTGATCCCAAGGTTCATGGAGGATTGTGATGACAATGGAAATGGAGTATTGTGATGACAAGCGCAGAGAGCCTTGTAATGACAATGTCATGTAGCATTTTGCTGACAAAGGCATGGAGCATTGTGATGACATGTGTCATGGAGCACTGTGATGACAAGCGTCACGGAGCATTGTGAATACAGGGGTCATGGAGCATTGGGATGACAAGGGCATGGATCATTGTGATGACAAGGGCCTTGGAGCCCTGGGCTGAATATGTTCATGGAGGTTTTTGATGACAGGGGTCATGGAGCATTGTGATGACTAGGGAATGGAGCATTGTGATGACAAGAGTCCCGAATCATTGTGTTCTCAGGTGACATGGAGTGTTGTGATGACAGTGGTCATGGAGCATTGTGATGATATTGGCCATGGAACATTGTGATGAGTAGGTCGTGGTGCATTGGGCTGAAAATTTTCATGGATTATTGTGATGACAGTGGTCATGGAGCATTGTGATTACAAGGGAATGGAGCATGGTGATGAAAAGTTCCTGGAGCTTTGTGATGAGAAGACCATGGAGACTTGTGATGACAAGTCTCATAGAGCATTCTGATGAAAAGGGGCATGGAGCATTCTGATTACTGGGGTCTTGGAGCACTGTGATGACTAGGGCATGGAGCATTGTGATGAGAAGGCCATGGAGCATTCTGATGACATGCATCATGGAGTTTTTTGAGGACAACCATGGAGCATTGTGATTACAGGTGTCTTCGAACATTGTGAGGACAAGGGCATGGAGCATTGTCAGGAGAAGACCAAGGAGCATTCTGATGGCATGTGTCATTGAGATTTGTGATGACAAGGGCATGGAGCATTGAGATTACATGGGTCTTGGAGCTTTGTGATGAAAAGGACATGGATCATTGTGATGAAAAAGGCATGGAGGCTTGTCATGACAGGATTCAAGGAGGATACAGACAACAAGTGTCAGGGAGCATTTTGATGACAAGTGTATTGAGCATTGTGATAACAAAGGTCATGGAGCATTGTGATGAGAAGACCATTGATAATTGTGATGACGAGAGTCATGGGACATTGTGATGAAAAGTGATATTGTATATTGTGATCACAAGTGTTTGGAGCATTGATATGACAGAGGTCATGGAGCATTTTGATTTCATTGTGATGAGAAAAGCATGAAGCATTATGATGATGGGCATGGTGCATTGTGATGACAGGGTTCATGGATCATTGAGATGAAAAGAGGCATAGAGTATTGTGATTACAGGGTTATTGGAGCATTGTGATGAGAAGGGTCATGGAGATTTGTGATGACAGGACCATGGAACATCGTGATGGCAGGGGTCATGGAGCATTTTTATCACAGTGGTAATTGAGCCTTGTGATGGGAAGGGCATGCAGAATTGTGATGAGAAGGCCATGGAGCATTCTGATGACATGTGTCATGGAGCTTTGTGAAGACAAGGGCATGGAGCAATGTGATGAGAGCGTTCATGGAGCATTGTGATGACAATGAAATGGAGCATTGTGATGCTAAGCGTCATGGATCTTTGTGATGACAATGGTTCTGGAGCATTTTGATGGCAAGGGCGTTGTGCAATGTGATGAGAAGGGCAGGGAGCATTGTGATGACAAATTTTAAGGAGCATTGCGATGACAAGATTGTGGAGCACTGTGATGACAAGCACATGGTGCATTGTGATGACATGTGTCATTGAGCATTGTGCTGACAAGCGCATTAAGCATTGTGATGACAAGTCTCATGGAACATTCTGATGAAATGGGGCATGGAGCATTGTGACTACAGGGGTCTTGGAGCATTGTGATGAGAAGGGCATGGAGCATTGTGATGAGAAGGCCATGGAACATTCTGATGACATTCGTCATGGAGCTTTGTGATGACAAGGGCATGCAGCATTTTGATTTCAGGGGTCTTGAGCATTGTGATGACAAGTGTCATGGAAACTTGTGATGACTAGGTACTGAAGCATTGTGATGCGAAGAGTCATGTTGCATTGTTATGACAGGGGTAATGGAGCATTTTGATGAGAAGGGTATGGAACATTGGTCTGAAATATTTCATGGATTATTGTGATGAGAGTGGGCATGGAGCATTGTGATGACCAGGGCACGGAACACTGTGATACATGGGTCATGCAGGATTGTAAAGAAAAAGGCATGGAGCATTGTCATGAGAAGGGCATCGAGCATTGTGATGACAAGTGTCATGGAGCTTTGTGATGACAAGGACATGGAGCAATGTGATGAGAGGGTTCAGGGAGCATTGTGATGACAGTGACATGGAGCATTGTGATGCCATGGGACATGGAGCTTTGTGATGACAAGTCATGGAGCATTTTGATGACAAGGGCATGGTGCATTGTGATGAGAAGGGCAGGGAGCATTGTGATGAACGGGTCATGCAGCAATTTGATAAGAATTGTAATGGAATATTGTGATGGCAGTGTTTATAGAACATTGTGATGTCAGGGGTCTTGGATCTTTGGGATGAAAAGGGTCATGGAGCATTTTGCTGACAGGGGTTATGGAACATTGTGATGTCAGGGGTCATGGAACATTGTGCAGATAAGTGGATGTAGCACTGTGATGACAGGGTCATGGAACATTTTGATTCCAGGTGTGAGGGTGTATTGTGATGACTAGTGGTGGAACATTGTGATATCTCTGGTGAGAGAGCATTTTGATCAGAAGTCCATGGACCATTGTGATTACAAGGTTTATGGAGCATTGCAATGAAAGTTTGTGGTTGGCTGTGATGAAATGCGCGTGGCACATTGTGATGACAATGGTCATAGACCATTGTTCTGACAAAGATATGGAGCATTGTGATGACAAGGGTCACAAAGAATTGTGATGAAAAGTTCATGGAACATTGTGGTTACAAAAGTCACAGAGCCTTGTGATGATGCGGGCATGGACCATTGTGATGACAAACGTTATGAATCATTGTGATGACTGGAGTCACTGAGCATTGTGATGACAGGGGTCATGGAGCATTGTGATGACAAGGGCATGGAGCATTGTGTTGACAGGGGCATGGAGCATTGGTCTGACAAGTTTCATGGATTATTGTGATGACATTGGACATGGTGCATTGTGATGACAAGGGCATGGAGCATTGTGATGCGAAGGTCAAGGAGTATTGTGAAGACAGGTATCAGGGAGCACTGTGATGACAAAAGTCATGGTCCATTGTGATGACAATGGCATGGAACATTGTGAAGCCAAATGTAATGGAGAAATGTGAGGACAAATAAAATGGAGCATTTTGATGATTAGGGCTTGGAGCATTATGATGAAAAGGGCCATTGAAAATTTTCATGACAAGGTCGAGAAGCATTGTGATGACAAGGTACTGGAGCATTGTGATGACAAAACAATGGAGCCTTGTGATGACAAGTCTCATGGAGCATACTGATGAAAAGGGGCATGGAGCATTGTGATTACAGGGGTCTTGGAACATTGTGATGAAAAGGGCATGGCACATTGTGAGGAGAAGACCAAGGAGCATTCTGATGTCATGCGTCCTTGAGTTTTGTGATGACAAGGGCATGGAGCATTGTGATTACATGGGACTTGGATCACTGTGATGGAAAGGGCATGGAACATTGTGATGAAAAAGCCATGGAGCCTTGTCATGACAGGGTTCAAGTTACATACTGACAAGTGTCATGGAGCATTGTGATGACAGGGGTCATGAAGAATTGTGATAACAAGAGCATGGAGCATTGTGATGACAAGAGCATGGAACAATGTTCTAATATGTTTCATGGATTATTGCGATGACAGTTGGAATGGCGCATTGTGATGACAAGGGCATGGAGCATTTTGATGACCAGGTCATGCAGTATTGTGAAGAGAGGTGTCAGGGAGCATTCTGATGACATATGTAGTGGCCCGCTCTGATGACAATGGCATGGAGCATTGTGATGCCAAGTGTCATGGAGGATTCTGATGACAAAGGTAATGGAGCATTGTGATGACAATGGCTTGGAGCATTGTGATGACAAGGGTCAAGGAGCATTGTGCTGACAATCGCATGGAGAATTGTGATGACAAGGGTCATGGAGCATTCTGATGACAATCTTGTGGAGTATTTTGATGACAATGGCATGGAGCATTGTGATGAAAACGGCATGGGGCTTTGTTATGAAAGAGGCATGGAGTCTTTTCCTGACATGGTTCAAGGAACATTCTGATGACAAGTGTCAGGGAGCATTGTGATGACAAGTGTATTGAGAATTGTGATGACAAAGGTCACGGAGCATTGCGATGAAAAGGGCATGGAGTATTGTGATGACAGGCATCATGGAGCGTTGTGATGACAAGTGTTATGGAACATGGTGATCACAAGGGTTAGGAGCATTGTGATGACAGAGGTCATGGATCATTTTTATTTCAAGGAGCATGGAGCATTGTGATGACATGGGCATGAAGCAATGTAATCCCAAGTTTCATGGAGGATTGTGTTGAGAAGCAAATAGAGCATTGTAATGACAAGGTCTTGTAGCATTTTGCTGACAAAGGCATGGAGTATTGTGATGACAGGTGTCATGGAGCACTGTGATGACAAGCGTCACAGATCATTGAGAAAACAGTGGTCATGGAGCATAGGGATGACAAGGACATGGATCATTGTGATGACAATGGTCATGGAACATTGGGCTGAAAATGTTCATGGAGTATTGTGATGACAGGTGTCATGGAGCAGTGTGAGGACTAGGGAATGGAACATTGTGGTGACAAGAGTCCTGAATCATTGTGTTGTCAGGTGTCATGGAGTGTTGTGATGACAGTGGTCATGGAGCATTGTGATGATATTTGCCATGGAGCATTGTGATGAGAAGACCTTGGGTAATTGTGATAAAGAGCATCATGGAGCCCTGTAATGACAAGGGGCATGAAACATTGTGATGACAGGTTTCAGGGAGCATTGTGATGACAGGGATCATGAAGCATTGTGATGACAAGGGCATGAAGCTTTGTGATGACATGTGCATGGAGCATTGTGATGACAAGTGCATGGAGCATTGCAATGTCAAGTGGATGGAGAATTGTGATGACAAGAGCATGTAACATTTTGATGAGAAGTGACATGTAGCACTGTGATGACAAGGACGTGGAGAATTGTGATTACAAGGGACATGGAGCATTTTGATAACCAGGGCATGGTGCATTGTGATGACAGGGGTCATGGAGCATTATTATGAGAACGGCCATGGTGCATTCTGACATAAGATATCACTTATGAAGGGAATGTAAACATGGCTACATATGAACTGATTTAGGGAAGAGAACAGAATCTCAGATTTAGAAAACAATATAACGCTTGCTTAAGGGGAAAGAGAGGTGGGGAGATGCACAAAACATAAGATTGATATTAGCACAGGTACCATTCCATAATCCAAAAACAGAAGAGACAAGCCCTACTCCTTTCTCAGTAAACGGAACTCAACATACTTATTCCCCACAGAGAAATATATCTGACTAGTAAGAATTTTAAAACCTATGTATTGATATGTCTCCGTAAGGGAAACAAGTGTGTCTAGAACGACATAAACATGGCAGTGAGAATCAGCTCAAACCCACTATAAAAATGAATTTCAAAACAAAACATAAAAACAGTAAAATTCTTACACAATACCTTCAGGGGTTCTGATGAAACCTGGAATGACCATATCTACAATGACAGCTGGATGTGGCATAACGCTGGTCACTTGGGACTGAGAGCATTGGTGAGATTGGGTGAAAAAATGCAGACCCTTTAAAGCAATAATGCCTGCCACCCATTCCATGGTTCCCATCTCTCCAGGTAGAAGGGAATATCACTGCAGTTATAACGTGTATGGGAACCTAGAGAATGGAAACCATCTGATGGTGAAAGGTTTCTAAAACTCTACTACTTTTTTCTCTCCTTGTGATCCAGTTTGACATTCCAACTGCTTTACTATCAATCTCCCAAATTGGAAAGTCAGCCACTATATCCTCCTGGTACGCACAGTTGGCAAATTGTGTACAGGATATAAGGGAAGAGAGAGAACCAATGAGAGAGTAGCTGTAGGCATTTGGACGGACACATGTCTCTCTAATATTCCATCACAAAGAGGAATTAACCAAAGTCTCAGCCTGCCCCCCAGAACCAGTATAAGTCCAGAAGCAAAACTGTTGATTTGCGGTCAGATCACAAAAACACGAGTTGAAAAATGGAGCTCAGGGCCACAGCAATGCACTAACCTGCAGAGTTATAAAGAACTACTCTCTTCGAAAAATCTGTTGAGGGAAAGCCACGAGGTGGAAGGGAAAATGAGGCAGAATGGCATGAAATAGATTTCAAGAGGTACATTGGAATCGCCTTTAAACACAGGAAAAGCATTACAACTTTGAAAATTATGGAAATGGCCATAAAGGGCATATGGGTTTTCACGTGCATATATGCAGGAGAAAACGCATATGCCCTTTTTGGACAAGCAAGCAAGCGGGCAATGCAAATCTGCACTACAAAGAAGTATCACTTCCGACCGGTCAAAAGGGACATCCACAAAATGGGTAAAAACCAGAAAGGCAAGACAGGCCCTGGAGAACAGGGAGCCTTGTTATGCTGATGGGCAGGATGTAAATTGCCAACTGCCTCTCTGGAGGAGTGCACTGTGTTCCTTAAAACAAGTAAACAACAGAGCTACAGAGCCAAGGGCACTTCCAGTCTAGGGAATATACCTTGGGAAAACTGAAAATAAATAAGACAGATCCACACCAAAATTCAGGGCTGCACTGCTTACAAACACCTCAACTTGGGTACACATTAAATATCCCAGGAAAGACAAAAATGGTTCAAGAAATTGTGGTACTTACGTATGATGGAATATCCCTCAGCCATGAAATCAATGTCATAAGGCCAGTAGCAGCAAAATGAGTGGATTCAGGTACGATAATTCTAAGTGAAATAAGTCACACAGAAAAAGAAACTTATCATAAGATATCAATTATGAAGATCCTGTAAACATGGCTACACATGAACTGAGTTAGGAAAGAAAAGAGAGACTCACATTAAAAAAAAAAAAACGCTTATGCTTGCTTAAGGGAGAAGGAGAGGTGGGGTGATGCATAAAATCAGAATTTGATATTAGTACAGGTACTGTTCCAAAAACCAAATACGAAATAGACAAAACCTACACCTTCCTCAGTGAAAGGGACTCAACACCCCATATTCACCACAGAGTAATATATATTAAAAGTATGAATCTTGGGGCTTCCCTGGTGGCGCAGTGGTTGAGAGTCCGCCTGCCGATGCAGGGTACACGGGTTCGTGCCCCGATCCCGGAAGGTCCCACATGCCGCGGAGCGGCTGGGCCCGTGGGCCATGGCCGCGGAGCCTGTGTGTCCGGAGCCTGTGCTCCGCAACGGGAGAGGCCACAGCAGTGAGAGGCCCGCGTACAGCAAAAAAAAAAAAAAAAAAAAAAGTATGAATCTTAAAACCTATGTATTGATATGTCTCCATAAGGGAATCAAGTGTGTCTAGACTGGCATAAACATGACAGTGAGAATCAGCTCAAACCCACTATAAAAAGGAATTTCAAAAACAAAACAAAAAAACAGGGAAATTTCTTTCAATTCCTTCAGGGTCTCTGATGAAACCTGGAATGACCCTATCTACAATGACAGCTGGATGTGGCATAAGGCTGGACACTTGGGACTGAGAGAATTGGTGAGATTGGGTGAGCAAATGCAGACCCTTTAAAGCAATAATGAGGGGCACCCATTCCATGGGTCCCAACTCTCCAGGTTGAAGGGAATATTACTACAGCTATTACATGTACGGGAAACCTAGAGAATGGACACACTGTGAATATGAAAGGTCTCTAAAACTCAACTAATAATCCCTCTCCTGGTGCTCCGGTTTGACATTCCAACTGCTTTACTATCAATCTCCCAACTTGGAGAGACAGACCCTTTAACCTCCTGGTTCTCACAGGTTGCCAATTTGGCAGAGGATGAAACGGAAGAGGAAGAACCAAAGAGAGAGTAGCTGTTAGGCATTTGGACGGGCATATGTCACTCTAATTTCCAGGGAGGAAGAAGAATTGACCAAAGTCTCAGCCACACACCGGGAACCAGTATATGTTCTGAACCAAAATATTTGACTTGCGTTCAGCTCAGAAAAAACGAGTTAAATATGGAGCTCAGGGGCACAGCAATTCACAAACTGGCAGAGTAATAAAGGGCAACTATCGTCCAAAATTCTGTTGAGGGAAGGCAACGAGGCAAACTTGAAAGGGAGGCAGAATTGCAGGAAACAGATTTCAAGAGCCACGTTGGAATCACCTTTAAAGCACAGGAAGATGGGCAGAACTTCGAAAATGATGCACCTGGCCACAAATGGCGTATGCGTTTTCTCCTGAATATATTCAGGAGAAAACGCATACGCCATTTCTGGCCAAGCAAGCAAGCGGGCAATGCAAATCTACACTAAAAAGAAGTATCACTTCCCACAAGTCAAAAGGGACATCCACAAAATGGGTAAAAACCAGAGGCTAGACAGGCCCTGGAGAACAGGGAGCCTTGTTATGCTGATGGCCGGGATATAAATTGCCAAATGCCTCTCTGGAGGAGTGCATTGTGTTCCCTAAAACAAGTAAACAACAGAGCTACACAGCCAAGAGCACTTCCAGTCTAGGGAATATACCTTGGGAAAACTGAAAATCAATAAGACAGAGCCACCCCAAAATTTAGGGCTGCACTGCTTACAAGAACCTCAACTTCTCTACACATTAAATATCCCTGGAAACATAAAAATGGTTCAAAAAATTGTGGTACTTACGTACGATGGAATAACCCTCAGCCATGAAATCAATGTCATAAGACCAGTAGCAGCAAAATGAGTGGATTCAGGTACGATGATTCTAAGTGAAATAAGTCACACAGAAAAAGAAACTTATCATAAGATATCACTTATGAATGTCCTGTAAACATGGCTTCACATGAACTGAGTTAGGAAAGAGAAGAGAGTTTGACATTTAGAAAACATTCTTATGCCTGCTTAAGGGGGAAGGAGAGGTGGGGTGATGCATAAAACCAGAGTTTGATATTAGTTCAGGTACCGTTCCACAAACCATATATGGAATAGACAAGAACTACACCTTGGTCTTGGCTCAGCCCTGCTCTTTGTCCAGCAATACCGGGGACTAGGCTTGGAGTTTTAGAATGTAGTATACAGGTATTATTCTTCGACTTCCGGGTAAGATGGCGGAAGAGTAAGACGCGGAGATCACCTTCCTCCCCACGGATACACCAGAAATACAGCTACACGTGGAACAACACCTACAGAACACCTACTGAACGCTGGCAGAAGACCCCAGACCTCCCAAAAGGCAAGAAACTCCCCACATACCTGGGTAGGGCAAAGCGGAGAGATCCGCACACAGAGGATCGGTGCCGAGCGGCACTCACCAGCCCGAAAGGCTTGTCTGCTCGCCCGCCGGGGCGTGCAGCGCTGGAAGCTGAGGCTCGGGCTTCGGTCAGAGCGCAGGGAGAGGACTGGGGCTGGCGGAGAGAACTCAGCCTGAAGGGGGCTAATGTGCCACAGCTAGCCGGGAGGGAGTCCGGGAGAACTCTGGAGCTGCCGAAGAGGCAAGAGACTTTTTCTTCCCTCTTGGTTTCCTGGTGCGCGAGGAGAGGGGATTAAGAGCGCTGCTTAAAGGGGCTCCACGGACGGGCGCGAGTCGCGACTGAAAGCGCGGAGCCCAGTGACAGGCGTGGGACACTGGGGCTGCTGCTGCCGCCGCCAAGAAGCCTGTGTGCAAGCGCAGGTCACTGCCCACACCGCCCTTCCGGGAGCCTGTGCAGCCCGCCACTGCCGGGGTCCCGAGATCCAGGGGCGGCTTCCCTGGGAGAACGCACGGCGCGCCTCGGGCTGGTGCAACGTCACGCCAACCTCTGCCGCTTCCGGCTTGCCCCGCACTCCGTGCCCCTCCCTCCCGCCCGGCCTGAGTGAGCCAGAGTCCCCGAAGAGGCTGCTCCTTTAACCCTGTCCTATCTGAGCGAAGAACAGACGCCCTCCGGCGACCTACACACAGAGGCGGGGCCAAATCCAAAGCTGAGACCCAGGAGCTGTGAGAACAAAGAAGAGAAAGAGAAACCTCTCCCAGCAGCCTCAGAAGCAGCGGATTAAAGCTCCACAATCAACTTGATGTACCCTGCATCTGCGGAATACATGAATAGACAACACATCATCCCAAATTGAGGAGCCCGGAGTCAGTGCTGTGCCTCTGAGGTGGGAGAGCCAACTTCAGGACACTGGTCCACAAGAGACCTCCCAGCTCCACATAATATCAAACGGCAAAAATCATCCAGAGATCTCCATCTCAACACCAGCACCCAGCTTCACTCAACGACCAGCAGGCTATAGTGCTGGACACCCTGAGCCAAACAACTAGCAAGACAGGAACACAACACCACCCATTACCAGAGAGGTGGCCTAAAATCATAAAAAGTCCACAGACACCCCAAAACACACCACCAGACGTGGACCTGCCCACCAGAAAGACAAGATCCAGCCTCATCCACCAGAACACAGGCACTAGTCCCCTCCACCAGGAAGCCTACATAACCCACTAAACCAACCTTAGCCACTGGGGACAGACACCAAAAACAACAGGAACTACGAACCTGCAGCCTGCAAAAAGGAGACCCCAAACACAGTAACATAAGCAAAATGAGAAGACAGAAAAACACACAGCAGGAGAAGGAGCAAGATAAAAACCCACCAGACCTAACAAATGAAGAGGTAATAGGCAGTCTACCTGAAAAAGAATTCAGAATAATGATGGTAAAGATGATCCAAGATTCTATTTCCCAGATCCAAAATCTTGGAAATAGAATAGACAAAATGCAAGAAACAGTTAACAAGGACCTAGAAGAACTAAAGATGAATCAAGCATCGATTAAAAACACAATACATGAAATAAAAAATACTCTAGACGGGATCAATAGCAGAATAACTGAGGCAGAAGAACGGATAAGTGAGGTGGAAGATAAAATAGTGGAAATAACTGCTGCAGAGCAAAATAAAGAAAAAAGAATGAAAAGAACAGAGGACAGTCTCAGAGACCTCTGGGACAACATTAAACGCACCAACATTCGAATTATAGGGGTTCCAGAAGAAGAAGAGAAAAAGAAAGGGACTGAGAAAATATTTGAAGAGATTATAGTTGAAAACTTCCCTAATATGGGAAAGGAAATAGTTAATCAAGTCCAGGAGGCACAGAGAGTCCCATACAGAATAAATCCAAGGAGAAATACGCCAAGACACATATTAATCAAACTGTCAAAAATTAAACACCAAGAAATCATATTAAAAGCAGCAAGGCAAAAACAACAAATAACACACAAGGGAATCCCCATCAGGATAACAGCTGATCTCTCAGCAGAAACTCTACATGCCAGGAGGGAGTGGCAGGACATAATTAAAGTGATGAAGGAGAAAAACCTGCAACCAAGATTACTCTACCCAGCAAGGATCTCATTCAGATTTGATGGAGAAATTAAAACGTTTACAGACAAGCAAAAGCTGAAAGCGTTCAGCACCACCAAACCAGCTTTACAACAAATGCTAAAGGAACTTCTCTAGGCAAGAAACACAACAGAAGGAAAAGACCTACAATAATGAACCCAAAACAATTAAGAAAATGGGAATAGGAACATACATATCGATAATTACCTTAAATGTAAATGGACTAAATGCTCCCACCAAAAGACACAGAGTGGCTGAATGGATACAAAAACAAGACCCATCTATATGCTGTCTACAAGAGACCCACTTCAGACCTAGAGACACATACAGACTGAAAGTAAGGGGATGGAAAAAGATATTCCATGCAAATGGAAACCAAAAGAAAGCTGGAGTAGCAATTCTCATATCAGACAAAATAGACTTTAAAATAAGGACTACTAGAAGAGACAAAGAAGGACACTACCTAATGATCAAGGGATCGATCCAAGAAGAAGATATAACAATTGTAAATATTTATGCACCAAACATAGGAGCACCTCAATACATAAGGCAAATACTAACAGCCATAAAAGGAGAAATCGACAGTAACACACTCATAGTAGGGGACTTTGACACCCCACTTTCACCAATGGACAGATCTTCCAAAATGAAAATAAATAAGGAAACACAAGCTTTAAATGATACATTAAACAAGATGGACTTAATTGATATTTATAGGACATTCCATCCAAAAACAACAGAATACACATTTTTCTCAAGTGCTCATGGAACATTCTCCAGGATAGATCATATCTTGGGTCACAAATCAAGCCTTGGTAAATTTAAGAAAATTGAAATTGTATCAAGTATCTTTTCCGACCACAATGCTATGAGACTAGATATCAATTACAGGAAAAGATCTGTAAAAAATACAAACACATGGAGGCTAAACAATACACTACTTCATAACGAAGTGATCACTGAAGAAATCAAAGAGGAAATTAAGAAATACCTAGAAACAAATGACAATGGAAACACGACGACCCAAAACCTATGGGATGCAGCAAAAGCAGTTCTAAGAGGGAAGTTTATAGCAATACAATCCCACCTTAAGAAACAGGAAACATCTCGAATAAACAACCTAACCTTGCACCTAAAGCAATTAGAGAAAGAAGAACAAAAACATCCCAAAGTTAGCAGAAGGAAAGAAATCATAAAAATCAGATCAGAAATAAATGAAAAAGAAATGAAGGAAACGATAGCAAAGATCAATAAAACTAAAAGCTGGTTCTTTGAGAAGATAAACAAAATTGATAAACCATTAGCCAGACTCATCAAGAAAAAAAGGGAGAAGACTCAAATCAATAGAATTAGAAATGAAAAAGGAGAAGTAACAACTGACACTACAGAAATACAAAAGATCATGAGAGATTACTATAAGCAACTCTATGCCAATAAAATGGACAACCTGGAAGAAATGGACAAATTCTTAGAAATGCACAACCTGCCAAGACTGAATCAGGAAGAAATAGAAAATATGAACAGACCAATCACAAGCACTGAAATTGAAACTGTGATAAAAAATCTTCCAACAAACAAAAGCCCAGGACCAGATGGCTTCACAGGCGAATTCTATCAAGCATTTAGAGAAGAGCTAACACCTATTTTTCTGAAACTCTTCCAAAATATAGCAGAGAGAGGAACACTCCCAAACTCATTCTATGAGGCCACCATCACCTTGATACCAAAACCAGGCAAGGATGTCACAAAGAAAGAAAACTACAGGCCAATATCACTGATGAACATAGATGCAAAAATCCTCAACAAAATACTAGCAAACAGAATCCAACAGCACATTAAAAGGATCATACACCATGATCAAGTGGGGTTTATTCCAGGAATGCAAGGATTCTTCAATATACGCAAATCAATCAACGTGATACACCATATTAACAAATTGAAGGAGAGAAACCATATGATCATCTCAATAGATGCAGAGAAAGCTTTCGACAAAATTCAACACCCATTTATGATAAAAACCCTGCAGAAAGTAGGCATAGAGGGAACTTTCCTCAACATAATAAAGGCCATATATGACAAACCCACAGCCAGCATCGTCCTCAATGGTGAAAAACTGAAACCATTTCCACTAAGATCAGGAACTAGACAAGGTTGCCCACTTTCACCACTCTTATTCAACCTAGTTTTGGAAGTTTTAGCCACAGCAATCAGAGAAGAAAAGGAAATAAAAGGAATCCAAATTGGAAAAGAAGAAGTAAAGCTGTCACTGTTTGCAGATGACATGATACTATACATAGAGAATCCAAAAGATGCTACCAGAAAACTACTAGAGTTAATCAATGAATTTGGTAAAGTTGCAGGATACAAAATTAATGCACAGAAATCTCTGGCATTCCTATATACTGATGATGAAAAATCTGAAAGTGAAATCAAGGAAACACTCCCATTTACCATTGCAACCAAAAGAATAAAATATCTAGGAATAAACCTACCTAAGGAGACAAAATACCTGTATGCAGAAAATTATAAGACACTGATGAAATAAATTAAAGATGATACAAATAGATGGAGAGATGTACCATGTTCTTGCATTGGAAGAATCAACATTGTGAAAATGACTCTAATACCCAAAGCAATCTACAAGTTCAATGCAATCCCTATCAAACTACCACTGGCATTTTTCACAGAACTAGAACAAAAAATTTCACAATTTGTATGGAAACACAAAAGACCCCGAATAGCCAAAGCAATCTTGAGAACGAAAAATGGAGCTGGAGGAATCAGGCTCCCTGACTTCAGACTATACTACAAAGCTACAGTAATCAAGACAGTATGGTACTGGCACAAAAACAGAAAGATAGATCAATGGAACAGGATAGAAAGCCCAGAGTTAAACGCACGGACATATGGTCACCTTATCTTTGATAAAGGAGGCAGGAATGTACAGTGGAGAAAGGACAGTCTCTTCAATAAGTGGTGCTGGGAAAACTGGATATGGACATGTAAAAGTATGAGATTAGATCACTCCCTAACACCATACACAAAAATAAGCTCAAAATGGATTAAAGACCTAAATGTAAGGCCAGACACTATCAAACTCTTAGAGGAAAACATAGGCAGAACACTCTATGACATAAATCACAGCAAGATCCTTTTTGACCCACCTCCTAGAGAAATGGAAATAAAGACAAAAATAAACACATGGGACCTAATGAAACTTAAAAGCTTTTGCACAGCAAAGGAAACCATAAACAAGACCAAAAGACAACCCTCAGAAAGGGAGAAAATATTTGCAAATGAAGCAACTGACAAAGGATTAATCTCCAAAATTTATAAGCAGCTCATGCAGCTCAATAACAAAAAAACAAACAACCCAATCCAAAAATGGGCAGAAGACCTAAAAAGACATTTCTCCACAGAAGATATACAGACTGCCAACAAACACATGAAAGGATGCTCAACATCTTTACTCATTAGAGAAATGCAAATCAAAACTACAATGAGATATCATCTCACACCAGTCAGAATGGCCATCATCAAAAAATCTAGAAACAATAAATGCTGGAGAGGGTGTGGAAAAAAGGGAACACTCTTGCACTGCTGGTGGGAATGTGAATTGGTACAGCCGCTATGGAGAACGGTATGGAGGTTCCTTAAAAAACTACAAATAGAACTACCATATGACCCAGCAATCCCACTACTGGGCATATACCCTGAGAAAACCATAATTCAAAAAGAGACATGTACCAAAATGTTCATAGCAGCCCTATTTACAATAGCCCGGAGATGGAAACAACCTAAGTGTCCATCATCGGATGAATGGATAAAGAAGATGTGGCACATATATACAATGGAATATTACTCAGCCATAAAAAGAAATGAAATTGAGCTATTTGTAATGAGGTGGATAGACCTAGAGTCTGTCATACAGAGTGAAGTAAGTCAGAAAGAGAAAGACAAATACTGTATGCTAACATATATATGGAATTTAAGAAAAAAAATGTCATGAAGAACATAGGGGTAAGACAGGAATAAAGACACAGACCTACTAGAGAATGGACTTGAGGATATGGGGAGGGGGAAGGGTAAGCTGTGACAAAGTGAAAGAGCGGCATGGACATATATACACTACCAAACGTGAGGTAGAGAGGTAGTGGGAAGCAGCCACATAGCACAGGGAGATCAGCTCGGTACTTTGTGACCACCTGGAGGGGTGGGATAGGGAGGGTGGGAGGGAGACGCAAAAGGGAGGGGATATGGAAACATATGTATATGTATAACTGATTAAATTTGTTATAAAGCAAAAAAACAAAATAAAATAAATTAAAAAAAAAAAGAACTACACCTTGCTCAGTGAAAGGGACTCAACTCCCCATATTCCATGCAGAGGGATATATCTTACTAGTAAGAATCTTAAAACCTATGTATTGATATATCCCCATAATGGAATCAAGTGTGTCTAGACAAGCATAAACATGGCAGTGAGAATCAGCTCAAACCCACTATAAAAAGGAACTTCAAAAACAAAACAAAAAAACAGGGAAATTCTTTTCAATTCCTTCAGGGTCTCTGATGAAACCTGGAATGACCCTATCTACAATGACAGCTGGATGTGGCATAAGGCTGGACACATGGGACTGAAAGGATTGGTGAGATTGGGTGAGCAAATGCAGACCCTTTAAAGCAATAATGCATGGCACCCATTCCATGGGTCCCAACTCTCCAGTTTGAAGGGAATATTACTACAGCTATAACATGTACGGGAAACCAAGAGAATGGACACACTCTGAATATGAAAGGTTTCTAAAACTCAACTAATAGTCCCTCTCCTGGGGCTCCAGTTTGACTTTCCAACTGCTTTACTATCAATCTCCCAACTTGGAGAGACAGCCCCTTTAACCTCCTGGTTCTCACAGGTGGCCAATTTGGCAGAGGATGAAAGGGAAGAGGCAGAACCAATGAGAGAGTAGCTGTTAGGCATTTGGACGGGCATATGTCACTCTAATTTCCAGGCAGGAAGAATAATTAATCAAAGTCGCAGCCACCCACTGGGAAAAAACATAGGTCCTGAATCAAAATTTTGGACATACGTTCAGCTCACAAAAAACGAGTTGAAAAATGGAGCTCAAGTATAGAGCAATTCACAAACAGGCAGAGTAATAAAGGACAACTATCATTCAAAAATCAGTTGTGGGAAGGCAATGAGGTGGACTTGAAAGCGAGGCAGAATAGCAGGAAACAGATTTCAAGATGTACCTTGGAATCGCATTTAAATCACAGCAAGAGGGGCACAACTTCGACAACGATGCACTTGGCCAAAAAGGGCGTATGAATTTTCTCCTGAATATATGCAAGAGAAAACGCATACGCCCTTTTTGGCCAAGGAAGCAAGCGGGCAATGCAAATCTGCACTACAAAGAAGTATCACTTTCCACCAGTCAAAAGGGATATCCACAAAATGGGTAAAAACCAGAATGGTAAGACAGGCCCTGGAGAACAGGGAGCCTTATTATGCTGATGGGTCGAATATAAATTGCCAAATACCTCACTGGAGGAGTGCATTGTGTTCCGTAAAACAAGTAAACAACAAAGCTACAGAGCCAAGGGCACTTCCAATTTAGGGAATATACCTTGGGAAAACTGAAAATCAATAAGACAGAGCCACACCCCAAAGTTAGGGCTGCACTGCTTACAACAACCTCAAAGTGGTTACACCTTAAATATCCCAGGAAATATAAAAATGGATCAAAAAATTTTGGTACTTACATACGATGGAATATCCCTCAGCAATGAAATCCATGTCATAAGACCAGGAGCAGCAAAATGAGTGGATTCAGGTACGATGATTCTAAGTGAAATACGTCACACAGAAAAATAAGCTTATCATAAGATATCACTTAAGAAGTTCCTGTAAACATGGCTACACATGAACTGAGTTAGGAAATAGAACAGAGTCTCACATTTAGAAAACACTCTTATACCTGCTTAAGGGGGAAGGAGAGGTGGGGTGATGCCTAAAACCAGAGTTTGATATAAGCACAGGTACCGTTCCCAAAACCAACTATGGAATAGAGAAGACCAACCTATACCTTCCTCAGTGAAAGGGACTCAAAACCCCATATTTCCCGCAGACGAATATATCTGACTAGTAAGAATCTTAAAACCTATGTACTGATATGTCTCTGTAAGGGAATCAAGTGTGTCTAGACTGGCATAAACATGGCAGCGAGATTCAGCTCAAACCCACTATAAAAAGGAATTTCAAAAACAAAACAAAGTAACAGGGAAATTCTTTACAATTCCTTCAGGGTCTCTGATGAAACCTGGAATGACCCTGTCTACAATGACAGCTGGATGTGGCAAACGGCTGTACACTTGGGACAGAGAGGATTGGTGAGATTGGGTGAGCAAATGCAGACCCTTTAAAGCAATAATGCATGGCACCCATTCCATGGGTCCCAACTCTCCAGGTTGAAGGCAATATTACTACAGCTATAACATGAATGGAAAACCTAGAGAATGGACACACAGTGAATACGAAATGTTTCTAAAACTCAACGAATAGTCCCTCTCCTGGTGCTCAGGTTTGACTTTCCAACTGCTTTACTATCAATCTCCCTACTTGGAGAGACTGCCCCTTTAACCTCCTGGTTCGCACAGGTTGCCAATTTGGCAGAGGATGAAAGGGAAGAGGGAAAACCAATGAGAGAGTAGCTGTTAGGCCTTTGGACGGCACATGACACTCTAAATGCCCGGCAGGAAAAAGAATTAACCAAAGTCTCCGCCACTCACCAGGAAACAGTATAGGTCCTGAACCAAAACTTTGGACTTGCATTCAGCTCACAAAAAACGAGTTGAAAAATGGAGTTCAGGGGCAGAGCAATTCACAAACTGGCAAAGTAATAAAGGCTTACTATCGTCCAAAAATCTGTTGAGGGAAGGCAACGAAGTAGACTTGAAAGTCAGGCCGAATATCAGGAAACAAATTTCAAGAGGTACATAGGAATCGTCTGTAAAGCACAGGAAGAGGGTCACAACTTCGACAATGATGTACTTGGCCAAAAAGGGCGTATGCATTTTCTCCTGAATATATGCAAGAGAAAACGCATACGCCCTTTTTGGCCAAGCAAGCATGCGGGCAATGCAAATCTGCACTACAAAGAAGTATCACTCCCCAAGGGTCAAAAGGGAAATCCACAAAATGGGTAAACCCAGAAAGGCAAGACAGGCCTTGGAGAACAGCGAGCCTTGTTATGCTGATGGGCGGGATGTAAGTTTTCGACTGCCTCTCTGGAGCAGTGCATTGTGTTCCCAAAAACAAGTAAACAACAGAGCTACAGAGCCAAGAGCACTTACAGTCTAGGGAATATACCTTGGGCAAACTGAAAATCAATAAGACAGGGCCAGCCCAAAATTTAGGGCTGCACTGCTTACAAGAACCTCAAATTGTCTACACCTTAAATATCCCTGGAAACATAAAAATGGTTCAAAACATTGCGGTACTTACGTACGATGGAATATCCCTCAGCCATGAAATCAATGTCATAAGACCAGTAGCAGCAAAATGAGTGGATTCAGGTACCACTCTCATGCCTCCTTAAGGGGGAAGGAGAGGTGGGGTGATGAATAAAACCAGAGTTTGATATAAGCACAGGTACCGTTCGAAAAACCAACTATGGAATAGACAAGACCTACCTATACCTTCCTCAGTGAAAGGGACTCAAAACCCCATATTTCCCTCACAGGAATATATCTGACTAATAAAAATCTTAAAACCTATGTATTGATATGTCTCTATAAGGGAATCAAATGTGTCTAGACTGGCATAAACATGGCAGCGAGAATCCGCTCAAACCCACTATAAGAAGGAATTTCAAAAACAAAACAAAAAAACAGGGAAATTCTTTACAATTCCTTCAGGGTCTCTGATGAAACCTGGAATGACCCTGTCTACAATGACAGCTGGATGTGTCATAAGTCTGGACACTTGGCACTGAGAGGATTGGTGAGATTGGGTGACCAAATGCAGACCCTTTAAAGCAATAATGAATGGCACCCCTTCCATGGGTCCCAACTCTCCAACTTGAAGGGAATATTACTACAGCTATAACATGTATGGGAAACCTAGAGAATAGACACACTGTGAATACAAAAGGTTTCTAGAACTCAACGGATAGTCCCTCTCCTGGTGCTCCGGTTTGACTTTCCAACTGCTTTACTATCAATCTCCCAACTTGGAGAGACTGCCCCTTTAACCTCCTATTTCGCACAGGTTGCCAATTTGTCAGAGGATGAAAGGGAATAGGGAGAACCAATGAGAGAGTAGCTGTTAGGCATCTGGACGGGCACATGGCACTCTAAATGCCCGGCAGGAAGAAGAATTAACCAAAGTCTCATCCACTCACCGGGAAACATTATAGGTCCTGAACCAAAATTTTGGACTTGCATTCAACTCACAAAAAACGAGTTGAAAAATGGAGCTTAGGGGCAGAGCAATTCACACACTGGCAGAGTAATAAATGCCTACTATCCTCCAGAAATCTGTTGAGGGAAGGCAACGAAGTGGACTTGAAAGTCAGGCCGAATAGCAGGAAACAAATTTCAACAGGTACGTTGGAATCGTCTGTAAAGCACAGGAAGAGGGGCATAACTTCAACAATGATGTACTTGGCCAAAAAGGGCGTATGCATTTTCTCCTGAATATATGCAGGAGAAAATGCATACGCCCTTTTTGGCCAAGCAAGCAAGCGGGCAATGCAAATCTGCACTACAAAGAAGTATCACTTCCCACCGGTCAAAAGGGACATCCACAAACTGGGTAAAAACCAGAAAGGCAAGACAGGCCTTGGAGAACAGCGAGCCTTGTTATGCTGATGGGCAGGATGTAAGTTGTCAACTGCCTCTCTGAAGGAGTGCGTTGTGTTCCCTAAAACAAGAAAACAACAGAGCTACAGAGCCAAGAACACTTCCATTCTAAGGAATATACCTTGGGCAAACTGAATATCAATATGACAGAGCCACCCCAAAATTTAGGGCTGCACTGCTTACAAGAACCTCAACTTGTCTACAACTTATATATCCCTGGAAACATAAAAATGGTTCAAAACATTGTGGTACTTACGTACGATGGAATATCCCTCAGCCATGAAATCAATGTCATAAGACCAGTAGCAGCAAGATGAGTGGATTCAGGTACGATGATTCTAAGTGACATAAGTCACACAGAAAAAGAAACTTATCATAAGATATCACTTATGAAGATCCTGTAAACATGGCTACACATGAACTGAGTTAGGAAAGAGAACAGAGTCTCATATTTAGAAAACACTCTCATGCCTCCTTAAGGGGGAAGGAGAGGTGGGGTGATGAATAAAACCAGAGTTTGATATAAGCACAGGTACCGTTCCCAAAACCGTCTATGGAATAGACAAGACCTACCTATACCTTCCTCAGTGAAAGGGACTCAAAACCCCATATTTCCCGCAGAGGAATATATCTGACTAGTAAGAATCTTAAAACCTATGTATTGATATGTTTCTGTAAGGGAATCAAGTGTGTCTAGACTGGCATAAACATGGCAGCGAGAATCAGCTCAAACCCACTATAAAATAGAATTTCAAAAACAAAACAAAAAAACAGGGAAATTCTTTTCAATTCCTTCAGGGTCTCTGATGAAACCTGGAAAGACCCTATCTACAACGACAGCTGGATGTGGCATAAGGCTGGACACATGGGACTGAGAAGATTGGTGAGATTGGGTGAGCAAATGCAGACGCTTTAAAGCAATAATGCATGGCACCCATTAGATGGGTCCCAACTCTCCAGGGTGAAGCGAATATTACTATAGCTATAACATGAACGGGAAACCGAGAGAATGGACACACTGTGAATATGAAAGGTCTCTAAAACTCAACAAATAGTCCCTCTCCTGGTGCTCCGGTTTGACTTTCCAAATGCTTTACTATCAATCTCCCAAATTGGAGAGACAGCCCCTTTGACCTCCTGTTTCACACAGGTTGCCAATTTGGCAGAGGATGAAAGGGAAGAGGGAGAACCAATGAGAGAGTAGCTGTTAGGCATTTGGACGGGCACATGTCACTCTTGTTTCCCGGGAGGAAGAAGAATTAACCAAAGTCTCAGCCACCCACCGGGTACCAGTATAGGTCCTGAACCAAAATATTGGACTTGCGTTCAGCTTACAAAAAACGAGTTAAATAATGGAGCTCTGGGGCACGGCAATTCACAAACAGGCAGAGTAATAAAGGACAACTATCGTCCAAATATCTGTTGAGGGAAGGCAACGAGGCGGACTTGAAAGCGAGGCAGAATAGCAGGAAACAGATTTCAAGAGGTAGGTTGGAATCGCCTGGAAAGCACAGGAAGAGGGGGACAACTTCGACAATGATGCACTTGGCCAAAAAGGGCGTATGCGTTTTCTCCTGAATATATTCAGCAGAAAACGCATACGGCCTTTTTGGCCAAACAAGCAAGCGAGCAATGCAAATCTGCACTACAAAGAAGTATCACTTCCCACCGGTCAAAAGGGACATCCACAAAATGGGAAAATCCAGAAAGGCAAGACAGGCCCTGGAGAACAGGGAGCCTTGTTATGCTGATGGGCGGGATGTAAATTGCCAACTGCCTCTCTGGAGGAGTGCATTGTGTTCCCTAAAACAAGTAAACAACAGAGCTACAGAGCCAAGGACACTTCCAGTCTAGGGAATATACCTCGGGAAAACTGAAAATCAATAAGACAGAGCCACCCTCAAATTTAGGGCTGCACTGCTTACAAGAACCTCAACTTGGGTTCACCTTAAATATCCCTGGAAACATAAAAATGGTTCAAAAAATTGTGGTACTTACATACGATGGAATATCCCTCAGCCATGATATCCATGCCGTAAGACCATTAGCAGCAAAATTAGTGGATTCAGGTACGATGATTCTAAGTGTAATGTCACAAAGAAAAAGAAGGTTATCATAAGATATCACTTATGAAGATCCTGTAAACATGGCTACACATGAACTGAGTTAGGAAAGAGAACAGAGTCTCACATTTAGAAAACACTCTCATGCTTCCTTAAGGGGGAAGGAGAGGTGGGGGGATGCATAAAACCAGAGTTTGATATAAGCACAGGTACCTTTCTCAAAACCAACTGTGGAATACACAAGACCTACATATACCTTCCTCAGTGAAAGGGACTCAAAACCCCATATTTCCCGCAGAGAAATATATCTGACTAGTAAGAATCTTAAAACCTTTGTATTGATATGTCTCCGTAAGGGAATCAAGTGTGTCTAGACTGGCATAAACATGGCAGCGAGAATCAGCTCAAACCCACTATAAAAAGGAAATTCAAAAACAAAACTAAAAAACAGGGAAATTCTTTACAATTCCTTCAGGGTCTCTGATGAAACGTGGAATGACCCTGTCTACAATGACAGCTGGATGTGGCATAAGTCTGGACACTTGGGACTGAGAGGATTGGTGAGATTGTGTGAGCAAATGCAGACCATTTAAAGCTATAATGCATGGCACCCATTCCATGGGTCCCAACTCTCCAGGTTGAAGGGAATATTACTACAGCTATAACATGTATTGGAAACCTAGCAAATGGACACACAGTGAAAACGAATGGTTTTTAAAACTCAACGAATAGTCCCTCTCCTGGTGCTCCGGTTTGACTTTGCAACTGCTTTACTATCAATCTCCCAACTTGGAGAGACAGCCCCTTAACCTCCTGGTTCTCACAGGTTGCCAATTTGGCAGAGGATGAAAGGGAAGAGGTAGAACGAATGTGAGAGTAGCTGTTAGGCATTTGGACGGGCATATGTCACTCTAATTTCCCAGCAGGAAGAAGAATTAACCAAACTCGCAGCCACCCACCGGGAACCAATATAGGTCCTGAACGAAAATTTTGGACATGCGTTCAGCTCACAAAAAACGAGTTGAAAAATGGAGCTCAGGGGCACAGCAATTCACAAACTGGCAGAGAAATACAGGACAACTATCGTCCAAATATCTGTTTAATGTAGGCAACGAGGCGGACTTGAAAGCGAGGCAGAATAGCAGGAGACAGATTTCAAGAGGTACGTTGGAATCGCCTTTAAAGCACAGGAAAAGGGGCACAACTTCGACAATGATGCACTAGGCCAAAAAGGGCGTATGAGTTTTCTCCTGAATATATTCAGGAGAAAACACATATACGCTTTTTGGCCAGGCAAGCAAGCAGGCAATTCAAAACTGCACTACAAAGAAGTATCACTTCCCACCGGCCAAAAGGGACATCCACAAAATGGGTAATTACCAGAAAGGCAAGACAGGTCCTGGAGAACAGGGAGCCTTGTTATGCTGATGGGCGGGATGTAAATTGTCAACTGCCTCTCTGGAGGAGTGCATTGAGTTCCCTAAAACAAGTAAACAACAGAGGTACAGAGCCAAGGGCACTTCCAGTCTAGGGAATATACCTTGGGAAAACTGAAAATCAATAAGAGAGAGCCACCCCACTATTTAGGGCTGCACTGCTTACAAGAAGCTCATTTGGGTGCACCTTAAATATCCCTGAAAGTTAAAAATGGTACAAAAAATTGTGGTACTTACGTCCGATGAAATATCCCTCAGCCATGAAATCAATGTCATAAGACCAGTAGCAGCAAAATGAGTGGATTCAGGTACGATGATTCTAAGTGAAATAAGTCACACAGAAAAAGAAACTTATCATAAGATATCACTTATAGGTATCCTGTAAACATGGCTACACATGAACTGAGTTAGGAAAGAGAACAGAGTCTCACATTTAGAAAACACTCTGATGCCTGCATAAGGGGGAAGGAGAGGTGGGGTGATGCATAAAACAAGAGTTTAATATTAGAACAAGTACCGTTCCAAAAACCTAATACGTAATAGCAAGACCTACAACTTCCTCAGTGAACGGGACGCAACAACCCATATTCCGTGCAGAGGAATATATCTGACTAATAAGAATCTTAAAACCTATGTACTGATATGTCTCCGTAAGGGAATCAAGTGTGTCTAGACTGGCATAAACATGGCAGCGAGAATCAGCTCAAACGCAATATAAAAAAAAATTCAAAAACAAAACAAAAAAACAGGGAAATTCTTTACAATTCCTTCAGGGTCTCTGATGAAACCTGGAATGACCATGTCTACAATGACAGCTGGATGTGCCATAAGGCTGGACACTTGGGACTGGGAGGATTGGTGAGACTGGGTGAGCAAATGCAGACCCTTTAAAGCAATAATGCATGGCACCCATTCCATGGGTCCCAACTCTCCAGGTTGAAGGGATTATTACTACAGCTATAACATGTACGGGAATCCTAGAGAATGGACACACAGTGAATATGAAAGGTTTCTAAAACTCAACAAATAGTCCCTCTCCTTGTGCGCCAGTTTGACTTTCCAACAGCTTTACTATCAATCTCCCAACTTGGAGAGACAGCACCTTTAACCTCCTGGTTCTCACAGGTTGCCAATTTGGCAGAGGATGAAAGGTAAGAGGGAGAACCAATGAGAGAGTAGCTGTTAGGATTTTGGACGGGCATATGTCACTCTAATTGCTGGCAGGAAGAAGAATTAACAAAAGACTCTTCCCCCTGCTGGGAACCAGTATAGGTCCTGAACCGAAATTTTGGACTTGCGGTCAGCTCACAAAAAACGATTTGATAAATGGAGCTCAGGTGCACAGCAATTCACAAACTGGCAGAATAATAAAGGACAGCTATCTTCCAAAAATCTTTTGAAGGAAGGCAAAGAGGCGGACTTGAAAGCGAGGCAGAATAGCAGGAAACAAATTTCAAGCGGTACGTTGGAATCACCTGTAAAGCACAGCAAGAGGGGCACAACTTCGACAATGATGCACTTGGCCAAAAAGTGTGTATGTGTTTTCTCCTGAATATATTCAGGGGAAAATGCATACGCCCTTTTTGGCCAAACAAGCAAGCGGGCAATGCAAATCTTCAGTACAAAGAAGTATCACTTCCCAACAGTCAAAAGGGACATCGGCAAAATGTGTAAAAACCAGAAAGGCAAGAGAGGACCTGGAGAACAGGGAGGCTTGTTATGCTGTTAGGCGGGATATAAGTTGGCAACTGCCTCTCTGGAGGAGTGTATTGTGTTCCCTAAAACATGTAAACAACAGAGCTACATAGCCAAGGGCACTTCCAGTCTAGGGAATATACCTTGGGAAAACTGAAAATCAATAAGACAGACCCACCCCAAAATTTAGGGATGCACTGCTTACACGAACCTCAACTTGGGTTCACCTTAAATATCCCAGGAAAGTTAAAAATTGTTCAAAAAATAGTGGTACTTACGTACGATGGAATATCCCTCAGCCATGAAATCAATGTCATAAGACCAGTAGCAACAAAATGAGTGGATTCAGGTACGATGATTCTAAGTGAAATAAGTCACACAGAAAAAGAAACTTATCATAAGATATCACTTATGAAGGTCCTGTAAACATGGCTACAGATGAACGGAGTAAGGAAAGATTACAGAGTAACTAATCTTATCATAAGATATCACTCATAGCGGGAATGTACACATGACTACACATGAACTGAATGACAAACACAACAGAGTCACACATTTAGGAAACATCTTCTGCCTGCTTAAGAGGAAAGCCGAGGCGGGGTGATGCATAAAACCACAGTTTTAAAATAGCACAGATACCGTTATATAAACCATGTATGTAATAGACAACACCTACTCCCGGCACAATGAACTGGACTCAACACCCCCTATTCATTGCAGAGGAATATGTCTGACTCTATGTATTTTAAAACATATTTATTCTCATGTCTCCATAAAGGAATCATGTGTGTGTATAACGGCATGAACACAGCACTGAAATTCAGTTAAACCCACTTATAAAAATAAATTTCAAAATCAAAATGCAAAAACAGAGAGAAAGTCTTAAAAATTACGTTCAGGGCCTGTGATGCAAGCTAGATTGACCACCTTTACACCCACAGCTGGATGAGACATAAGACTGGACTCTTGGGGCTGACAAGCTTGCTGAGGTTGTGTGAACAAAAGAACACCACTTAGAGCAATACTGTGTGCTACCCATTCTAGTGGTCCCAACTCTCCAGGTTTAAGGGAATCTTCCTACAGTTAAAACATGCATGGGAAACCCAGTGGATGGTACACTGTGTAATTGGGAAAGTTTTCTAAAAGGTACCTCATTTTTCCTTTTGTCGTGCTCGGCTTCGCCATTCCATCTGCATTACTAAAAATCTCCGCACTTGGAGTGTCAGCGCCTTTACCCTCCCGTTATGCACAGTTTGCAAACTGTGCAGAGGATGAACAGGAAGAGGGGAAATAAATGAGAGATTAGCTGTAGGTGTTTGGATGGGCACATGTCACTCTAGTTTCCTATCAGGAAGAATAATTAACCAAAGGCTCAGCCTGAAGCCCTGGAACCAGAGTAGGGCCTAAAGCCATCCTGCGGTATTGCAGCCAGCTCACAAAGAGGCGAGTTGAAAAATGGAAATCAGGGGCACAGCAATTCACAAACTTGCAGAGTTATAAAGGACAACTATCATCCAGAAATATATTGAGGAAAGGCAGTGAAGAGGATTTGAATGCAAGGCAGAATTGAAGGAAACAGATTTTAAGAGGTAGAATGGAGTCGTCTTTAAAGCACATGAAAAGCGACAGAATTTCGACAATGTTGCCCTTGGCTGAAAAGGGACTATGTGTATTTTCCTGAATATATTCGGGAAAAAATGCATATGCCCTTTTTGGCCAAGCAAGCCATCAGGCATTGCAAATCCACACTACAGAGAAGTGTCCCTTACCTCCAGTCAAAAGGACCATCCACAAATAGTGTAAAAGCCACAAATGCAGGACAGGCCATGGAGAAAAGGGAGCCTGGTTACGCCGATGGACAGGATGTAAACTGCCAAAAGACTCCCTGGAGAACTGTATGTTGTTTTCTAAAACAGAGCTACAGAGCATAGCACACTTCCACTCATGGGCGTGTATTTTGGGAAAACTAAAAATCCACAACACACAGCCAGCCCAAACTTTAGGGCTGCTCTGTTTACAAGAACCTCGACTTCGGTACACTTTATATATCCCAGGAAAGGAAAAAAAATGGATATAGATGTTGTGGTACTTATATACAATGGAATGTCACTCAGACATAAAATCAATGTCATAAGGCCAATAGCAGCTTAATGAGTGGCTTTAGATACGATGATGCTAAGTGAAATGAGCCACAAAGAAAAAGAAACTTATTGTAATATATCACTTATAGAGGGAATGTAAACATGGCTACACATGAACTGAATTTCAAAAGAGAACAGAGTTACACATTTAGAAAACACACTTATGCCTCCTTAAGGGGAAAGGTGACGTGGGGTGATGTGTAAAAGCAGAGTTTGAAATTAGCACAGAACCCATTCCATATACCAAATATGTAATAGACAAGACCTACTCCTTTCTCAATGAACTGGACACAAAACACCCTATTCACTGAAGAGGAATATATCTGACTGGTAATAACCTTGAAACCTATGTATTTATATGTCTCCATAATGGAATCAAGTGTATGTAGATTGGCATAAACACAGATCAATGGAACAGGACAGAAAGCCCAGAGATAAACCTACATACCTATGGCTATCTCATCTATGACAAAGGAGCTAAGGATATACAATGGAGAAAAGACAGTCTCTTCAGTAATTGGTGCTGGGAAAACTGGACCCCTACACATAAAAGAATGAAATTAGAACACTCCATAACACCATACACAAAAATAAACTCTAAATTGATTAGAGATCTAAATATAAGACCAGACACTATAAAACACTTAGAGGAAACCATAGGCAGAACACTCTATGACATAAATCACAGCAAGATCCTTTTGGACCCACCTCCTAGAGAAATGGAAATAAAAACAGAATTCAACAAATGGGACCTAATGAAACTTAAAAGCTTTTACACAGTACAGGAAAACATAAACAAGATGCAAAAAACAACCCTCAGAATGGGAGAAAATATTTTCAAATGAAGCAATTGACAAAGGATTAATCTCCAAACTTTACAAGCACCGCATGTAGCTCAATATCACAAAAACAAACAACCCAATCCAAAAAAGGGCAGAAGACCTAAATAGACATTTCTCCAAAGAAGATATACAGATTACCAAGAAACACATGAAAGGATGCTGAACATCACTAATCATTAGAGAAATGCAAATCAAAACTACCCTGAGGTATCACCTCACAGCAGTCAGAGTGGCAATCATCAAAAAAATCTACAAAACAATAAATGCTGGAGAGGCCTTTATTGGAGAAAAGGGAACACACTTGCACTGTGGTTGGGAATGTAAATTGATATGGGCACTAGGGAGAACAGTACGGAGGTTCCTTTAAATAACTAACAATAGAAGTACCATACGACACAACAATCCAAGTACTGGGCATTTGCCTTGCGAAAACCATAATTCAAAAAGAGTTATGTAGAAAAATGTTCATTGCAGCTCTATTTGCATTAGCCAGGACATGGAAGCAACCTAAGTGTCCATCGACAGATGAATGGATAAAGAAGATCTGGCACATATATACAATCAAATATTACTCAACCATAAAAAGAAGCAAAACTGAGTTATTTGTACTGAGGTGGATGGACTTAGAATCTGTCCTACACAGTGAAGTAAGTCAGAAAGTGAAAAACAAATACTGTATGTTAACAGAGATATATGGAATCTAATGAAGAAAAAAAAAAGATTTTGAAGAACCTAGTGGCAGGACAGGATTAAGGACACAGACATAGAGAAAGGACTTGAGGACACCGGAAGGGGGATGGGTAAGCTCGGACGAAGTGAGAGAGTGGCATGGACATAAATACATTACCAAATGTAACACAGATAGTTACTTGGAAGCAGCCACATAGAACAGGGAGATCAGCTCGGTGCTTTGTGACCACATAAAGGGGTGGGATATGGAGTGTGGGAGGGAGATGCAAGAGGGAGGGGATCTGGTGATATTTGTATATGTATAGCTGATTCACTTTGTTATACAGCAGAAACGAACACTCCATTGTAAAGCAATTATACTCCAATAAACGTGTAAAAGGAAAAAAAAAAGAAAGAAAGCCCAAGGATAAACCTACACACCTATGGTCAACTAATCTATGACAAAGGAGGCAAGACTATACAATGGAGATAAGACAGTCTCTTCAATCATTGGTGCTGGGAAATATGGAGAGCTACATGTAAAAGAATGAAATTAGAACACTCCCCAACACCATACATAAAAATATATTCAAAATGGATTAGAGACCTTAATGTAAGACCGGACAGTATAAAACTCTGAGAGGAAAACTTACGAAGGATACTCTGACGTAAATCACAGCAAGATCTTTTTTGATCCACCTCCTATAGTAATGAAATAGAAAAGAAAACTAAACAGATGGGACCTAATGAAACACAAAAGCTTTTGCAAAGCAAAGGAAACTACAAACAAGACGAAAAGACAACCCTCAGAATGGCAGAAAATATTTGCAAACGAATCAATGGACAAATGATTAATCTCCAATATATATAAACAGCTCATGCAGCTCAATATTAATAAAACAAACAGCCCAATACAAAAATGGATGATCTAAATAGACATTTCTTCCAAGAAGACATAGAGATGGCCAGTACGCACATGAAAATCTGCTGAACATCACTAATTATTAGAGAAATGGAAATCGAAACTACAATGAGGTATCACGTCACACCTGTTAGAATGGGCATCATCAGAAAATCTACAAACAACAAATGCTGGAGAGGGTGTGGAGAAAAGGAACCTTATTCCACTATTGGTGGGAATGTAAATCGATACAGTCTCTATGGAGAACAGTATGGAGGTTCCTTAAAAAACTAAAAATAGAATTACCATATAATCCAGCAATCCCACTACTGGGCATATACCCAGAGAAAACCATAAATCAAAAAGACACATTCACCACAATGTTCACTGCAGCACTATTTACAATAGACAGGTAATGAAAGCAACCTAAGTGCCCACAGACAGACGAATGGATAAAGACGTGGTACATATATACAACGGAATATTACTCAGCCATACATAGGAATGAAATTGGGTCATTTGTAGAGACCTTGATGGATCTAGAGACTGTCATACGGAGTGAAGTAAGTCAGAAAGAGAAAAACAAATATTGTATATTAATGCACATATGTGGAACCTAGAAAAATGGTACAGATGAACCGGTGTGCAGGGCAGAGATAGAGACACAGATGTAAAGAACAAACATAAGGAGACCAAGGAGGGAACGCCATGTGAGGGTGGTGGTGGGATGAATTGGGAGACTGGGATTCACATGTGCACACTTATATGTATGAAATAGATATCCAATAAGAACTTGCTGTATAAAAGAAATAAATTTAAAAACAAACTAAATAAATAACATTTAATAAAATAAAACAGAAAAATAGTTTTTCCCTTCACATAGACGTCTTTATATTAATGCATTATTTCCATGTATATATCTCCAAATTAAAAAAAAAGAGGAATAAATAAAATCTAACTTGAACCAAAAAGAAAAAAAGAAAAAAAAACCCAAACAAACAGAACTCACCAGTTATAGAGAGGATAATCGTATCAGGGCACTTGCTCCAGTGGTAAAAAAAATCTTAAGTTGGTCAGAGGTGGGAAATCGTCTCCCATGCACTCAGCAGTGCTCCCCCCCACAAGGAGCATCCTCATTGCAAAGCTGGGGGACTGTGTCGAGGCGTCTGTGAGTAAATGTGAGCTGAGCCCCAGTCCTGCTGCAGCTGAACTCTTCCCACCCTTTCCAGGTAAAACACCTGAATATGTACAAGCACTTGCAAGCCTACAGGAAGGGCTGTGGAGCCACACTAGCGAGAGCACGCAGGCCGACTTGGTGCCTGCAGGCCAGCCAGGATGGTCCTGGCCCCAGATGCTCTTCTGGAAGCTTTCCATTTCCCTGCCTGAGATACCCCTCCTGCCACAGCCCCCACTGCTTTTTTACTTCCTCACCTCTGCCTGGGGAGAAATTCCAGTGGCAGGTATGGGTGACACATCCTCTTCTTTAGCAGGTGGCAGACTGGCAACTCCTGCAGAGAGTCCAGCAGAGCCCCACTCACACTGGGCCACCCACAAAGCCACGGCCCCTCACTCCCTCCCACCACCCCAGCCCCGACACTGCTGACGGGGCAGAGAATATGGCATCAGGCACAGCTACAGGGGCTCTTGCTGACTGGAGAGGTGTTTATATTGACCTCAACCCAGGCACACCTGTGGGAGGGGGCTGGCAGGCACTGTCAGGCTGCCCAAATCAGCCAATCCTCACCCCTCAGGGGCTCACAGTTGCAGAAAATGAACCTTGCTAAACGGGTCAGTCCCAAGGAACAGGTGTGGGCTCTTGAGAGTCAGGCTAGACAAGGGGCTGCAGCTGCCGCTTGTTTTCTTACCATTTTATCTGGTCCATGAGTGGAAAACAACTTCAAGAAGACCCTATCCTAATGAGAGGAACCCAGGAGTCAGGGAGAGGAGTGATGGTGGGTGGAGACAGAGGCCTGGTGCCCTGGCTGCAGTGGAAGTGTCTGGAAGACCAGGCAGAGAGAGGCTGCACAGAGTGATAGCCAGGGTCACAGACCTGTCAGAGCTGCTGTTTGTTAGTTCAAGTCCTGCTCTGAGGTGTTCTGTGTCAGCTGTGAGCGACAGGTGAGCTGGGGGTTCTCTGCAAGGTGGGCTATGTGCACAGTTCCTGTGTGTCCAGCCCTGCTGTGGTACCTGCCCAGGGGAGTTCCGTATCCTGGGAGGGGCCTGACTATGAGAGCCCCATGGGCTGCTGGGTAGCTGCACAGGTGAGCTCCGTACCCTGGGAGGGACTTGACCACGAGAGCCCCGTGGGCTGTGGCGTGCGGTATGCAGCCCAGGTGAGCTCCATATCCTGGGATTGGCCTGACCACGAGAGTCCCATGGGCTGCTGGAGACCTGGTAAAGCCACCGAGGATCTACATCCAGTAGCTCCTATTTCCTACACCCTGCTGCTCATTCTACCACCCACCAGGCCATGGCATTCTGTATTAGACTTCAATGATGCCTTCTTCTGTATTCCATTCATCTCAGAGTCACAAGAATTTTTGGCTTGTGAGTGGCAGGACACAACATGCAACACAAGCAATAATGCTGGGCCGTCCTGCACCAATGGTTCAAAAATCCCCACACCATCATTGGGGAAATGACCTCTAAAGACCTAAAAGTTCTACCTCTGTAAAAGGGAACCCTCCTTCAATATGCAGATGACATTCTGATCGCCAGGCCTACTAAAGACGCCTCTGAACTACCTAGCCAAGAAAGGATAGAAGGTGTCCAAGAAACAGGCTCAAATATCCCAGGCTCAGGTGACATGCCTGGGCTTCATTCTCACAGATATTCGGAGAAACGTATCCCAGGAGAGGGAAGAAGCCATTTGCAGCCTTACCTCTTCTAAAACTAGAAGACAGCTTAGGGGTTCCTGGGGAGGCCAAGGTTTTCTGCATCTGGATCCCTAACTACAGTCTAAGAGCTGGGCCTCTACATGAAACACTGACATGAAAAGATGATGATCCTTTTGAATAGAATCCAGAAGCAGCCTTTCAAGAATGGAAAGAGCAGTCAATTCAGATCCTTGCCCAGGAACTCACTAATTTAGCTAAACCCTTTGACCTTTACATACCCGGTCAAAGGTTAATCGCCCTTGGAGACTTAGTGCAAAAACTGGGACCACTTGAAATGGAGCAACACAAGAATGCCCTTCAGGTATGATAAACTGTGGTCCCCAAGGGCTTTGCCCACCGACTCATCAGGCCAGGATACTGGGGTATCTAAAAAGCTAGAAATCAGCAGCCCGCAAGGCCAGCTCCCTCGTAAGGGAAAAGGACCCCACGTGGTGATCTTAACCACCCATCATGCCCTGAAGTTGCAGGGCTCGCTCTGTGGACATACTGACCTCGAGTGAGGAGGCCTTCCAACTCCAAACTCCAGAGAGACAAATGGGGGCATCGGGCTCCCAAGATGACTTGTGTGACCATCACTTGACCTGGAGTTTCTCTCAGAAAACAACAAGACTGTGCCCCGAAAGAGCAGACTACTGCTTGCAGGACTTACTTCACCCAGAAGGGAGCTAATAAGCTTGGCGGGGGAAACGTATATCACGCTTTCACCATAGAAAACCCTACAGACACCGCGGTGATGGTGGCCAATATGACCAGCTGGACTGCTGGCTACTTCTAAAGGCCGTTGACTCAGTGGACGTCATGGTCCTGGATCACCACTAACCCTGTACTGTCTGGGAGTTCTGCGGGCAGGGCTCTGACACATGGTGCTGTTTGTACATTAATTCAGGGACCTAATTAAAGAAAGCACAGACTACTGGTCAGAGCATCTAGGCTGGCAAAAACTGTCAGCCTAAGGTCGCCAAAGAAATGTGGGGTGGGGTGAAACCTGCCACCACAGGATCTCTGCGCATCTCTTTCCTGGACCCTTAAAGGTCATTAGAATCTATAACACTTCCAATGCTGGTGCTCAGTCAGACGAGAAGTGAGGCAGGAGTCTTTGGAACAATCAACCTCACCTGGAGGCTGGTGGGGAGACGTTTTGCTCCTCCCCCCAGGTATCAGGGCTGCCACCACAGCATGAAGCAGTTACAAAAGAGGGGTCTGCACCCTCAACACCCCAAGAATGAGGAACGGAACAAAAAGCAGAGGAGGTGTTCGTCTCTGGCAACGTTCATTAAAAATTCCTGGGAGATAAAAAGAGAACCTGGGCAATAAAATAAAATCTAACCTGTTTTTCCTTTGTGCTTTGTCTAATTTCACGTGCTCCTAGGGTTCCGCATGCAGAGGTCCCACACCCGGCACTTCAGACCTGATTTCCTAGTGCAGAATGGCTGGGTCGACACCTCAGCTAGCGGAGTCCCATGCAGACTCCACGGCATAGAGCCTGAGCTGCAGCCAACCCAGCCCTCGAGAGCTCCATCCCCTCCCTCCCACTGACGCTGCTGGGATCCCTACACAGCAGCCCAGCCCACAGCCTGTGGTGGAGTGCACGCTCTCACCTCTCCATTCTGTTTTCAAAATAATGTTTCCTTTGCTTCTGAACCAAACTCAGTCTTGATCTGTTGGCTCCAATGACACTGGGCTCGGGGACTCCTGTTGGGGTACACTCTGGAGGATCAGTAACAGAAATTGAGAACATTGTAACTTCAATGAACAGATGTGTGAGCCAAACTGTAGTTAACATAGAGCAGTGTATAATGCTCGGGTAAAATAAGATTTTTCTAAGACTTACATTTGATAATTCCATCACTTTACTATAAGCAAGTTCAGTGAAGACGTCTGTCTTATATTTCAGGTCAACATTAGAGAAATGAAGTGATTTATTTCCATGGTTGTACATCGAATACTCTTGGCTGAAGCTTCAATCTTGTTTTGAATGCTTTTCCATTGAAAAGGATACCTCTCTTTCAGCTCCCCCATTTCTGAGAAGTATAAAATCTTATAATTTATTATTACCAAAGGGGAAAGGTAGGAAAAGGGATAAATTAACAGTTTGGGATTAACACATACACACTGCTATGTATAAAATAGATCATCAACAAGGAACTACTGTATAGCACAGGGAACTACACTGAATATTTTGCAATAACCTATAAGGGGAAATAATCTGAAAACGAATCGATATTTTTATTGACATCATCTATCAATGACAGATAAAATGTAACCTAAGCAAGGCCGATGGTGAGCGCTTCTGAACCTGAAGATTTCAATCATCTAAAATTTGGGCTCTGCCTATTTCCCAAGGCCCTTAATGGACATACGTGTAGCCGTAGCTTAAAAATTCCCCAGTTTGGGGTTCGGGGAGGCACTGATTTGGAAAAATACCTGGTGTTCTCCTTCCATGCACGGGACCCTTCCTACAGCTAAAACATGCCTGTCACACCTAGACGATGGTACACAGTTTGATCAGAAAGATTTTGGAAAAGGCACCTCATCTCCTCATCGCCTGGTGCACGGGTTCAACCCTCCAGCATCTTTCCTGACAATCTCCTTACTTGGGGATATCAGCACCGTCAACATCCTGTTGCACACAGTTTGGAATTTGTTCAGAGGATGAAGCGGAAGGATGAGAAAAATTTAGAGACAAGTATTAGTTGTTCAGACAGGCAAATGCCACTCTAATTTCCTATCTGGAAGACAAATTCATCAAAGGCTAGAATTGCCCATGGAAACAGAATAGGGCGAGAGGAAATCCCGCTGTTTTGTGTCCAGTTTCCAAAAACACAATTTGAAAAATGGAACTCGGGGGCAATAAAATTCATGAAACTGCAGAGTTGAAAATATCTATTGTCGAAAAATGTCTTGAGGTAAGTCACAGAAAAGGACTTGTAAGCAAGGGAGAGTGGCAGGAAATAGATTTGAACAGGTAGAAAGGACTCCCCATTAAAGCACAAGAAAAGGGGCTGAACATCGCCAATGATGCAGTTGGCCCAAAAGGGCGTATGCATTTTTTTCTGAATATATTCAAGTAAAGGCCATACACACTTTTTATCCAACCAAACAGGTGGGCACTGGAAATCAATACTACAAAATGTATCACTTCACATCAGTCAGAAGGGCCAACCACATAAAGTGTAAACACCAGAAATGCAGGACAGGGTGAGGAGAAAAGGGAGCCCTGTGAGGCTGATAGTGGAAATGTAATGTGCCAACGGCCACTCTGCAGAAGTGTATTGTGTTTGCTAAAACATCTGAAAACTCAGCTACAGAGCATAGGGCACTTGCACTCATGGGCGTATACCTTGGGAAAAACAAAAAATGACAGAAAACAGGCACTCCAACGTTTACCACCTCTCTGTTAAAAAGGGCCTCCACTTGGATATAACCTAAATGTCCCTGGAAGGATAAAATGGATAAAAGAGATGGGGTACGTATGTAGAGTGGAATATTACTCATCCAGAAATCAATGAAATAAGGCCAGTTGTAACAACTCTGGAGGAGTTACATATGATCATTCTAAGTGACACATGTCAGAAAGAAAAAGACACATATCATAAGATGTCACTTAAAGGTGGAATCAAAAATGGCTACACATGAAATAAACTACAAAACAGAAACATAGTCAAATATGTAGAAAAGAGACATAAGGCTGCTAAATGGGAAAGGTGGGGAATGGTGAGGTATTATCCAGGAGGTTGAAATTAGCAAAGATACCATTCCAAGTACTGAATTGAATAACTGGCAAGGCCTACACGGTACCTCAAAGAACTGCACTCAGCCCACTCAAGTCACTGGACAATAATACATATGACTCGTAAGCATCTGAGAAAGAATTTATTGTTGTCACACAGTACATGAATCAAGTGGATGTACAGCAGCAAAAAACAGAGCTTTGAAAATCAGCTGTAACCAATATAAAAATAAATTTAAAAATATTTATAAAAACAGTGAGACAGACAAAAATTCTTACAACTTTTGGTGAAGGGCTACGATGTAACATGGATTGAACACATGTAGACCCACAGCAGGATGATATATAAGGCTGGAAGCTATGCACGCTAAGAGATGTTAGAGAGGCTGGGTGAGGAAATGCAGACCTTTTAAAGTAATACTGCCTGGTACCCATTCCTTGGGTCCCAAATCGGCAGTTTCAAGGGAATCTTCTGACATCAAAAACATGCCTGGGAAACCGAGATGAATGTACACCGTGTGCTCAGGAAAGGTGTCTAAAATGCACCTCATTTTTGATCTCCTGGTGCTGAGGTTCACCATTCCAGCCACATTACTAACAATCTCCCCACTTGGAGAATCAGCACCTTTAACCTCCTGTTTCACACAGTTTGCAATTTTTGCAGAGGATAAATGGGAAGAGGAGGAACCAGTGAGAGATTAGCTGTAGGAGTTTTGACAGGCACATGTCACACTAATATCCCTTTAGGAAGAAGAATTAACCAAAGGCTCAGCCTGCCTCCCCAGAACCAGAATAGGGCCGGAATCAATCCAATGGTTTGGCGGCCAGCTCACAAAATGCGAGTTGCAAAATGGAGCTCAGGAGCAGACAATTCAAAGACCTGCAAAGATATAAATGATAACCAACGTCCAAAAATATATTCAGGTAAGGCAACGAAGAGGTTCTGAATGAGAGGCAGAATTGCAGGAAACATTTTTCAAAAGGTAGATTGTACTCACATTTAAAGCATATGAAAAGCAGCAGAATTTCTAAAATGATGCAGTTGGGCAAAAGGGTGTATGCGTTTTTTTCGTGAATATCTTCAGGAAAAAAACAAATACAGAGTTTTTGGCCAACCAAGCAAGAGGGAAATGCAAATCCGCACAATAAAGAAGTCTCAATTTCCACTGCTCAGAAAGGCCATCCAAAAAATGTGTACAAATCAAAAATGCAGGAGAGGCCATGGAAAACAGGGAGACTAGTCACGCTGATGGGTGGGGTATAAATATCCAAGAGCTACTCTGAAGAAGTGTATGCTGTTTCCTAAAACATCTAAAATACAAAGCCCCCGAGCAAAGGGGACTTCAACTCATGGACATATAACTTGGGAAGACTAAATATCAACAAGACACAGGCACCCCAAAGTTTAGGGCTGCTCTGCATACAAGAACCTCAACTTCGGTACACCTAAAGTATCCCAGGAAAAAGAGAAATGCATAAAGAACTTGTGGTAATTTTGTACAACGGAATATCACTCAGACGTGAAATCAATGTCATAAGGCCAGTAGCAGCATAATGAGAGGATTTAGGTATGATGATTCTAAGGGAAATTAGTCACACAGAAAAATAATCTTATCATAAGATATCACTTACAGAGGGAATGTCAACATCACAACACATGAACTGAATTAGGAAAGAGAGCAGCGTCTCACATTTAGAAAACACTCTTATGCCTCCTTAAGGGGAAAGGAGAGGTGGGGTGATGCATAAAACCAGAGTTTGATATTAGCACAGGTACCATTCCATAAACCAAATACAGAATAGACAAGACCTACACCTTTCTCAGTGAACGGGACTCAAAACCCCTATTCCCCACAGAGGAATATATCTGATTAGTAAGAATCTTAAAACGTATGTATTGATATGCCTCTGTAAGGGAAACAAGTGTGTCTAGACCGTCATAAACACGTCAGGGAAAATCAGCTCAACCCCATTATAAAAATGAATTTCAAAAACAAAACAAAAAAAACAGCGAAATTCTTACACAATTCCTTCAGGGGTTCTGATGAAACCTAGAATGACCCTATCTGCAAAGACAGCTGGATGAGACATAAGGCTGGACACTTGGGACTGAGAGGACTGGTGAGATTGGGAGAGAAAATGCAGACCCTTTAAAGTAGTAATGCATGCCACCATTCCATGGGTCCCAAATTTCCAGGTAGAAGGGAATATCACTACAGTTATAACATGTATGGGAAACCTAGAGAATGGACACCCTGTGATGGCGAAAAGTTTCTGAAAGTCTCCTACTTTTTCCTCTCCTTGTGCTACAGTTTTGCATTCCAACAACTTTACTATCAATCTCCGAACTTAGGAGAGTCATCCCCTATAACCTCCTGGTTCGCACAGTTTGCTAATTGTGCAGAGGATGAAAGGGAAGAGGGAGAACAAATCAGAGAGTAGATGTAGGCCTTTGGACGGATACATGTCACTCTAAATTCCCGTCAGGAAGAAGAATTAACCAAAGCCTCAGCCACCCACAGGGAACCAGTATAGCCACCCCTGGAACCAGTATAGTTCCTGAATCAAAATTGTGGATTTGCGGTCAGCTCCCAAAAATGGGATTTGAAAATTGGAGCTCAGGGGCAAAGCAAATCAAAAACCTTCAGAGTTATAAAGGACTACTCTCTTCCAAAAATCTGTTGAGGGAAGGCAACAAAGCGGACTTGAAAATGAGGCAGAACTGCACAAATCATATATCAAGAGGTAAATTGGAATCACCTTTAAAGCACAGGAAAGGCATTACAACTTCGAGAATGATGCACTTGGCCAAAAACAGCATATGAATTTTCTCCTGAATATATTCAGGAGAAAAGGCATAGGCCCTTTTTGGCCAATCAAGCAAGAGCGCAATGCAAATCCACACTACAAAGAATTGTCAATTCCCACCGGTCAAAAAGGACATCCGAAAATCTGTAAAAACCAGAAAGGCAAGATAGAGATGACAAGGGCATAAAGCAATATGATCCCAAGGGTCATGGAGGATTGTGATGACAAGCACATGGAGCATTGTGAGGACAAGATTATGTATCATTTTGCTGTCAAAGGCATTGTGATGACAAGGTTCATGGAGCACTGTGATGACAAGAGTCATGGAGCATTGTGATTACAGGGTTCATAGAGCATTGGGATGACAACGGCATGGAGCATTTTGATGACAAAATTCCCGGATCATTGTGTTGTCAGGGTTCATGGAGCGTTGTGATGACAGTGGTCATGGAGCATTGTTATGACAGAGGTCATGGAGCATTGTGATGAGAACGTCATGGAGCATTGGGCTGAAAATATAAATGGAGTATTGTGATGACAGGGGTCAAGGAGCATTGTGATGACAAGGTACTGGAGCATTGTGATGAGAAGACCATGGAGCCATGTGATGACAAGTCTCATGGATCATTGAGATGAAAAGGGTCATGGAGCATTGTGATTACAGGGGTCTTGGAGCATTGTGATGACAAGGGCATGGAACATTGGGATGAGAATGTCATGGAGCGTTCTGATGACATGCATCATGGAGCTTTGTGATGACAAGGGTATGGAGCATTGTAATTACAGGGGTCTTGGAGCACTGTGAGGGAAAGGGCATGTAACATTGTGATGAAAAAGGCATGGAGCCTTGTAATGACAGGGTTCAAGGAGCATACTGATGACAAGTGTCAGGGACCATTGTGATGACAAGGGTATTGAGCACTGTGATGACAAATGTCATGGAGCATTGTGATTAGAAGACCATGGATACTTGTGATGACGAGCGTTATGGGGCGTTGTGATGATAGGTGTTATGGAATATTGTGATCATAAGGATTTGGAGCATTGTGATGACAGAGGTCATAGAGCATTTTGATTTCATTGTGATGACAATAGCATGAAGCATTATGATGATGCGCATTTGGTGCATTGTGATGACAGCGTTCATGGAGCATTGAGATGAAAAGGGGCATGGAGCATTATGATTACAGGAGTCTTGGATCTTTGTGATGAAAAGGGCATGGAACTTTGGTCTGAAATGTTTCATGGATTATTGTGATGAGAGGGGGAAAGGAGCATTGTGATAACAAGGGAACGGAACACTGTGATACATGGTTCATGGAGGATTGTAATGAGAAGTGCATGGAGCATTGTGAGAAGAATGGCATCGAGCATTGTGATGAAAAGAATCATGGATCCTGTGATGACAAGGGCTTGGAACAATGTGATGAGAGGTTTTTGGAGCATTGTGATGACAATGGCATGGAGCATTGTGATGCCAAGGGTCATGGAGTTTTGTGATGACAAAGGTCATGGAGCCTTTTGATGACAAGGGTGTGGTGCATTCTCTTGTGATGGGCAGGGAGCATTGTGATGAAAGGGTCATGGAGCAATGTGATGAAAAGTGTCATGGAACATTTTGATGACGGGTTATGGAATATTGTGATGTCAGGAGTCATGGAACATTTTCATGATGGTGTTGTGGACCACTGTGATGACAGGGGAGTGCGTGTATTGTGATGACTAGTGAGGGAACATTTTGATATCATTCGTGAGAGAGCATTTTGATAAGAAGTGCATGGAGCATTGTGAGGACAAGTATTATGGAGCATTGTGATGACAAGATTGTGGAGCACTGTGATGACAAGCACATGGCGCATTGTGATGACATGGGTCATGGAGCACTGTGCTGACAAAGGCATAGAGCAATGTGATGACAAGGGTCACCGAACATTGTGATGAAAATTTCATAGAGCATTTTGGTGACAAAGGTCACAGAACCTTGTGATGACGAGGGCATGGATCATTGTGATGACAAAGGTCATGAAGCATTGTGATGACTGGAGTCACGGAGCCTTTTGATGACAGGGGTCATAGAGCTTTGTGATGAAAAGGCAATGAGCATTGTGATGACAGGGGCATGGAGCATTGGCCTGACATGTTTCATGGATTATTGTGATGACAGTGGGCATGGTGCAATGTGATGACAAAGGCATGGAGCATTGTGATGAGAAGGTCATGGAGTATTTTGAAGACAGGTCTCAGGGAGCATTGTGATGACATATGTCATGGTCCATTGCGATGACAATGGAATGGAATATTGTGATGCCAAGTGTCATGGAGGATTGTGATGACAAATGTAATGGAGCATTTTGATGACAAGGGCTTGGAGCATTGTGATGACAATGGACATGGAGCATTGTGATGACAAGGGCATTGAGCATTGTGATGACAAGGGCCATTGAGAATTCTGATGACAAGTTCATGAAGCATTGTGATGAGAAGCTCATGGAGCTTCCTATGACAGGGGTCATGGAGCATTGTGATGAAAAGTGCATACAGAATTGTGATGACAAATCATGTAACACGGTGATGAGAAGTGTCGTGGAGCATAGTGAAGCCAAGAACGAGGAGAATTGTGATGACAGGGGACATGGAGCATTGTGATGGCCAGGGCATGGAGCATTGTGATGGCAAGACCGTGGAGCTTTGTGATGAGAAGTCCATGGATAATTGTGATGACGAGCGTCATGGAGCACTGTAATGACAAGGGGAATGGAGCATTGTGATGAGAGTGGCCATGGAGCATTGTGATGACAAGGGTCATGAGCAATTTGATGACAAGGGCGTGGAGAATTGTGATGAGAAGACAATAGATAATTGTGATGACGAGCGTCATGGAGCACAGTAATGCCAAGGGGTATCGAGCATTGTGATGACAGTGGCCATGGAGCATTGTGATGACAAGTGTCATGGAGCATTCTGATGACAAGTTGTGGAGTATTGTGATGACAATGGCATGGAGCATTGTGATGAAAAGGGCATGGAGCATTGTGATAAAAAAGGCATGAAGCCATTTCATGACAGGTTTCAAGGAGCATACTGACAACAAGTGTCAGGGAACATTGTGATGACAAGTGTATTGAGAATGGTGATGAAAAAGTTCATGGAGCATTTTGACGAAAAGGGCATGGAGTATTGTGATGACAGGCATCATGGAGCGTTGTGATGACAAGTGTTATGGAACATTGTGATCACAAGGGTTTGGAGCATTGTGATGATAGAAGTCATGGATCATTTTGTTTTCAAGGAGCATGGAACATTGGGATGACAAGGGCATGAAGCAATGTGATCCCAAGGTTCATGGAGGATTGTGATGACAATGGTAATGGAGTATTGTGATGACAAGCAAACGGAGCATTGTGATGACAAGGTCATGTAGCATTTTGCTGACACAGGCATGGAGCATTGTGATGATAAGGGTCATGGAGCACTGTGATGAGAAGCATCACGGATCATTGTGATTACAGGGGTCATGGAGCATAGGGATGGCAAGGCCATGGATCATTGTGATGACAAGTGTCATGGAGCATTGGGCTGAAAATGTTCATGGAGCATTGTGATGACTAGGGAATGGTGCATTGTGATGACAAGAGTCCCGGATCACTGTGTTGTCAGGGGTCATGGAGCGTTGTGATGAGAGTGGTCATGGAGCATTGTGATGATAGGGATCATGAAGCATTGTGATGAGAAGTTCCTGGAGAATTGGCGTGAAAATGTTCAGAAAGTATTGTGAGGACAGGGGTCATGGAGCATTGTGATGACAAGGGAATGGAGCACTGTGATGAAAAGTTCCTGAAGCATTTTGATGAGAAGACCATGGAGCCTTGTAATAACAAGTCTCATGGAAAATTCTGATGAAAAGGGGCATGAAGTATTGTGGTTACATGGGTCTTGGAGCATTGTGATGACAAGGGCATGGAGCACTGTGATTACTGGTGTCTTGGAACATTGTGATGAAATTGGCATGGATCATTGTTATGAAAATGGTATGGAGCCTTGTCATGACAGGGTTCCAGGAGCATACTGATGACAAGTGTCAGGGAGCATTGTGATGACAAGTTTATAGAGCATTGTGATGACAAAGGTCATGGAGCACTGTGATGAGAAGAGCATGGATAATTGTGATGATGAGCGTCATGGGGCGTTGTGATGATAAGTGTTATAGAACATTGTGATCACAAGGATTTGGAGCATTGTGATGAGACAGATGATCGAATATTTTTATTTCATAGTGATGACAAGAGCCTGAAGCATTATGATGATGGGCATGGTGCATTTTTATGACAGGGTTCATGAAGCAATGAGATGCAAAGGGGCATGGAGCATTGTGATTAGAGGGTTCATGGAGCATTGTGATGACAATGGCATGGAGCATTGGGATGCCAAGGGTCTTGGATCTTTGTGATTACAAAGGTCATGGAGCAATGTGATGACATGGGGTGGTGCAATGTGATGAGAAGGGCAGGGAGCAGTGTGATGACAGTGTCATAGAGCAATTTAATGAAAAGTGTCATGGAATATTATGATGACAGTGGTTATGGAACATTGTGATGTCAGTGGTCATCGAACTTTGTGATGATAAGTGCATGTAGCATTGCAAAGACAGGAGTCATGGAACATTGTGATGACAGTGGTGAGGGAGTATTGTGATGAATAGTGATGTAACATTGTGATATCTGTGGTGAGAGAGCATTTTGATGAGAAGTGCATGGAGAATTGTGATGACAAGTTTTATGGAGCATTGTGGTGACAAGATTGTGGAACACTGTGATGACAAGTGCAGGGTGCATTGTGATGACATGGGTCATGGTGCATTGTGCTGACAAGCGCATGGAGCATTGTGATGACAAGGGTCATGGAGCATTGTGTTGAGGAAGGCATAGAGCATTGTGATGACAAGGGTCAAAGAGCACTGTGATGAAAAGTTCATGGAGCATTTTGGTTAAATATGTCACAGAGACTGTGGATGACGAGGGCATGGACCATTGTGATGACAAAGGTCATGAAGCATTGTGATGAATCGATTCATGGAGCATTGTGATGACAGGGGACATGAAGCATTGTGATAACAAGGTCATGGAGCATTGTGATGACAAGGGCAGGGAACATTGGTCTAATAAGTTTCATGAATTATTGCGGTGACAGTTGGAATGGCGCATTGTGATGACAAGGGCATGGAGCATTGTGATGACCAGGTCATGCAGTATTGTGAAGACAGGTGTCAGGGAGCATAGTGATGACATATGTAATGGCCCATTGTGATGACAATGGCATGGAGCATTGTGATGCCAAGTGTCAGGGAGGATTCTGATGACAATGGAAATGGAGCATTGTGATGACAATGGCTTGGAGCATTGTGATGACAAGGGTCAGGGAGCATTGTGCTGACAAGTGCATGGAGAATTGTGATTAAAAGCGTCATGGAGCATTCTGATGACAATCTTCTGGAGTATTTTCATGACAATGGCAAGGATCATCGCTATGAAAACGGCATGGGCATTGTGATGAAAAAGGCATGGAACATTTTCGTGAAAGGGTTCAAGGAGCATTCTGATGACAAGTGTCAGGGAGCATTGTGATGACAAGTGTATTGAGATTTGTGATGACAAAGGTCATGGAGCATTGTGATGAAATAGGCATGGAGTAATGTGATGACAGGCATCTTAGAGCGTTGTGATGACAAGTGCTATGGAACATTGTGATCAAAAGGGTATGGAGCATTGTGATGACAGAGGTCATGGATCATTTTGATTTCAAGAGCATGGAGCACTGTGATGACAAGGGCATGAAGCAATGTGATCCCAAGGTTCATGGAGGACTGTGATGACAATGAGAATGGAGAATTGTGATGACAAGCGCATAGAGCATTGCAATGACAAGGTCAGGTAGTATTTTGCTGACAAAGGCATGGAGCATTGTGATGACAGGTGTCATGGCGCACTGTGATGACAAGCGTCACGGAGCATTTTGAATACAGGGTTCATGGAGCATTGGGATGACAAGGGCATGGATCATTGTGATGACAAGGGTCATGGAGCATTGGGCTGAAAATGTGCATGGAGTATTGTGATGACAGGGGTCATGGAGCATTTTGAGGAGAAGGTCATGGAGCATTGGGCTGAAAATGTTCATGGAGTATTGTGATGACAGGGATCATGGAGCATTTTGATGACAAGTTCCTTGAGCACTTTGATGAGAAGACAATTGAAACTTGTGATGACAAGTCTCATGGAGCATTCTGATGAAAAGGGGCATGGAGCATTGTGATTACAGGGGGCTTGGAGCATTTTGATGACAAGGGCATGGAGCATTGTGTGGAGAAGGACATGGAACATTCTGATGACATGTGTCATGGAGCTTTGTGATGACAAGGGCATGGAGCATTGAGCTTACAGGAGTCTTGGAGCATTGTGATGACAAGTGTCATGGAGCCTTTTGAAGAAAAGGCCGTGGAACATTGTGATGGCAGTGGTAATGGAGCATTGTTATGACAGGGGTAATGGAGAATTGTGATGAGAAGGGAATGGAGCATTGTGATTACAAGGTTTATGGAGCATTGCGATGACAAATTTGTGGACCTTTGGGATGAAAAGTGTGTCGCACATTGTGATGACAATGGTCATGGAGCATTTTTCTGACAAAGGCATGGAGCATTGTGATGACAAGTGTCACGGAGCATTGTTATGATAGAGGTAATGGAGCATTGTGATGAGAAGGGCATTGAGCATTGGTCTGAAAATTTTCATGGATTATTGTGATGAGAGTGGGCATGGAGCATTGTGATGACAAGGGCACGGAACACTGTGATACATGGGTCATGGAGGATTGTAATGACAAGGGCATGGAGCATTGTGATGGGAAGGGCATCGAGCATTGTGATGACAAGTGTCATGGTGCTTTGTGATGACAAGGGCATGGAGCCATGTGATGAGAGTGTTCATGGAGCATTGTGATGACAATCACATGGAGCATTGTGATGCCAAGTGTTATGGAGCTTTGTGATGACAAAGGTCATGGAGCATTTTGATGACAAGGGTGTGGAGCATTGTGATGAGAAGGGCAGGGAGCATTTTGATGACAGGGTCATGCAGCAATTTGATGAAAAGTGTAATGGAACATTTTGGTGACAGGGGTTATAGAACATTGTGATGCCAGGGGTCATGGAGCTTTGGGATGAAAAGGGTCATGGAGCATTTTGATGACAGGGGTTATGGAACATTGTGATGTCAGGGGTCATGGAACATTGTGCAGATAAGCGGATGTAGCATTGTGATGACAGGGGTCATGGAACATTGTGATTACAGGGATGAGGGAGGATAGTGATGACTAGTGATGGAACATTGTGATATCTCATGTGAGAGAGCATTTGGATGAGAAGTTCATGGAGCATTGTGATTACAAAGTTTATGGAGCATAGCGATGATAAGTTTGTGGATCATTGTGATGAAAAGCACATGGCACATTGTGAGGACAAGGGAAATGGAGCATTGCTCTGACAAAGGCATGGAGCATTGTGATGACAAGGGTCACGGAGCATTGTGATGAAAAGTTCATGGAGCATTGTGGTTAAAATGGTCACAGAGCCTTGTGATATCGCGGGCATGGACCGTTGTGATGACAAACGTCATGAAGCATTGTGATGACTGGAGACACGGGGCAGTGTGTTGACAGGGGTCATGGCGCATTGTGATGACAAGGGCATGGAGCACTGTGATGACAGGGGCATGGAGCATTGGACTGACAAGTTTCATAGATGATTGTGATGACAGTGGACATGGTGCATTGTGATGACAAGGACATGGAGCATTATGATGACAAGGTCATGGAGTATTGTGAAGACCATTATCAGGGAGCATTGTGATGACATATCTCATGGTCCATTGTGATGACAATGGCATGGAGCATTGTGATGCGAAATGTAATGGAGTATTGTAATGACAAATATAATGGAGCATTGTGATGACTACGGCTGGGAGCATTATGATGACAAGGGCCATTGAGAATTTTCATGACAATGTCGTGAAGCATTGTGATGACAAGGTCCTGGAGCATTGAGATGAGAAATCCTTGGAGCCGTGAGATGACAAGTCTCATGGAGCATACTGATGAAAAGGGGCATGGAGCATTCTGATTACAGGGGTCGTGGAACATTGTGATAACAAGGGTTTGGAGCATTGCGATGACAGAGGTCATGGATCATTTTGATTTCTAGGAGCATGGAGCATTGTGATGACAAGGGCATGAATCAATGGGATCCCAAGGTTCATGGAGGATAGTGATGACAATGTTAATGCAGTATTGTGATGACAAGCACATAGAGCATTGTAATGACAAGGTCATGTAGCATTTTGCTGACAAAGGCATAGAGCATTGTGATGACAGGTGTCATGGAGCACAGTGATGACAAGCGTCACAGAGCATTGTGAATACAGGGGTCATGGAGCATTGGGATGACAAGGGCATGGATCATTGTGATGACAAGGGTCATGGAGCATTGGGCTGAAAATGTTCATGGAGTATTGTGATGAAAGGGTTCATGGAGCATTGTGATGACTAGGGAAAGGAGCATTGTGATGACAAGAGTCTCGGATCATTGTGTTGTCAGGTGTCACTGAGTGTTGTGATGACAGTGATCATGGAGCATTGTGATGATACTGGTCTTGGAGCATTGTGATGAGAAGGTCATGGGGCATTGGGCTGAAAATATTCATGGAGTATTGTGATGAAAGGGGTCATGGAGCATTGTGATGACTAGGGAAAGGAGCATTGTGATGACAAAAGTCCCGGATCATTGTGTTGTCAGGTGTCATTGAGTGTTGTGATGACAGTGATCATGGAGCATTGTGATGATATTGGTCTTGGAGCATTGTGATGAGAAGGTCATGGGGCATTGGGCTGAAAATGTTCATGGAGTATTGTGATGACAGGCTTCATGGAGCATTGTGATGACAAGGGAATGGAGCATGGTGATGACAAGGTCCTGGAGCATTGTGATGAGATGACCATGGAGACTTGTGATGACAAGTCTCATGGAGCATTCTGATGAAAAGGGGCATGGAGCATTGTGATTACAGGGGTCTTGGAGCATTGTGATGACAAGGGCATTGAGCATTGTGTGGAGAAGGCCATGGAACATTCTGATGACATGCGTCATGGAGCTTTGTGATGACAAGGGCATGGAGCTTTGTGATTACAGGGGTCTTGGTGCATTGTGATGACAGAGGTAATGGAGAATTGTGATGAGAAGGGAATGGAGCATTGTGATTACAAGGTTTATGGAGCATTGCGATGACAAATTTGTGGACCGTAGGGATGAAAAGCGTGTGGCACATTGTGATGACAAGTGTCATGGAGCATTTTTCTAACAAAGGCATGGAGCATTGTGATGACAAGTGTCACGGAGCATTGTGATGAAAATTTCATGGAGCATTGTGGTTACAAATGTAACAGTGCCTTGTGATAACACGGGTATCGACCATTGTGATGACAAATGTTATGAAGAATTGTGATGACTGGAGTCACGGAGCATTGTGATGAGAGGGGTCATGGAGCATTGTGATGAAAAGGGCATGGAGCATTGTGCTGAGAATGGCATAGAGCATTGTGATGACATGTGTCATGGAGCATTGTGATGACAAGCGTCACGTAGCATTGTGAATACAGGGGTCATGGAGCATTAAGATGACAATGGCATGGATCATTGTGATGACAAGGGTCATGGAGAATTGGGCTGAAAATATTCCTGGAGTATTGTGATGACGGGGGTCATGGAGCATTGTGATTACAATGGAATGGAGCATGGTGATGACAAGGTCCTGGAGCATTGTGATGAAATGACCAGGGAGATTTGTGATGACAAGTTTCATGGAGCATCCTGATGAAAAGGGGCATGGAGCATTGTGATTACAGGGGTCTTGGAGCATTGTGATGACAAGGGTCATGGAGCCTTGTGATGACAAGGCTGTGGAACATTGTGATGGCAGGTGTCATAGAGCATTGTTATGACAGAGGTAATGGAGCATTGTGATGAGAAGAGCATTGAGCATTGGTCTGAAATATTTCATGGATTGTTTTGATGAGAGTGGGCATGGAGCATTGTGATGACAAGGGCACGGAGCACTGTGATACATGGGTCATGGAGGATTGTAATGACAAGGGCATGGAGCATTGTGATGAGATGGGCATCGAGCATTGTGATGACAAGTGTCATGGTGCTTTGTGATGACAAGGGCATGGAGCCATATGATGAGAGGGTTCATGGAGCATTGTGATGACAATGACATGGAGCATTGTGATGCCAAGGGTCATGGAACTTTGTGATGACAAAGGTCATGGAGCATTTTGATGACAAGAGTGTGGTGCATTGTGATGAGAAGTGCAGGGAGCATTTTGATGACAGGGTCATGCAGCAATTTGATGAAAAGTGTAATGGAACATTTTGATGACAGGGGTTATAGAACACTGTGATGCCAGGGGTCATGGAGCTTTGGGATGAGAAGTGTCATGGAGCATTTTGATGACAGGGGTTATGGAACATTGTGATGTCATGGGTCATGGAATATTGTGATGATAAGGGGATGTAGCATTGTGATGACAGGGGTCATGGAACATTGTGATAACAGGGGTGAGGGAGGATTGTGATGACTAGTGATGGAACATTGTGATATACCTGGTGAGAGAGCATTTGGATGAGAAGTTCATGGAGCATTGTGATTACAAGGTTTATGGAGCATAGCGATGACAAGGTTGTGGATCATTGTGATGAAAAGCGCATGGCACATTGTGATGACAAGGGTCATGGAGCATTGTTCTGACAAAGGCATGGAGCATTTGATGACAAGTGTCATGGAACGTTGTTATGAAAAGTTCGTGGAGCATTGTGGTTAAAAAGGTCACAGAGCATTGTGATGACATGGGCATGGACCATTGTGATGACAAACCTTATGAAGCATTGTGATGACTGGAGTCACAGGGCACTGTGATGACAGGGGTCATGGAACATTGTGATGACAAGGGCATGGAGCACTGTGATGACAGGGGCATGGAGCATTGGTCTGACAAGTTTCATAGATGATTGTGATGACAGTGGACATGGTGCATTGTGATGACAAGGGCATGGAGCATTATGATGACAAGGTCATGGAATATTGTGAAGACAGGTGTCAGGGAGCATTGTGATGACATATGTCATGGTCCATTGCGATGACAATGGCATGGGGCATTGTGATGCCAAATGTAATGGAGGATTGTAATGACAAATATAATGGAGCATTGTTATGACTACGGCTTGTAGCATTATGATGACAAGGGCCATTGAGAATTTTCATGACAATGTCATGAAGCATTGTGATGACAAGGTCCTGGAGCACTGTGATGAGAAAACCATGGAGCCTTGTGATGACAAGTCTCATGGAGCATACTGATGAAAAGGGGCATGGAGCATTCTGATTACAGGGATCTTGGAACTTTGTGATAGCAAGGGCATGGAGCATTGTGATGACAAGGGCATGGGGCATTGGTCTAATAAGTTTCATGGATTATTGTGATGACAGTTGGAATGGCGCATTGTGATGACAAGGGCATGGAGCATTGTGATGACCAGGTCATGCAGTATTGTGAGAAGAGGTGTCACGGAGCATTGTGATGACATATGTATTAGCCCATTGTGATGACAATGGCATGGAGCATTGTCATGCCAAGTTTCATGGAGGATTCTGATGACAAAGTTAAAGGAGCATTGTGATGACAATGGCTTGGAGCATAGTGATGACAAGGTTCAGGGAGCATTGTGCTGACAAGTCCATGGAGAATTGTGATGAAAAGGGTCATGGAGCATTCTGATGACAAGCTTGTGGAGTATTTTGATGACAATGGCATGGAGCATTGTGATGAAAACGGCATGGGTCTTTGTGATGAAAAAGGCAAGGAGCCTTTTCGTGACAGGGTTCAAGGAGCATTCTGACGATAAGTGTCTGGGAGCATTGTGATGACAAGTGTATTGAGAATTGTGATGACACAGGTCATGGAGCATTGTGATGAAAAGGGCATGGAGTATTGTGATGACAGGCATCATGGAGTGTTGTGATGAAAAGTGTTATGGAACATTGTGATCACAAGGGTTTGGAGCATTGCGATGACAGAGGTCATGGATCATTTAGATTTCAAGGAGCATGGAGCATTGTGATGACAAGGGCATGAAGCAATGTGATCCCAAGTTTCATAGAGGATAGTGATGACAATGGTAATGCAGTATTGTGATGAAAAGCACATAGAGCATTGTAATGACAAGGTCATGTAGCATTTTGCTGACAAAGGCATGGAGCATTGTGATGACAGGTGTCATGGAGCACTGTGATGACAAGTGTCACGGAGCATTGTGAATACAGGGGTCATGGAGCATTGGGATGACAAGGGCATGGATCATTGTGATGACAAGTGTCATGGAGCATTGGGCTGAAAATGTTCATGGAGTATTGTGATGACAGGGGTAATGGAGCATTGTGATGACTAGGGAATGGAGCATTGCGATGACAAGTGTCCCGGATCATTGTGTTTTCAGGTGTCATTGAGTGTTGTGATGACAGTGATCATGGAGCATTGTGATGATATTGGTCTTGCAGCATTGTGGTGAGAAGGTCATGGGGCATTGGGCTGAAAATGTTCATGGAGTATTGTGATGACAGGGGTCTTGGAGCATTGTGATCACTAGGGAATGGAGCATGGTGATGACAAGGTCCTGGAGCATTGTGATGAGAAGACCATGGAGACTTGTGATGACAAGTCTCATGGAGCATTCTGATGAAAAGGGGCATGGAGCATTGTGATTACAGGGGTCTTGGAGCATTGTGATGACAAGGGCATGGAGCATTGTGTGGAGAAGGCCAAGGAACATTCTGATGACATGCGTCATGGAGCTTTGTGATGACAAGGGCATGGAGCATTGTGATGACCAGGTCATGCAGTATTCTGAAAAGTGGTGTCACGGAGCATTGTGATGACATATGTATTGGCCCATTGTGATGACAATGGCATGGAGCATTGTGATGCAAATTGTCCTGGATGATTCTGATGACAGAGGTAATGGAGCATTTTGATGACAATGGCTTGGAGCATAGTGATGACAATATTCAGGGAGCACTGTGCTTACAAGTGCATGGAGAATTGTGATGGCAAGAGTCATGGAGCATTCTGATGACAAGCTTGTGGAGTATTTTGATGACAATGGCATGGAGCATTGTCATGAAAACGGCATGGGGCTTTGTGATGAAAAACGCATGCAGCCTTTTTGTGACAGTGTTCAAGGAGCATTCTGACGACAAGTGTCAGGGAGCATTGTGATGACAAGTGTATTGAGAATTGTGATGACAAAGGTCATGGAGCATTGTGATAACAAGGGCATGGAGCATTGTGATTACAGGGGTTTTGGAGCATTGTGATGACAAGGGGCATGGAGCCTTGTGATGACAAGGCCGTGGAACATTTTGATGGAAGGGGTCATGGAGCATTTTTATGACATAGGTAATGGAGCATTGTGATGAGAAGGACATTGAGCATTGGTCTGAAATATTTCATGGATTATTGTGATGAGAGTGGGCACGGAGCATTGTGATGACAAGGGCACGGTACACTGTGATACATGGGTCATGGAGGATTTTAATGACAAGGGCATGGAGCATTGTGATGATAACTGCATCGAGCATTGTGATGACAAGTGTCATGGAGCTTTTGATGACAAGGGCATGGAGGAATGTGATGAGATGGTTCATGGATCATTGTGATGACAATGACAGGGAGCATTGTGATGCCAAGGGTCATGGAGCTTTGTGATGACAAAAGTCATGGAGCATTTTGATGACAAGTGTGTTGTGCATTGTGATGAGAAGGGCAGGGAGCATTTTGATGACAGGGTCATGCAGCAATTTGATGAAAAGTGTAATGGAACATTTTGATGACATGGGTTATAGAACATTGTGTTGCCAGGGATCATGGAGCTTTGGGATGAAAAGGGTCATGGAGCATTTTGATGACAGGGGTTATGGAACATTGTGATGTCAGGGGTCAAGGAACATTGTGCTGATAAGGGGATGTAGCATTGTGATGACAGGGGTCATGGAACATTGTGATAACAGGGTTGAGCGAGGATTGTGATGACTAGTGATGGATCATTGTGATATCTCATGTGAGAGAACATTTGGATGAGAATTGCATGGAGCATTGTGATTACAAGGTTTATGGAACATAGCGATGACAAGGTTGTGGATCATTGTGATGAAAAGTGCATGGCACATTGTGATGGCAAAGGTCATGGAGCATTGTTCTGACAAAGGCATGGAGCATTGTGATGACAAGGGTCACGGAGCATTGTGATGAAATGTTCATGGAGCATTGTGGTTAAAATGGTCACAGAGCCTTGTGATGATGCGGGCATGGACCGTTGTGATGACAAACGTTATGAAGCATAGTGATGATTGGAGTCACGGAGCATTGTGATGACAGGGGTCATGGAGCATTGTGAAGACAAGGGCATGGAGCATTGTGATGACAGGGTCATGGACCATTGGTCTGAAAAGTTTCATAGATTATTGTGATGACAGTGGACATGGTGCATTGTGATGACTAGGGCATGGAGCATTGTGAAGACAAGGGCATGGAGTATTGTGAAGACAGGTGTCAGGGAGCATTGTGATGACCTATGTCATGGTCCATTGCGATGACAATAGCATGGAGCATTGTGATGCCAAATGTAATGGAGGATGTGATGACAAATATAATGGAGCATAGTGATGACTAGGGCTTGGAGCATTATGTTGACAAGGGCCATTGAGAATTTTCATGACAATGTCGTGAAGCATTGTGATGACAAGGTCCTGGAGCATTGTGATGAGAAAACCATGGAGGCTTGTGATGACAAATCTCAAGGAGCATACTGATGAAAAGGGGCCTGGAGCATTCTGATTACAGGGTACTTGGAACATTGTGATACAAGGGCATGGAGCATTGTGATGACAAGTGCATGCAGTATTGTGAAGAGAGGTGTCAGGGAGCATTGTGATGACATATGTAATGGCCCATTGTTATGACAATGGCATGGAGCATTGTGATGCCAAGTGTCATGGAGGATTCTAATGACAAAGGTAATGGAGCATTGTGATGACAAGGGTTTGGAGCATTGTGATGACAAGGGTCAGGGAGCATTGTGCTGACAAGTGCATGGAGAATTGTGATGACAAGAGACATGGAGCATTCTGATGACAAGCTTGTGGAGTATTTTGATGACAATTGCATGGAGCATTGTGATGAAAATGGCATGGGGCATTGTGATGAAAAAGGAATGGAGCCTTTTGGTGACAGGGTTCAAGGAGCACTCTGACGACAATGTCAGGGAGCATTGTGATGACAAGTGTATTGAGAATTGTGATGACAAAGGTCATGGAGCATTGCGATGAAAAGGGCATGGAGTATTGTGATGACGGGTATCATGGAGCTTTGTGATGACAAGTGTTACAGAACATTGTGATCACAAAGGTTTGGAGCATTGTGATGAGAGAGGTCATGGATCATTTTGATTTCAAGGAGCAGGGAGCATTGTGATGAAAAGGGCATGGAGAATTTTGATGACAGGGCCATGGAACATTCTGATGACATGCGTCATGTAGCTTTTTGATGACAAGGGCATGGAGCACTTTGATTAGATGGGTCGTGGAGCATTGTGATGACAAGTGTCGTGGAGCCTTGTGATGACAAGGCTGTGGAACATTGTGATGGCAGGTGTCATGGAGCATAGTTATGACAGAGGTAAAGGAGCATTGTGATGAGAAGGGCATGGAGCATTGGTCTGAAATGTTTCATGGATTATTGTGATGAGAGTGGGCATAGAGCATTGTGATGATTAGGGCATGGAACACTGTGATACATGGGTCATGGAGGATTCTAATGACAAGGGCATGGGGCACTGTGATGAGAAGGGCATCGAGCATTGTGATGACAAGTGTCATGGAGCTTTGTGATGACAATGGCATGGAGAAATGTGATGAGAGGGTTCATGGAGCATTGTGATGACAATGACATCGAGCATTGTGATGCCAAGGGTCATGGCGCTTTGTGATGACAAAGGTCATGGAGCATTTTGATGACAAGTGCATGGTGCATTGTGATGAGAATGGCAGGGAGTATTTTGATGCCAGGGTCATGCAGCAATTTGATGAAAAGTGTATTGGAACATTTTGATAACAGGTGTTATAGAACATTGTGATGTCAGGGGTCATGGAACATTGTGATGATAAGGGGATGTAGCATTGTGATGACAGGGGTCATGGGACATTGTGATTACAGGGGTGAGGGAGTATTGTGACGACTAGTGATGAAACACTGTGATATCTCTGGTGAGAGAGCATTTTGATGAGAAGTGTATGGAGCATTGTGATTACAAGGTTTATGGAGCATTGCAATGACAAGTCTCTGGACCGTTGTGATGAAAAGCGAATGGCACATTGTGATGAGAAGGGTCATGGAACATTTTTCAAACAAAGGCATGGAGCATTTTGATGACAATGGTCACGGAGCATTGTGATGAAAACGGCATGGGGCATTGTGATGAAAATGGCATGGAGCCTTTTCGTGACAGGGTTCAAGGAGCATTCTGATGACAAGTGTCAGGGAGCATTTTGATGACAAGTGTACTGAGCATTGTGATGACAAAGGTCATGGAGCACTGTGATGAAAAGGGCATGGAATTTTGTGATGACAGGCATCATGGAGCATTGTGATGACAAGTGTTATGGAACTTTGGGATCACAATGGTTTGGAGCATTGTGATGGCAGAGGTCATGGATCATTTTGATTTCAAGGAGCATGGAGCATTGTGATGACAAGGGCATGAAGCAATGTGATCCCAAGGTTCATGGAGGATTGTGATGACAATGGAAATGGAGTATTTTGATGACAAGCACATAGAGAATTGTAATGACAAGGTCATGTAGCATTTTGCTGACAAAGTCATGGAGCATTGTGATGACAGGTGTCATGGAGCACTGTGATGACAAGCGTCATGGAGCATTGTGAATACAGGGGTCATGGAGCATTGGGATGACAAGGGCATGGATCATTGTGATGACACGTGTCATGGAGCAGTGGGCTGAAAATGTTCATGGAGTATTGTGATGACAGGGCTCATGGAGCATTGTGATGACAGAGGTCAAGGAGAATTTTGATTTCATTGTGCTGACAATAGCCGGAAGCAATATCATGATGGACATGATGCATTGTGATGACAGTGTTCATGGAGCATGAAGATGAAAAGGGGCATGGAGCATTGTGATTACAGGGGTCTTGGAGCACTGTGATGACAAGGGCATGGAGCATTTAATGAGAAGGCCATGGAACATTCTGATGACATGTGTCATGGTGCTTTGTGATGACAAGGGCATGGAGCATTGTGATTACAGGGGTCTTGGAGCATTGTGATGACAAGTGTCATGGAGCCTTTTGATTACAAGGCCATGGAACATCGTGATGGATGGCGTCATGGAGCACAGTTATGACAGGGGTAATGGAGCATTGTGATGAGAAGGGCATGGAGCATTGTGATTACAAGTTTTATGGAGCATTGCAATGAGAAAATTGTGGAACGTTGTGATGAAAAGTGCGTGGCAAATTGTGATGAAAAGGGTCATGGAGCCTTTTTTTGACAAAGGCTTGGAGCATTGTGATGACAAGGGTCACGGAGTATTGTGATGAAATGTTCATGGAGCATTGTGGTTACAAACAATAGAGAGCCTTGCGATGACGCGGGCATGGAGCATTGTGATGACAAATATTATGAAGCATTGTGATGACTGGAGTCACGGAGCATTGTGATGACTGGGGTCATGGTGCATTGTGATGACAAGGGCATGGAGCATTGTGATGACAGGGGCATGGAGCATTCGTCTGACAACTTTCATAGATTATTGTGACGACAGTGGACATGGTGCATTGTGATGACAAGGGCATGGATCATTGTGATGAGAAGGTCATGGAGTACTGTGAAGACAGTAGTCAGGGAGCATTGTGATGACATATGTCCTGGTCCATTGTGATGACAATAGCAGGGAGCCTTGTGATGCCAAATGTTATGGAGGATTGTGATGACAAATATAATGGAGCCCTGTGAAGACTAGGGCTTGGAGCATTATGATGACAAGGGCCATTGAGAATTTTCAGGACAAGGTCGTGAAGCATTGTGATGACAATGTCCTGGAGCATTGTGATGAGAAAAACATGGAGCCTTGTGATGACAAATCTCATGGAGCATACTGATGAAAATGGACATGGACCATTGTGATTACAGGCGTCTTGGAACATTGTGATGACATGTGCATGGAGCATTGTGAGGAGAAGGCCAAGAGCAATCTGAAGACATGAGTCTTTAGCTTTGTGATGACAAGGGCATGGAGCATAGTGATTACATGGGTCTTGGAGCATTGTGATGAAAAAGCATGGAGCCTTGTCATGACAGGGTTCAAGGAGCATACAGACAACAAGTGTCAGGGAGCATTTTGATGACAAGTGTATTGAGCATCGTGATGACAAAGGTCATGGAGCATTGTGATGAGAAGACCATGGATAACTGTGATGAAGAGCGTCATGGTGCATTGTGATGACAAGTGTTTTGGAATATTGTGATCACAAGCGTTTGGAACATTGTTATGACAGAGATCCTGGAGCATTTTGATTTCATTGTGATGACAATAGCATTAAGCATTATGATGATGGTCATGGTGCATTGTGATGACAGGGTTCATGAAACATTGAGATGAAAATGGGCATGGATCATTGTGGTTACAGGGTTCTTGGAGCATTGTGATGAGAAGGGTCATGGAGCCTTGTGATGACAAGGCCATGGAACATCGTGATGGCAGGGGTCATGGATCATGGGTATGACAGGGATAATGGAGCATTGTGATGGCAGGGCAAGGAGCATTGTGATGAGAAGGCCATGGAGCATTCTGATGATATGTGTCATGGAGGTTTGTGATGACAAGGACATGAAGCAATGTGATGAGAACCTTAATGGAGCATTGTGATGACAATGAGATGGAGCATTGTGATGACAAGGGTTATGGATCTTTGTGATGACAAAGGTCATGGAGCATTTTGATGACAAGGGCGTTGTGCATTGTGATGAGAAGGGTAGGGAGCATTGTGATGACAGGGTCATGGAGCAATTTGATGAAAAGTGTTAAGGAACATTTTGATGACAGTGGTTATGGAACATTGTGATGCCAGGGGTCATCGAACATTGTGATGATAAGTGCATGTAGCATTGTGATGACAGGAATCATGGCAAATTTTGATGACAGGGTTGAGGGAATATTGTGACGAATATTGATGTAACATTGTGACATCAGTGGTGAGAGAGCATTTTGGTGAGAAGTCCATGGAGCATTGTGATGAAAAGGTTCATGGAGCATTGTGATGTCAAGATTGGGGAGCACTGTGATGACAAGCGCATGGTGCAATGGGATGACATGTGTCATGGAGCATTGTGCTGACAAGCGCATGGAGCATTGTGATGACAAGGGTCATGGAGCATTGTGCTGAGAAAGGCATAGAGCATTGTGATGACAAAGGTCAAAGAGCATAGTGATGAAAAGTTCATGGAGCATTGTGGTTAAAAAGGTCACAGAGACTGTTGATGACGAGGTCATGGACCATTGTGATGACAAAGGTCATGAAGCATTGTGATAACTGGAGTCACGGAGCATTGTGATGAAAGGGGTCATGGAGCATTGTGATAACAAGGGCATGGAGTATTGTGATGACAAGGGCATGGAATATTGGTCTAATAAGTTTCATGGATTATTGCGATGACAGTTGGAATGGCACATTGTGATGACAACGGCATGGAGCATTGTGATGACCAGGTCATGCAGTATTGGGAAGACAGGTGTCAGGGAGCATTGTGATGACATATGTAATGGCCCATTGTGATGACAATGGCATGGAGCATTGTGATGCCAAGTGTCATGGAGGATTCTGATGACAAAGGTAATGGAGCATTGTGATGACAATGGCTTGGAGCACTGTGATGACAAGGGTCAGGGAGCATTGTGCTAACAAGTGCATGGAGAAATGTGATGACAAGGGTCATGGAGCATTCTGATGACAAGCTTGTGGAGTAATTTGATGGCAATGGCATGGAGCATTGTGATGAAAACGGCATGGGGCATACTGATGAAAAAGGCATGGAGCCTTTTCGTGACAGGGTTCAAGGAGCATTCTGATGACAAGTGTCAGGGAGCATTGTGATGACAAGTGTATTGAGAATTGTGATGACAAAGGTCATGGAGCATTGTGTTGAAAAGGGCATGGAGTATTGTGATGACAGGCATCATGGAGCGTTGTGATGACAAGTGTTATGGAACATTGTGATCACAAGGGTTTGGAGCATTGTGATGACAGAGGTCATGGATCATTTTGATTTCAAGGAGCATGGAGCATTGTGATGACAAGGGCATGAAGCAATGTGATCCCAAGGTTCATGGAGGATTGTGATGACAATGGTAATGGAGTATTGTGATGACAAGCACATAGAGCATTATAATGACAAGGTCATGTAGCATTTTGCTGACAAAGGCATGGAACATTGTGATGACAAGTGTCATGGCGCACTGTGATAACAAGCGTCACGGAGCATTGTGAATACATGGGTCATGTAGCATTGGGATGACAACGGCAAAGATCATTGTGATGACAAGGGTCATGGAGCATTGGGCTGAAAATGTTCATGGAGTATTGTGATGACAGGGGTCATGGAGCATTGTGATGACAGAGGTCATGGAGAATTTTGATTTCATTGTGCTGACAATAGCCGGAAGCATTATGATGATTGGCATGATGCATTGTGATGAGAGGGTTCATGGAGCATTGAGATGAAAATGGGCATGGAGCATTGTGATTACAGAGGTCTTGGAGCATTTTGATGACAAGGGCATGGAGCATTGTGTGGAGAACGACATGGAACATTCTGATGACATGTGTCATGGAGCTTTGTGATGACAAGGACATGGAGCATTGTGCTTACAGGTGTCTTGGAGCATTGTGATGACAAGTGTCATGGAGCCTTGTGAAGACAAGGCCGTGGAACATTGTGATGGCAGTGGTAATGGAGCATTGTTATGACCGGGGTAATGGAGCATTGTGATGAGTAGGGAATGGAGCATTGTGATTTCAAGGTTTATGGAGCATTGCGATGACAAATTTGTGGACCGTTGGGATGAAAAGCGTGTCGCACATTGTGATGACAAGGGTCATGGAGCATTTTTCTGACAAAGGCATGGAGCATTGTGATGACAAGTGTCACGGAGCATTGTGATGAAAAGTTCATGGAGCATTGTGTTTACAAAAGTCACAGAGCCTTGTGATGACATGGGTATCGACCATTGTGATGACAAATGTTATGAAGAATTGTGATGACTGGAGTCACGGAGCATTGTGATGACAGGGGTCATGGAGCATTGTGATGAAAAGGGCATGGAGCATTGTGCTGAGAATGGCATACAGCATTGTGATGACATGTGTCATGGAGCACTGTGATGACAATCGTCACGGAGCATTGTGAATACAGGGGTCATGGAGCATTGTGATGACAAGTGTCATGGAGAATTGGGCTGAAAATGTTCCTGGAGTATTGTGATGACAGGGGTCATGGAAATTTGTGATGACTAGGGAATGGAGCATTGTGATGACAAGAGTCCCGGATCATTGTGTTGTCAGGTGTCATTGAGTGTTGTGATGACAGTGATCATGGAGCATTGTGATGATATTGGTCTTGGAGCATTGTGATGAGAAGGTCATGGGTCATTGGGCTGAAAATGTTCATGGAGTATTGTGATGACAGGGGTCATGGAGCATTGTGATCACTAGGGAATGGAGCATGGTGATAACAATGTCCTGGAACATTGTGATGAGATGACCATGGAGACTTGTGATGACAAGTCTCATGGAGCATTCTGATGAAAAGGGGCATGGAGCATTGTGATTACATGGGTCTTGGAGCGTTGTGATGATAAGGGCATGGAGCATTGAGTGGAGAAGGCCATGGAACTTTCTGATGACATGCGTCATGGAACTTTGTGATGACAAGGGCATGGAGCTTTGTGATAACAGGGTTCTTGGAGCATTGTGATGACAGAGGTAATGGAACATTGTGATGAGAAGGGCATGGAGCATTGTGATGACCAGGTCATGCAGTATTCTGAAAAGTGGTGTCACGGAGCATTGTGATGACATATGTATTG